>NC_047035.1:165572615-166301529 GCF_011762595.2 Tursiops truncatus | reverse complement strand
TGTATAGCACAAGGAACTCTGCTCAATATTCTGTAATAACCTAAATGGGAAAAGAACTTGAAAATGAATAGATATATGTATATGTATAACTGAATCACCTTACTGTACACCTGAAACTAAAACAACATTGTTAATCAACTATACTCCAATAAAAAATTAAAAATTTTTAAATTTGTGGTAGAAGGATATTTAAAGACATGGGTATTTGCTAGTCAGTGAAAAGAATGCAGGCTCCAGGACACATATATTCCAATTTTGTTTTTAAATGTATTTCCATTCATAAGATACTAGAAGGTTATAGATTGAAATGTTATAATTGATTGATTTTATGTTGTACATGTCTGCGTAGCTTCTAAATTTCCTAAAATAAACATATATGCTATCTATAAGTAAACATATTCAATATTATAAAAACTATACATAACAGATCATTAAAAATCAAAATAGGAAGTATAAATAAAATATTGAAAATGATTTTTGAATATAATTGAACCAGGGAAAATGATACCAAAAAATAATAGTGTAAAAAACTATTTCAAGTGTTACATTCAATTTTAAATCTCAAATCTAAGATATCTTACTTCACAGAAGAGGAGACAAATGCAAGAAAATATAAGCCAATACTAATCATCTATTGCAGTTTACATTATTTGTTCTGATGAGGCTGTTTAAAAAATGCTGCCAGCTCTCTCCCTCCATGAACAAGGAAGTGGGTACCAGACACCACATCTGCTAGTGCCTTGATCTTGGACTTCCCAGTCACCAGAACTAAGCAAGTCCAGACCAGAGGGCAGACAGCAGAAGCAAGAAGAACTACAATCCTGCAGCCTGTGGAACAAAAACCACATTCACAGAAAGACAGACAAGATGAAAAGGCAGAGGGCTATGTACCAGATGAAGGCACAAGATAAAATTCCAGAGAAACAACTAAATGAAGTGGAGATAGGCAACCTTCCAGAAAAAGAATTCAGAATAATGAGAGTGAAGATGATCCAGGACCTCGGAAAAAGAATGGAGGCAAAGATCGAGAAGATGCAAGAAATGCTTAACAAAGATCTACAAGAATTAAAGAACAAACAAACAGAGATGAACAACACAATAACTGAAATGAAAAATACACTAGAAGGAATCAATAGCAGAATAACTGAGGTAGAAGAGCAGATAAGTGACCTGGAAGACAGAATGGTGGGATTCACTGCTGTGGAAGAGAATAAAGAAAAAAGAATGAAAAGAAATGAAGACAGTCTAGAGACGTCTGGGACAACATTAAACGCAACAACATTCACATTATAGGGGTCCCAGAAGGAGAAGGGAGAGAGAAAGGACCCAAGAAAATATTTGAAGAGATTATAGTCGAAAACTTCCCTAACATGGGAAAGGAAATAGCCACCCAAGTCCAGGAAGTGCAGAGAGTCCCAGGCAGGATAAACCCAAGGAGAAACACTCTGAGACACACAGTAATCAAAGTGACAATAATTAAAGACAAAGAAAAATTACTGAAAGCAGCAAGGTAAAAACGACAAATAATATACAAGGGAACTCCCATAAGGTTAACAGCTGATTTCTCAGCAGAAACTCTACAAGCCAGAAGGGAGTGGCATGACATATTTAAAATGATGAAAGGGAAGAACCTACAATGAAGACTACTCTGCCCGGCAAGGATCTCATTCAGATTTGATGGAGAAATCAAAAGCTTTACAGACAAGCAAAAGCTAAGAGAATTCAGCACCACCAAACCAGCTCTACAACAAATGCTAAAGGAACTTCCCTAAGTGGAAAATACAAGACAAGAAAAGGACCTACAAAAACAAACCCAAAACAATTAAGAAAATGGTAATAGGAACGTACATACAGATAATTACCTTAAACGTGAATGGATTAAATGCTCCAACCAAAAGACACAGGCTTGCTGAATGGATACAAAAACAAGACCCATATATATGCTGTCTACAAGAGACCCACTTCAGACTTAGGGACACATACAGACTGAAATTGAGGGAATGGAAAAAGATATTCCATGCAAATGGAAATCAAAAGAATGCTGGAGTAGCAATTCTCATATCAGACAAAATAGACTTTAAAATAAAGATAATTACAAGAGACAAAGAAGGACAATACATAATGATCAAGGGATCAATCCAAAAAGAAGATATAACAATTGTAAATATTTATGCACCCAACATAGGAGCACCTCAATAATAAGGCAAATGCTAACAGCCATAAAAGAGGAAATCGAAAGTAGCACAATAATAGTGGGGGACCTTAACACCTCACTCACACCAATGGGCAGATCACCCAAACAGAAAATTAACCAGAAAACACAAGCTTTAAATAACACAACAGACCAGATAGATTTAAATGATATTTATACGACATTCCATCCAAAACCAGCAGATTACACTTTCAATTGATATTTATACGACATTCCATCCAAAAACAGCAGATTACACTTTCTTCTCAAGTACGCACAGAACATTCTCCAGCATAGATCACACTGTGGGTCACAAATCAAGCCTCAGTAAATTTAAGAAAACTGAAATCATTTCAAGCATCTTTTCTGACCACAATGCTATGAGATTAGAAATCAATTACAAGGAAAAAAACGTAAAAAACACAAACACATGAAGGCTAAACAATACGTTACTAAATAACCAAGAGATCACTGAAGAAATCAAAGAGGAAATCAAAAAATACCTAGAGACAAATGACAATGAAAACACGATGATCCAAAACCTACGGGAGGCAGCAAAAGCAGTTCTAAGAGGGAAGTTTATAGCTATACAAGCCTACCTCAAGAAACAAGAAACATCTCAAGTAAACAATCTAACCTTACACCTAAAGGAACTAGAGAAAGTAGAACAAACAAAACCCGAAGTTAGCAGAAGGGAAGAAATCATAAAGATCAGAGCAGAAATAAATGAAATACAAACAAAGAAAACAACAGCAAAGATCAATAAAACTAAAAGCTGGTTCTTTGAGAAGATAAACAAAATTGATAAACCATTAGCCAGACTCATCAAGAAAAAGAGGGAGAGGACTCAAATCAATAAAATTAGAAATGAAAAAGGAAAAGTTACAACAGACACTGCAGAAATACAAAGCATCCTAAGAGACTACTACAAGCAACTCTATGCCAATAAAATGGACAACCTGGAAGAAATGGGCAAATTCTTAGAAAGGGATAACCTTCTAAGACTGAACCAGGAAGAAATAGAAAATATGAACAGACCAATCACAAGTAATGAAATTGAGACTGTGATTAAAAATCTTCCAACAAACAAAAGTCCAGGACCAGATGGCTTCGAAGGTGAATTCTATCAAACATTAAGAGAAGAGCTAACACCCATCCTTCTCAAACCCTTCCAAAAAATTGCAGAGAAAGGAACACTCCCAAACTCATTCTATGAGGCCACCATCACCCTGATACCACAACCAGACAAAGATACTACAAAAAAAGAAAATTACAGACCAATATCACTGATGAATATAGATGCAAAAATCCTCAACAAAATACTAGCAAACAGAATCCAAGAACACATTAAAAGGATCATACACCATGATCAAGTGGGATTTATCCCAGGGATGTAAGGATTCTTCAATATACGCAAATCAATCAATGTGACACACCATATTAACAAATTGAAGAATAAAAACCATATGATCATCTCAATAGATGCAGAAAAAGCTTTTGAAAAAATTCAACACCATTTATGATAAAAAGGCTCCAGAAAGTGGGCATAGAGGGAACCTAACTCAACATAATAAAGGCCATATATGACAAACCCACAGCAAACATCATTCTCAATGGTGAAAAACTGAAAGCATTTCCTCTAAGATCAGGAACAAGACAAGGATGTCCACTCTCACCACTATAATTCAACCTAGTTTTCGAAGTCCTAGCCACGGCAATCAGAGAAGAAAAAGAAATAGAAGGAATACAAATTAGAAAAGAAGCAGTAAAACTGTCACTGTTTGCAGATGACATGATACTATACATAGAGAATCCTAAAGATGCCACCAGAAAACTACTAGAGCTAATCAATGAATCTGGTAAAGTTGTAGGATACAAAATTAATGCACAGAAATCTCTTCAATTCCTACACACTAATGATGAAAATTCTGAAAGAGAAATTAAGGAAACACTCCCATTTACCACTGTAACAAAAACAATAAAACACCTAGGAATAAACCTACCTAGGGAGACAAAAGACCTGTATGCAGAAAACTAAAAGACACTGTTGAAAGAAATTAAAGATGATACCAACAGATGGAGAGATATACCATGTTCTTGGATTGGAAGAATCAATATTGTGAAAATGACTACACTACCCAAAGCAATCTACAGATTCAATGCAATCCCTATCAAATTACCAATGGCATTATTTGACAGAACTAGAACAAAAAATCTTAAAATCTGTATGGAGACACAAAAGACCACGATAGCCAAAGCAGTCTTGAGGGGGAAAAAACGGAGGTGGAGGAATCAGACTCCCTAACTTCAGACTACACTACAGTAATCAAGACAATGTGGTACTGGCACAAAACCAGAAATACAGATCAATGGAACAGGATAGAAAGCCTAGAGATAAACCCACGCACCTATGGTCAACTAATCTATGAAAAAGGAGGCAAGGATATACAATGGAGAAAAGACAGTCTCTTCAATAAATGGTACTGGGAAAACTGGACAGCTACATGTAAAAGAATGAAATTAGAACACTCCCATACACAGAAATAAAGTCAAAATGGATTAGAGACTTAAATGTAAGACTGGACACTACAAAACTCTTAGAGGAAAACATAGGAAGAACACTCTTTGACATAAATCACAGCAAGATCTTTTTTGATCCACCTCCAAGAGTAATGGAAATAAAAACAAAAATAAACAAATGGAACCTAATGAAACTTAAAACCTTTTGCAAAGCAAAGGAAACCATAAACAAGATGAAAAGACATCTTCAGAATGGGAAAAAATATTTGCAAACAAATCAACAGACAAAGGATTAATCTCCAAAATACATAAACATGCAGCTCAATATTAAAAAAACAAACAACCCAATCAAAAAATGGGCAGAAGACCTAAATAGACATTTCTCCAGAGAAGACATACAGATTGGCCAAGAAGCACATGAAAAGCTGCTCAACATCACTAATTATTAGAGAAATGCAAATCAAAAGTACAATGAGGTATCACCTCACACCAGTTAGAATGGGCATCATCAGAAAATCTACAAACAACAAATGCTGGAGAGGGTGTGGAGAAAAGGGAACCCTCTTGCACTGTTGGTGGGAGTGTAAATTGATACAGCCACTATGGAGAACAGTATGGAGGTTCCTTAAGAAACTAAAAATAGAACTGCCATATGACCCAGCAATCCCACTACTGGGCATATACCCAGAGAAAACCATAATTCAAAAAGACACATGCACCCCAATGTTCATTGCTGTGTTACTTACAATAGCCAGGTCATGGAAGCAACCTAAATGCCCATGGACAGACGAATGGATAAAGAAGATGTGGTACATATATACAATGGAATATTACTCAACCATAAAAAGGAATGAAATTGGGTCATTTGTAGAGACGTGGATGAATCTAGAGACTGTCATACAGAGTGAAGTAAGTCAGAAAGAGAGAAACAAATATCGTATACTAACGCATATATGTGGAACCTAAAAAATGGTACAGATGAACCGGTTTGCAGGGTAGAAGTTGAGACACAGATGTAGGGAACAAAGATATGGACACCAATGGGGGAAAGCGGTGGGGGGCGGTGGTGGTGTGATGAATTGGGAGATTGGGATTGACATGTATACACTGATGTGTATAAAATGGATGACTAATAAGGACCTGCTGTATAAAAAAAATAAAATAAAATTCAAACAGAAAGAAAAAAAATGCTGCCAGTAATTTTACCATATCAGGATGCAACTCAACATGTGACATTCACTTTTCATTCAAATACCGCTTTATCTCCAAACCACAACCAGGGAATTTAAATCATTAAACCAGCAAGTTCTTTTCTCACCTTAACAACCATTGCATTATAAAATTGTCAGACTCTTTAGATGATCTTTGGATTTTGGAGTCAAGATGCTATTTAATTACCTGGCCTTTTCTGAGCCTCCCGTGCACTGGTAAATACCAATGAATTCCGTGAGTTGTTTTTGTAACATCGCATCTTTGCCTTCAACTTGAGTAATGAATTTATGCTGTAAAAGATCTGACACTGTTGGACGCTTTTCATAATCTTTAGTCAAGCACCTGCACTGGCAGAAAGGAACATGCCATTATTAGATAAGTTAGAGTTTTGCATTTATCATTCACAGTCCTAAAAACTGCTCTAACACAATGGAATGATGTTCTTCATCGATGCTCAGCCCAGGAAGCACATCTCAAACAATGTTAGAACTGTTATATGATGAATTAATCTGTGAGAGATTACACCGTAGTGATATCAACTTCCAACTAAATTCCCCTTCCCTAGCCTCCCAGTAAGCATTACTGCAGAGTGATAACTGAACTCAGTCTCCATTGCAAAGTCTCCTTTACAAGTCAGTAGCTAAAGATAAACAACAATGCAGTCATTACAGGTTTAATGCTTACCTAGAATTAAAACAAACTTTTCAGTTTCCCTTCCCTAATGCTTTTTTTTTTTTTTTTTGTGGTACGCGGGCCTCTCACTGTGTGGCCTCTCCCGTCGCGGAGCACAGGCTCCGGACGCGCAGGCTCAGCGGCCATGGCTCACGGGACCAGCCGCTCCGCGGCATGTGGGATCTTCCCGGACCGGGGCACGAACTCGCGTCCCCTGCATCGGCAGGTGGACTCTCAACCACTGCGACACCAACGAAGCCCCCCTAATGCTTTTAAAGGTTTCTCAATCGATCTATTTCTTCCTACGCGATAAAACTGCTAACCCATCTGCGAGGGCTCATGTGCTGAGGATGTTTAAATCCCACGCCAGTGGATGTTTTCCGAGGTCCTCCAGGAGAAGTACGAATGTGTACCACACTCTTGATAGGATCAACCAGGTGAGAGCACCTGAAACGGCATCACAGGAGGACCACTGGAGCCAACACTGGATGTTTAACCCACTGTCTTCAGGTATTTGGAAGAGGGATTAGACTAGCTTTCAGTCACAAGGGACAAAAAAATCTAGGATCGATGGGGAGAATGAAGAGAGACACAGATTTCTGGTCAGTATAAGGGAGAACTTTCTGATAGGCTTATCAAAGATGGAAAGGACCACATTGGGAAGTAGGATTATTTTTATTAGGGGTTTACTGATTGGATGGCCCCTCGATGCACATGTTCAAGATGGATTTACACTCTGCATACCCTTCCAACCCTGAGGTTCTGAGGATGTATGATTATGAGAAAACTGGTCAGAGTGGGGCTGTCATTTGGGGGTAGAAAAAAAGAAAAAAGAAGAAGGAATCCATGCCTGATCTGACCCATGCCATTTCTCATCTGCATTGTTAATCCCCCTGGGATGAGAATTTGGCAACTTATTCTGTTGGGCTTACCTAAAAAGATACTACCCAGGGATGCTAAAAGATGCTAAGGAATGAGGATGACAATGTCTGAAAATAAGAACAAGTGCTCTTAGCTTTCATTTAGTTTCAGAGTATGTGTCGATTTCTGCCACCTGCAGCACTCACATCTACGTATTGAGTTTAGTCACATAGGAGGTTATTTTATTCAGGTAAAACATTATCAGATAGCTGATGTGTACCAGCCACTCTGCTAGACACCGGAGTTACAGTGACAAGTAAGGCACATTCGGTGCCCTGGAGTTGTTTACTGGCTAGTGAGGGAGAAAGACCTCTAAACAGGTTGTGAAATAAAAGAGGAAATGCTGCTAGAGGAAGAGGAAAAAAGGACGGGAGAGCTCGCAGGGCAGAGTCCTAACTGCTTGGGGGAAACCAGGAAATGTTGCTCAGAGGTGAAATTGTGCCGAGTGTGTCAAAGTCACCAAGTCCCATTGAGGATCCACGCGGAAGGATCTGCGGACACGGGCCATGGTTATGAATCGTGGGGAGCCCTTCAAACCTACCAACAATTCTCCTGAGAGGTCTGTGAAATTCGACTGCAGTTTATTAACTATTCTGCAGTGCATAGTACATACTCAGTAAACACTATTTAAGTGAAAACTAAAAGAAAAAGGGCTTCCCTGGTGGCACAGTGGTTGAGAGTCTGCCTGCTAATGCAGGGGACACGGGTTCGAGCCCTGGACTGGGAAGATCCCACATGCCGCGGAGCAACCAAGCCCGTGAGCCACAACTACTGAGCCTGCGCGTCTGGAGCCTGTGCTCCGCAACAATAGAGGCCATGATAGTGAGAGGCCCGCGCACTGCGATGAAGAGTGGCCCCCGCTTGCCACAACTAGAGAAAGCCCTCGCACAGAAACGAAGACCCAACACAGCAAAATAAATAAATAAATTAATTAATAAAACTCCTACCCCCAACATCTTCTTTAAAAAAAAAAAAAAAACTAAAAGAAAAAGCAGATGATTGATCTTTCTTGTATTTTCATAACCCTTAAATAACTCTCTTTATAGAAACAAGCAGATATTCTTGGTAGGAAAACCAGTGATAGCAGTATGGACAAGGATGACCGGTTCCTCTACTTTTTTGCCCTCTTTACATTTTCTGAGTGAGCTTTGACACATCAAAGCTTAATGACCGGGATTCCCTGGTGGCACAGTGGTTGAGAGTCTGCCTGCCGATGCAGGGGACACGGGTTCGTGCCCCGGTCCGGGAGGATCCCACATGCCGCAGAGCGGCTGGGCCCATGAGCCATGGCCGCTGAGCCTGTGCATCCGGAGCCTGTGCTCCGCAACGGGAGAGGCCACAACAGTGAGAGGCCCGCATACAGCAAAAAAAAAAAAAAAAAAAAAAAAAAGCTTAATGACCCCTCTCTCCCATTTACAACTTGCAGTCATCCCTTCCCTTATTTTCTCAAGGTGAAGTCATGACAAAGATTGTGAAAAAAGTTCATGGACAGATTTAGAAATGGCTGACTCACAGCTTCTAGTCAATTGTCTGGAGGCACTGCACTTGTACTAAGTATCTGTCAAATTAAAAGTGAACTTCAAACGTATAAGCATTTTATCTGTATGATTATCTGACTCACCAAGTGCAATGACAACTTCCCTGTGATGGGAATTAGCGATGCAGATAAATGAAGGGCTAAGAAACGGACTGAACAGACAATGGGTGAGAAGGTGGGACATGCTGAGGGTGAGGCTGCAAAGGGCAGGTGGACAGAAGAACAGGTTCATGGACGATGCAATGTCTGCAGAAGCACAGCTATCGATAAGTGAATGAACAAGACCCTGAGATCATTATCAGAATAATAATGGGTTCACTGAACATTCAGAAGACGCTACAAATGCTTGTTTTGAAGAAAATCATGGAAACTTCTGGGGCTATTTAATAGATAAGGAGGAGATTCGGAAGCACAGAGGAATTGTTATAAAAAGCACATCTCAAAGTTACAGCAGGACGGGATCTCGTTAATTCTTTTAAAAGACTCTATTATTACTCACTTGCTGATGAAGTCATTGAATTCTGCTGACCATATCTCAGGCTGCCTCAGTTTGGGGGGTGGATTCCTAGAAAAACAAGATACAAGGTTGGATTGTGCACACTGGTCAGTGACGATAAAAATTAAGAGGCAGAGCCAGCCAGACTAATGTCATTGCTGCATTAAGATTCTGCCAGGTATAATGAAGCATTACCATCATTTTCCAATTTAAAGACAGATAATTAGTTTTTAATCATTCTCTATATGGAGTGACAGTTTCCTTGTTTCTCTGAAAGCACTTAATATATGACACATTTTTTTCTAGCTAATAATTTTTCTTCTTTGAACGAAGCTTCTTGCTTTGAACTGAGAGCCCTAGAGGAAAACATAAATACTTAGCCGAATAGAAACAATGACTACTCGGGAGAAGATTTTTTCTTTTGAGTCCAGAAGAAATCTCTGAGGAATATTCAGGATACACAGAGGTGACCTGAAAGAAGTGTTCGAAATATGGAGGAAACTGCAGTATAGAGGGGCCTTTATAGTAGAATGCCTTTACGACTTGTTCTGTTGTTACTGGGTAGAGGGCCAGAAACAAGGTTACACAAGTAAGGAACCGGAAAATATGATTAGCAGTAAAGCTCTGAATGCCACTTAGAAGATTCTGTTATTAATTCCTTTCATTTTAAGCTAAACGAATCTTTTCTTTTTTTGGTATATTCATGAATACAAAGGAACATCAGCTGAAAATGAGGCTGATCTAACTGTAATCAAGCAACACTGATCAACTACGACAGTTGAATTTGCTGAAGTGCTGCTTTATGTTAATTCCAACAGCTCCCTGTTTTCATTAGTGGGATGGAAATACTTTGTCTTCAGCTCTGCATTAGTCCTTAAATAGCTTATAACAAAATTAATGTACGGTCTGTACAGGCTCATTAAAGAAAAGTACAGCTACTCATCCACCCTAGATCACGCCTCAAGCTCATTTTACAATCCTAGGACTATCTGAAGATTGCTGATTTGCACATTAAAAGAAGTAATTCTTCTCTGCAACAATCTTGCTTTGCTTCTTGTTCTCCTGAAATTTTCCTTTCTAAGAGATTTATCGGTTTCTTGGAGTATAACAAGGTTTTGATGATTTTAGGACACTCAGAACCGGGTAGCTTTTCAGATCCCCCTTTTTTTTCTCATTTCTACAGTCAGTATTCTCAGAATTCCATTTCAGAGAAATACTGGTGGTAGACGTAATAAGAAATAACTAAGATGGTGCAGCTTCCAGAAGCACCTTGCCCATAGGTACAATATGTATCAACAGTAGCATCCTTCCTCCATGTGGTACCATCACCAAGAGCAGTGACACTAGGCTAACTATGGTCATTTAGACCATAATTTAAATGGCTCAGGAAGAATAGTGCTTCATCTTACATATTGAATGACAGTAGGAATTAGGATATACAGATTTTTTTTGTTTGTTTTCCTCAAATTTAATGAAACGTCTGACTTGGTAAAGAGCAGGTTTTCTGCCTTTTTTTTTTTGGCTGCACAGCGCCGCGTGCGGGTTCCTAGTTCCCCAACCAAGGATCAAACCTGCGACCCCTGCAGTGGAAGCACAGAGTGAGTCTTAACCACTGGGACGCCAGGGAAGTCCCTCTGCTCTTTTTTGTAATCTTGCTTCCCCACTTACCAAGTAAGCAATATATTTTACAAACAGTAAGACCTGAGAGATACATTGAAATTGTTATGTAAAGGATGATCTATCTCTAAGGTATTATAATTCAGAACATATAGACAGGACAGAAAATTCCAAGGTAAAGTTAAAAACAAATTCAAATGCTTTGGTCCTATACTAATTTAACTACATGTGAAATATTCCAAACAGATCTATTTGGAAATGAATAGGTCATATTGGCATTATTTCTTTAGGACCGGAACCACGCCCCACCAGGGCTTTGTACATATTATTCAGTGTTCTATAGGCATTAGGACCACACAATTTATTTAATGCAGAATGTGGTAACAAACTGTAACATACACTACCTTCTCTGCCCTGGACCCCTGTCACCACAGGCCCTCTCTGTGTGCATTTCATTAAAATTAAGGTACCAAGCAAAATCCTTAAGAAAGTCTTCAAAAGACAACACATTCATAATAAAAAGAGGCAGTTTTTTTCACATCAGTTTTCTGAAATATCTAGGAACTACCCAAAGCATATATAAAACAGTGTTTAATTAGTGATAAGATCAGCAGGGGAGTCTGTCAATACACACATTGAAGGGGAGGGGTCTCCATAGAAAAGCATCTTCCTGGCTCCAAAGAGATTATTCTTCTTAGTGTCTCATATTAATATATTCAAAACACTAACAAATTTGAAATCATTACTTTATCAATAAATTTTATTTCTAACTTTCTTAATACTATTATCTTAAAGTTCTAAACAAAGGGAAGTATTAGCAAGTAGTAAAAAAATTACTAGATTGATAGAGTGAAATGAAGCACATCACTGTTACACTGACTGTGGACCAGGGAGCCTCCCTGATGAATCTGGGAATGGATCAACCGTGGCAGGAACTGCTGTTTTCTGAGTGCAAATCCTTGCCAAAGAAAAAAAGACACACTTAGTACCAAGAGAAAGCTCTTTGACTTAGACCAGGGAAATGAAACTATGGAACAAAAAGAGTGTCTCGGAAGCAGCAGCATGATATTCCAGGCCACTCTGCTCCCAACCTGCTGAAATATATCTGGGTATTTCCACGAGGAACTTGACGAGCACTCAGTGGCTAGAGGAAGACAGACAGACCCAGTGTGAGAGCCCCCTGACCTTGGTATTTTGAAGAGTGCTCTCATGGGATGGAGGTCGGCCAGTGGAGGATCTCCATCCCCAAGCTCGATGGCCGTGATCCCCAGGGACCACGTGTCACATCTGGCATCGTAAGTTGTATCCAACTGCTGTTCACATGCAATCACCTAGTAGAAAATGAAAGAAAAATGAAGTTTGTGACTTTAACAAGCACGTAGCAAAATGCTTAGAACAATGTGTAAGTGTTCAAACTGATGAGGTTTGAGAGCTCCGAGCAAAGGCAGTAACACAGGGGAGTAAAAGTTCAAATTATAATTAGTAGCAGTAGTTTTCTTCTGAGAACAGGGAATATCTTAGCAGGATTGCAAGTATGAGGAGAAACCTATGAAAAAAGCTTTTTGAAAATGCAAAACAGAAAGGGGACTGAAACAGTGTCCCCCATGGGAAGGGATGTAATCAAATACACAGCTAACACCTGTGCAATGATAGTCACTTGATAAACATTTGATGAGTGAACAGAGTCATTCATCTCAGCAAAGATAAAGATTACATCTTTAACAAATAAAAAGCGAAGGAAGGGGGCTTCCCTGGTGGCGCAGTGGTTGAGAGTCCACCTGCCAATGCAGGGGACGCAGGTTCGTGCCCCGGTCCAGGAAGATCCCACATGCCACGGAGCGGCTGGGCCCGTGAGCCATGGCCGCTGAGCCTGTGCGTCCGGAGCCTGTGCTCTGCAACGTGAGAGGCCCGCGACAATAAGCTTGACAGCAGTCTAGTCAAATGGTCTCAATCTTTTCTGACAACTAGAAGGCAGGAATGAGACAAGTGTGGAGAAATGCAAAAAGGCTTATGCCATTAATAAGAGGAAAATAAACTGGATAAAAATAAACATTGGTAAGGCTTTATCAGCAGTTATCTGGGAGCACACTAAATAGTAAAGCTACAACCAGCTTTTTAAAAATGCCACTAATCAAAGGATGTCACTAAGAGACAAGAATAAAAAGGGGGGAATCTTTTTTGCAGTATCATGAAATAGTGTTAACATAGAAGAATTATTACACAGTTACTTCACAATTTATTTCTAAATGTGTAAGTATAAATACAGACAGGCTGCAAATAATAATTGTAACATCAGTGATAACAAAAAGAAAATTCAACTTTAAATTTTTAAAACTATTTTTTATATTTTAAAAAGTTTTATATTTTGTGAATGCCAACTCACAAGACAAAAAATGATTTGGGGATGATGGCAGGTTAGAGTTTTATCATTTAACTACAGTACTATGAAATGATATGCAAAATGAAAGGAATCTAAGGTCCTGTCTGGAATGTAGTTCATCTTTCTGACTCTACTTAACATCAAGCTTAACACATTAAAAAAAACCCTGTGTTGGCACAGAGGATGAATTTATGCCCCAATTTGCCCATGATGTTCTAGGTTTATGCTCGCTTCCCTAGAGTCATTATAAATACCATCCCCTTTCACTCTCCAAAGTGTCCTGGCTTGGACAGTAAGTTACATGGTCACCCAGCACAGCTACTGTCTCTCCTGTCCCCTTCACTGTGAAACACACATACTCTAGTTTGGGAAGGATGGCTTTACGTAACCAACAAATGCTACCTTTGATCTAGAATTTAACTGAAAAAATGTCAAATCAAGAATTTCACTTTTCAACTGGTAATCAATTTGAACAATTTTGTTTACCTTACTGTTTTCTAATTCATAGCAATTTGACATTCTTCAACAATTCTAGGTAAGTGGAAATTTATTGAAATATTGCCAATCATTCAAAAGTTGGAAAATGCTTATTACAGGGAGATGCAGATAATATGCACAAAATCTTGAACATATATTTATATGACAGTTTGAAAAGACCACAGTGAACCTTTCTCTTTTAGATAATATCCAGTGGTTTGCTGAGCAGGAAACAACTTTCAAACCCTATTTGTGCTACAGTAGGCTTATTAATAATAAATAATGACTTATCAGTAAAATGCCTGTCTAGTAATTGCATAGTAAGAAGTATAAATTTTAATTATTAAGTTATTTATTATTCTGGTAATTCAATTTTAGATAGATCAAAATATTTCCTTTTCCTCATATACTGGTTCCAAGATCTACTAATCAAAATTATTTTTAATAAATGGCATACTTAAAATATAATACTGGCTTTGTTGCTATAAATTAACATATGAAAAATATAAAGCTAGATGATTAATTATTTAATATTAAACATTTAGTTTTATATATTATAGTATTTTTATAGTAATTAATCATATATGTGGGTAAGATGCAAAGCTTGGTATTATAGCTAAATTTTATTAATTTTTCACTTTGAAAATTTTTCATAAGCTTTTAAAACAACAGTGATATATCAGAACAAACTGAAGAAACTCTCACTTGAGATTCTCTTACTCAATTTTTTTTAGCATTTTTACTTGAGATACTCTTATTCAATTTTGTTTTTGCTTATATAACTATACTTTCTACTTTTATTCTAAGATGTTCTCCCTGTTCAAAAAATTTTTGAATCCATTGGAATTTTTTAAAGTTTCTTAAGCTAACTTATCCTTTCTCCATATTTTACATTACGCTTACATTTTAACTTTTTTTTTGCGAGTAGTAATTGAATTAGTATTAAAGTAGGAACAGTACACCACGATTTAATCCTCAAGCAAATTTAATTCTACGATTTTGCAATATTAATGTAGTATTTGAATTACTTCTCCTCCCTTCACTCGCTAGAGTTGTAGGTAAATAGCAGAGCTTTTCCCAAAGGTTGCACAGAAAGCTTTCAAACATATGTTCTCTGCTGATGAACATAATTAAAAGGATTAAAGGCATTTACAGTGACTGTGGAGAAAAGATGTGACTCTAGAAAACATTTTTCCTCCACTATTTTAGCAGTTTCTCTACAACTTCCCAAAGATGATGGTGAAAAGAATCTCCTGAAGTGCAATGTGGCCCTACGCAGAGTGACTCAACATGGGAAGCTGCTATCAACACAGGCTAATAGGCCTGACTCTGATCTTAAACAAAGACAGGCATTTTTATATTTCTATCCAAGTTAAAAACAAAATCTAAACATCATTAAGAGAGATGCATGCTAAGCAATTAAAAGTATATTTAATGAAAAATTAAGGCTGCAAGTACAGCTGACCCTTGAGCAATACAGGGTTAGGGGTTCCAACCCCTCCCCTCCCCCCAAGCAGTCGAAAATCCATGTACTGTTATCTCTGCCTCAAAAACAGAGGAACTGATAAATGACTCACCCAAGGTCAGGAAGCTGACACAGTTTGGATAGAATCAGGACTCAAACCCTAGTTCTTTTGATTCCACATATTGTGAGCTCTGATCAAACACAAACTTTTCCCCACACTTAGTTAATTTAAAGATCTGTAAAATGGGATTGAGATTAGCAGATACCAACTACTATATAAAAACAGATAAACAACAAGGTCCTACTGTATAGCACAGGGCACTATATTTAATATCTTGTAATAACCTAAAATGAAAAAGAATAGGAAAAAGAACATATACATGTATAACTAAATCACTTTGCTGTACAGCAGAAACTAACACAACGCTGTAAATCAACTATACTTCAATAAAAAAAGAAAACAATCTGTAAAATGAAAATACAGCTACTATATTTATTGAAAAATTTGCATATAAGCAAACCCGCAGTTCAAACCTGTGTTGTTCAACTGTAGTTTCTCTTTACCTCTTGTGACTCATTCATTCAATCCCTCATTTATTCACATATTTGCTCACAGGCCATCTATTATCTCCCATGTCCCTCGTCACACATGAAACTATGTCACATAAAAACAACACAACTGACATTTTCTTCTAGTATATTCCAAAAACACATATGGAGCTAGAGTATGCATAGAAAGGAAACTCAGAAAGGATCAAATGTTACATTTGCATCCCTCAAAACTCTAACCGACCTCAGGAGCCATCCAAAAGGGCGTTCCTACGGATGTATTCCGACGGTGCCAGGTGCTGGTGAGCTGTGCAGACACGCCTGGAAGGAAGAGACGAGACTTACTTCTTGCATTCATTACTCAGGTAAGGAGATTCCAACTGCAATAAATTTGCTTACAAACTAATATTAAAATTCTGTTCCCTTACAGTTTGGATAGAATCAGGACTCAAACCCTAGTTCTTTTGATTCCACATATTGTGAGCTCTGATCAAACACAAACTTTGCCCCACACTTAGTTAATTTAAAGATCTGTAAAATGGGATTGGGATTAGCAGATACCAACTACTATATATAAAACAGATTGAAGTTCAAGCCATTGGACTTGAACTTCACCTTAAAGTATCCTAAGTCAGGGTGTCTACATGGCCAAGATACACAATGGTCCTCCTATTTTCTACTTCTCATATCCAGACGTACCCAGGCTTAAAGCCCCATTCCAAGTTCTAGCGCCCCCTTGCTGACTTAATCTGCTCCTCGTCATACTAACCTCTGTATCTTTTGACCTTCTAGATTTTTTTGTTTGTTTGTTTGTTTTGTGGTACGCGGACCTCTCACTGCTGGGGCCTCTCCCGCTGCGGAGCACAGGCTCTGGACGCGCAGGCTCAGCGGCCATGGCTCACGGGCCCAGCCGCTCCACGGCATGTGGGATCTTTCCGGACCGGGGCACGAACCCACGTCCCCTGCATTGGCAGGTGGACTCTCAACCACTGCGGCACCAGGGAAGCCCGACCTTCTAGATTTTAAACTACTTGCCTGTATTGCATATTTTGGCACGTAGTGATGATTTGAATGGTAGGCTCTCTCCACTCCCACCTCCCTCTCTGCACTACTAAATTCTGGTGAATTTGAGAATGTTTTATATCGTGGTATGCACATAGTAGGTGACTTGTGAATGTGAATAAAATTATTTTCCATCAGTCAACTTGGGACAAATCACACCTGCCCGGAAATTTCAAATTAACTACATCTATGTAAACCAACACCACCAACAGAATCAGTTCTTTTCCTTTAGAGAGTTATACACAGAAGGATTACAATGAAAAGGCATAACCAAATATTTCAATCATGCCATCTCATTAATTCCACCTGGTCAGATACAATCATAAGGGACTCAGGACAATCCAGAGCACAGTCTCCCTCCTCCCATTTCCTACTCTGCTCCTCTGGCTGCACGGTGCTGCTTCCCTTGACCTGCTCTGGACTTGATGGGTTATCCCCAAGTCGTGGCCTTGAACTCCCTGATGTCCCTGTTTTGAAGAGTACCTCCCGGCGTCACATTTGTTTTAGGCTCTAGCTGTTTACCTTATCGGCCAAGTAGAACAAAGGCACTAATTGAGGTTTAAAATTGGATATATTTGATTCCCTCAAGATGATTCCTCCAAGATGATACTTTGTCATGAAATTCAAAGGCCATATTCAGCCAAAAGGGCATCTCACTGGTGGAAACATACTTGAGCAGAGGGCTAGGCAGTATGTTTTGGTTCCATATTAATTTCGTCCCTCAAGGAGCTCCTCCACTAATGTATTAATCTTGTCCTAAGTGGAATCTTCATCTACGGGCTTCACATTTTGCCTTTAAAAAAGCTTATCATTTGACAGAAAAAAATATCCTCATGAAATCAGTTTTGAAATTCAAAGGAAATTATCTAATCTGTGATTGAAGGTTCTCCCTTGAATATTTTCTAACACATGATCTGAAGAAAGGGAGTAAACATTTAACGCACATTTCTCCCAAACGCATCCTCTACCTCTATCTCTACTCCAGGTATTTCACCTTTCAGAAAAATTAAGTATAAATCTAAACATTTTATCTTGTCTTTTCCTATGAATTAAAGGGAGGAATGATTAAGCTTAACTTTTATAGTATCAGAGTACAGTAATTTATTTATATAAGTAGGAAAAGTAAATAGATTTTAAAACAAATTTAACTTAAAATTGATTATAAATCTACTAAAATTTATTCTAAGGGCTTATAATTATTTATGAAAAAATTGAAAATTATATTTGACCCTCGGTGAACATTTTTGTTTCAATTTCATAAAGGTAGTTTAAGAATTCAAACATCATTTAAGCAAAATGTAAAGGGGGTAGAAAAAACCACAACTGAGTAAAATATCGAAAGTTTTTGGTAAGAAAGTGACACTTTAGACTAATCATTTGATACATTTTTCTTCTTTCTGAAGATAAAGAAAATATGATATCACTAGAATTGGCATTTTTCAGCAAGCAGTCATGCCCTGGCGTCTGAAATTATAGATATGGATGTCAGGAAAGGACCATCCCTCCATACTCCACAGGAAATATATTGGGAAGGAGGATAAGAAGAGAGTCTTAGGGTGTGGCACAGGACCCAAGATAGACCATTCAGACTTCTTGGAAATGTGAATCTTGAGCTGGAGACACTAGGCTGACTAGACTACAGCGACTAGGGTGAGTCATCCAGTGTTGAGGATCTAAGGATTAGCCCAGGTGATGCTGCTCTGGAGGTCCAGGGATGCCAGAGCCCCTTCCTAGGAGGCTGGATTGCCCAGCTTCTCCCTTGGCTTTGTAGGCCACTCAGTGCCATTTTCCACAGCATTGCCTAAGTTGGTCAGAGTTAAGTTTCTGTTGCTTACAATCAAGGAACTCTGATACAAGAACCTAATGATTTTACATATAAAGGAGCAAACTAACAAGGGTAATGGTCAATAATAATGATTTTACAAAGTCTAAGAGTTATTAGGTTTTATATTAATACGAATTAAGAATTTTTTAAAGCAAAAGTTTGGCCTCCAAACTTCTTGATCACACATTCCAAACAAGAAGAAACTTCTGAGCAAGCATACTCGATATAGATACAGACTGTTTTCTACATATTTCCTAGTATAGTAATATACACATTATGAAATGTATAAAGATAATTTTAAAGGATGATACTAAAATAATAACTATTATGACTATTTCATAACAAGTTATGGATACTTCTGCACATCAATGATATCTGGGATAATGAATTACAATGCTAATGGGGTCTCGCATATTTAGAGTCCTTTGGGATCCTGCAGAAAGACTGTTTTACACCTGGCTCCTGTAAACTGAATGGAAACAAGAAAAATTCAGCCCAGAATGTGAAGAAGGAAAAACAAAAAGTCTCAAAATAAGTGAAAAAGGAAAAATGCAAGTAGGTAGAATAAGAAACCCTTGAGTCTGAGAATACTGGATAATTATCACATTAAAAACAGGACACACACCTATGAAAGAGTAACAGAGGAAGGTCTTGACCGAATGTCTGTTGAATGCTTCTGCAATGACTGTTAACTCTGAAGATCATTTTCCCAACACAACCAACTACTTCAGAACTAGAAGGCAACTTAATGGTCGTAACATCTAACGTGCTCATTTTCAGGTTAGTAAACTTTAGCTGGAGAGAAAAATGAGTTTCCTGAGGACAAATGGCACTTTTACTTAACATAAATTCCCACAAGAAAATTAGCTAAGAAGGTAGAAAAATGCAAAATTCTCTCAAGAATGACTGACTTAAATTACTTTAAAAGGCAACAGGACGGGCTTCCCTGGTGGTGCAGTGGTTAAGAATCTGCCTGCCAATACAGGGGACACGGGTTCAAGCTCTGGTCCAGGAAGATCCCACATGCCACAGAGCAACTAAGCACGTGCGCCGCAACTACTGAGCCTGCGCTCTAGAGCCTGCGAGCCACAACTACTGAGCCCGCGTGCCGCAACTACTGAAGCACACGCGCCTGAAGCCCGTGCTCTGCAACAAGAGAAGCCACCACAATGAGAAACCTGTGCACCATAACAAAGAGTAGACCCCGCTCGCCACAACTACAGAAAGCCCGTGTGCAGCAACGAAGACCCAACAGAGCCTAAAATAAACAAATAAAATAAGTTTTTTAAATAAAATAAAATAAAATTTTAAAAATAAAGAAATATTTGTTAAAAAAAAAAGTCATCAATTGTCCCAAATATACTTAACAATGAAAGGATCCAATCCAGGATCACGTGGTGTGTTTAGTTGTCATGTCTCTTTGGTCTCCTTCAATCTGGAGGAGTTCCTTAATATTTCCTTGAACTTCATGACCTTGATATTTTTTTTAGAGTTTCAGGCTAGTTATTTTGTAAAATGTTTCCGAACTTGGATTTGTCAGATATTCCCTCAAGATTATATTTTTGGCAGGAATATCATGGAAGGGAAGTCTTCTCCTTGTATCCTATCAGGTGGTATGTGATTTCCAGTTGTCACATCAGTAGTTGTATTCACTTTGCTTACTTGATTAAGTCTGTGTCTGCCAGGCTTCTCGCCTATAAAGTTTCTCCTTCTCTTTTGTAATTAAGTATTTTATGCAGAGCTTTTTGAGACTATCTAAATATCCTATTTTTAATCAAAACTTAACCCACTAGTTCAGCATCCATTGAAGTTTTTGGATGAATTAATTATTACTATGATGGTTGCCAAAAGATAATTTTTAAACTTTCATTATTCCTTCTATATTCATTAGCTGGCATTCTTCTATAAAGAAAAGCTTTAGCTTTTTTCCCATTCATCTATTTGTGTGTGTAAGTACGAAAGTATGAATTAATGGATTTCTACTTTATTCAATGGACATCATTGTTACCATCATTATTATCATTATTTTGATGCTCAAACTGTCCCAGATTTGGTCAGTGAGAATCACTTCAATTTGGCTTCTGTGTCCTTTTGACATTGTCTCCATCATTCTTTGGGCAGTTCCTCACTTTTTGGCACATTAAGTTCCAGGCTTATCTTGTATAGCCTTAAAAATCAGCTTTTCTCCAAGAATGCCTGCTTACTATTAGTGGAGAATTATATTTAAAAACTGAGAGCTAGGTGTTTGATGTGCTTGCTCTTGGGGCATCAAGCTTGCAAGTTCTCTTAGTGGACATAGCCAGACAACCTGTATACACACACACACACACACACACACACACACACACACACACACACACACACACGTATCACATTACATTTCTTTTCATATGCCTCTCTCTACATATTGAAAACCATGAGTTCACACTGACACCTCCAATTCCACTCCAACATTATGGGGTTCAGTTTTCTCCCTTCCACATTTGTAATTCCCATCTCTAACAGTAAGAAACCTGGCTCCCATTGTCCTCAGGATATTTCCAGATGGTATCAAGCCCCCTTTATGTAACCAACCCCTTGTCTCCATTTTGACCCCTATGCAGACGCACTTATCCAGCTCAGGCTCTGACAACCTGACTGGGGTCACCACCATCCCCCTAGACAAATGCTCTCTTTGTCCCCTCCTCGGGGACTCAACACCCCAAGCCGAGCCACCACTGCCCCTCCCCTCCCAGCGTGGACACCTTCCTCACCCCTTTCAGGTCCAAACCATTTGCTGAGCTGCACCCCGACTCCCATGCTTTCTCGGGCCCACCAAATGCCTTTTGTTCTGAATTATTCTGGAAGAAAGGAAGGAATGAAGGGAACTTCATAGTTTTTAAATTCAGGTGTGCCTGCCTCACTGGATGCTACAAAAGTGGGTTATTAATAAATAAGTCACAACTTCTCTTTGACCTACATTATTCATTGGGGATTTGGTCTAAAATCGAGCATGTGGGTAATAAGAGACTGAAAGCCATAAAATAGTCTGTCATAAGAACGATGTCTAAATAAGTCACAAGAAGTACATTCTGTACTTTGGTATTGAAATGTTAACTATTCTATTAGAAATGAAGATCCCCAGAGAGAAATCTGTAGAAATGAGAACGGAGTACTGCCCTTTAAATTTAGTCTCTCTTTCATTTTCTATTCCAAATGCGGACTGCTTTTTCAGACGTTAGTTGACTTGCCTAAAGGGGTTTATCTCCTGGGAGGTTGTGTTATTTATTGATTGATCATACACCAGTGACTGCTAATGTATTTCATTTATAATATCTGCAAGCTCACTTGTCTTTTTATTCTCTGAGGTGGCCGGTGGTTTTCTGTAAAAGCCTAGCCCACTTAACAAGAAAACAAAAGGTTTTCTTAAAGGCTCTACTCATAACTAGCATTAGCAAACTGAATCTTACTTTTAGTGTAATTAAATAGCTTGATATTTAAAGTTAATATCCAGTTGACTCTAGCAAAGGGCTATTATTTTTTTAAACAGAAAGAAGCACCTATTTGGGGAACTCAGATTTTCAATATTTAGCAACTATCAATATTTAAATGAAGTATTTATTTACTATTTATCAAGTACCTACTATGCATACAACACTGAGCTGGGGCGAGGTGACAGTATCACTTCATGATAATAGCTCAGATTTTTTAAATTATAAAGTGTCAGTAATTATACTACGTAGCTCACCTGTATCATCCCATTTACTCTCCACAGTGATCAACCGTATGAGGTAGAGACTGTTTTTCATACTTGATGTCCCTGGAGATTTTAAGTGACCTTCTCAAGGTCACACAATTACATGGAAAATCCTGCCTCCCGTTCACTCACTCATTCGAGAGTATTTATCGAGCACTTCCGATGTGCCAGTGCCATGCTTGGTTCCAGGGACAGAGTGACAGGCCTGACAGAGACCGAGCCATCGCAAAGCTCACAGCTTAGCAGCGAAGGCAGTCAGATTAAACACATGATTACAACCCAGTGTGATAACTGTTTGGCTAAAGAAAAGACAGAGTGCATATATACAATGGAATATTACTCAGCCATTAAAAAGAATGAAATAATGTCATTTGCAGCAACATGGATGGACCTGGAGATGATCATACTAAGTGAAGTAAGTCAGACAGAGAAAGACAAATATCATATGATGTCGTTTATATGCGGAATCTAAAAAAACATGATACAAATGAACTTGTTTACAAAACAGAAACAGACTCACAGACTTAGAGAACAAACTTACGGTTACCAGGGGGAAGGGTAGGGGGAGGATAGTTAGGGAGTTTGGAACTGACATGCACACACTGCCATATTTAAAATAAATAATCAACAATGACCTACTGTACAGTATAAGGAACTCTGCTCAATATTCTGTAATAACCTAAATGAGAAAAGAATCTGAAAAAGAATAGATGTATGTATATGTATAACTGAATCACTTTGCTGTACACCTGAAACTAACACAACATTGTTAATCAACGGTACTCCAATATAAAATACAAATTTTTTAAAAAAGAAAGGATAGGGTGCTGGGGAAGTTCTCAGCCAGGCAGACAGAAGTTAGCTGGGGGCAGGGGTGAGGGGAGGTTTCCATGCAGGGAAAGCATCATGTTTGTAACCGGTCACAAAATTCAATGACATAAATCTTAGATACATAAAGAGAACTGTCATTGTGATTTCTTCATTTTGCCTCTAACTATCATGGGCTCTCCTATGTCCCTACCCACTGGCTGGGAGAAGTAAAGCTTAGTCAGATCGAAACCGTAAGTCCTTTTAGAAAGAGTTCAGTCTCTCTTGAATGAAAGTGCTTGCTCCATCTCTCAGATGGAGCCCCTCCTTCTTCTCTCCTGAAGATGGTACTGTCTGTACAGGATGAGGGATGGCTTATAAGACCTTGTGGTGGGGAGAAGAGGGAGGGTCCTCGGGTGTGGTCGGTCTCTGGTCTCTGGGGCCACGTTCCTTTGTCTGCCTGCCTGCTAGGGGCCCCCTGGCCCTCCTGATGGGGTCTGCATCCAGTGAGCCTGTGGCCTCTTCTCATGCAGGCAGGGCTACCTGTGTAGGGCCTCCTGGCAGACGAAGGCTCAGGGTGGCTTCAGCTGGGGCTGACAATGCTCTGAGGTCTGGCTGTGACTCCTATTCAGACCTGGCTCAGGTGATCTGGGCTCTGCCCCTCGCCGCCCATCCTGAGCAGCCCCCTCTAGAAACTCCCCAGACAGATTTTCAGTTATTGGGGGGTTAACGGGAGCAGAGGGTAAGGGGTCTGGAGAAGCTTAGCTTGAGTGCTTCCCGTACCTAATCACTCTGCACCTCTGCGTCAGGACGATGTGATCACACCAGTCTGGACTGGCACAGACTCTGCAGGGACTTTGTCTGGGACTCAGAATGATGGTGGTGGGAAGAGTGAGGGTAAGAGTTCCTTTCCACCCTCGTTGTCACCTTCACTTTTTAAAAGCTCATCTCACTGTCCCGCCTCTTTCTCTGTTTCACCTTTCCACAATTACCCGAGAACTGGAAAGGGTTTCCTTCTTCTTTCTGTTCTCTCTTATGCAAAACCCTACGATGGATCCCTGGAATTTCCCTCTCATAAGCTAAAGAGAAGATAAAGCAATTTAGACAGATCTTTCTCAAGAGATAACCCGGGTCTTGCTACACATTCCTATTTTTTAATATTACCTCAGTCATTTTCTTGCATTCCTTCTGGAACAAATCTTAACCCCCGCCCCCCGCCCCAAACAGAGAGATGCTTCTGGCAGACCGGGGTGAAGGTCACATTCTTGGATAAGCAAGAGAAGAGCATGTTAACCAATTTCGAAGAACTTCCTCCGACACATGTGTTAAGAGCCCTGATTGAGAAAGACGGTGGTACATTTAAGAGGCTGAAAGAAGTTGACCTGGCTCACAGGTAATAGGAAGAGGGGGTCCCTGCTGTGCACCAATGGGCAAAAAAAAAGGTGTTAATCATTCAGTGCTTTACTCTGGGCCAGCAGACAGGATCACAAGGCGCACAGCCCTCCCCAAGGAGGGCTGACTAACCACGGACAAGATACTGAGCGAGAGAGCGGCAGGGTCAGCTGAGCCAGAGCTGCGGTGCGGGGAACGGTCTGGAAGGAGAGGAATGAGACCGGCTGCAGCGGGGTTAGTAAAGTGTGGCCGCAGGAGCCCAGGTCAGAGATGATGGTGAGGATCGGGGCAGAGAGATAAAGATGGAGCCTGGGAATTTATAACAGAGACACAGCCTTGTGACGCATGGTAGACGTGGGCGGTGAAGACAAAGGAAAGCTCAAGGATAAGCTAAGATTTCTAGCTTGAGCCACAAAACAGATACCGAGGACTTTTTTCTAAGGCAAGAAACTCTCGATATGAAGCAGATCCCCGGGAATGGGTGAGATGGTGGGGTTCCATCTGAGCATTTAGAGGACTGGCAGCCATCCGAGTACAGATCTCCAGTACCCAATAATGAGCCCACTGCACATTTTATGAGGAGAGAAATCCAAATAAAAATATATTCTAAACTCCTTTCCCTCCAGCTGTGGCATTCTCTGAAAATCTGATTTAAACATAAACTGAGGACCCTGATTTTCAGTTTGGTTCTGCAGCTGGTGGCTCAGTACACTGTATTCCTTATGCCCCTGAGAAGCCTCACTACGTATGAAGCCCCATCCTCGGGTTTTAATTCATATGAAAACCTTAAACCATCTTAGGTGAATCGAATCCATGTCCTCTTACCATGGAGAACAGAAATATAAGCATCCTTTTATATGCAAATAATAGCATTTTAGTATCAGACACCAGGGACACAATAGGCAACTGACCCTCTTCTCTAATTGCTGCTGACAGTAAAGTCTTTAAGTTAATTAATATAAAACCAAAGCTCCCGTTTTGTCGGCTTTCTACATTATGACTACTTTCTAAAGATATCATAATAAAGGCCACTTTATTTATTATCTAGGTGTATATTTTTGCTCTGGATTACTTTGGAGGGTGTCCCAGGAAGCTGCCTTTCTCAGAGCTACTGGTTTATCAAGTTCTTTTTTGTGTGTGACTGAAGAAGACGTTTACCTACATTTGTTTTAACAATTTTCATCTGGGCTCTATATATTGTAGCCACTTTTTAGAGCAAGAGAATTATGAGATCTCAAGTTAAATATTAAGTTCTCCATTTGGGTCTGTTAAGACCGGAGCCAAAATTATTGTCTGAAGAGAGTCATGGCTCTGTCCATGGAGCAGTGAAGAGTGTTTGTTGTTGTTTTTTAGAATTTCAGGCCCAAGTTCTCATTAGCATCCTAACCCGGACAGATTGTTCAAATGCACGGCTCTGAACTCGACTAGTAACACACACTAGCTGCATCCCAGCTATTAACCAGGACTTCATTGCCAAGCTCACTGCTGCTCCGTAGTTTTCAAATGCTCAGCTGAGGGAAAAAAACACGTGGTCGTTCGAAAGATACGCTATTCAACTGTTCCTGTCTAGATGCTCTGAAGTTCATTCCTGGGTGAAGACAGATCACTAAAGAGCTACATACGGGGATTAAAACAATGAATTTCTAAAGTGAGTCGATTACTTTCCCTAAGCTTCATTTTCCAAAATGCAAAATGAAGGAAGAGTCACTCATTCATTCAACTATTACTCACTAAGCTACTATTCCCAAAGTATTAGGTCTACAAAATAGAAGATGACATAGTCCCGCCTCTTAATGACCCTGTCTACCTGTGAGCCTAAGTATCTTTATCTACATAGGAAGACCAAATAGACCATCATAATCTTATGTGATAAACACAGAAATGGAGAAATATACAGGGTACAGAAGCACAAGGAGAGACACCTTACCCAGCCTGAGTGCAGGAAGGGGAGAACAACAGGGATACTGAGATGTCCTAGAATAATGCTACCCGCTCTCACGGGTGTCGTGTGTTAGTGGGGATCCAGTGAGACGGGGGAGATATCACTGTCACAACTGGAAAAGGAGGAGCCGAGGTATCAGCTACAGTGCCTCTGGCTCTGACACAGACACTCCGAATTGGCTCAGTCAATACGGAAATGTATTATCTCACATGACAGAAGGTCCAGAGATAGGGGAGGTTTCAAAGTCAGTTGATGTAGTGGCTGGACTATGTCACCAAGGACCCTCCTTCTTCCCGTCTCGCAGGGCTGCCTTTCCACTTGGGATGGAACACCTCAGGATAGAACAAGGTGGCTGCGGGCAACACAATAAGACATGGAAGGTCCCAAGTAAGAAAGAGACCATCTTTACTTGTGCTGCCCTCTTAGGAGGGAAAACATTTTCCCAGAGACATTTGAAGGTTTCCCCTCATGTCTCAAAATCCTGGGTTTGGGCACCTGCCCGTCGGGAAAGCAATCAGTAGTAAGGCCGTGGGCTTTACCATTTAGACTTCGTGTGATTACGTGGAGCCCGTCTATTTCAGAGGATCAACCACACATACTGCTGCAGGAGCGTCACAGGCACACGATGGCTGACTTGAAAGAAGTCACTCTTCCTTCTGGGAATCTCTCATTTGCCAAATTTTTTAAAATCTCTGCAACTTTCCTACCTCAATGAGATACTGGTTTTTTCTCTTTTGATGCCTACAAAGCAAGGCTGACGGAAAACGATCAAATCACGTCACACGAGTCATTCTGCGGCCCAAATCCATGCATTTCAAACAAAACTTACCGAAATCTACGAGTTTAACTCCGCCTTCGATGGTTAATAGGATGTTATTTCCTTTTATATCACGGTGGATAGTCTTGTTGTTATGTAAATGCTGAAGTCCCTAGAAGTGGGAAATAAATACATAGTGACTTTTAGAGAAAGCAGCAAAAACACATTTTTCAGATGGATGCATTTATACAAAATCAATAGGAAACACACCACACGTTAAAATTAACAAAGGTTCTTAAATGCTTCACATTGAGTTAGTCAAATCAAAGTATATCATTTCCACTTTGGACTATATAAAAATTCAAAAAAACCAGTGCATACTCCTCAGCCCTTAGCAAATAGTTTATTTAAAATGTGCTGATCTCAACATAAGAAAACATTCTATACACTCATTTGAAATAATGGCTCTTAAAGGAATAAATAAATAAACAATGGCAAATAAAAACCTAACTATTAGTAAAAATACACATTATCTACCTTTACCATAATCTCAGAAATATACCTAGGAGATCAAAACTCAGGTTTCTGTTGACACAAGGAGGGTAGATCTCTAATGGAAAAAAGGAATTAGTTACGCTAAACATTTCACATTTTGCATCTTACTCTTGCATCGATAAATACTAATGTAGTGATGCTTTGCTAAAAATAGGATCCTCACTTTTTATTTAACTGGAACTGCCTCGTAATTAATGCACAAACAATTTAAACCACCTTACCAACAGCGCTTCACGTAAAATATAGGCAATTATGGGCTCACTCATTCTTTTGCCCTTCTTCAGAAATCCTTTCACAAGATCTGTCACTGATCCTCCGTTGCACAGCTATAAAAGAATATTTCAAGATAGATAATAAAATGATATGCCATTTTAAGTACTTGCTATAAAAGGTTTTCTCAAAACGTTTTACAAAACTGTTCTAATTTTTTGTTTCGAACAATTATTCCCATCATCTTTATGGTTTCATAAATGAAATGAAGATATAAACTTGTACTAGTGTACAATTAATTACTGGAACACAGCTTCCATTTGAATTAATTTTTAGAAGAGAATCTGGAGAAGCACTGGGCTTGGCTTATAAATTTAAGGAAAAGAATTATGATTCTATAAATCAGTCTCAAATTTTAAGATCTAGGGCTTAAAGGCATTCTTGATTCCTGATAGTTTAATTAATAGTGCAATGTGACCTCAATCCATGGCTATATACTGTTTCATATGCGCATTAATTTAAAGACATACCTCCCTTCTGGTAAAACTTCAGAGTGTGCTGAAGTAAGGGTTACAAATACTATTTTCGAAAACTGTTTTAAGTGTCATGTTCCCTAGCTCTTCCTCCCTCCACACCTCCCAAGAGTAGAGACAAACAAGAGGGAGGGGCATGGTAGGGGAATTTTTCACATCCAGGTTTCTCTGAAGTTAGGTAACATGAAGTCCCACAGTAAACTTTCAAACAGGCTGTGCATTCTCAGAAGAGACAAACACTGACATTAGCAGTGGAACATGAGAGGGGAGATAACTAGGTAAATGGTCCCAACAAAGCTTTGACCCCGTGATCCCCTAATGTCTGATCCATTAGCGTTTGCTGTCAGCTCTGTCTCTCCCCCCAGGGCTCTGGTCCATGGTCTCCTTGCCCTTACCCTGAACTATGGGGCCTCCTCTGACACCTCAGTGCCTGCAAACTAAGAGCCTGGCATTTCCCTGACTCTACTGACCTAAATGGACGTAGAAAACAAAGGTGAGAGGAAGTGTATTCCTGACACCCTCATCTAAAATACTGAACACATTTTCTCTCAAACTTTTTTCTAACACAGTGATTAGATTTTATTGGATGCCTTAACACTTCTGATACATTATAGATTAGATAATAACAGCTGTGTTGGGCACATTTTTTAAGCTAGCACATTTCTAATCCATTTACATGCATTATCTGTGTATCTCACCACTCTGTGAAATAGGAATTATTAGCATCTCCATACTAAGGATTGGGAAAGTGAGGCACAAAATTGCTAAAAGGTAACTTGGAAAAGATCACACAGTAGTGACAGAGCTAAGACCTCAACTTGGACAGCCTGACTTTAGAGTCCAGTCTTACATTTAATCATGACATGTCATGATCCCCCAAAAGGAGGTCTGGGCTGGCTGGTCGATCTAGCCATCATGTGTAATATTGTTTTTGTAAGTGTGTTTAAAATCTAAACACGAAATCACAAATGAACACTTAGATGCAACTCCTTTTGTAACTGGTGTCTTTCTACATGCAAAGAAAACTTTCATCTTCTACAGGAATCTGTGCAGCCCTAGCACTCCCAAACCAGCATTTTCTTCTGCAGAAAAGGGAACACCTTTTAACTGGATAAGAAGCAGAGTGTGCTGTCCTGACAACAGAATACAGGGTCACATTGCCTCCTCTGTGGCCCAGCAAGATTAGTTCACAAAATTATTCAAAATTGACTGAAAAGAGGGTTTCCCTGGTGGCGCAGTGGTTAAGAATCTGCCTGCCAATGCAGGGGACACGGGTTCGAGCCCTGGTCTGGGAAGATCCCACATGCCACAGGGCAACTAAGCCCGTGAGCCACAACTACTGAGCCTGCGCGTCTGGAGCCTGTGCTCCACAACGGGAGAGGCCGCGACAGTGAGAGACCCACGCACCGCGATGAAGAGTGGCCCCCGCTTGCCGCAACTGGAGAAAGCCCTCACACAGAAACGAAGACCCAACACAGCCAAAAAACTTAATTAATTAATTTTTTAAAAATTGACTGAAAAGAAATTGAGTCCTTTAAATTGCAGAGCACTTATTTAAAAGAACCAAGTTTTAGGACCAGTTTTTAAATTTCCAAAATTCATTGCAGGGTGACTGGCTTTTCCTATGTCTCCAAAGTGTGGCCTCTTTGCTGCATCTTCTGTGATTGACTATTATGTTAATTCAAGAGTAAACAGCTAGGATCTTACAGGGAGAATAAAGGAGCCATAAAGAAATGTGCAGGATGAGGTTTCCCTGGTGGCGCAGTGGTTGAGAGTCCACCTGTCAATGCCAGAGGACATGGGTTCGAGCCGTGGTCCGGGAAGATCCCACATGCTGCAGAGCAACTGGGCCTGTGCGCCACAACTACTGAGCCTGCACTCTAGAGCCTGCGAGCCACAACTACTGAGCCCTCGTGCCTAGAGCCTGTGCTCTGCAACAAGAGAAGGCACTGCAATGAGAAGCCCGCGCACTGCAACAAAGAGTAGCCCCTGCTCACCGCAACGAAGAGCAGCCCCTGCTCACCGCAACTAGAGAAAGCCCATGTACAGCAACGAAGACCCAACGCAGCCAAAAATAAATAAATAAAATAAATAAATAAATAAATAAATTTATTTTAAAAAAAAGAAATGTGCAGGAAATAAAATAAAAATTGGAAAAAGAACTAATGCGATCATAGAGTTTGCACTAAGAAGTTCAAATACCACTTTCTGGTATCGATATTTCTTTGACATAGTTATTTTCCCTAACTAGTAAAGTTGAGAATACAGGATTCTTTGTGATATACACTTTAGTTTTTTTTTAAAGTAAGGTATGTTGAGGCATAATTTACATACAATAAAATTCACCCAATTTAGCATACAATTCTGAGTATTGACAAACATATTAGTCATGTAACCACAACCACAGTCAAGATATAGAACAACTCCATCACACAAAAATCTACCCTCCTGTCTCTTTGTAGTCAAACCTCTTCCCCAGTCCCTGGCAAGCTAATCTCTTCTCTGCCCCTATGATTTTGTCTTCGCAGGAATGTCATGTGGGTTGAGTCATAAGGTGTGTAGCCCATTAAGTCTAGCTCCTTTGATTTGGCACAATGAATCTGAGATTCATCTTTGTTGCTGTACATTCCTTCTTTAATGCTATTTTAATGTTAGTCATTCCTTCTTTAATGCTGAGTATTCCACTGAATAGATAAACCACTGTTTGTTTATCCATTCATTAATTGAAAGACTTTTGAGTTGTTTGCAGTTTTTGGCAATTATGAGGAAAACCACTGTAAACATTTGCATAATAGGCTTTTCCATGAATATGGTTTTCATTGCTGTTGGGAATTGTTGGGTCCTATCGGTCACATGTATGACCTTCTAGGTATTTGCTAAACTATTTCCCGAAGTGGCTGTACCATTCTGCATTCCCACTAGCAGTGAACGAGAGTTCCAGTTGCTCCACATCCTCGTCAGCAGTTGACACTGTGACTTTTTAAAAAGCCATTCTAAATGGATCTCATGTGATTTTGATCTGAGTTTGTCTAATGACTAATTTCATTGACCATCTTTTCATGTATGTATTTGCTATCCATTTACTTTCTTTGGTGAAGTGTTCAAATTTTTGGTTCATTTTTTATTTTTTTTTATTATTGAGTTTTGAGAGTTCTTTATGTATGTTGGATACAAGTCCTTTCTCCCAGTTTGTGGCTTGACCTTTTATTTTAAGTGTCTTTTGAAAAGCAGAAGTTCTAAATTTATCATGTTAAAAATTTTACGGAAAGTGTTTTTTATGTCATATCAAGAAAATGTTTGCCTAACCCAAGGTCAAAAAATTTTTCTTCTATAATTCCTTCAGGAAGTTTTACAGTTTTAGGTTCCACATACAGGTAGGTCTATAATCCATTTTCAGTTAATTTTTGTACATTTGTTAGGTATGGATTATATATGGATGCCCAATTATTACAGAACACTTTTCTATTATTCAAAGGTACCCAGAAAACAGAAAATATGACTCTGAATTGGGTTTAAAACCTAGTTACCAACACAAGGAATAGGGTAATCTTAAATGTATACTGTTAAGTGAAAGAAGGCAATTTGAAAATACTACATACTGTCTGATTCCAACTATATGACATTCTGGGAAAGGCAAGACAATGGATCCTGTAAAAAGATCAATGATTAACAGGGTTCAGGGAAGAGAAAGGGAAGAATGACCAGATGGAGCACAGAGGAATTTTTAGGGCAGTGAAACAAGTCTATATGATATTGTAATGGTGGATACAGGTAATTATTTATTTATCAAAATCCATAAAAAGTATACCACCGAGAGTGAACCCTAATGTAAACTGTGGACCTTGGATGGTACTGATGTGTCAATGTAGGTTCATCAGTTGTAACAAATGCACCACTCTGGTAAGAAATGTAGATAATGGGGGAGTCTATGCATGTGTGGGGGCAGAGGACATATGAGAAATCTCTGTACCTCCCTCTCAATTTTTCTTTGACTCTAAAACTATGCTAAAAAATAAAGTCTTTAAAATATCTGTAAAATGTACCACACAGAGAATTAACCCTAATGTAAACTATGGACTTTAGTTAACAATAATGTATCCTTATTGTCTCATCAACTGTAACAAATGTTCCATACCAATGCAAGATGTTAATAACAGGGAAAACTTGGTGAGGGGGATTTATGGAAACTCTCTGAACTTTCCACTCATTTTTTCCATAAACCTAAACCTGTTCAAAAAAATAAAATCTATTAATTTTTTAAAATCTAGCTGCTAACATCAAGAATATTTGAAAAGGTTCTAAACTAATAATGAAGGAGCAAAGAAAATTACTCCAAGTTATGTCAGACCCCTTACAGGGTCTTCTTAGAAACTAATTATTCTACTATTTGGCTGCTGCCTAAGCAGGAATAGTGGTTTAATTTTCAGAATGGAAAGGGGTCTTTTGAATGAAACTTCAAGAAGAGGTAGATTAAAACGAAAAAGAAATTATTAAACAGACCATAGGGACCAAATGTCAATAAACCACAAGTTAACTTGTGGTTGACCTCTTCCTAAAGATGCCCGAGATATCACCATGAATATTCTAAATCCTCGTTTAGAATTAGCAACATTTCAAATATGCTCTAGGATGAAATTTACTTTTGTTCAATTAGCATAAAATGCCTTTCATACATGAATAAAGTGAAAAACAATTAACTTTAGTACGTTTGTTTTTAAATGAATGTGAAGGATTAAAATATATTAAAGGAAATGCAAATGTTGAATTAAGCAACAGATCATAAAAAATGAAAATGACCGTTATGTTTCCATTTAAAAAGAACTGCACCCAGAGGAATGAATTGCATCATATTAACCCTATGCAATTCTTAAATCACCAAGATAGGTTAAAAGGGGGATTTGTAATAGGGGACCAGAAAACCCTTAAGTGTAGCTTCGCAGCACAATGCTATAACAGGGCCTTAACGTTCTTTCACTGAACAAAATTGAAGCATAATGTTCTTAAGCCAGAGCTACACTAATGAAAGGACAGAGCAACAGTGAGAATGAATCCTCTCCCTAGGCTGCAGTCAAACATGAAAAAAAACCCAATAACCTAAATCAAAAGGGATGATATTCTCTGAACAAATCATTACAACTCACTTCCAAAGACAGCTTTTATAAGTTTTCAAAATGTATTCTGTCTTCACTGTGTTAGGAGAGATACGAGATTTTTACTCGAATTTCTGGAAAAGGACTACTGACTTCTGCAGTTGGCATTTCTGACTTCTGCTGTTTTTCATTGTTTTTTGTTTATTCTAAGAATGCTCTAAGACGCTTCGCTTAGTCTGACCATATCCCATGTGAGGCCACAAAAGCAGAAACTCTCATTTTCTAACACTCATTCTAGTTTTTACTTTGCTCATTTTATAAAAGCGTTTGAGTCGTTTTATAGAAACCAATTTTTAGCAAACACCTACACGTGAAGTTTTTGGTAACTGTGAGTGTAATGTTATAAGACACGGCTGTATTGCTTGCAGAGTAACTGCACCACTTCACACTGACGAAGTAATGTGTAAAAGTTCGATTTGCTCCACAATCTCACCAAGACTGGGTATTATAAGTCTTTTAAATTTTAGTCATGTTAGTGGGTGTGTACTATAGCTTCATTGTGGTTTTAATTTGAATTTCCGCCCAAAAGAAAGATATTAAACATATTATATATATGCTTTTGCAAGGAGTCCAAACTTTTTTTGCACACTTCATAAGAAATTGGGTAGATGCACTTTGTTAGGTGAAATTTCCATCTATTCCTAGAGTGCTGAGATTATCACAAATGGGTGTTGAATTTTGACACGTTTTTATTGATTTTTTTCTCTTTGATTCCATTAATACAGTGAATTATGATGCAATAAATTTTAATGTTTAACAAACTTATTTTAATGTTTTAATAAAATTGCATTCCTGGGATCAATCCCATTCAGTCATAACATATTAACATTTTTATATATTACTGGATTCAATTTGTTAATATTCTGAGAAAGATTTTTTCCAAATGTGTTCATGTGAAATGTCAGAATGTATTTTCTTTTCTTGTAATATCTTTGTCTTCTTTCGTCAGTATAATGTTGCCCTCATAAATGAGTCAACAAGACTGATTATTTCTTTCTTAAAGATTTCATAGGATTCATTTTTTTCCCCAGAATGACAGTGTGAAGAACTCTGTGGACTCATTCCCCAGTATAACTGGTGAAAATTATAAAAATAAACAATGAGTTAAAGTCTTTGGAAATTGTAAGGGTGTACAGCAAATGAAGTAACATTTAAGAACACAACTAATATTTGTAGTATTTAATTTTGTCCTCTATAGGCTTATTAACTGTACTTTTTCATTTTATTTTTAGTGGTTGCTTTAGCGTTTACAATATGCATCTTTAACTTAACACAGTATGCCTTAAAATAATATTATACCACTTCCTAAGTAATGTAAGACCCTTAAGACTGTACATTTCCATTTTTCCTCTCCTGTCCCTTTGCTATTGTTGTTATACATTTTAATTCTGCATGTAATGACCCCACAAACCATAATTATAATTATGGTTTCAAACAGAGATTTTTTTCTTTTAAAGATACTAAAAAATATAACATACAAAGGTTCTTATTTATCTTTATATTTACCATGGATAATATTCTTCATTTCTTTTTGCAGGTCTGAGTTTTTATATGAAGTCATTTTCCTTCAGCCTGAAAACTTTATTCCACATTTTTATGGTGCAGGTCTCTGACGGTAAATTCTTTTCCTTTGATGAAAACATCTGTCTTTATTTTGCCTTCATTAATGAATAACATTTTCACTGTATACAGATTTCTAAGTTGAAAGGCTTTCAATGTTTTAAATATACCATTCCACTGCCCTGGAGGACAGATCAGTGACCACGCTTCTCTCTGACCCCTACATGTCCTCTTGGTGCTTTTGTAACGGTCTCTTCATTATTAGTGTTCAGCACCTTGTTTGTGACATACCTTAGTGTGGTTTTCTTTGTTTATCCTACAAGAGGGATTTTGAGCTTCTTAGATCTGTGACTTTTTAGTGTTTACCAAATTCAGAAAAATTGCAGCCATCATTTATTCAAATACTGTATCTCTGCCCCCCCACCCCGCCCCTGTACTGCTCTTGGACTGAAATTACACACAGTTTAGAATACAAGATAATGTCCCATAAGTCGCAGGGGTCTTTCTCCCTTTTTTGTCCGTCTGTGCTCAGTTTAGACAGCTTCTGTTTTCCGGTCTTCAAATTCACTGATCTTTTCTTCCACATGTCTAAGCTGCTGTTAAACTCAATACTATATATTTTTCACTACAGATATTGTACTTTTCTATTCTAGAAGCTCCATTCAACTCTTTTCTATAGTTTTCATTTCTTTCAACATTATGTTCATGTTTTCCTTTTGAAATCCTTGAACGCTGTGATAATAGCTGTTTTACAGTCTTTATCTGCTAATTCCATTATCCTGGTTATTCCTGGGTCTGATTCTTTTGACTGATTTTTATTCTGATAATGGGTCACCTTTTCCTGCTTCTTTACATATCTAATAATTTTTTATTAAATGATGGACATGACTAATTTTACATTTGAATGTTCAGATCTTGTTGTCTTCCCTTAATGGATGTTGAATTTTGTTCTGTCAGGCAGTTAATCTACTTGTGGACCAACCTGAACATTTCAAGCCCTGTTTTTGAACTTCTTATGGGAGGCCAAGGGAAGTTCTTATTCTAGGGTGAGTCTAGCCCTTCCTTTAATGCATAACCCTTCTGGAGGGTCCCTACTAAGTGCCTCAGGGGTTCAACAAAGATTCCCCAATTTGGCTGATCAGAACTCAAGCATCTCCCAACCCTGCACAAACTCCAGCAGTTGTTCAGATTACTGCTTTTCAGTAATTCTTACCCTAATAATTGTTCTTTGCCCAACTGCCTGAAATCTTGCCCTATACATTTCCAGCTTGGTTTTCAGTAAAAGACTCAAGGGAAGCCCTATGCAGATTTCTGGAGCGTTTTTCCTGCTTAACTCTCCCTTCCTTGAAAATTCCAGCCACTTCTGCCTTCCCAATCTTTTCAGTTCAGCAAGATAGCTGTGATCTCCTTGGGAATGTCCTCCTTATGCCCGTGGTCTGGAAACTGCCTCCAAGATTAAAGATGGGATAATTGTAGTGCTCCTCTTGTTTATTTCCTTTTCTCAATGTCACAGTCTTAAGCTGTCTCTTTCCCAGTGTTTGAAAATTGTTGTGTTTTTAAAAATATATTTTATGCCGTTTTCTACTTATTTATGGTACAGCCATGCAATGATGCAAGTTACTGTCATGGCCAGAGCAGAAGTCCCAGATTACTTCTATACACGCTGAAATCTGAGAAGCTCTGGCAGTGTTTTCCAAACTTTCCTTTGATAAGAATCACCTTAGTGCTTGTTTAAAAAACTAGTTTCCTAAAACTCATTCTTGGAGTTTCTGCTTCAGTGGGTTTGAGATGGGGATGATCCTTATCAGAGTATCTGGAATATATATTAAAGAACAAAGGTACCACAAGTGTCCTGCTTTTTTTTTTTTTCAGGTGGAGGCTTAAAATGTTACCTACTCAGCTAGGCCTTCTTTCACCTCTCTTTTCGTAAAGGGTCTTCTTTTTCATTCTTTATTAGCACCCCATTTATATTCTTCATAGTATCAATAACAATGTGTAATTATTTAATTTGTCTATTTAGTTTTAAATCGTCTTTCCGCACCATTAGACTCTAAGCCCCAGGATGACAGTTTGTCTTGTTCTCCACTGAATGCCCAGAACCTACCAAAATGCCTGGCCCAAAGTAATAGATAATATTTATGGAATTAATAAATGACTGGATGAATAAACTTTAGTCCTAGACACTTACGCATGCACGCACGCGCACGCGCACGCGCACACACACACACACACACACACACACACACACAATGACAGAGGCCATCTTTTCACAGCCACTATGGCTGAGGACATACTGGACAAATAGACTCTGAGACAGAAGACTGTATTCCTCAAGTACTTAAGGTGCTGCTGTCCGGCCAACCAAGAAAGGGTAAATTACAATTTTGCCCTTCGAGCTCATCAGTAGAAAATGCTTAATACCAGACTGATTTAACTCAATTTTGACTCTGTTTTTTAGTCTCCTGATTTAGTGATAATCAGATGCAGAAACCTAGCGACCTCCCCCGAGCCCCGCCTACATCCAGCCCCTGATCCTCCACAGGAGATGCTAGGAATTAACGGAAACACTAAGCAAAAGAGGTATGTACATTTTACAAAGCAGGTCAGTCAAGAGATATGATAGCAATAAGCAAAAATTAATATAAGTCTGGTATTTCAAAATGAAGCATAAGTTAAAAAAAAAATACATCAGTTCTCCCTTTATGCTGACATCATTAGGAAAACCTAGAATACTAAGTAACAATAAAAATTCCCAGAGACATTTTGCAAAAAAAATCAGTTCCCACAAAAGAAAACTTTCTACCCCTTCTCTCCTTAGGTAGTTTCATTACAAATGTGTAACTGGAATTTCAGAGAGCTAGCAACTAGTGCTCTTCTCTATGTCCTGAAAATGAATATACAGAGAATTTAGAAGGAAATAGTTCCTAAACAGAGGCCTGTATATCATTAATGCTCAAAAATTTATAGTGTAACAAAATGAAAGAAAAAAAACAGGAAGAAGAAAAATTGTATCACGCTGAAAGCAATAATTCAAAAATCACAACTAAATAACAGAAAAAACAGACTATCCAGTAAAATCTGAGCAAGTAATCCCCTTCTTAGAATTTCAATTCTGGATCGAAATATAAATAAAATGATTTTTCAAGATGAGAAACCTCTGCGCAGGAGTTTGTCTAAGCTGGTACGGCGCCCCCGGCACATGCCAGGATGATAACGAGGGATATTACTGATGGCTCAGCCCCTCCAGGACACACCTTCTTTATGTAGATTCACATCAGAAGTCTAGCACTGTTAGCATGACTCTCTGGGTAACACCACAGCCCCTCTTTGGCCATCCTTACCCTCATGCAGAATAATTTATTGGGGCTTTATTATGATAAGAGGCATAATTAGTAGTCATTTTGTAGAATAAAGTATTTATGCCACAAGCCAATTTTCTGAAAGTGCCTCTAAAGCAGCACCTGCACCATTCATGTTTATAAATCAGGTAATTGTACATCTAGCCACTTATGTGTATATATAATTAGTCTAATTTGCATATGTGCAAATCAATTACCTTACATACAGTTTGCCAACTTCTTGCTTTCTCTGTGTTTTTCCCCCACTTTGTGAGTGCAAATAGGTCAGATTCCTGAAATACTATTTTAATAAATTACCATTTACTCTTTTTTCTCAAGCCTTTTAGGGATATTTCCAATACCTCCATCTGATAATAAAATATAAGGACAAAGTTCAAAGAAGCTGTTAAGTCTCTGCTGATTCATTATATCAGGAAGCCACTTTGCTTGTACCTGATGTTCCAAAAGTATTTTAATCAATCTTTTCTGCTCTCTCAAAAGAACATTTAACTATGATCTAGAGTCTCCAACTCACACCTAACTCCAAGTGATTATACTGAGAAATGACAATATAATTAGAATAGGAATTTGTTAGGCATAAAAGACAGTGAATGATCTCATTCAATATTTTTAAACTCTGGGCAAAGATCTGTACCTTGTGTCCTTGCGCATTTAGGCCTACATTAGGCAGAACACCTGTATCTTCAAATGCTAATTTTCCAATGATTCAACAAGGAAAAAAATTAAAGATGCATTACTGAAAATGTTCTGAAGGATATAAATATACAAAATTTTATTCAAGACTGCATTAAGGATTTGCAGAGCGTCGCATCTCAAATACACAAACACAAATATGAAGTAAATTCTTTACAATTCACCATTAATTTAAGGCAAAATGGTTTAAGTTCATAATTTATATTCTATTACTTAGGTAATTATGTTGAGATGAGTAAAAGTTTTGCTTTGTTTTAATGCATGATTTAACTAAAACTATAAAGCTATCTTGAACTAAACTGAGAAATACAAAATAATTCTGAAATCATAATAAATTGCCTACCTTTGAAGAACACAACTGGTTATTTAAAATTTTTTTTAAACTTCTATAAAATAATGCACAGTTTCAGATTCTGAGAAGGTTCTTGAAAATTCTATTTTACAATTTTGAAAGACTCTGGTTCAATTAAAGGTGGCAGATTAAACATATACATTTATTTCCTCTCACATGTGAATCTCCATTAAAATGCTAGTAAAGGAATAAAAAAGTATAAAACCACAAGAGAAAAAAGAACAAAAAGGGAGAGAAGTGGAGAAGAGATCACAACAAAATTTTTCAACATGGCATGCAGATGACTGAGTGGTAACTGAGCAATGCAGAGGAAGCCACAAACTGAAGTGCTAGCTGGGGGCTATTTTGAGGTCACCTGAGCAGATTAACCCGGACGGGGCAAGGTAAGAGTGAAAGTGGAGGAGATGGGAGGGGAGGGGCAGAAAAAAGGGATCCCTTGGAGGTCTCTCATCAAGACTTGACACCCTCTTACCCAACATACAAAATATCAACATCCAGGAGCCTGCCTGAGCACCACACACACACACACACACACACACACACACACACACACAGATGGGGGTTTTGTTCCTTAGAAAAACTGAACTGAATGGACTCAAGATCTGGTGACATCAGTAGCATGGATAACGGGAGCAAGGCACATAACTACATGATGTGCGAAACAGAGAAGTAACCTGGGAAAGAGGAGGCCAGGGGATCCAGAAACGGTGGATTCCACCCAGGTGAGCAGCAGAGAGATATCAGAGGTCAGATACCTGGCAGACCTCCAGAATGGAGCAGGAGGGCATAGGGTTCCAGAGGTGCAATTAATAATCGTGCCAAAATTCAGAATACGGATTAGGAAATGAAAGAGTAGAGAAGTTCGGCCATCTATTCCAGGTACTGCGATCAACACAGCAAAAGCACAGACCTACCTGCTCAGGACAGGGTGGTACCACTAACCTGGATCTACACTAATATTGTTCTGTATTATAAGCCCTCTGGTTCTACTTGCTTTTTATTAATCAAGTGAATGTATTTATTTTTAAAAAGATAAAAATGATTAAGTCTATCTGAAATTATATGAACCGGAAAAATACGCTAATTTCATAAATAATATTGTCAATCATTTTAAACATATAAAAAAAAGATGAAGGAAATATGTTCAGAGGTAAGAGTGGTTCTTTTTATAGTTTCAAGTATTTTCTACAATGATCACTACTTGTAGATTCGTTTAAAAACCATAATAGAAAAAATATAAAGTATGGAGACAATATAATTTATAAATGATTACTGTGCAGGAAAATCAATGGCACATTCTAAAAAGAAACAGAATAATCAAATGTTAATGAAATAATGTGAATACAAGACACAGAGAACAAACCTGTGGTTGTCAAGGGGAAGCGGGGTGCAGGGGAGAGATGGATTGGGAGTTTGGGATTAGCAGATGCAAACTATTATATATATAATGGATAAACAACAAGGTCCAACTGCACAGCACAGTAAACTATGTTCAATATCCTGCGATAAACCACATGGAAAAGAATATGAGAAAGAGTGTATCTATCTATCTATAGATAGATAGATAGATAGATAGATAGATATAATTGAATCACTTTGCTTTACTCCATAAACTAACATTCTAAATCAACTATACTTCAGTTAAAAATATAAAATAATGTGAATACAATAAATAGATGCTGTTAAGGTGAACAAATAAAGGTTTTACTAACCCTGAGTTTGACAAGAGCAGCTTTTAAAAATTTTTATAAATTTTATTGGAATTAGTGATTACTTCACCTTGAATAAAAATACTCAATGAAAATCAGGAGAAACACATTCTTACATTCTTCTACGACTGGCAGTTACCTTCGTGGGGCACCTTCCAGTACTCCTGCATTAGAGAGAACTGTCCCAACCTATTCTCAGAAACTGAAAAGGCAGACTCCATAATTTCCCTTTGGCAACTTATTCAATATTCAACACCATTTCTAGTAAGGTTTTTCCCTATAAATGTAAATACAGTTGACCCTCCGTATCCACGGATCACGCTGTTTGAATCCAACTACGTGGAACCCACAGATATGGAGGACCCACCGTACCTGCTTCTGTAGTTTATGTCATTAGTATTCAGTGAAGCCAGAAGAAGAAATCAGCAGCTCGCCATTTTTGTCTAATGAAGTCTCAGGTACATTAATTTTCTCTCATATCATAGCACCTGGCACTGAGCCTCTGTCACGTGTTATGTTGAACAAAATATGGATGAATAAATAAAAATTATAGTGAAGTCCCTTTATAACATGTTCTTCTGAAAGAAAAATAATCCTGGTTTCTTTAGTCTTTTATTGTGGAAACATTTACTTTTATTGTTTTTTTTTTTTTTTTTTTTTTGTCTACACAGCGTGTGGGATCTTAGTTCCCCCACTAGGTATCTGACCCATGCCCCCTACAGTGGAAGGGCGGAGTCTTAACCACTGGACTGCCAGGGAAGTCGTGAAACATTTTCTTTTAATCTTTAATTAATTTTCTTTCATTTCCCCATGTTTCTAAAGGTGGCAAGACCAGAACTGGTCATAACATTCTACAAAGGATGTGACCAGCCAGGAACATATGAGAACTGCTTTACGGGGTCAATGTTACATAAACATTAAGTCATTCCAAGACCACACTGCAGGGGTTTCCCTGGTGGTGCAGTGGTTAACAATCCGCCTGCCAATGCAGGGGACACGGGTTCGAGCCCTGGTCCGGGAAGATCCCACATACCATGGAGCAGCTAAGCCTGTGCGCCACAACTACTGAGCCTGCACTCTAGAGCCCGCGAGCCACAACTACTGAGCCTGCGCGCCTAGAGCCCGCGGGAATAGAGCCCGTGCTCCACAACAACAGAAGCCACCGGAATGAGAAGTCCACGTGCCGCAACGAAGAGTAGCCCCCGCTCGCTGCAACTAGAGAAAGCCTGGGTGCAGCAATCAAGACCCAACGCAGCCAAAACTAAATAAATAAATAAATTAAATAAATTTATTTAAAAAAAAAAGACCACACTGCAAATTTCCACATGTAAACTAATGTTGAAACACTCACCTCAAGAACCAGCCACAGCTTATCTCCATTTATTTTATCCTTCTTAAAGTACATGCCATAGAATCTGACCACATTAGGATGGTCAGAAAGTGCTTTTAAGATGTTGTACTCTGCTTCAATCTCTTCATCAATATCCTAGTTTCAAAAAGTCATGGGGAGAGAATGGTGAGAAAAACATGAATGAAGTCAAAGAAACAATTTAGACTACCAAATGTAGAATTTTATTTTGTCAAAGCAAGGTCAGAATAGTTTTTACTGCACTCAGTACTATGTATTGAAACTTCTCATTACACTGCTTAAGGGGAGAGACTGTGATTTTCCCGCTAATCATATATATCTCTAACTACATTTAGTTCGTTGAAAAGGAATAAATAAGAGGCTATTTTTGTGTGCAATGAGAAAGAAACGTATATGGAGAACCACCTAAGATGATCTTCCTTTCTCTGTAGGCAAAGCCATTTATTTGAAATGAAAACTTTTAGCTGGTTCATTTTGTTTCTTTGAAGTACAGGATATTCGAAGGCTATCAAAAACTAGTCATACATGCAATGAACTCCTACCTTTCCAAAAAAGTGAAAGAGTTAAGTTACATAAATTGGCATACAGCCTTTAGTTAGCTAAAGGCCCATTCCCCAGAAGTAGAATAGGTTGTTATCCCATCAGTAAAAGTGCAAACATGACTAGGTACTTAGTCATGTATCTAGGAAAATCACATATACATGAAACAACTCACAGAGTCATAAATAAGAAAAAGACTTCTAATATTTTACGGTAACATTTAATGTCCACACTGTTTTAAGACAGAATCATGGAATCAGAGAGCTGGAAAGAATTTCAGACCAGAGCTCTAATTTGAGAGGAAGAAACTAAAGCTCAGGGCAGTCAGGGTCACAGGAGCTGGTTTGTGTGAGATCCAGGACTAGCCTACTGCCTTCCAGTATTGCTCATTTCCTCCCTACCTTGGAGAGAAGATTATTAGTTCAAAATCCATAACAGTGAGACCCTTTTAATAAAAAGTTTTAAAAAAAGCCACTCTGCAAAATGCCTGGGTGCATCTAAATTTATTTTATTAAGATTATAATCTTCTGGTTATAAATCTTTTTTATTTGACTTGTGGCATGATGAATGAGAGTAAATAAAGAATTCTTAGGGAAATACACAGGTACTGTGACAAGAATAACAGCAGCAAAAGAACACATTTCATACTGTAGTTATGAATCTACATGTTTCATTTAAGCAATAGAACAAGACATGATGTATAAGGTTAGCAGTCTACCAAACACGAGTAGATTATGAAAGAATAACGGCTACATGTATTCACAAGCCACTTGTTCTTGTCCACAAAGAAGCAGAGGAATGGGAGAGAGACACTGATTATGGGGCGATACATTGGGATCAGTCTGGAGCCCTTTCTCTCGCCACCATGGACCTCTACCCTTAACAGTGAAGACCAAAGGACAGACCCATAATTGCAAAGACCAGAGGTACAGTTACTTTGGTACAGCCTAATTTGTGTCTCTCTTCCCTCAGTTTGAATGGTAAGAACTTTCCAACAGGGGAACATGAACACATGCAGCATCAGTGAAGCCTGGTCACAGTGCTATTTGTTTTTTTCCCTCCAGTGTATCTAATTTACTACTTGAAAAGAAACCCCACCTTCCCTCTCCTCTGCTCAAAGATATATGAAACTATGTAGTTATCATGGATTTAGCAGAAATAAACTATCAAAAAAGAAAGAGCAACACCAAGGTGAACAGAGGCCCAGGGGCAGACCTTTTGCAGAGTCCTACAGTTTATGAGCGTAACAGCGGTGACGAGGACTCTGATGCCCTCCCCACACACATCACGTCATTTCCATCACACGGCACTCCCATCACGTGTGCAAGAGCTGAGTAATTGGAGAAGTTGCTCTCAGTAGAGGTTTGGGGATTATGGGATCACTGAGCTTATTCTAGCTCCCCCCAGGTGCTAGGGGAGAGCTACGTATGTCCCAGTAGCTGAAAATACTCCCCAATGTCCAGCTCTCACTCCCAGAAAGAAGAATCTCATCCATCTCCTCATGCTCTTAAAGGCAAAGAAAGACGAGTTTCCCTCATCACAACTGGATTTCCCCAAAAAAGCAAAGGAGGAGCCCATTGGGGCACTGCTGAAAAAGAGGCCATGTGGACTGACCAGGACATTCAATTTTTCACAAGGAACCTCACCCTGGTTATAAAGGAGCATCATTTCTGCTCTGGAAACACTTAAGTAAACCTGAAAATTAACTTCCCTTTTCTGAATGAAATTTAATTTAAAAAATATTTCTGGTTTGGAATAAGAGGAATTCTGCCTGAAGCCTAAATGAACACAGGAAGAAAAGGAGATCTGGTACAGACGATATTTTAGGATTACTTCTAGACCCATAAATCTGTATTCTGACAACACTTTGAAATCTAAAATAATATTAAATCAACTGTTGAGCTGTTGAGAGTTGTATTATTTATATACTTATTTGCATTACATATTTATTCTTATATCAAGTATTTATTGTACCTTATTATATATGTTAAGCATATAAACAAGGAACCTCTAACAAGTAGACTTTTTTTTTAAAACATTTTCTTCAAATTGTAACTGACATTGTGATAAATAAATCAAGACAAGATACCTAGAGACTTTTTAACTGTTTAATACAGATTTTTTTTAAAAGTTACTCAGCAGGAAAAAAAAAAACCAATGTGACTTACATGAATCGGATCCAGAATTTTGACTGCTGCCTTTTGGCCATTTTTCTTATTCAACACTTTAAAAACTTTTCCATAAGTTCCTTTGCCGATTGTTTCAGTGATTTCCCATGTATCAGAAGGATCGGGAAAGTTATCAAAGATGATTGTTTTTCCAATTAATGGAAGCATCTTAAAAGTTTAAATCACTGGAGAGAAAAAGCACAGAGTTTCATCTACATTTGATTGGTGATATTAAATGGCACACATAAACTCACGGGAAATTATCTAATATTTTCACTGATATGGAAAATACACAGCAGTAACCAAATGTACTGAGAGTCATGGAAAAATTTTAATTTCAATTCTTTTTTGCAAACAAATGAATATGAGTTTAATAATGCTTTGTAAGCAGGGCTTTCCATGTTTAACACAGTTCCACTTTAATTGCTACTACTTATTTTCAGATTAAAGTAAGAGGCACGTATTTAAATCATTTTGATTTACTGCTTTATATGAACCTTAGAGATGATAAAATTCCACCTCTCCATCAAAGCAAGTCCCACACTTTAAAATGATTGTGTTCTGTATCACTGGTCTATGTAAATAAAACCCAATGATCGGTCCCCCACTGCTTTTAGGATGAAATTTCTTTCACATAAACTACCAGGTCCTTTAAAATATGGCCCTTGCTTCATTTCCTAGCCTCATGTCTCAACACCTCTTCCCTCAGACACTACAAACCAGCCACTTGGGATCCCTCAGGTCATTTCTTTCTTGCTTGAGGATCTTCATATACACTATTCCCTCCCACTTCTGTGGTTTCTTTGCTACTACTTATCTTTTCAGATGTTAGCTTAGACGTCATTCCCTCCAAAGGTGACCACTCTCCATCCCATTTGGGTTGCGTGCCCACCTCTGCACTCCAAGACCACTCTGAACCCACCTTGACCTGATATGACTGTATGCCCAGCACCTGGCACAATGCTGAAATAATTAGGAGAATATGGCCAATAGGTCAAGTGATTTTTAAAGAGATTTTATACATAACCTAAGATAAGATCTCCCAAGTAAAGCTTTTAGCCTTTCATGTTCCCCTTATATTACATTCAACCGTTTCTATAAAATTACAAAGGAAAAAAAAAAGGAACAGAAAGAGAAACCAGAACTTGTAGCGGTCCTCAGAATTTTTCAATTATCTGTGCAAAACCTCCCTCTTTTCGATGTTAAAACGTTGATGCCAAAAAAAAAAAAAAAGTTGATGCAGTTGTGCTTGTATGTGTATGCATACACATAGAAACACATCTATTAATAAATGTGTTAATATTACATACTAATATTAGCCCATGAAATTCACTTGTCTGACCACAACTTTCAACTTCATTTAATCCACCAATCCACTGAGTCCTCGCTTTCTTTATATCCATCAGATCTCTTCAGTCTTCATTCCCTCTTCATTTTCTCCTTCCCCAGCATAAATTCTACAGCTTGAATTATTATCACTTCCTTGCAAATGCCCTCAGCACTCTTGTTCTTCTCTTTCTCCACCACCAGTCTCCCGGGGTTGAGAAACCAACTCTGGTTAAACTCTGCATCTTCTTCACACCTATGCCTGTAGCTAGAGAAAACCACACAACTAGGCTGTATCGTTTCACTTTAAATTCAGGATAAGAAACTTGCAAGTAGACCCTCAATGCTGCCCAGCAATTCTACTGCACTTCCCTGGTTTGTATATTCTCTTCTCTCTGGGGTGATCAACTATTTCACAGTGATCTGTGTCCTCAAATTTCTCTCTCCTCAAATTGTTCCCTCTTTGCTGTCCATCGCCTCCCACAAAATTTCCCAACTGACGCCCTCATTTAATAATTAAGTGACAGGGCTTCCCTGGTGGCGCAGTGGTTGAGAGTCCGCCTGCCGATGCAGGGGACACGGGTTCGTACCCCGGTCCGGGAAGATCCCACATGCCGCGGAGCGGCTGGGCCCGTGAGCCATGGCCGCTGAGCCTGCGCGTCCGGAGCCTGTGCTCCGTAACGGGAGAGGCCACAACAGGGAGGGGCCCGCGTACCGCAAAAAAATAATAATAATAATTAAGTGACAAAATGGAAGCATTACTAAACTTAATCTTATCTCAGAAACTACAAACCAACACGCATCAAACACGAGGAGTTCATTCTATTTGTCATCAGTAATTGCTGTTTGGCCTCAGTCTTTTTCTTCTGTTCCATCTCATCCATCATATCTCAGCTCAAATATAACATTTGTAGAAATGTCTTCCCTGTATATTTTATTCCTCCATCAAAATGTACGCTACAGAGGGTACAGACTTTGTTATTTTTACCGCTGTATCCACAGTTCCCAGAATGATGCCTAACACATTGCAGACAATGAGTAAATGCTCGCTAAATGGGCAAATGTTTATTTGTTTACCTGTTAATTCTGAGAACTGAGATCTTATCTCTCTTGTGCACTTACAAATCTTACAGTGCCTCACTCTGTGCCTGGCATATAGTAGATGTTAAATACATAGCTGTAGAATAAGTGAATCAATATGGTTCTTCCAAAAAAGTTGTTAAATGGGAGAGAGAAATAAGGATTAGGAGGAGCTGAAAAGAATTTGAAAATCTAAACAAAATAAGGATCATATTCTGATTCATTATATTTAAGGGGACGTCATCCAGTAAATGGCTATGAATGCCTGCTGAAAATTACACCACTACATAAAGACACACTTATGAACAGTGCTTACATCACTACATAAAAACACACTTATGAATAGTTCTTACAACACTTAATCCTTAAGAAATTTGTGCTTTTGATCCGAAATGCAAAGAAACAAGTAGGAGGTAATCAGTAATAATCATCCACTTTAGTGATTTCATAATCAGTCGCAAGATAACTACTTTTTACATCTAGCTACCTGAGTCATGCAAATAAGCATTTATGCCATCCACATAAGGTAAAATTTAGACCAAAAGACCAAATTAAATCTTATTAAATGCCTGAAGTAGGAGTTTTCAACCAGGAAAACCATTCATTTTATGGAATATTGCCTTTTCAGTGGCAATGCTATTGAACACTATTTTAATTTCTGCTGTTTTAATATTAGGGATTAACTGTTGGTCTTTAAATATACAGGCATATGAATTCAGTTAAAATCGACTGAACACCAAATGTGTGCAAAGTATTTTAGAGTTTTGGGGATACAAAGATAGGTAACTTGTGGATAGATAAATAAATATGTAACTATATTATGAAAAGTGATAGGTAACAGAAATAGGCATGAAGTGCTATGGTCGCCCAGGTGAAGAAGCAATTAATTCTGAAATATCGTGAAAAGATACAGAAATTAGCAGTACTAGAGCTGGACATTAAACAAGAACAGGAATTTATCTAAAATAATTTCCTCTTTAACAGTTCATAATAAGACAAATATTTAAAGCAGTGCACTGCTACATTATAAAACAATAATCACAAAATGACAAATGCACAGCCATTTTGGAAACTGAATGCACTTAGTTAAGTCCCACTTAAAACAAACAAAACTTTTAGGCAAAAGAACACTAAAAAGACTTCCCCAGAATTAAACAGTAAAGAATTTCAAGAATTAGAATAGAAACAAGCCTTATGACTCCTACACTACACTTTTCAAATACACAGTTGTTTATTCTTTAAGAATAAAATAAAATGTCACAGTTAGTAAACAACTATTTAATGATTACAGTAAATTGCATTCAACATAGCAATGTTTATATTTTTTCTAGTCTTCAGCACCCAAAGAATAAAAAAAAATAATTCTACCTCATAAAACTAAAACATATAATTGTTCTTAATTATATGATCATGTAATCTAAAGAATTACTTTTGACATATATATATGTATATATATATGTATATATATATATTTTATATTTATATATATATATATTTTTGACATATATATATATGTGTTTCAAGAAATTGAAACTCTTGTGATTGCTGGTGGGAACGTAAGTAGTGCAACTGCTGTGGAAAATGACATGGTGCTTCCTCAGAAAAACACTGAATTACCACATGATCCAGCAGTTCTACTTCTGGGTATATATCCAAAATAATTGAAAGGAGGGTCTCAAAGAGCTATCTGTACATCCAGCTAAAAGGTGGAAGCAGCCTGCATGTCCATCAGTGGATGAATGGATAAATACAATGTTTTATTACATATAATAGAATGTGATTCAGCCTTAAAAGGGAAGAAAATTCTGACACGTGCTACAACATGGAAAAGCCTAGAAGGCCTTATGTGTTGTGAAAAGAAAAGCCTGTCACGAAAGGTCAAATACTGTATGATTCCACTTACACATAGTACCCAGAAGAGCCGAATTCACAGACAGAAAGTACAATTGTGGTTGCTAGGAGATCAGGGAAGGGAAATGGGAATTATTACTTAACAGGGAGAGTCTCAGTTTGGGAAGATAAAAGAAGTTGTGGAGGTGGATGGTGGTGATCGTCGTACAACAACATGAATGTACTTACAGCCACAGAACTGCACATTTTAAAATGGTTAAAAGGGTAAACTCTATGTAATGTACATTTCACCACAATAAAAATATTACTCCGTATGTAGTACAGGAAAACAAAGTAAAGAAAAACAGGAGAGCCAAACTGAAAGATATGGAAGGGAGAGCAGAATGGTCTGCTTGCTCTCAGATCCACGCATGACCTTCTGTGTCCTGAATCTTGGGGGCTGACATCTCAAAACTGTATTTCCCAAACTCCTTGTCCCACTGGCTTCCTCCCCTGCTAGATGCTGTCAGTGAGAGTGCCAGGCAGGAGGCTGGATGGTAGGAGGATATTTCTCCTCTGCTTCCTCTGGGTTTTGTGGTGTCTCCATCAGTGGCTGTATCTCCCCAGAGGTCTCTGTTCCTGTAGAGCAGACTTGCCATGGTTCTAGATGGCCTCAGCTTCTGGTAAGAATTCTGGTAAGACTATCTCCTTGCTGTAACTCTAGAGCCTGAGGCGTGACAACAGTTTTTTGCTACTGCTAACTTTTAGTTTGCCTCATGGTCCCATTTGGCTTTCAGATACCCTAAAACAGCAGTCCCCAACCTTTTTGGCACCAGGGACCGGTTTCATGGAAGACAATTTTTCCACGGGGCTGGGGATGGCTCAGGCGGTAACGCGAGTGATGGGGAGCAATGGGGAGCGACAGATAAAGCTTCGCTCACTAGCCTGTCGCTCCCCGCCCGCTGTGCAGCCTGGGGGTTGGGGACCCCTGTCCTAAAACATTTGTAACTAATCCCCCATATGTCTTAGTCTGTTCAGACTGCTCTAGCAAAAACAATATAAACTGGGTGGATTATAAACAACAAACATTTATTTCTCACAGTTCTAGAGGCTAGGAAGTCCAAGATCATGGTGCTGGTAGATGTGGTGTTGGGTGTGCGTTCATTTTCTTTCTAGACAGCTGTCTTTTTGCTGTAACCCCACATGGTGGAAGGGAGGAGCTCACTCTCTGGGGTCTCTTTTATACAATGCTAATCCCATCCATGAGGCTCTGCCCTTGTGACCTAATCACTTCCCAAAGGCCTCATACCCAACACCATTACCCTGGCGGTTAGGATTTAAAAATATGAATCTGGGGAGGATACAAACATTCAGACCATAGCACCATATTAAATTCCCTCTGTCGAACTACTTGGTATTAATTCTGTTTTCCTGACTGATTCAGTCTAACAGGCATCTAATCAGTTTGAGAAGGAGAGAATGGAGAAAAAGCAATAGACAGTGGCTGGAAGTTTTCCCAAACAGGTGAAAGGTATAAACACTCAAATTTAGGAAGCTCAGTAAATTTTTTTGAAAATCCACAGTCAGATACACTGCTATGAAACTACAGAAAACCAAAGACAATGAGAAGCTCTTAAAACCAACTGAATAGAAAAGATATATTACACATAGAAGGAAACAATTAGAGTGACTGCTGATATTTCAATAGAAAACAGTAGTATAATATTCAAAATGCTGAAATAAAATAACTGTTAATCTAGAACAAACAAAAGTATCCTTCAAGATCAAAGGCAGACTAAAGATACTTTTCACCAAAAAAAAAAATTGAGTTTAATGACAGTGACCCCTAAGAAAGAGAACTTCTAAAGAATGTCTCTGAAGAATGATAATGGTCTCACAAGGAAGGCCTCAACTGCCAAAAACAGTATATAAATTGTTACACATGTGTGTAAATCTAAACTAACACTGACCGTAAGAAACAATAATAGACAAAAATGAACAATAACAATCAAAAGCAGAGTGATAGAATTTAAAATGTTCTTAAGTTCCTCATATAGTTAAAGAGGCAATTAGAAATAATAACTTTAGACTTTAAGATATACATGTCAAATACTTAAACACTAGACCCTCAAAATACTATGCATAATATTAAAAGAGAAAAAGTGATAGTAACAAACTCATTCAATCAAAAAACTCAGGAAAAAAGAATAAAGGAAGCATTAAAAAAGCAGAAGAAATAGAAGTCATAAGATAGCCCTGTGGAATTATAAATATGTCAGTAATCACAAGAATTGTAAATGGACCAAACTCACCAGTCAAAAGACAGAAACCGTTAGCTTCTGGCTGTTTGCACGAGATTCACATAAACTACAGACAGAGATAGACTGGAAATAAAATAATGGTACCATGTAAATATTCAACAAAAGAAAGTGATGTGGCTAGATTAACATCAGACAAAATGTACTCTAAGGAAAAATATTTATTAGAGGTAAAGAGGATCACTACATAATAATCAAAGACTTAATTCACCAAGAAAATATAAAAGCTCAAAACAGAGGCCCAAAATACGTAAAATAAGAACTGAAAGATATACAAAGAAAAATGGAGAAAGTCACAATTTTAGTGGGAGATTTTAACACACCTTGCCAGTGATTTCTGGATCAAGTGGAGAAAAAGGTTCTTAAGAATAAATAAAATTTAAACAATTAACAAAGAAAATTGAATGGATATCCTGAATACACATAAAATCCTGTGTCTAATAATGAATACGCTTCCTGAGCACATATGACTGCAATGTAATTAAGTAAGAAGTCAACAACTATTAGATAAATTTTTAAAAACCTATACCCTTGGATACTTTAAAAGGAGCAATTTAAGAGCCAAAGAGGAGATGTAATGACCATTTTAAAATAGACTTAGAACTGAATAATAATAAAAATACTACTCATGAGAATGTATGGGATACAACTGAAACAGTACACAGAGGAAAACAGCCTCAAATTTTCTATTAAAAAGGAAGAAAAGCTAAAAATTATATAATTACAAAATAAAAGCAAAAAGTGTAGGAAAAAGGAAGATAAGAGTTGAAATTAAAGAAAGACATTACAGAAAAAGAATAAGACAGATTAGAGGATTGATAAATATAATAGTTCTTCAAAGAGAATTTTTTAAAAATAGACAAGCCTCTATCAAGACTGATCAAGAAAAAACCAAACAAGAGAGAAGGCACAGATGGACAGTACTAAGGATGAAAGACTAACAAATTACAGCAAAGACTAAAAAGATCATAAAAGGATATAATTTTATATCAAGAAACTTAAAAACAGATTAAATGGACAATTTCCTAGAAATAATATTAGAGAAGGAAAGAATAGAAAAATAAGTTACTTTTCTTGGAATGTTTGCATTAATGGGCCTTCATACTCTAACTCTTAACGCTCAATTCCTAACTCATATAATCACTAAGGAGAGTACGTTAAGTTCTTAAACACCAGAAAATCACTCTAAGTATCTTTTAATACTTTAGAGGTAATGATCAAATTTATCAGTAGAATGGGCTAGAAACCCAATTTAGGGATAATTGCTTCATAAGTGAACATAAGCACATTTTCTCTTCTCATATAACACAAACTTTAATCAGCTTAATTGCTAACTTTTCCAAAATATAGACAGAGAACGCCATTTCTCAATGAAAATGCAATTCACCCATGAGAGAAAACACACTAAGTAGCAAGTGGCTTTATTCAAAACTAAGCAACATTTTAACACTGCGATTCTCACTTTTTTCTGTAGAATATTACTGGAAGATCCTTCCCGTTATGCGTGCACTTCTGCCAAGCTGTTTAAACTGCATCACATATGGTTTAAGTTAGAGTCAAAAGCAGCCCCTGTCTGTGATGAAAGAGAAATCCTGGAACATCAACAGGGCAGCTGCAGAACTTGTCTCTCTCCACAGACAGCAGCCAGAAGGATCTCAACACAGAAGCTGGACGACATTATCTTCCCGCTAAAAATCCTTCAAAATCCACATTCTTACCATGTCCTTCGGATCCTTTCTGACCTCCCTAAACTCAACCTATGTTCTTCTTCACCACTCACAGTGACTGCAGCCTCAGCTGCCTTCTGATAAGTCTTAGAACATTGTAGACTCTTTGCTGCTGCAGGACCTCCTGTAGTCTTTGCCGAGATGCTTCCCCAACCACGTGCATGGCTGGCTGAACTTCTCTCAGCCATGGTCACATATCATCAGTTATTATGCCCACAAATGAACTGTGCATGATTTTAATTTATTGTGTAGATTATTCTCCTGGTATGATTATGAAAGCAATAAAGCCTTGCTGGTTAAAAGCAGCCTAGAGAAAAGTGAGTTTGCCATGTAAACTCACCTTCCAGAGACACCAGGCTGAATCACCAAGCAAGTTTCAAGTATTTCCTTTTTCACAGAACTTTAAAACACAGGCTCACAGACATCTCTGGGCTCGCTGAACTACAGACCAGATAAATCGGTCACACATCCCTTCCAGCTTTCCAATAACATAGGCAATAAAGTTTGGTTTAAAACAGACCTTGTCCAGTTATATGTATGGTCTGCTTTGAATGAGCCATAACCCGTGTTTTATTCCCTTCAATTTGCTTAAAAGCATTTTGTAGAGAAGGGAAACAAGGTCTACTTATGTACTTCTAGCCATGTATTCTGCTTTCCACCACTCATTTTCTCATTCTGCAATTACTGGGATAAAAGTACGTGCTTAAACACTAGAACCAAAAGAAAGGCTATCAATTCCTAGAAAATTTCCCCCTACTTAAAAAATGGCACTAGTGAGAACCCCAAAAACTTTAAGTCATCAAAACACGCTTTTAAGTTTTGGTACAAACCTATAAACTTCAGTGTCCACAGCTGTAAAATGGAATAATAATGCATGTTTGAACTAATTCTCAGAGTTGACCTAAGTATCAAATGAGTTTTATGAGGAAATGATGCTTCGTAAATTGTAATACAGGATGACTCGCCTCCTTTTTCAAGGATGCAAGCTGGGTTATAGTTTTGGCCACACAATTACCTGTTCAAATTAGTAAGGGATACCTTCTGAGTCAGAAATCACAAACTGAGATGTCTGCAGGGACAAAGGAGGTAAAATATATGAGTGAAGCACGCCTGGATGAAATAAAAGCAGGGAGTAGAGGCGTCGTGGCAAAGTGGAAAGTGTGTGCCCCATCCAAAGTGGGCGGCCACATCCTGGCTGCAGCGCTGCCAGCTGCAAGCCCCACCCTGCCTGGTCCTCTTGTTTTTCAGGAGAAGCGAGGACTCTGGGAATTTACGTAAATTTTACAAACCATTGGTAAATAGTCGTAAAGTAGTCAGTTATTTTAAAGTACCAAGCTGACCCAGATAAATATAGCAAATTCAGCCAAATTCAGCCTTTATACCTATATCAGCTTGTGACTTCTACATGAGGTTTGTTTTGTGTTCTTTGTTAAAAATGGCCAATAAACAAGAACCTATCCACATGATGTAATCACCCTGGGACATCAGGAAAAACAGATAACAACAATGTCTAGCTTTTTTCTGACTGTGTATCAGATGCCAGGTACCTACAGGGCTTATAGTTTTACATGCATTATGTCATTTAACTTTTAACACTTATAAGAAACCCTTTCAGAAAGGCATTACTATAACCCCCATTTTCAGAAAAGAAGACTTAAGATTAGAGAGTTTTTAAGGTCATAATGCTGGTAAATGCAAGAGTCAAGAAACAAACCAGGTCAAAGTCCACAGTAGAAATTTGAGGACTTCCCTGGTGGCTCAGTGGTTAAGAATCCGCCTGCCAATGCAAGGGACACGGGTTCGAGCCCTGGTCCGGGAAGATCCCACATGCCGCGGAGCAACTAAGCCCGTGCGCCACAACTACTGAGCCCGCGTGCCTAGAGCCCATGCTCCACAGCAAGAGAAGCCACCGCAATGAGAAGCCCGCATGCCGCAACTAGAGAAAGCCCGCGTGCAGCAATAAAAACCCAACGCAGCCAAAAATAAAATAAATAAATTTATTTAAAAAAAAAAAAGAAATTCGCTGTTCAATGATAGATGATTTCAGTTCTAAAGAGTAATGCTTCCCAACTTGAGGTTCCTGACTCCCTGTGTGTCCTTAAAGTGGTAAGGGGTCTTCCGTGAATTAGTTTGAAAGTCTAATGGAAATCTGTTTACCCTCTAAGGATAACTGAGTTTGTTTCCTATGCAAAGGAAAGGGAGTTTTTTACATACAATCTTTCAAATTATAAATCCAGGGAAAAAATTGATGAAGAGACCCTCATTTGTTGGGTTAAAAAAAAAAAAAAAAAAGGAAGTAGTTTACAGCACTGACATTGCAGAAATTATTAAAATGATCAAACATTCTTACATCAAAACTGTACATACTTTACATCTATATAGTCTAAAGTATATCTGCACTTTCAAATATCTGTTTGTTTATCACACTATTAGTAGCAACTAATGGATTTTCAAATAGTTTGGACTTGACAGATAAAAGTTACTTTTCAAAGAATATTTGCACAAAAAAAAATAAGCTGTAAAGACACAGTTGAAAAAGGAAGTGCAGAACAATGTTACTCCTTATGTGACTGACCAAAATCTCTCCAAATAGATATAGTCTGGTATTAAAGATCACCACATTGAATCTTTTACTTTGTGCTTTTTTGGTTCCCAACAATAATAATAAAAAAGGACTAAGACAAATGAGAGTAATTTTTCACATGCCTAGACATCACATCAAGATACTCATAAAGAACAAGTTATCTTTGAAATCTTATACATTTCTAAATTTCCCCATTTGAAAACAATTATCTTTTATAATATAATAAAAATCAATACGGCATGAATAACATGCACCGTCATTTATCTGTCAAAACTTGGCACTTAGGCTCCAGCAAATCCAGAAAACTTGTCGACTTTATCACCTACCTTTAGCAAAGCTTGAAAAGAATGCATAATAATGTTCGGATATCATGACACAGAGTAAGTATCCAGACTGCAGCTGTGATCGTGGGCCTGTAACACACAACAAACAAGTCAAGGTGTTACAGGATAAGCATCAAGGATCCATGGAAAGTATTTAGAAGTTGAACCTAGAAACGTTTAGGTAGTATGGCTCAACGATAATTTATTCCTCAGGTTTCGCATTATTTGCACAAGTAACACGGAACACCTCACATTCTGCACAGGCATAAAATAACTCTAAAGTTATGGACCAATGAGAATTAAAAAAAAAAAAATTAAGAGGCTTTAAGGGCACGCATTCAATCACCAAGAAAACTCCAGACACAACAAAACCCATAAGGATTCTTTGGGTTTTCAAATTTTCTCAAAAATCTTTTTTTTTTAATTTTAGGACCATTACAATGTCTATTTAAAGGCTTACAGCCAACAATCATCCCAATAATAAAATATTATTTAATTTTTAATTTCTCGTAGGAAAATTCTAGCAAGGTGCAAATAGACTAAACTACTACGAACAGGGCTGTTGGCGAGCAAGTCGAGATGACATCGTTTCTGGGAGGATTTCTCTACTTCTCAATCTCACAATGCTCTTTCCTGTCTGCACGTTCTCCTTAAAAAAGAAACTTTAGAGATGAGTCTGGAGCGGCAGGGACCCCAGCTCCACCGACCTGCTGCCAGAGAAATCAGCCCTGAACAGGCGTTCCCTCGGGTTGAGCCGGCGCGGCGCGGGCCACAGGTTCCCGAGACTCGGTCGGGACGAGGCGCGCGGTCCCCACGGGCCCCCCTCCCGTTCCCGGTCCGGTTTTCCGGGGTGGACGCGGGGTTCTCGGAGCCCCGCGTTCGCCCCACCCGCCCCCAGTGACCGGGGAAACGACGCCGCGAGGCCCGGGGCTCCCCGCCGCCGAGGCCCAGACCCCTACCTGCGCCGGAAGCCGGCGTCTCCATCCACCCCTCGGGCGTGCAGGGCGGGACGGCCGGGGGCGGGGCGCTCGAGGGGGCGGCCCCTCGCCAGGCTCTGGAAGAGCGTTTTTCCTCCCGCCCGCAGGTGCCGCTTTTCCGCGGGACCGCCGGGAGTGGAGGCCGCGCTGTCGGCCTCGCGCTCCTCGCAGTGCCCGGGACTGGCGGCCGAGGCTGCGAGGGGCTTCATGGCGCTCGGCCGCGCCTCCCTGGCCTGGACCCCAAACTCCGTGGGGCTCGTGCCACGAGGATGTCATCTCGAGGCCAGCGGACTCAGACCCTGAAATTGAGAGGGAGAATGACTAATGAGGTCTCCCCCGCAGATACCAGTTCACTTTAGCGGCCTGCGAAGGAACTTCTGCCTTAGGGAGGAGGCCTGTTAAATCACCAACCCTCTGGCTGGTCCTCTCTGTCTGAGCTTGAGCTCGCCGGACGGGTCTGTGCTGGCCAGGTTCCCTGAACAGCCTAAGGGACATTTGGGGCATGCTTATGCCTTCCTCCCCTTCAAAAGGTGAGAACGACAAAAATGGCGTTTGATTCTGTTAATAATCTAAATGGGTCTGTCATTCGCGATGCCCCAAAATTCGAAGAATTCTAGAAGACCGAACAGGCGTCATCTAGTCTTAATCAATGCATCTGTCTTAAGGAAAAAACACGATCATTTGAGTAGATGCCAAAAGGGCATTCAGCATATTTATGATATTTTCCTCCTCAAATACCTTTGAAATCTAGAACTTGAACAGTGGGTTTTTCTCAGAATATCGTATATTTCATCTAATATGCAATGATATCTCAGAGTATTGAGAATATCGTATCAATACTAACATTATATAAACATACAAATTTTCTAGTTCTTTCTTTAAAAACTAGATCATACCAAATATATTATTTAACATAAGAATTAATAAAGAGTAAGCAAATGGCCACATACAAAATTGTAAGAGGCCAACCATGACCAATTAAAATACAGTGGGAAAAATGGATCCCGTTCACAATAGCAACAAAGAATACAAAATAACTAGGGATGATAAAAAATGAGAAAGGTGGGAGATCTGAAATCGAGAAATCATCTGTAAAGTATTTTATAATTGGAGAGTCATAGGATATCCTTCAGTGAGAAGACAAGATTTTAAATACATAATTACTGCCTCCCAAATTAAGAGACAAAACATTCTAAACTTCATCTGAGAAACTACAAGCTAGAATAGCTAAGACCAGCGGTCCTCAGACTATGGTCTGGAGGTATCTAGGGTCCTAGAAACTCTTTCAAGGGGTTCACAGGATCAAAATGGCTTTCATAACAATATTAAGACTTTCTTCACTTTTTTCACTCCCATTCTTTCACAAATATACAGTGAAGTTTCCCAGTGGTTGCATAATATGTGATATCACAACAGATTGAATGCAGAAGCAGAAATGTCTTCTGTTACGCCAAACATTAAAGGAATTAACATGAATTTAAAACAATGCCATTTCTCCTACTAAATTTCCTTTGTTTTGGAAAATATAATTATTTTTCATAAAAAATGTTATTGATATTTATGTTAACACGTAATGAGTTTCCTAGTTTTTAAAATTAATATAGAAACAAATATTTTTTATTTTCTTACTTTTAATTTTCTGATATGGTATATATTGATGAATATAACACAAACAAAAGCTCTTTGGAATTCTCAATGATTTTTAAGAGTGTAAAGAGGGTTTGAAAAACCCCAAAAGTTTGAGAACCTTCTGATAACAATGAAAAAAACCCATATTATTAAACTATAATAATTAAGGGCACTAACTCAAGAAGAGAACAGTGTGTCTAATGCAGTCAGCAGCCTAAGACCATCAAGGACAAAACCTGTAGCCCCACGACTGATTCATTGTAACAGTGGAGACCGGGCACCAACAGTGGAGACCGGGCACCAGAGAAACCATGAGATGAAGTTTTGATCGGCTCAAAGCAGAGAAGGGTTGGGAGTAGAGGGGCCAGCCTGAGGTCTGGACTGCAGAATGAGCTCAGGGTCCTGTTTCCGTGGATAAATGTAGAATGTCGCACTCAGAAACACCTTACCTGAAGCTCTGCACCTGCATTGTAATCAAGCCTGCTTCTCTGTGTCAGAGTGAGTTAGAACCTCCATGCAAGATTGGGATGTTTCATTCTTACTGTTACAATCTCAAAAATCGAATTTTCTGATAGTCTCTGGCTTCAGAGAACAGAATTTTCCAAAGAGTAAGAAAACAGTAGGCACTCAGAGGAGATGGTTTTTGTGACCCTTTACAGCTGCACGTGCCCTTGGGAAGGAATATGGTTTCCTGTTCATCTTATATGAATGAATGAATTAATTAAGATGAATGAATGAATATGGTTTCCTATACATCCTGAACAGCCAGGCAGATTCTGTACTCTCACTCTGAGATTTTTTTTTCGGTCTCAAAAAATAAAACCCCACAACTGATTAACTAGTCCAAAAGCACTTGCTAACAGATATGAGAACTTTACATATGATACAAAGCCATAAAAAGCAATATAGGAGAAAAACTTTGTTCAGTAAATGATTTTAGGACAGTTGGTTAGCTTTTAGGCAAATACGTAATTAGATCTTGTGTCATATCATGCACAAGATAAATACCATAAGGATTAAAAAGTTACATGTAGGAGACTTCCCTGGTGGCACAGTAGTTAAGAATCCGCCTGCCAATGCAGGGGGCATGGGTTCGATCCCTGGTCTGGGAAGATCCCACATGCCGCGGAGCAACTAAGCCCGTGAGCCACAACTACTGAAGCCTGCGCACCTAGAGACCGTGTTTCGCGACAAGAGAAGCCAGCGCAATGAGAAGCCCGCGCACCGCAAGCCACCGCAATGAGAAGCCCGCGCACCGCAACGAAGAGTATCCCACGCTCTCTGCAACTAGAGAAAGCCCACGTGCAGCAACAAAGACCCAACACAGACAAAAATAAATATTTTTTTAAGTTAAAGTTAGAAAATCAAAAGCCTAGTTAAAGTTAAATGTAATATCTATCAAATATTTGGATGGGAAAACATTTTATGTTTAAAAACAATTGTATGGGAAAATTATTGGTAACTTTAACTGAGAAAGCTGTTAAATCCTTAAAACCATCAACCAAAACAAAGAAAAAACAACAAACCTGCAAAGGGAAACTATACTCTGGAAAAAATAGGTGCCACAGATCAAACAGCGTTCATATCTTTACTCTATAAAAGAAAAGTGCATTGAAACCAGGACTTTAATGGTTAAAGAAGACCATATATAGGTAAGTGCTGCAATAGAGGGATAGGTAGGAGGCTATGGAAGCACAAAGGAGAAAGCAGGTAATTCTATGTGGGTCTGGGTTGAGGGGTTGAATAAGGGCAAGGGGAAGGGAGGGTAGTCAGGGAAGTTTTCTCAGAGGAGTTATTGGGTTTGGGGCGTAAGGCTGCATAGGAGCTCATCACTAGGTAGACAGAGGAAAGGAGATCTTAGCAGACAGACAGAGGAGTATGTGCAGCAATAAAAAGTCCTGGGGGAAACAAAATGCCTATGGCTGGAGAGGCATGGCAGATAAAGCTGCAACGGAGGAGTTTGTGTAACGGAGCAGGACCCCATGGGGCTTTCCGGGGGTGGGGGGGAACAGGAGGCAGGCCTTCGCCCGCATCCTCTGCTGGAGCTCCTCTCTGAAGTACCTAGATGGTAGTGTGTGATGCACATTTCCTGAGTGGTTTTGCAGATGTGAACCACGCCTCCCAGCCCCAGCCCCATCCCTCCCCCCCCACCCCCACACTCCCACACCTCCAACAAGTGGAAGATGTTAATTACTTGAGAAGAGCACACAGCCCCCAGGCCTCCTGGAGCCTAAGGACTGATGATGTTAACCCCGGAGACACCGCCCCGCTACCTCACCGTCAGCCAATCAGAGTGGCGCACAAGCTGATCGCGCACACACACGGGACCCTTCACCTGGCTTTTAAGAGCGCTTTGCCGAAACCGTTCACTGAGTTCGGGGCTTTTAGGGCATGACCCACCTGTCTCCTTGCATGGCCCTGTAGTGAACCTTTCTCTGCCCCAAACTCCGATGTTTCAATTTGTTTGGCCTCAGTGTGTGTCGGGCACACGAAGTTGCGTTAACATTTGGTCCAAAAGCCCCGTATGCTACACCAAAGAGCACAGATGTATTTGATCATGGGAATTAATTAAAGACATTTCCATCGTGAATACCACAATCTGATAGGTGAGACAGAGAAGAAGAGGTGACTTTGAGGGCTACTAAGGATTTTTGATGGCCAGATTTTGTAACTGAATGTGGCAGAAAGACAAAAGAGTTGGAATGACTGAGGTTTTTGCCTTGGGTCTGATGACACAAAAGGGAATCTTCTTTTTGTTAGCAGTCCACACCTTCCCCTTTGCTCCCTGAGAGATCTATTTTTGACGAAGGAATGCCTTGATAAGCGTAGGACACACGTACTACCCACCACTGCTACCTCCCCCCCCCCCCCCCATGAGTGTGCTTGAGTGATAAGAAATGGTTGCATAACTGTTTTCTAGGAAAGTTGATTTCGGTCAGTTGAGGGCTTTGTTTTGCGGAGTAGAATGAAATGTTTGGGGAAAGACTGGGGAAAGAACTAAGAAGCTCAGGAGCCATTTGACTACATTTTGCCAAAGGGTGAAAGAATAGAACCCTCTTCTCTATGAAGCCTTCAGTAAAACCACAGGAGGGATGGTGTGGGCTGGAGATAAGACGAAGTATTAAGTCTAGCCTCAAGGTGACTCACAAAGACCCAGTGCTATCCCTCAACTAGTTAGAGAGCTGTGGTCCCAGAAACCGAAGTACAGAAGGAGATGTGGGTTTGGGATGGAAACAATTCTAAATTCCACATGGTGTGTCTGACATGTAAGTAATTATTAGGCATAAGATACAGCTTTTTTAGAATGTTCAAAGTCTCTCCCTTTTAGAATAGGTTCATATCTCTTTTACCTCCAGAAAGGGCAGGGTTTACTTTCCTTTGTCTCCTATGTTACTTTGTTCTGCTCGTAAGCTCTTTTTACTGGACTGGTTTTCTGCCATCTCACGATATGTTCTCTACTGTTATTTTTCCCTGTATTTCCCCCCTCTTATGCAGGAGATGCTCAGACTCTGCCAGAGATTTAGGGACTTTTATTTCCAACCAATTAGAAACAAGACATAAAGAGCTGTGGCTCAGAGTAGAAGGTCATCTTTATTACTCTCAAAAGGAAATTAAAGAATGAGCCCCACCTCTTCTCTCTCATTCCAGTTTTAACCCACCTGTCCAGTGCCGGGCGAAGGGGCTCAGAGGAAGCAGGAACTGAATGGACGTGACAGAGGCAGACCCCTCCTTGTAAGCGAACCCAGCACAACTGGTGCAGAGATTCAGGAGAGCAGGTAAGGGAAAGAACAGGGCTCCTGCCAGCATTCAGAGCCTCAGAAACACCTCCTTGAAACATCTGTGCAAGAACTGCAGCCCAGTGAAATTAGTTCTCAAACGTAGCCTTACCTCGATCACACTGGTACTGACTTCATTTAGATTTTCACCACCCTAGGGTATTCTGGCGTTTTCCTGACTCTTGCCTCTGCTTTGCCACCCCAACTTTACAACAAGTTAAACTATGGGCTGTATTACTCAAGCCCTTCGGAGGAAGCCTCCTTACATTGATAGCACACCCATGTGGTGACCCTCTCAGGCAAGAACACATAGCACAAGGTCCACAGATCTCTCCAACAGCTCTCTTCTTTAAATGGCATGGAAGGATTACATAAGTATCATTTAATGACCGTGAAATAGAGGTTTTAGGCAAACATGATTCAGGGTGAGCTTTTCCTGATTAGTGATATAATAACCCTTCCCTGTGATTACAACAGTTAATGAACAGGCCAGGAGTTCAGAATGCACACATCTATGGAAGAAGTTTGTTCCCATTGATGTAAGCAACCCCAATAAAAATCCCAATGTGCATTCTTTTTTGAGAGTTCCTGAAGCTGAAATGTAGACACAGCCTTGTCTTCCTCATTACAAACTAATTTCTGATTTCAGAACATTGCAAAATTCTTTGTCATGTAATTAACTCAAGGCGGAGAAGCCTCAAATGGTGAGGTGAAGCAGGTTGTCTTGGTGGTGTTAAATTATACATTTGGCTAAAGCTGAGGTAAAGTAACCCCACAGAGCTTGTTAAAATATTCACACTACGAATTAGTGTAATGGGGGCAGTAGATTCTGTGCAAGATAGCTTTGGAAAGCAGGAAAACCAGCAGAGTAAATGTCAAACAAACAAACAACAGAAACAACAAAAACAAAGAACAAAATCTACCTTTGGAAATACGTTTAAAAATGTTTCCAGGTCCTCCCACGTATTTTTCCCTTCAAGTCCACCAAATATGTGGTTTTTCACTCCCTTTCATAGATATCTGTCCTTCTGATCTTTTTAAATTGTGACCCTCAGGGTATAATTAATTCTCATTTCAATGAGTTTATCTATAAAAGGAAACAAACATACAAAGCACTCCCTGTGCCATATGCCTACCAGGCCCTTTCCATTCACCATTTAATTGAATCCTCACAAGAACCCAACTGTAAAGAAATGAGCATTTCCATTTTGCAAAAGAGGAAACTAAGGCAAAGGGAGGTTAAGTAACTAACCCAAGGTTGTCCTGTTTATAAGTCGTGGACCCAGGTAGTGAGAAGCAATGTATATGTAGTTGAGCAGGTATAGAGCATGAGATGTGTAGCTGACTTGCCTTGTTTTAAAAGTTGCCTAGGGCTTCCCTGGTGGCGCAGTGGTTGAGAGTCCGCCTGCCGATGCAGGGGCGGGTTCGTGCCCCGGTCCGGGAAGATCCCACATGCCGCGGAGCGCCTGGGCCCGTGAGCCATGGCCGCTGAGCCTGCGCGTCCGGAGCCTGTGCTCCGCAACGGGAGAGGCCGCAACAGTGAGAGGCCCGCGTACCGCAAAAAAAAAAAAAAAGTTGCCTAAAATAATAAATTCTAATGGCATTTCTTTGTTTTTAGACACTTTGTTTATAAACAGTTGCTTAGATAAGAAATGAGGGACTTTGACATGCCAGATTTGTTGATTGTCCTTTTTTTAAAAAATCGTACTGAAATACACATAACATAAAAATTCCCATCTTAACTATTTTTAAGTGAACAGTTCAGTGGCATTAAGTACATTCACATTGTTGTGCTACCATCACCACCATCCATCCACAAAACTCTTGTCATCTTGTAAAACTGAAACTCTGTGCCCGTTAGACAGTAACTACCATTCCGCATTTCCCCAGCCCCTGGCAATCACTGTTCTACTGTCTGTCTCGATGAATTGGCTACTCTAGTTACTTCAGGTAAGTGGAATCATATGGCCCTTGTCCTTTCCTGGCTGGCTTATTTTACTTAGCATTATGTCCTCAAGGTTCATCCATGTTGTAGCATGTCATAATTTCCTTCCATTTTAAGACTGAATAATATTCCATTGTACGCGTATACCACATTTTATTTATTCATCCATTGATGGACACTTCCACCTTTTGGCTGCTGTGAATAATGCTGCTCTGAACATGGATGTACAAATCTCAAGTCTCTGCTTTTAATTCTTTTGGGTATATATCCAAGAGAGGAATTGCTAGAGCAAATGGTAATTCTATTATTAATTTTTTGAGACACAACAATACTGTTTTCCACAGAGACTGTACCATTTTACATTCCCACCAACAGTACACAAGGGTTCCAGTTTCTTCACATCCTTTCCAAAATTTGTTAAGTGCTGGGTTTTCTGAGTAGCCATCCCCACGGACGGGAGGTGAGGTTGATTGCCTTTTAATGCATAGGCTTGCTTTTGCATAGAAAGGGAGGAAACTTCCAAGATACCCCCAAATATCTTCCCACTGACTTATAAATGCATCCGAAATTCTTTGCAATGTGTGAGTCATTCCAGGCTCTCAATAGAATGCATATTAGCTGTTAATGGTAAAGAGCAGTTATGTAATTCATTTCACATATCCTTACAACCTTTCCGTGAGGTCAGTGTTATTATCCCCATGTTACATGTGAGGAAACTGAGGTCTGGATTATTCAAGAGTCAGGAGATTCAAACTCAGATCCTATGGCTCCAAATCCTGGATAGTTCCACACTGCTAGAAACTGGAGGCTGTTGGGAAGTGTGTTAAAGAGGAAGTTGTTATCACTGATTAAAAATTATTGGATTGATTAGCAGAGAACAGGACCTGAGAGGGTGTGGGACACAGCACTGCTTAGTCTTCATGGTGGGGTTGGAAGTGGAAAAGGGTTGAAAAAAGTGGATGCTGGTAGTGAGCCTAAATTCAAGTGAACGATTCTAGGATCTGGAAGTTGCGGAGCCTTCCAAAGAGAAGTATGTTGAGGTAGAAATTGAGGAAAACTAAATACAACCATAACCTGTTTCACTACTTTGCAGAGGATGGGGTTTGTTGCTGACAAACCTAGAAACACTGGGCAAAAGTGTCTCTCCTTCTCAATTTTCCACCTGAAAAATGGAGATCACTATCTTTCTTATAGGAAAAAGCAAGTATTTGACTCTATAATGTTCCAAGCTCCTCAGAGAACAAACGTTTACTATGTTTTCTTTCCTTGATTTAACTCTGAAAATGACAAGATAATCAAACTTTCTTTCACTGTTCAACATAGAACTTGAATATTTAAAACAAAACACTGTATATGAAAGTGTTAAACTCTTTCAGAATTTGCTATATTACAGCTCTAGAATGACTATGGACCCCATTCACTTAAAAAATAAACCTGTAATAATGTTTGACATTCTAATAATGCAATTTGAAAAATTGCTTCAAGACCAGTGTTTTGAGATAAATGGGAGACTAAGAAATGAAAAGATCAGGCATTACGACCCTTTCATTTGTTCACATCTGATCATTTAACAATAAGAACTTTAAAATGTGAATAATCTTTTAGTGATCCACCAACTTTATTCATTCAATAATTTCGAAGAATGTAACAGTAATATGTTGAATTCAGAAATGAGACAAAATTAGAAATATGAATAAACAGAAAAAAATGTAGAAAAGGTGTGGAAATAAGCTTGAGAATAGTCTAATACAACCAGGTGTCCCTAATAAACATCATGTCCTAATAGTGCTTTACCCATTTCAAAGTATTTCTTAGTTTACATGGAAGTGTGCCAGTGGAGACTGTAATTCACACATCCAACGTGACTGCTAAGTATAAGTTTAAAACTACTAGGGTCCTGCTCTGTCTGCAGGGATAGCATGTCACCAATGAAATGATACACATTTGTTCCAAAAAGGATTGTGAATGGAGCCTAACTTAAAAGTCTTTAAAGTAAAAAAAGAGATAGCATATCTTTTGGTGAGTGTGATATGAAAGATTATTTCCATGGCCCATTATACTCATCTGGACAAGTGCCACAGCAAATGTTACTTGACTCTCTGGCTCCTGGAAAGAGATCCAATTCTAGACCTGTCCTGGAAATTAAGATATAAGCTTTGATTGTCTCCAAGGGACTGACTCTGGTAATGGCAAGGCCGGGGAGTTTGACATCTTTAAAAGTATACTTGATCGAGAAGGTCCTAAAGGAACATGGTTTGATTAAAGTACTTCGGCAAAGCAGGTCAGGAAAGTCCTCGGGAATGCTTTGCCACTGTCCTCACTAAATATCTCTAAAATTACTTACACATATACACAATTGTAGGTATTCCAAAAGATTTTGTTTATTTGATGTATTTCACAGTGTGTGTGTATATGTAAACAAATGCGCATATGCTGGGATGATTCCTATCTCACTCAAGGTCACAAATATTTTTAGAATAAATGGATAGTAAAGAAGAAAAATTAGCCAGTAGAGGCTCCTATAAGAAGTCAGATGAGAAAAAAAAAAGGAAGAGAGGCAGCAGTGTAGGAAAGGCGTTTTTTAAGCTAGTGGAGAGTTAAAGCAAGAGAAAAAAGCCAATAGAAGAGGAAATACTGAAGATCACGTGCCAATCTACCTTAGAAAACAAATACATAGCAGATGTTAAGCGCATACGTCTTGCCCTGTGCAAGTGGCTTTCCATAAGTTTTCTCTGAACACCCCTGAAGCATGAACCTTATTTTCTCCCATAGAGTACCTTTAAAACAGCTCTGAGCCCATTGCATTAGGATTTTTGTTTATGTGTCTTCTCAAAGTCAGAAATCACCATTTATTCATTTTTGTGTCCTCGATGCCTCAGCACAGGGTGGCAGTTCTGTTGGCAACTAAATGACTGGATGAAAAGACAGGGAGAAGAGGAGGAAGAATGATCTGGGACCCCCAGGCTTCCTTTTGTGTGAATTAGGAGAAGCCTACAGTGAGGACATTTCTGGCTTCCACTTTGGGTGAATTAAACAGAAAAACATAGCAAACAAAGTTCACAAAAGACTGCTCAGCTAAATCTATTATTGTTCCCCCTAGGGAATGTCAACTGCCCATTTACCTTGTCGACACAACCAGAGAGGTCACTACAGGGCATGATGGTCCAACACAGAGCCTCACGTAAGTGAACATTAATAGTTATATATGCTTATCCGGGTGACATATTGCTTCTTCCTCTGTGATTGTGAACCATCTTCCTGATTCTTAAACACATTGAGCATTGAGTATCTGATCATCTGAGTCTTTTTGAAAGTAAATATAAGAAAAAACTATACTTGACGCTTTGATCCAGGTTACCACAGCCCACTTTTTTCAAAATCATTTTTATGCCAGCTGCTGCCCAGGTCTGAGATGATTGATATCATTACTGGTAGTGAATGAGCATCTGAGAAAGGCAAAGTGAAGCTGATCAGAGGTCATTTTCCATGGGCAATCCATCCTGCATAACCCTCCGTGTCCCATTTGTTTTTCCCTCTTCTTTAAACTTTATCCATTTTTTTTCTCTTTAAAATGTTTTGTCATCTTATTAATACTGTGATTGTTCTCAATGAGGAGTTATTTATTTATGCCCTATTAATATTGCCCATATGGGTTTAACACTGTGTTAGGTTCCCTGATGAACAGAAAAGAAGCAAACGGAATGGCTCCTGTCTTCAAGTGGTTAATATTAATCTGTCACATTGAACAGCAGATAGAAAAACTTAATAGCTGTCGTTTATGGTGATTTACAGTTAAGTGCTTCCTCACATAATCTCTTATTTCTTTCCTTCTAACAATTCTATGGGGAGCTCTTGATGGAACCAGGATTCAAATGCAGTTGTTTAATCCTGTCTGTCTGCATGTATGCATGTGTATATATGTTATATATGAGTATATATAATTTTTATGTATAAATATATATTTTATTTTGCATAAATATATTTATATTGCATACATACATATAAGTATGTATATATACATATATGTATATGTGTACACACGTATATACATACATACACACGTATATATTTTTTTAAGTTGATGCAATTTCAAGACTCTGGTTCTACTCTGGATTTATAACTTACTGGCTGTTAAACATGGGCACACAGACCCAGTTTCTTTATCTGTAAAATGAAAATGGTAAGCCCAGTCATAACATATTTTTGCAGGAAATTTGTGAAGACCCAATAAAATAGCATTTATGAAACCATTCTCAAAGTCACAATAAAAAATGTGAAACATTATTATATACTGTGGTTGCCCTGAAGAGGAAACTGAAGATTTCTTAAGAACCAAGAAATTAAATGGAAACTTGACAAATAGTCTCCCCAGGAGACCATTTTGTTGGTCTTCAATCCTGAAATAGGAAGGGACCAAATTTTCTTCTCTGAGACTCGTACTTATACCAGAAATAGGAGGTTTGCTTGGCCATGCTTCCTGCTAAAATGCCATGGACACAAAACACATTACATAATATGTACATACATATCCCTGGCATACAGAGTCAAGGAATATTCAGAAAGAAAGGTATATTTAAGTTTTACATCCTAATTATTGAATTAAAAGTAGACCTTTAGCTCAATACTAAATTTCCTCTAGTGACAGATTTGTAAGTTGCAAGCTTACCAAACTGAAAGAGAGAGAGAGGTTTTAAAACTATAGCAGTAAGATGTTCTGGAGTAGCTGAAGGACTCTATAATCGTGTGAAATATTTCCATTTATTTCCTTATTTATTTTACCTACCTATTTATTTATTTATATTGAAGTATAGTTGATGTACAATGTTATATGCATTTCAGGTGTGCAACATAGTGATTCATAATATTTAAAGGTTATACTCCATTTATAGTTATTATAAAATATTGACCATATTCTCTGTGCCTTATAATATATCCTTGTAGCTTATTTATTTTATACATAGTAGTTTGTACCTCTTAATCCCCTATATCTATTTTGCCCTTCCCCCTTTCCCTCTCCCCACTGGTAACCATTAGTTTGTTCTCTATATCTGTGAGTTCGTTTCTTTTTTGCTATACTCACTAGTGTGTATTTTTTAGATTCCACATGTAAGTGATATCATACAACATTTGTCTTTCTCTCTCTGACTTATTTCACTTAGCATACCTCCAAGTCTACGCATGTTTTCGCAAATGGCAAAATTTCATTCTTTCTATGGCCGAGTAATATTCCATTGTATATATGTACCACATCTTTTTTCTTTCGTCTGTTGATGGACACTTGGGTTGCTTCTATATCTTGGGTATTGTAAGTAATGCTGCCAGGAGCATTGGGGTGCATGTATCTTTTATAATTAGTGTTTTGGGTTTTTTTTCTAGATATATACCCAGGAGTGGAATTTTTAGTTCATATGGTGTTTCTTTCTACTTCAGTTTTTTGAGAAACCTCCATACTGTCTTCCACAGTGGCTGCACCAATTTACATTCCCACCAACAGTGCACAAGGGTTCCTTTTTCTCCACATCCTCTCCAACATTTGCCATTTGTGGTCTTTTTGATGATAGCTATTCGTACAGGTGTGAGGTGACATTTCATTGTGGTTTTGATTTGCATTCTCTGCTGATTAATGATGTTGAGCATCTTTTCATGCACCTGATGGCCATTTGTATGTCTTCTTTGGAAAAATGTCTGTTCCATTTTTTAATAGACATCTGCCTATTTTTTAATCAGATTGTTTTTTTTTTTTTTTGCTGTTGAGTTGTATGAGCTGTTTATATACTTGGATATTAACCCCTTATTGCTTATATCATTTGCAAATATTTTCTCCCATTCAGTAGGTTGGGTTTTTGTTTTGTTGATGGTTTCCTTGGCTGTGTTAAAGCTTTTAAGTTTAATTAGTTCCCATTTATTTATTTTTGCTTTTGTTTGCTTTAGGAGACAGATCAAAAAAATATTGGGGGCTTCCCTGGTGGCACAGTGGTTGAGAGTCCACCTGCCGATGCAGGGGACACGGGTTCGTGCCCCGGTCTGGGAAGATCCCACAGGCTGCGGAGCGGCTGGGCCCGTGAGCCATGGCCGCTGAGCCTGCGCGTCCGGAGGCTGTGCTCCACAACGGGAGAGGCCACAACAGTGAGAGGCCCGTGAACCGCAAAAAAAAAAAAAATATATATATATATATAGGAAGTGCTCTTGGGGTCCGCACCTGTGGAGAAGTAAAGAAAGTGGGATTGGGCGGATAATTCTCTCTCTAGTCCAAAATATAATGCCATCTTCTGTATCATATTTTGATTCATTTGATTGCCATGTCAAATCAGACATGAGGTTTTTAAACTAAAACATTCTAGAGTGTTCACTTTTTATTTGAGCTCTAAGCAGAAGGAAACTATCGTCACCGAAAAAGTTCTCAAACTCCCTGCATGATTAAGGAGCACCGAGGGAGTTCAGGAACCAAGCAGGACAGAACAGTGCTGATTCTTCAAGGAAGACTCAGCTGACAGGCAATGTAGAGGCACTTAGGTGGCAGAACTAGGATGTGACACAGCCATTCTCACAGGTAGAAGCAATAGAATCATCTGTGAGGATAATAACATGAAAGATGGATGTCCCTCTCCAACGGGACAACAGAGACAAAAGTAACAGAATATTCAGAGGAGGAAAGAGCCCATGTTTCAGCTCTCCCTAAAGGAGCAACTGTGTTTTCTTTACTTTTCGTCTGTAGCTCTTTCTCTGTAGACATATGTGAAGGGGGCTATGGGTAGAGGGGGGCTGTTCTTTCTGGAGACAAGAAGCCCCTGGCGGATCCTAGAGCTAGCATTCAGCTCTCTCAGGCATGCTTGGAGAGCTAGCAGGGCTGCCTGTCAGAAGTCGGCTTGCACAAGGGACGGAAGAGTGAACTAGGAGAGCGCTTCCCATTAAGAGAGGAAGGAGTCGTGACAAGCCTGACCCAGAAACACAGCCTTAGTCATCAGAGGGGAGCACAGAGCCGAAGCTGTCACTCAGCTACATGCCTGGACCTTGCCTGAGTCCAAGGGCAAGAATGGAAGCTATAAGGGAAGCAAGTAAATAGCTGTTACACCAGAAGCTGAGAGTCTCCATGTGGGCATCACGGATCAACGTGCATCATTTGTGCAAACAGACTGAGGCGCCTGTTCTGCCACGGACCACAGAGTCCAGGCCCCTCGGGGACTCCTAGGCATCGTGGTGGTCCAGGCGTGGGACAACAGAAGCCTGATGGTGCCAGGAGGGAGGTCATCATCTGAGCTGATTTGATCATCAGAGTGCCTGGAGAAGACTGGATGGAGGCTCTAACGTGTCACATATGGGGCTCTCTGGGACAATGGGAATTGTCACAATGATGTTCTTTTCTGGGACATACATTTGGTAATTTTTTCCTCCCTTAATGAAATATTTTTAACACATTATTGTCAAATACCTTATATCTAGGAAACACTAGGCTCTCCATGAGATCTAATTCCTAAATTTCTGCATGGGGACTCAGGATGAAATCAGTGTGAATAATCCCCAGTCAGTAACTCAGGCCCTCTGAGCTCTGTGTAACTCTGGTCATATCCAGCCCACTCTTCTTTCCGGAAAGGCTGGATTAGTGGAAACCTGGGCAAGATAGCTTCCTGGGACCTCGGGCTAGGGGTACAGAATAAGGAATCAGCCAAACAGTATCATCAAAACAAACAAAAAAGGTGCATATACAGGAGTGAAAGGGTGGGGAGATACTCTCAAACCTCCTGGTCAATTGGAGGTGCTCACATCAGGTAGAAATAAAGATACGGAAACAAAAATGGGACAGAGAAACCAGGTCAAGGGATGAGGAGTCCACACAGCCTAGAGACATTCTGGAGCCCAACTGTAGACGCCCCGCTCTGCACAGGACATTTATTTTTTTTAATTGAAGTACAGTTGGTTTATAATATTGAGTTAGTTTCAGGTGTACCGCAAAGAGATTCAGTTTATATACATACACACACACACACACACACATACACATTCTTTTTCAGATTCTTTTCCCATATAGGTTATTACAAAATATTGAATATAGTTCCCAGTGTATTTAAAGGCCATAAAACAAAATCCACAGATTTTATAATTATATAGTATATTAGTGTGCCAGGGTTGCCACACCAGAGCACCACAGGCTGGGTGGTTTAGCAACAGAATTTTATTTTCTCATGGTTTTGGAGGTTAGAAGTGTGAAATGAAGGGTTGCTTTGTTCTGAGGCCTCTCCCCTTGGCTTGCAGACGGCCGTCTTCTCCCTGAATCTTCACAAGGTCTTCCTGCTGTACATGTCTGTCTCCCAGTTTCCTCTTCTTCTAAGGACATCGTCATCTTGGACTAGGGTCCACCTGAATGACCTCATTTACTTAATCGTCTCTTTAAAGACCCGATCTCCACTCAATATCATGTAACAACCTAAATGGGAAAAGAATTTGAAAAAAGAATAGATACATGTATATGTATAACTGAATCACTTTGCTGAATCACACAACACTGTTAATCAACCACATTCCAGTATAAAATAAAAAGTTAAAAAAAAAGACCCTATCTCTGAGACAGTCACATTCTGAGGTACTAGGAGTTAGGACATCAACAAATGAATGTTACAGGGCTGGGGGCAGGGGAGGACAATTCAGCCCATAACACTTCTTTAAAATCATTATATCAGCGCACATACTTAGGGTTAGTTTAATTAATTAATTAGTAAGGAAGTGGTCCCTGTTATATTTTTCTCTGCACTTGGAAGACACCATGGAGTAGGGAAAGGAGGTAGTTGGATGTTTAGGCAGGAGACTGTGTCATCATTTCCAATCCTGTCATCAGGTACTACCTACTGTTGGGAGAGAGCTGGGTAGCAAATTCTACCTGTCCACGTTCTCCGGAGGGGAGTCCTTCCAAGCCAAGGAAAAGGGGAATGGTGGGAAAGAGTGGCAGCAAATGAGCTTGGCCAGTGTCTTAAGAAGGGGGTGCCATCTCCGTCTTGAGAGGGAGACTTGGGTGCAGACGTTTATTGGGAGTGCTCTCAGAATCAGCACCTGTGGAGAAGTAAAGAGAGTGGAATTGTGTAGAGGCAGGAGCTGGGCTCGGTGCAGTCGGTGTGATCGCACCAAATCAGATTAGAGCAGCTCCTCCCCAGAGCCCTGGAGCTGGGATGGCCCTCCAAGTTGTGCCCTTAGTAGGCAAGAGGGCTGGATATCCCCAACTACACACACACACACACACACACACACACACACACACACACACGCCAGTTGTTAGATGAGGACCATCCCCTAGGATGGGGAGTGACCTTACACAAGGCAGCTCTCTTCAACTACATCCCAGCAGCTGGAGGATGAGGGTCTCAGTCCCAAAGGGGGGATCCAGTGGACACTATAGCATCCACTACAGTCAACTTTGTATATGTTGACTAAATTATTCAGAAACAGTCAGTCAGGGGCCCATGAGAAGATGACAAATGCCCGCTTGAAAAGAAATTAGTCTTTGATCTTCCCTGATTGAAAGGGGTAAATCCTATGAAACATGTGGTTGTAATGGTGGTTTCAAACCAAAGTAGTCTCTAAAATTGGAGAGATGTTTTTAAATGAACTCATGTGATTCACTGGCCCTGAAAATGTCAATTAAGTAACATTACAGCAAAATTCCTGAATTTACTTTTGCCTCTTTAACATGACCTCCTTCTAGGCAACAGAGACTTCTTAAACAATTGCTCTATATAGAGTGAGCTATTTCCAACCTTTTTAGGATACATACAGACATATAAAAATGTGTTATCTCCCCTCCCCTCCCCCCCGACCTTTCCATAAAGAGTGAAAATAGGTTATTATACATCTAAGATATTTTAATCATGGAAATTTACAAGATTGAATTATTCAATTCCCTATGTTTTTCAACAAATATTTGCTGAACATCTTCTCTATGCCCAGCACAGTGTGTAAGGTGAGCACTGAGGGTACTTTAAAAATGAAAAAGACAGAAGTGATCCCAGCCTTCAATTTATTTACAGTCTTTGGAAGACACAGACAAGAAAAAAGTAAAAAAATAAAACAAAACAAACAAACAAAAAAAACTAAATAAAATAATTACAAATTGTTTTATGTGCTATTAAGAAGACAGCGTGCCAACCTGGAGAATAACTGAGGGGAAGAGTTCAGCTGCTTTGGGGGTATTGGGAGGGTCCCTCTGAGGAGGTGATCTTGAAGCTCTGGGTTGAAGGTCAGGAAGGGACCAGACAATTGTGCAAAAAAGGAAGTGTCCCCGGCAGAGAGAACAACATGCAGAGGTAGTGAGGTGGGGAGTAGGAAGGAGCTTGGCCTGTCAAGGGCCTGAAGAGGGAAGGTTGGGGGAATGTTAGGATGCAAATCAGGCAGGAACTTGGAGGTGTCTAGATTTTATTCGAAGAACACTGAAGGATTTCCATTTGGGAAGAGAGATGTCTGACTTATATTTTAATAAGATGGCGCGGGTTTTTCGTGGAGAATGGGCCAGAGGAGCCTCCCAGAAAAAGCAGGGAGAAGAGTTAGGAAGCTGTTACCAAAAACTAGAGAGGGATGATGGTGGGATTAGAATAATTGGAATTGCATGCAGGGTGGGTGGGGTCAACCTGGAAGGGAAAGGGGCTCGTCAGAGTGACTGTGAAATACTTAACTCAGGCAGCTGGGTGGGTGGTAGTTCCATGTCCTGAGATCTGGGTGTTAGGGGTCGGGGAGTGAATTCTTATTTATCTTCTGCTTTTTTCTCTCACCTTCTCTGCCTGCATGCCTACATATGCCTTTACAGCACATAGATAGTAACTGTAGGTACTACAACAAATTCATTAATAATATAAAAATAATAATGATGATAATAACTGTTATCCTGTTTTCCATAGAGACCAGGGACTATGCCAGGTACTGTATATATCCCATTATCTCATTAATCCGCACTGTAATCCCAGGAGGCTGTCCCCATATATCGCACGAGGAAACCAAAGTCTACAGAGTTTGTTACCGGCTCTAAGTCACATTACATACCTATCTGGTTATTATTGACCTATTGGGATTCGAACAGAAGAAGCCAGACTTCAAAACTGACATGGATTTTCTACGTCCTGAATTTAAGCTCTTTGAGATGTTGATTTTTGGACAGTTTTTATGACACATTCAAAGATTTCTCTGCAAAGAAACTTATTTCCTTCATGTTGTCGTGCAGTAGTTTCAGCTAATAGTTCTTCACCATCTGTCATACGATCAGACTAGCATCAGAAGATCCAAGTCTGCAAATATTTTGTATCAACAGAAGCCTCCTAGCTGATTTCAAATATGCTGAAAGCGAGCCTAGAATAAAGAGCATGATGAATTGTCAAATCCATAACCTCTGATGTTTCTTTAGAGGATTTCTGCAGGGAGTTTCTATTAATGTTAAAGGCAGTTAAATGCATTCATTTTCTCTGATGGTGAACAAGTCCATTTGATTTGAGAATAAGAAAGATTCTATGCCTGCCAGGAGACTGAATGTTTGGATTTTTGGATTACTGACAATATCTATTGCCCCTTCCTTATTGCAGGCTAAGCCCTGCCATGCACCCCTGGCCATCTGGGGTGGGTAGGAAAAGGGGTCTCTTGTGTGCATGAGTGCAGGTGGTTGGTGACAAGCTTCTAGGAGAGCTTCTCTGAGTATCTGTGGCTGCCTGGGTTTCCCTGTACCAACAGAGGAGTGACCCTGGCAGAGCGTGGCTCAGGAGCCCCTGTGACTCTGTGCCAGTCATTTTGCTGGGGGCTTCGTATATACTGTTTCCAACCTCCTCCATACGAAACAACAGAGAAAGAAACCCAGGCCAGCAACCAGTATCTACCCTGCCGGCCCTCTTCATTCTTCTGGCACTCACCTGTAGGACACTCAAGGGTTAAAGCTGTGTTTTAGCAAGCCACAGAGATAGGAAGCAGGTATTTTTACCTGTTTTCTCTAGGTATGTTTTGATTTCCTCTTTGATTTCTTCAGTGATCTCTTGGTTATTTAGTAACATATTGTTTAGCCTCCATGTGTTTGTGTTTTTTACGTTTTATTCCCTGTAATTGATTTCTAATCTCATAGCATTGTGATTGGAAAAGATGCTTGATATGATTTCAATTTTCTTAAATTTACTGAGGCTTGATTTGTGACCCAAGATGTGATCTATCCTGGGGAACGTTCCGTGCGCACTTGAGAAGAAAGTGTAATCTGCTGCCTTTGGTTGGAATGTCCGATAAATATCAACTAAATCTATCTGGTCTATTGTGTCACTTAAAGCTTGTGTTTCCTTATTAATTTTCTGTCTGCATGATCTGTCCATTTGGTAAGTGAGGTGTTAAGGTCCCCCACTATTATTGTGTTACTGTCGATTTCCTCTTTTATAGCTGTTAGCATTTGCCTTATGTATTGAGGTGCTCCTGTGTTGGGTGCATATATATTTATAATTGTTATATCTTCTTCTTGGATTGATCCCTTGATCGTTATGTAGTGTTCTTCCTTGTCTCTTGTAACATTCTTTATTTTAAAGTCTATTTTATCTGATATGAGTATTGCTACTCCAGCTTTCTTTTGATTTCCATTTGCATGGAATATGTTTTTCCATCCTCTCACTTTCAGTGTGTACGTGTCCCTAGGTCTGAAGTGGGTCTCTTGTAGACAGCATATATATGGGTCTTGTTTTTGTATACATTCAGCGAGCCTGTGTCTTTTGGTTGGAGCATTTAATCCATTCACGTTTAAGGTAATTATCGATATGTACGTTCCTATTACCATTTTCTTAATTGTTTTGGGTTTGTTTTTGTAGGTCCTTTTCTTGTCTTGTATTTTCCACTTAAGGAAGTTCCTTTGGCATTTGTTGTAGAGCTGGTTTGGTGGTGCTGAATTCTCTTAGCTTTTGCTTGTCTGTAAAGCTTTTGATTTCTCTGTTGAATCTGAATGAGATCCTTGCTGGGTAGAGTAATCTTGGTCGTATGTTCTTCCTTTCCATCACTTTAAATATATCGTGCCACTCCCTTCTGGCTTGTAGAGTTTCTGCTGAGAAATCAGCTGTTAACCTTATGGGAGTTCCCTTGTATGTTATTTGTCATTTTTCCCTTGTTGCTTTCAATAATTTTTCTTTGTCTTTATTGTCAGTTTGATTACTATGTGTCTCGGCGTGTTTCTCCTTGGTTTTATCCTGCCTGGGACTCTCTGCACTTCCTGGACTTGGGTGGCTATTTCCTTTCCCATATTAGGGAAGTTTTCAACTATAATCTCTTCAAATAGTTTCTCGCGTCCTTTCTCTCTCTCTTCTCCTTCTGGGACCCCTATAATGCAAATGTTGTTGTGTTTAATGTTGTCCCAGAGGTCTCTTAGGCTGTCTTCATTTCTTTTCATTCTTTTCTCTTTATTCTGTTCCATGGCAGTGAATTTCACCATTCTGTCTTTCAGGTCACTTATCCGTTCTTCTGCCCCAGTTATTCTGCTATTGATTCCTTATAGTGTATTTTTCATTTCAGTTATTGTATTGTTCATCTCTATTTTTTTCTTTAATCCTTCTAGGTGTTTGTTCTTTAATCTTCTAGGTCTTTGTTAAACATTTCTTGCATCTTCTCAATCTTTGCCTCCATTCTTTTTCCGAGGTCCTGGATCATCTTCACTATCATTATTCTGAATTCTTTTTCTGGAAGGTTGCCTATCTCCATTTCATTTAGTTGTTTTTCTGGAATTTTATCTTGTTCCTTCATCTGGTACATAGTCCTCTGCCTTTTCATTTTGTCTATCTTTCTGTGACTGTGGTTTTCCTTACACAGGCTGCAGAACTGTAGTTCTTCTTGCTTCTGCTCAAGCCATTTTTTTAAATTAATTTTTTATGGGAGTATAGTTGATTTACAATGCTGTGTTAGTTTCTGCTGTACAGCAGAGTGAATCAGCCATACATATACATATACCCACTCTCTTCTAGACTCCATTCCCATGTAGGTCATTACAGAGCACCGAATAGAGTTCCCTATGCTCTACAGTAGGTTCTTATTAGTTATCTATTTTATATATAGTAGTGTGTATATGTCAATCTCAATCTCCCAGTTTTTCCCCCTGAGCAACCATAAGTTTGTTTTCTACCTCTGTGATTCAATTTCTGTTTTGTAAATAGGTTCGTTTGTACCATTTTTTAAGATTCTGCATATAAGTTATATTATATTTGTCTTTCTCTCTCTGACTTATTTCACTCAGTATGAGAATCTCCAAATGTCCATCCGTGTTGCTGCAAATGGCATTATTTCATTCTTTTTTATGGCTTAGTAACATTCCATTGTATATATGTACCACATTGTCTTTATCCATTTCTCCTTTGATGGACATTTAGGTTGCTTCCATGTCCTGGCTATTGTAAACAGTGCTGCAATGAACATTGGGGTGCATGTATCCTTTCGAATTATGGTTTTCTCTGGATATATGCCCAGGAGTGGGATTGCTAGATCATATGGTAGCTCTATTTTTAGTTTTTTAAGGAACCTCCATACCATTCTCTATAGTGGCTGTATCAATTTACATTCTCACCAACAGTATAGGAGGGTTCCCTTTTCTCAACACCCTCTCCAGCATTTATTGTTTGCAGATTTTTTGATGATGGCTATTCTAACCGGTGTGAGGTGATACCTCATTGTAGTTTTGGTTTGCATTTCTCTAATAATTAGTGATGTTGAGCAGCTTTTCAACATCAAATGGCCTCTTGGCTATTTGTATGTCTTCTTCAGAGAAATGTCTATTTAGATCTTCTGCCCATTTTTTGATTGGGTTGTTTTTTTGGTATTGAGCTGCATGAGCTGTTTGTATATTTTGGAGATTAATCCCTTGTCGGTCACTTCGTTTGCAAATATTTTCTCCCATTCTGTGGGTTTTCCATCAAGCTATTATTCATTTGCATCTTATTCTGGCTTCCTAATGGGTTTCTTTATTATGTTTAGTTCCTCAACTGGAATTTATTTGGAGTGTGGGATAAGCTGAAACTCTTGCTCATTCTTTGTTTCAAGTAGTTAATCAATCTCCAGTCTAATTTATGGAATAATACCTGCCTTCCTCATTTATTATATTCTGTTTTCAAATATAAATTTTCACATATTGTATATTAGGGTTTCAGGGATTTACATTCTGTTCTCTTGGTTCCTTTGCCTCAGCCATTCAATGTTCACTCTGGTATCATTACATTCTATTTTAACATCTGTTAGTGTAACTTCTCTACACCAGAAATCTTGCATGCCAATGGACTAATATATTGTGTCTTCCAGAACATTTGGAAACACTGTGAAATGACTGAAGGAACTATCTGGAGTTTGAGGACTCCATCATTTCTCAAATTTTGTTAAATGTGTAGCTATTTCCTTTGCCTGAGCTAGATTCTTGAGAGGAAAGCATGGATGCCATCTGTAACATATTGGCAGAATACAAGCATACTGGTAGCTCCTTCCTAACTGGACAATTCACCAGAGCATCTGCAGGAATGTGAATAACTAATAGGGAAGGTGGATTCTGATCCTTCCATCCAAAGAGAAAAACTAAGCTCACTCAGTTATAGTATTATCCATCAATTTTCTACCCCCCACTTTGTTTCCTATTTATTAGGTATCATTCACACAGAACCATTTGCACTTCAAAGCAAACCTAGGGAACAATCATGGATAGCATGGAAGTCAAAATCTACGTTAGTGTAAGAAATAAAAAGATGAAAACAAAACATGAATAACCGATCTTCATTTTCATATTATAAAATCCAAGAAATGTATCTCATCGTCTCCTAGTCTGATTATTGCTGTATCTTGTTTATTCCTCCTGATGATTAAGGTAATTATGTTTTTTTGTTTTTTGAGGAGGAATGTATTAGTCCGACGTACAGCAGGCCGTAAGTAGAAAGGCAGCTAAGCCATCCGGTACCTTTATTGTTATTGGTATTCCACAGGCAGGGCTGCCAGTGTATCTTTAATTTCTTGCTCCACTGATTTACAAATGGTAACTATATAGCTGGGAATCAACACAGTGGTAGATGAAGAAAAAAAAAAGTCCTTAATCTCTTAAATGGCTATCAGGCAAGTGTCCAGAAAGCATTGTTATCTGAAACAGCAGAGTGACAGTGGAAACATTGATGTTGGAAGATAACAAGTCACAAACCTAGATGAGAATACTAGGTCATTGGTGCTTAAATGTTTCATATTGTTTTCAAAGGTGCAACTTTTATTATTCAGTTCCGAAAAGGTGCAATTTTTATCATTCGGTTGCCCAAAAAATACTTAGTGGCTTTTAGATAATGTTATGTTAAGCATGGCAATTAAGAAGAGGCTTAAAGGGAAACCGTGATATCAATATTTAGTTTGAAATGGGTCTTCATAGGTGCCTACATATTCACAATACACTACTGAGTCAATTTTCTTTTTTCTGCATCTGAAGAGTCACAATTATATAGTGCTTGGGCTGATAAAACACTTTCATATACATTACCTCACTTTTTTTAAAAAAGGCAAACATTTATTGAGGCCTTGTTCAACATCATATACTGTGCAGAGAGCATATAAGTGTTATGAAATCCTCACAAGGGCAAAATAGAGTGACTTTCAGATTAGCTCTAATAAACAGATGATGGAACAGAGGTTAAAGAGGTTAGGGGATTTTCCCATGGTTATGCTCCATTTTTAGCAAGCACTAAGGAAAAGAGACAATTCCTTCTGTATTTGGTTATCCTGGCTCAGCTTCCCATAGACTTCAGAGGCTCTTTGGAAGTTTCTTGATAAGCCAATTTTTCCAGTATTAGATATCCTCTCATGTCTCCTTTGGTATCCTAACCTCTTTCCTACCCATATTCAAAGCTTTTACGGGGGCTTCCCTGGTGGCGCAGTGGTTGAGAGTCCGTCTGCTGATGCAGGGGACACGGGTTCGTGCCCCGGTCCGGGAGGCTCCCACATGCCACGGAGCGGCTGGGCCCGTGAGCCATGGCCGCTGAGCCTGCGCGTCCGGAGCCTGTGCTCCGTAACGGGAGAGGCCACAACAGTAAGAGGCCCGTGTACCGCAAAAAAAAAAAAAAAAAAAAAAAAAAAAAAAAAGCTTTTACGGGAGTGGTCATAAAGAGGAGGTTACTATGAACTCATGGACGGAGCACTTGTTATCTTGATCAGTTGAAAGGATCAGCTATGACAAAATGAGGCAAAATGCAGAAAATGAGGCAAAATTCAGAGCTGATGAAATAGACTTAAAATACTTAGGACTCAGCAATGTAGACTAGTATCAGTTCCTCTCTAATAGCACTGGGGTGTAAAATTATGCATTTTGTCTTTGCAAGAGGAAATAAGGAGCTTTATTCTCTCCTCTTTATACCAGGACTTGAAGGAAGAAAAAGTTCTTTTGTTCTTTCTCCCCTGGGTCTGTAGTTGTGGTTGAAAGCCCACCTTGAGTCTGAATCTAGGATGCGGCCTTCAGAGTGATGGATCTCAGGGAAGTTACCCTCCCTGGGCCTCAATTTTCTTGGTGTTTACAGGGGTTTAATAAAAGTGCTTTCTTCCTGGTGCTGTTAGGAAGACTGAATTAGGGGGCACCCAGGAAGTGGTGTTAGCTATTATTACTTAAAAGAGGGACTGTGGCTTTTTAAAGAGATCCTTGCAAAGTTCAGAAACCTGCTGCTACCAGCTTTGTTCACCCTCCTGAGCGCTCCTTCCCCTCTTCCACAAGGGCAGGTCTAGATGTGGATACGGAGTGAAGATCACGCCCCAGAGAGCCCTGAGCCCCCTCCTTCATCGTGTCCAGCATGGCTGTGTACAGTGTTTCACCGGGGCTCGTGACAAGGTCTCTTGCCCTTGCTCTGGCACCTGACCTTATCTCCGGTTGTTTAGTGGACAGTTCCTGGGTGTCTGAAGCTCACTACACCCGTCATGTTGTAAACCCATCTCAGGGCGTTCTTCTCACCGACTGAACTTCTCTTCTTCCTGATTTTCCTATCTCCATTCTCCCTCACCTTCAGAATCATCTTTTATTCCCTCCTTTTGCTTAAATACTAGTTACCAAAACAGGACTGTCAGTTCTGTCGATAGTAGCCACCACCTGGTATCTCTATTTTCAACCCTTTATAAAGTCGATACTTACTTACAGTTATTCATCACTGTTGGTTGAATGTCTCTTCCCTGCTAGGCTATCAGCCCCATGAAGTCTGAGTCACGTCTGGTTTCTCATGACAGTGTTCCTGGTACCATCTCTGCTAATGATTGGCATACCACAGATAGAGCCTGACTCTCTTGATCTGTTCTCTCTGATGTTTATTTTTTGCCCCTGTAGGGGAGCAAAATTTGCCACCCCAAAATGTGTCTTTTTGGCATAAACATTAATTTAGGTTGATTATTTTTAAGAAACAGAAGACACAGGAAGCCTCTCTTTTTACCTCCCCCTTAGCTGCCTAAAGAATTTAAATAGAAGACCCATACCAGGCTGGGAGCTATAACCATAGATCATTATAGTATGAACTAGGTGTGTAGACAGGGAGGAACATAACAAAGTCTGTTTGTTAAAATTCCTTTTTGTGTCCCATTGTCTCTGCTTGGCCCAGCAAACACTTATTTACCAAACATTTGCTTTTCCATCTCTGTGTCAATTGCTTTCCTCCCCTTTGAAGAACCAAGCCACTACACCCAACATCCTCTTTTTTTTTTTAACATCTTTATTGGAGTATAATTGCTTTACAATGGTGTGTTAGTTTCTGCTTTATAACAAAGTGAATCAGTTATACATATACATATGTTCCCATATCTCTTCCCTCTTGCGTCTCCCTCCCTCCCACCCTCCCTATCCCACCCCTCTAGGTGGTCACAAAGCACTGAGCTGATCTCCCTGTGCTGTGCGGCTGCTTCCCACTAGCTATCTATTTTACATTTGGTAGTGTATATATGTCCATGCCACTCTCTCACTTTGTCACAGCTTACCCTTCCCCCTCCCCATATCCTCAAGTCCATTCTCTAGTAGGTCTGTGTCTTTATTCCTGTCTTACAACATCCTCTTTTGTCTTTAGCTGAAGATGGTAATTAAGTTGAGAGTTTCAGCCACTTTGGTGTGTTATTTAGTTTTTCTGGGTCTCTCTTGTGTGTACGTACTATTAAACTTTCGTTTGATTTTCTCCTGTTAATCTGTCTCATGTCAATTTAATTCTTAGACCAGCCAGAAGAGCCCAAAGGGTAGAGAAAATCTTCTTCCACCTCGATACCCAATTCCTGTCCCGCATTCCCAATCCTTCACTGGTGAAACCATCAAAGCCTCTCACCTGGACATTTGAAAGACCCTCTTGTAAGACTGTTTGGGTCACCAGACATAGATGAGCTTGAATCCCCATTTTGCAATTTACTAGCTATGTGATCGTGGGAAAATTTTTGAGGCTTGGTTCCTGTTTTTAAAACGGAAATGATAAAACATACACACACAGTCAGAAAATTAAATGAAATAATGTATATGTGAAACGGGCTTTAGAAGTGCCTGGTACATAGTGAATTCTCAATGCATGTTGCCTAGGGGGAGATCTGGAATGAGGGGCATTAAAGATAAGTTTCCCACTAATTTGCAGTGTGTGTAAGATTACCTGCTATGGAACTCTATTTCCTTCAAATATCCTTTAAATCTATTGTCTGAATTTCATTCTCTCAGGACCTTACTCTCGCTGTTTGAAACTAACAGTTAATCTGAAAAACTAATATATGCTATGGACTAGTCTCTTAGGGGTTTAAAGTGTTACCTCTATGGTAATATTTTTTATTCTAACAGATCCTCTAAAGGCTGCCTCTCCCAAAAGAAAAAAGTGTCTAAAGATGAGACATTTAAGCACATGGCAGGCAGGCTGATGGTTTCTGTTCCTGCCAGTGTTCCCACCTGAGCCTGCCCCCCATGGCTCTGCCTCTTGACTCCCTCCTGTGGGCTCAGCTTCATGAAAAGCTGCAAAGATACCGATACACGAGACTGAATGGTTTGCAGAGCTCTTGCCTGAAACTCTAAGACTCTGAATGGGTCCCTTTGTGGCCAGTCCAACTCAGACCTTAGTTTTCTGCCTTGCCCCTAGTACCATGGTCCTTCCAGAAATAAGGCCTGCATTTCTCTTTCTAGTCTTGCTCCAAGAGACTAGCCTGCCCCCCAAATCCTTGATACTCTGCTGGGTTCCCGTTACGCTCTGATAGATTTCCCTCAATACTGATCCTTTCTGCTTGCCTGATTCTCAGGGCCATCTGCTTTAGAATTATCTGAGCTTCTTTACTTCTTGCCTGTGTAGAATCCCCCTCCTGGCCACCACGTCAACTGCACAGAGTACATACCTGTTCCCTTAGGCTCTGGAAGGAGAACTCTTTCGACTTGGTGACCTCCCTTCTTCTTCTAGAGACTGTTTTTTTAGGGTTTGGCCAATCCAAGAAATCATGTCTAGAAACAGCACCTTCCAGTGTACCTTCACCCCATGGAGTTATCTGGAGTTTTCTTGGCTGTCATCCCAAGATAAGAGAAGTGGAGCAGAGGGGACTTCCCTGGTGGTCCAGTGATTAAGACTTCACCTTCCAATGCAGGGGGTATGGGTTCAATCCCTGGTTGGGGAGCTAAGATCCCACATGCCTGGCGGCCAAAAAACCAAACCATAAAACAGAAGCAATATTGTAACAAATCCAATAAAGACTTTAAAAATGGTCCACATCGAAAAAAATATTTAAGGAAAAAAAAAGAGAAGTGGAGGAGAGATGAACAAGCTAGCCCTTTTTGCTACCTGTCTAATCATTCTGCACAGAGTTGTTTCTGCTTCATGAGAGCTACATAACATCTTCAATTCCTTGAGTTAGGCATAACCAGAGAGCTGTTTTAAAAGCACTTTGAATAGTAACCAAAACAAAACACAAATAAAAACAAAACCCAACAAAAAGTCCACATTAAATTCCCATAATTTTATACCTTATTATATTAATATATTATATCTTCAGTATAATTATAAAGGGTTCTGCAGTTTATCTGGCGTGAAATAATTTTACTTAAGACAAGATTTGTGAATAGCATTGGATGGTATCCATCTTAAGGCCTATAGTAAAATTATCTGTAAAGCTCTCAAAAATGGTAACCTAAACTTTCCTTAATGTTGAAAACTAATTTGCAAGAGTACATATATCATGAGCCATGACAGATTTATATAATCATAACTTCAAAGTAATAATTATCATTTCCAAAGTATTTGGAACGATTGGGCTCTGCTTTTAGAAGCATGGACTCTGTTATACCAGAGGAGTAATGGCATGTAGATCATCTGTCACTTTGGGGAGTTACTTGGAATTCTTCAGGCATTTTCCTACCAACTCACTGTTATAAATTGCGGTTAAAATCCTAGGCCATGGAACCCACATCTTTGGCAAATTTGCAAATATGTAATGAGCTTTCTACGAGAAAGGTATTTTATTTCCCAGCAACTGATTAATAAAGGAGGAGTTCTGTATGACTCACAGTGTCATATAGCGTGACCTACACAATGGAAAGGATCATCAGAGAGGACTTCTGCTTCCTCCACGATGGAGTAAATGGTACTCAACTTGCCCTCCAACTGACAGCAGCTGGGAGACTGGACAAAGTATTTTTAGATATTGGTTGACAGCACAGGGCTGTGATATCTGACAAGGGAAAGAAGTTATATGAGCCCACAGTTGCCCCAGATTTCTGTCAGGAAATACTTCAGAACTGTGTCATAAGGGGGAGGAACCCAAGCAGAATGTGGGCATCCCCCTGAGCTGAGCTGTCAGGGACTGGAGTGCATGGAAGCTGCAGCAGCTAAACTTTTCCGGTAAGAGCACAGAGAGGAGGGAGCTACACAGAAAGAACTACTCCATGAAGCAGAGCAAAGAACTGCCTGGGAGCTGTAAACAGAACCTTTCCAAACAGCGGAGTCTTGATAGCCAGAGTAGGAAAGCTCACTGAACACCCAGGTATACAGACGACAAAGCTTAGTCGTAGGTAGGGCTAAGCTATCCTGGAGCAAAGGCGGTTCTAGACCTGCTTCAACATCGCTTCTTCACTATTAGAATCCCAGTTTTGATCAGGGTAGGAATGTGCCCAGTCGAAAACCTATGTTTTTCTTTTCTTAATCAGCCTTCCTTGCAGCTAGCTTTGGTCACGTGATAGGTCTAGGTAATTATAATGTAGCTGGAAATCACTGCGAGAGGTTTCTGAAAAAAGGGCCAACTCATCCAATCGTGTCTCTTGCTCTCTTGCTCATCCCCTGTCTTGCTCACTGAAATCCAAAAGTGATGTGGGGTGGGGAGCAGCCCTCCTGGAACCACGATTAAAGCATCCCTGGGGATGGCGAAGAGGAAGCTGACAGGGAGGCTGTTTTCTCTTGGAGGTGTTGTGGAGCCACTATACTAGTTGTCAACTGCCTACCTCCAGGTTTCTCACTAAAAGAAAATTGTTGAGGAAAATAAAACCCGTAATTTTAAAAACTACTGTTTAAACTAGCTTCCTGGGTTTTTTAATACTTAATTTCTGGTAAGTTGCTATTCTTCTTTTGGGAGACTTTTTCATAGCTATTTTCAGGTGCTTATTCCTTCAGATGAAATCTACAATTTTTTTTTAATTCTGGAGAAATAATCTTATTTGTATTTTGATTGGAATCTCCATAATTTAGAAAGCAGAAGGCAGTCTGACTTAGGCTGTGGAACCAGACTGCCTGGATTTGAATCCTGATTGGGCTACTTAGTAGCTGTATAACCTGGGGCAAGTTATTAGTCTATGTGGGTATCAGTTTCTCACTGGTAAAATAGGGGATAGTGTAGCATTGACTCCTTAGGGTGGCTGTGAGGATGAAATAAATTAATATGTCTAAATCATTTAGATCAGAATCAGGCACATAGGAACTGCTTAGTAAGTGTTAGCTATTATTATTTTAAATAGATATTGATCCTGTGATGTTGAGTCTTGTTATCCAGAAACAACCATGCTCTTTATTATATCCAACTTTCCTTTTACAAGACTATAAGAATTTTAAACATTTTATTAAGGACTTAAGCTTTTCATTTTTAGACAATCTCTAATTTAGATGCAAACAATGATATTTCAACGAAAACACATTTGTTCTTTCCATCCTAAAATCCAATGCTTTCTGTATATGAAAAGGTAACAGTATGCTGACAACTTGAATAATTATCCCATTTCAATAAAAATTCAAGATGTAATTATATTTTGAGGAAAAAGAGAACATTACGAAATAATCAATAATCAATTTTTCAGTTTTGTTAGTTTGAGATTTTTTAGCAATCTCAGTGATTTACATTTTACAGTGGTTTTCTTACACAGCACTCTTTTACAGCACAAAGTATTGTTTTCTGGAAAGAAATGTAATGAAGAGACAAAAATGCATCTCATTAAAATTGGTTACATTGGCTGCTTTCATTTCCAATAAACAAATATAATTCCAAATTGAAACATATGTGTACACCAAGGGAAAATATTATTAATGAAGAGTGTATCCAAATGTCAAAACCATGCAGAATTTGTAGTTTTGGAAATACATTCCAAAATCCAAATGTCATAAACACTCAAGTGACCTTTGTGTTTCAAACAGAAGCCAAATGGCCAAATCTGGCTTATGTTTCCATGGAGACACACTTTGATGGAAGGACATCTGATGAGGTTGAACAGCATGAATGATTAAGGGGAGTGTTGTGATAAATGATTACACGTGTCAGTGTGGTACCCTCTGCAAGAGATTAAGGGTGTGTGTGCTGAGCAGATAGCATTGTTTAAGAAAATATCATATCAGCTAATGCCTATAAGTGATGAGCAAATTGGAAATATTTTTAATATTCTCTTGGGGGTTCTTAATATAAAAATGTGGGGTGTGAGAAAGACAGCAATTCAATTTTGAGGACAAACGTTAACCACAAGCATAATTTATTTTATTGTGCTTCTCAACAAATACCATTTTACGTTCAAAGAAACTTTATAAAATAAAGTAATTTTAAAAACCCAGTTATTAAAACTGTCATCCCAAGCACAGCATAAAGATGAATTTTCCCTTATTGGTGGGAACCGGCCACAAATTCAAATTAATTTAATTTCAGTCACAGGTGTTTGTCCCTACTATGTGGAAGGCACTGTCGTGTGTAATGGGAATACAAAGATAAGAAAGGCAGCGTGTGTGGTTGTGAAGGAGTAATAAGTCCACAGATCATATACTCTGCTTTATGTTATAACTTAGTCATAACAGTGGTTCAAATTAAAGACCATAAGAGTTCACTGGGGGAGAATATTGAATTTGGACTTGAGGACCAAGTGTTCAAAGAACAGAGAGTCCTCAAGGAGAGCAAAGAAATATGTAGCAAGAGACTCACTAGAATAGGAAGGGCTCGAAGGAAGAAAAGCAAAAAATATGTACCCATAGGGTTATTAGATGAGTGTGGCAGGTACACAGAGTATGAAAGGGGACACAGAGAGAAATGATAGTGGCTCAAAATGGCAGGCTGAGGACATATGCAGTCCCTCAGTCCCAACCATTATCCTATGAAAACATTATGTTAAAAAGAAAAAAATCCATACTAGCACGGGAAAACAAGAAGAGTCTAGTCAATGCGAGAGAAAATTTGAAGAATCTTTGCTATACAGCAGTCAGGATCTGGTCTGTGGGACAGTGTAATTGGAGGAGATCTTAGCGCATCAAAGATGCTGGCCGGGTAGGTTAGACACAGAGGAACTCCAACCCTAGAGGCAAAAAGCCAAAGAGCAGTGAAGGGCTTTAGGGCAGTCTTCAGGGTAATTATTGGAGGACTGCATCTTGAGCTCTAAGACAGAGGAATCTTCCCTCCTTCTACAAAACCGCAGACAGCAGAGCCATTTGTCTACAGCCTAAAGCATCAGGGTGGGTGCTCAGCTTGAGGTACAGGCAGGACCTCAGAAGGACACTGATGTATGGGTGTGACGCATCTCTTGCTCAGAGAACAAGCTACCCTTTCAGAGGGAAGTAAGTGTGCAGACATTCTTGCCTTATAGAATATCCTCAGCAATAATATTCTAAATTTAGATTTGCGACCACCCCTCCTCCTTCCGGCAGCAGTTTGGCCCTGACCACTATGAGATGAAAGATTTTGGAGCATGCCCAGACCCGGAGCTTTGGGTGGATTTCAACGAGGTGCTGAATCAGGGCAAGTTTGCAAGTGGATTAATCTAATCAAGAAGTTTAAATTGAAGAGCTGGCAAATGGGCTTTCACCACCAAGTTAAAATAGCATAAAGCTATAATTGATCATGAAAGGATACAGTATAAAGCCACTAGGTAAGCCTCTTCTCCATCCTTAGTAACTTCGCTGCAGAATCGCAACGACAGAGAATGCCCTTACGGTAGAGGAGTGAATTGAGATGATGTGGTGTTTGGGGCTGGGCAAATGTTTGCGTGGCCTCCTTACATGAGCTGCTTTGATGTGAATTGTGAATTAATAAGAAATAAAGTGATTCTCTTCCCCCCAAATTAAACAAACAAAATACATACTCCATGAAATAGACTAGTATCAAAACTACGTTGTATGCAATCAATTAGAATAACATCTCTTATCCCAGGTGAGTGTCCAGATACTGTGCTATTTGAAGTAAAAAAAAAAAAAAAAAAAAAAAGCAGAAACTTCCATAGAAGCAGCAAGACCATCTAGGCAGGGATATTTTATCAATAGTGCTTACCCCTGTTACCCCTGCAGTTCTGGGCTTCTCTTCCAGAATCTTCTTTAATACTGTTTTGGTTTGCAGTGTATCAACATCAACTAATATGGTTTCATGTGCACTTGTAAGAAAACAACTCAATAGTCAGTGAAATTAGATACTTAAGATAAAAAAGTTTTAATTATTTCATTGAGCATGATTTACTGAGCTCTCTATTGGATGCTATGAGGAATTAAAAAGAGTTACTCTTGGGACTTCCCTGGTGGTGCAGTGGTTATGAATCTGCCTGCCAAGGCAGGGGACACGGGTTCAAGCCCTGGTCCAGGAAGATCCCACATGCCTCAGAACAACTAAGCCTGTGCGCCACAACTACTGAGCCTGCGCTCTAGAGCACCGAGCCACAACTACTGAAGCTTGCACTCCTAGAGCCTGTGTTCCGCAACAAGAGAAGCTACGGCAATGAGAAGCCCGCGCACCAGAATGAAGAGTAGCCCCTGCTCGCCGCAACTAGAGAAAGCCCGTGCGCAGCAACGAAGACCCAATGCAGCCGAATATAAATAAATAAATAAATAAATAAATTTAACAACAACCAAAAAAGAGCTACTCTCCACACTCTTCAGAATTGTACACACGGCAAGGGATACAAGAGGCACACTTGCACATTAATTCACTGATGCCTTTCCTCATACATGTAGCAAGTCATTCAACAAATACATAATTAGAAAAATTCTCCTTGGTGTTGGAGAGCTAGTGGTCAATACAACATAGCTCCATCCTTGAAGAATTTACAGTTTAGGGCAAGAAGCAAACATCTACACAATTATGTGATGTAGAGTCATGCCCTAAGTGTTAATAACAAGCCAAAGCAATACCAAGTGTGAACTTTCTATTTTAACAGCATGCTGAGCAATTGCTGATTGGAATCTCAGCTCTGCACTTTCAACTGGATGATCTTGAATTAGACACTTGACTTGCCATAGCCCAGCTTCCTCGTCCGTAATTTGAGGATGATAATTCCTCCCTCACTGGTCTGTTATGAAGATTAAATGAGCTAAGCCATCTGTGGCCCAGACATCCCAGACCTGTGACTACAGAATAAGGTCACATTCACTTTAATATTTCCATCACATGACTCTGAATCTCCCAAAGGTCTCCCCAGACAGCAAGTCTCATCTCTCAGGACCTAACCTGAGAGACATTTACTCTGGACACTTTATTCTGGAAGGTCCAGGAATTCCAGGCTGCCTTCTTAGCCATAAAGATTAGCCTTGGAACTCTCACCTCTACAGTGAGTCAGAAGAAAGTCTGTGGGCAGGGTAGAGGCCTAAGGATATCTCTTCAGTGTCCTAGAAAGAAAGCCAGAGCTGGTACCTTTTCTTTTTCATTATTGTAAATAGGAAGACCGAGGTCCAGGCAGGTTGGGATACTTGCTCAAGATCATATACCTAGTGGATAACCCTGTATCCACTAAAATCCCAAGCTCGGGATGCTTTCCATCATAATGAAATAAGGCAAAACCAGGTAACTGAGAAAGAAGAGGTTTTGAGGGTTTGGGATAGGGTGATAGTGGTGAGTAATTTTTTCCTAAATCAATATGCACCAGATAAATTTAATGGTCTCTCTGTAATCCAGGAATATAAAATGAGAATAGAATGTGAATTGGTTGAAACTGTATATTCAAACTCAGTGCTGCCACTGCTGGTGGAAAATGAAAAGTGAATGTAGCAAATATGCATTTTCTGGAAGTATGTATCATCTCAGTATCACATTTCTTTTTGGTATGATTTTGGTAAATATTTATATAGTGTTTTACTTATTTCTCTATGAACTAGATTATATGATATAGATATATATTATGCAGAGTGAAATAATCAAAAAAATCCAAAAAACAAACGAACAAAAAATACTGCAATGGATTCATTCGGTTGTAATTTGAACTCCATTTGATAGATTCATTTGGTTGTAATTTGAATTCCATTCGTCTTTCCTGAAAACGTGTCAGTGCTTGTTTTTCTTCTTCTCTCTTCTTTCTTTTTTGTAATTATTTGTTTATTGGTTTTATTTCCTAATACAACTCACAATTATTTAGGAGTGATTGTGGAAAATGGGGGGGTTAAGCCTAATACTTACGTAGGCTTAGTGATCTTCTCTCTTCTAAACCTATACTGTCATTGTAGTCCCTGGAGTGTCTCAGCCTCATTAAATTGCTGGATAGAGAGAGAATGTTTTTTTTTTTTTCTGTCTCGATGCTAGTGATCCATAGGGCCAGTATAAACTAAAGGTTTTATATTTAGACTAAAATTTAAAATATATTTCTATTTTAATTGATGAACAATATTAATGATTATAAATTATCATTAGTCTACTCAAGCCCCCTCTTCCCCCTTCCCTCTCCCTTTATTCCCCTTATTCTTATAGATGACCTTGCTTTCAGTTTTATGGGGAAAAAAGATATAGATGCCATCAGTGGGGATTTTCTCCCTCCCCTGACCTCTCTACAACTTTCTCCTCTCCTTCACTTTAGTGTTTTCACTTTTGTGGGTCTATATACCCATCATTCCAGCCAATCCTTGAGTCACATCAATTAGCAGTTGACACCCTCCATCCTCTCCTTCCTCTGATCTCTTCCTCGAAGGCAGAATAGAAAATTCCTTGTTCAAAGAGCCCTGATTCCACCTACTAAAATATATCCAAATGAGCTTTGATAGTGAGAAGACTAAATGAGGGGCCAGCTATAGCCCTGTGAACCTTAGCATCTTGAGGGATTCCAAGTATTTCAGAACCAGTCTCATCAGCATTACTGATCTTATTCTTGTCTCTCATGACAACAAAACCAACTGCTACCCCAAGAATACCGACCTGGGCAGCAGCAACTCTTTCCTTTTGTTCACCCCCAGTCTTAACCACACTGTGTCCTGTTCTCAGTTCTGTGCCTGGTGAACGTCCTTTCAGTCCTAACTGAAGCTTGCTTTTCACCTTCTATTTCCCCAGTGCACTTATTTCTACTTGATTGCTGACCTGGTCCTACTTCTGGTCTGCACTGCTCTTCTGTCCTGTTCTCTCATCATTACAACTGCATCCCTTTCTCCAGGGTTCCCCTTCTTGTTCTTTGTATGCTACAGCTTATTTATTTCCTTTGCTCAAAATAATGAAGGTTTTCATGCAATTTCTGCTAGTCTTCCAGGGTTAAAAGGACAAAGGAACAAAATATCCAGGAGGTGTGGGCGAGAGGAGGTGGGAAGGAGAAAGAGAATGCAGAGACAACTCAGAACAAGGTCCAAGAAGTTTGTCCTTAGGGTAGAGGTGATTCATTTAGTCTTCTGGTTCCTCAGTGAAATTGAGAAGATTGGCAAACTAGAAAAATAGAACGGATTCCCCTCTGAAATAGCTTTCTTAAACTTTAATAATATATGCATGATTCAAAAATGATACAAGTTAGCAAAAAAAAAAAGGCTCAGAAAATTTAGCTATAAAAACTTAATTAACTAAATTTGAAATGCACAAAATTATATTTTACAGTGAAACCCAAGAGAGGTTTAATTAATTGTATTTTAATCAGTTTTGACCACTATGCCTTGTTCAAACAGGATGTTATAATAAGATGGTCATGGAAATTAATACTTTGACCAGAGTTGCTTGTCCCTCTAAAGAAAGGGTGATGAAACTGATTCTTCTTCCCTCAGGATGATTTTGATACACAGGACAGAAACTACAGAGAGAATGTATCATCCAATCCAATCAGCGCAGACTCCAGGAAATGAATGAAAACATGAAAGATCTGTAGCAAAGAGTGTCAAGGACCATCCATGACTCAATAGAAATTAGGTGTAGATAATCAGGGATTTCATGGAATTATTTATTTCCCTTTGTATTCACTCTGCCGATAAAAGTGGTCTAGATTGTTATCAGAATTGCTGATGTTCAGTAATCATTTTCTAGAATAATAACTTTTCCTACAAGGCACATTCTAACAGACACTTATAATAGAAACTTTTCTTCCTATATATATTGCTTTTTAATTGATTCTGGGAACATATTCTAATTGATTAAAAAATAATGTGTTACTTTTAGTTATTTTGAAAATGACAGCTTATAATAATTGAATGTCATCAGGTATATAATTATTCCGGCAGAAACTAAAGTAATATATGACCTGAGAATTGTCCTTAGAACTGAATATTTCTTTAGTTTGTTATTCTGTTGAAAAGACTAATTAAAAAAAAGAACTTTAGATCATGTCCAAGCTACACAAGGATCTTAACTATATTGTCTTTTCCAGTCTAGATTTTCATTTCCTTTTTATGTGGAATCATGGGGGTAATAAGAGAACTGAGATAGGGATGAAGGTTTACGTGAGAGGCTGGAGGCTGCCAACCAAAGTGTCCCACTGAGGACCAGAATCCTTGGAACTTTCATGGTGGACAGATGTCACAATGTTGATTGCTCACTGGTTTGCTAAAACGAAACCCAAATCTGCTCTGCCAACCTTAGGCATTTCACTATCAGTACTGTCCATCAGCTGCTTCACTTTACCAGTATTAACAAGAAATGCCATTTCAATTCTATATATTAGAAATGCAATTTAAATAAATTAATTTTGTTCATAATTATTACATCTGACAAAAGATTTGATGAAAAAGATCAAGTTAACATTATCTTAAGATATTCCAGGTACTCTTCATATGACATAAAGCTTCCCCCAACTCCTTAAGATGTATATTAATTTACATCCTCATTTTACAGTTGTGGAATTGAAAACTCAGGATAATGCCTGAGTCTAAATCTAGATTTATTTGACTTCCAAAATCTGTATTCTTTCATTTATCCTAAACTTTTCCCGAAAGAAAGAAGGTTGAAGCTGTTGACTGAAGAATGTTTAGAGATTATCAAATGCATTTCAACCCTGTATCCAATTCCCGTCACTATTACCAAGATTTAAACAACCACAAAAATAGTGTGTAACATGTCAAAACTCCAAATGCATTATCTTCAAACTGGGGATCTGAATAACAAAATTCTTCTATAAAATATTTAACCGTATTCAACTTGCTAATATGAGTAGTAATTCCACTGAGAGCAGAACTGTTGTCTTGGGTGATGGATGAATTGCTATGAATTTAGGCTCATGGGTACATATGGGAAGTTCAAATGGTACTCAAACTTGGAAGGCCCTCTACCCTAAAGCAACTTCCACACTTACCTCTGTAGTCCCCTTTTGATTAAACAAATACTTTTTTAAAATAAAAGCATAATTGTATCTGGACAGAAAGGTATGGTTAGTAATAAGGTATTGTCAGCCATCAACACTTTATCTCAAATTAAATTGGCAGGATAACAAACCCTCCACTTACCAGGCCTCTCCCAGGAGGTGGAAGCCAGACTTGTTAGTTTCGAGGGAAGAGGTAAAAAAAAAAATTCTGCATTGCAAGAAAATTCCTGTGTGAACAGAGACTCCATAAACCCCATTTACCATGCCCTGCAAGTCTGAATTTTATAGTAAAATAATATTACAGACAGGCAAGCTTCAATTCGTTTTATCATTTTGCCTAGAACCGACTTTGCATAAAAAGAACTTACACGGTGCATAAGTTTGCATAAAAGAAGGTCAATTAATACAGATTTCTGAAATTTAAAATATGGAAAAATAGACAAAAACTCCTACCCAAATCCTTGGACAATATCCCTTCTTAGTGCACCCGTACCGGCCAACGGTGTCATGCTGTGCTCCAACGCCACACGCCCTCTAGTGTCTCCCTCTGGAAATACAGCTGCTAGTCCTGTGCTTATGTAAGTATTTTCTCTTGGAAGAAGAGAATTTCCAGAGCAGCCCGTGTTTAAAAATTCTCAGTTTATCCTGTATAGCCAACTCATACCGATATGTTTCTCAGCCAACTCATGCTTATGTGTTTCTCGTGCAAATCCATTATTTTGCTTTATTTATTCACCACCTATTCTCAAAATGGCTTAAAAGGATGCATAAACTGTGACAAGATTGGATACATTAAACTGTGTTGAATAATAAAAGAAAAACAAGTTTGAGGCAAAATGATAAAGATATTAGATTAAAATACATAAAATAACAACTGACCATCCATTCATTGATGGGCTGTGTAGATAGCTGTACATATTTATATTAATCAGGATAGACTGTGTTTTACTATGGTAAAAACAACGTCAAAATCTCAGGAGCTTGTAACCACTATGCTGTAATTTCTCTTTCAGGTTACAGGTCCACTGCAGGTGACCTGGAGGCCTGCTCCCCACCCCACCCCCCCTTTAGTTTCTTTGCCACTGAGCAGTCACTGTCTGTCATGCTGCCGGTCACTGTGCAAAGGGAAAAAGAGTTTTGAAGGATCTTGCACTAGCAATTAAATGCTTTGTTCATGTTGCTTCGACTCACTCTCATGGGCCAGAACTAGTCTCATGACTCCATGCACGAGAGAGCTGGAGAGTCTAGACTTCCCTGTAGAAGGAGATGAGCTGGATGTTGGTGTGCGGCTGAAAGTAGTCAGGGTGAAGAAGGAAATCAGGACAGACCTGATCCATCGTGTCTATGAGATAAAAACAAACACAACAGCTCAGGAAAATTACAACTATTTTTGATTCTAGGGTCAGATAGGAATTTCTCCAGGATTCCTCGTCAAAAGCACAATGGAGAACATGTTACATCAACTTTACAGTGCATTTGAGGCCTTTTCTTATAAAGGCTTATGACATCACAACCATCCGCAGTTTGTTTAAAGAAACTCCGGAAGGGTCAAATTACTGTGGCTTAGGAATCGCCCTCTCTGCCAAGCTCTTGTTTCAGGGATGTATTAAAGCATTCCACCTCGAAGACTGTGTTTAATCGATTGACAGGCAGTGAGCACTGGATTGGCTTCTCTAGGAAGCTTCTGGAAAAGAGCTATTCTTTGCTGCCCAGGACAACAAACCCACCTTCCTTAACCACTCTTAACCATGGGTCGGTTAATATCTCAATATGGAAACCAAGGATCCAGCAAGGCTCTTGCTTGGCCAGAGTCCAGACTACTGTTCTGAGGTGAGCTGAGGGAGAACCCAATATCTGGACCAACAACCTCTTCAGACAGTTCTGAATTTTCCCTATGGTGCAGATGGATGGTTAATTAATAGATCTCCCAAAGTTCTGTTTCATTATCGGGGCAAAATAGTTTGAGCCTGAAATTTGTAAGGCTAGTGGAACCAGACCTTCACCTCAGCCCCATTAAAATAAACTGCCCTCAGAATGCCCAGGTTTGAGCAACTCTACTCCTAGAAGAATTCTAATTCTAGAAGAATCTTTTAAGATAAACCAAATGAATAAGACATCCTTCAATCCTGAAATTCTATAATAAAACAATGCTATAGACATGCACACTTAAAATTTTTTAAAAATAATTTTGCCTAGGAATTGTATTTATAAATAAAATCTAGAGAAGTGTCTTTGAAAATAATAAACAGTATTAACCGTAATTAAATGCTTGCTATAGGCCAAGCAGTGTGGTAAGTAAGCACTTCAGTGCATTATCCTATTTAATTTTCACAACAATCCTATAAGGCAAAATCTGTTATGACTCCTTACCTACAACTGAGGTACAGTGAGGTCATAGAATTTGTCCAAGGTCAAAGATGCCATCTAGGAGTAGAACCTGGAGATTAGACCAGGCCATCTAAATCTAGAACGTACTCCCTTCGCAACTATACATTCACCTCTCATGAATAACATCTTTATTTTTAGAAAAAAATAACTATGGCTCCTATGTCTACAAGCAATATATGAGCAGGATTGGTAACCCGTTGGGTTTTAGATTATAAAAGCAGCAACTGCACGTATAGGAAAATTTATCTCTCAGCTCTTGGTGCATGAAGCATCTCCAAAATTGGCAGGTGACTGATCACTAGAAAATGAGTTTTAAAAAAGGAGGGCGCAGTACAGTACAAACATGTCTCCCTTTGCAGGAGACTTCGAATTTTCAATGGCTAGTGGAGGGCCATTCCTACCTGCCTCTTGTTGAGTTAATACTGATATAGTCTAGTTCTCTGTGAGCATCGAAACCCAGGGATCTATATTGTGCTCCTATGGTTTAGTCCCAAACCAACTTCCATCATGGCATTAAAGGCTATAAAGAAAGCCAACTGAATGTCGTGGACTTTTGGACCCAGAGCCTGATGGTTTAACCAGCTTTACATTGCAATTATTGATTCGTATAGTGATTATGCATTACATTTTTCCACATCTCTTTTCTGGTAATCTTTTTTCCACATTCTATTTCTATTTTTCCACCTAAGATTATTTTTCTTCTGCACGAATAAATCTATTTTTACTTCTAATGCAACTTACTAATGACAAATTCTTTCAGCTCTTCTTTGTCTAAAATGTCTTTATTTCACTTTCAGTTTTGAAGGGTACTTTTGCTGAGTATAAAATTCTAGGCTGATAGTTATTTTCTTTCAGTAAGTTAAAGACATTCCATTGGCTCTTGTTTCTCTCATTTCTTTTGAGAAGTCAACTAAGTACTATTGTTGCTCTTTGAAGATAATACATCTTTTTTTAAAAATCAGCTTTAAGTGTATTATTTAATGAGATTTTTCAAATGTACACAGTCATGACCACCACTTCAAAAAGTTCTCTCATGATCCTTAGCAATTAACCCCCTCTCTCCAACCTTGGCCCCTGTCAACCACTGATCTAATTGATGTCACTCTTGTTTTGCCTTTTCTAGCTTTTCATATAAATGGAATCATAAAGTACATATGATTTTATGGCTGACTTCTCCCACTGAGCCTAATACTCTAAGAGCCATCCATGTTTATGCATGTTTCAATAGTTTATTTTTATTGCCAAGTAGTATTTCATTATATGGATTTACCACAGTTTAGTTAGCACTATTCACTAATTGATAGACATTTAATTTATTTCTGGTGTTAGGCTATTATGAATAAAGCTTCTCTGAATGTTCATCTACAAATGTTTGTGTGGACATATAGTTTTACTTAGCTTTGGTCATATGGTAAGTGTATGCTTAACTTTTTGATTAACCATCCTCTAAAAGGGCTGTAACAATTTGCATTGTTACTAGCTACATATGAGAGTTTCAATTGTTCCACATACTTACCAGCATGTACTGTTGTCATTTGTTTTAATTTTAACAATTTTTAATTCTGGTTTTAATTTGCATTTTCCTAATGATTAACGATACTGAATAATTTTTATGTGCTTACATGACATGTGTATATCTGTTTTTGAAAAATGTCTGTTCATATATTTTGCCTCTTCCTTTGTAAAGTTTGGTTGTTTGTTTTATTATTTGAATTGTAAGAGTTCTTTATATATTATAGTTATAGAATTTTTTTCTGGATTCTTTTAAGATTTTCTCTTTTCTTTAGCTTTTGACAGTTTGACCTGATGTTATTTAGGTATGATTTTCTTTTGCGTGTGTGTTTATCCTCTTTCAGCTTCTCTGAGCTCCTTTAGTCTGTGGGTTGGTGTTTCTTTAAAATCAGTTTTGGAAAATGGCCATTTTCTCTCAGAATATTTTTTCTTTTCTATTTTCTATCTACTCTCTTTCTGGGACTCCAGTTTTAAAGTTTAAACGTGTCCCACATATTTTGAATGTTCTTTATCAGTGCTCCATTTTGGTTGTTTTCAATTGACCTGTCTTCCTGTTCACAAATTCTGTTTTCTGCTGTGTCCAAGTTGCTTTGTTTTTCTGAACTGCTTTGTCTATTCAACTCCTTTTTTTTTTTTTTTAATGAATCAGATATTCTGGTGAAATTCTCCATTCTCTCCTATATACCTACATATTCTCTTGAACTTACTAATCATAGACTTTTAAAACTAAACTTTTAAATTTTAGAATAGTTTCAGATTTACAAAATAGTTGAAAAGATAGTAGAGAGTTCCTGTATACTCCACACTTAGTTTCCCCTGTTAACATCCTACATTACTATGATACTTTGATTGACAGTTCCTACCTGGCCCGTCCTTTTTTCACTGCCCTGTTATCACGATTTCCACCCATCTCTGATTCCACTCTTACCAAGATAGTGGCCCCTCATGGGTTCCTTAGAATACATTATGAATGCCTCTGCTGAAATTCTACCTCTCCCATATATTAACATGAAAATAGACAAAACCCAATAAGCAATTATTACCAACTTAATACTCATTTTACTAAACAACAAAATAAAGATTCCCAGTTCAACATGACCTGCTGCTAAAACTAAAATATAACTGGAAAGAACACAAAATTCCTGCTTGATTCCACCCACGAATTCTCTTACCTGACACTTCTGTTATCATAATTATTACCCACGTAAGTCAAAGATCCATCTAAGTACTTAGTTTCTTAGATCCTGGAGGAGGGAGATTAGTTTGAAAACCTTCTATTAAAAATCTGCAAAAATTAGCCATTGTTCAGAAAATAGAAGAGGAGAGCAAAGGTATAAATACATTGTGGAAAAATATATATGTACACGTATATAATTTCAACCATGATTTTCAAATGTTGTTACCATGATCCTTACCACTTAGACTCCAATATTGTATTTATTTATTTATTTTGGCTGTGTTGGGTCTTCATTGCTGCATGTGGGCTCTCTCTAGTTGTGGCGAGCAGGGGCTACTCTTCATTGTAGTGTGCGGGCTTCTCATTGCGGTGGCTTCTCTTGTTGCGGAGCATGGGCGCTAGGCATGCAGGCTTCTAGACTCCAGTATTTTATATGATACATAACAAAGCAAAGTGAGACAAGACAAAACACAGTACATGTAAAATACCACAACTGATAAAAAGTGTCACCACTCCAATTCAGAGGATTACAAAAAACTTGTTTAAAAATGAATATAGTTGGAGCAATAAAAATTTGGACCTAGGATAAGCGTCAAGGGAAAAAAAATGAAATCATTTTATTTAGAAAAGAAAAAGATGAAGTTAAATATAAATGATAATCTCCTGTTCATTTTAGTGTAAACTTCCTCAAATCCTCTGTGGACTGAAGCAGGGTATAAAGGGTATAAAGATACTAAAGTTAAAGAAGAGGTAAAGTTTCAACTGTGTCGTCTATACTAGTACTTCTGAAATCTTTTCCATTTTTCTCCTCTTCTCGATAGTTGCAGTGTTACTAAATGCTTACTGACATTTTCTCCTTGGATTATCAAAGCTAAATTCACCATCACCTTCCACCCACCAATCCACCCACTTGTTCATTTCCCAGTCTCTGACAGTGTCACCATCATTTCCTGCATAACTAAAACTTATTTTTTTCAGTCATCATTGACTCATTCTTCTTATCTTCTGATTTTAGTCACCATGAAATCCTATATAATTGTTTGCAAAGTCTCGCTGGATTCCATTCATTTTCTCCTGTTTTCATAACCTCATCATCTTGTCCTCGTGTAGCTCAAATACTCTCTGTGCACTTGGGTCCCTGTGCTATGTCAATTTAGAGGAACAGCGGTCTGACTAAAAAGTAAAATTGATGACGATTCAAGTCTTTGTGTCTCAAGAAATACACAGTGAAATAGTTAAGAGTGAGGGTCTGAAGCCAGAATGTCTGGGTTAAAAACTGTCTCTGTCAATTCCTAGCAGTTATTTCATCTGCCTCAGTTACTTCATCTGTAAAATGGGAATAATAATGGCACACACATCATAAGATTATTGTGAGAGTAAAAGGACTTAACACAGGGAAGTCATGTAAAGCATTTACAATAATGTCTGAAACATGGTACGTTATTATTATTATTGATTATTGATTTTGTTGTTACTGAAAATCCTTACTAGTCTCTGTCACCATCAAAGAAGATAGCAGTATTTTCCCTAAATTATCCTTTACTTCCACTCTCAACTTTCTACCCAAATCCTCTCTCAGAAACCAGCCCACCCTGCTCTTAATATCTCTGGTCATTTTTTTTTTCAACTTGGTGGATACTTTAATTGTCTTATTCCAAAAAGTAAAATCTTCTAGCTCATCTCTGATCCTTTTAGATTTTTCAAACTTTCTACCAGAGAAAGGATGGTGAAAGCAGTTTACCAGGTGCAGCCACTGCAGAGAACTTAAAATCAATAACCAAACTGATGAAAAGTCAGTTTGATTTTTCTTTCTGCTGTGTGCTGGCAGCTCTTAAAATATCGGTGATAGAGGACTTCCTCCTCCCTTTTATCAATCTACTTGCTGTGGTTGCTGTTGAGTTTTAGTAACATATACATACATAAATATAAAAAGGAATATACACACGTAATACGTATTTGTATATATATGTATGTATGCATAAGCTTTACATTATTGTGCTTTTATTACATATCCATTAGTCAACATTGGATTCTACCTACAAATTAATTCTGACAACTCTCAGTTACACAACTGACCCCCAGCACACGTGGACTAAAATACATGTGGTTTTTTTGAGAATAAGCTCATGAGAGTTCGGAGTCATTCCACCTGCTTTTGGCGCAATTTTTGTCTCCAGCTCCTGTGGTATTGCATATTCCTGCATTTAAATCATAGACTCAAAATAAACAATGACCGGGCTTCCCTGGTTGCACAGTGGTTAAGAATCCACTTGCCAATGCAGGGGATACGGGTTCGAGCCCTGGTCCGGGAAGATCCCACATGCCGCAGAGCAACTAAGCCAGTGCGCCACAACTACTGAGCCTACGCTCTAGAGCCTGCGAGCCACAACTGCTGAGCCCACATGCCACAACTACTGAGTCCACGCACCTAGAGCCTGTGCTCCGCAACAAGAGAAGCCACTGCAATGAGAAGCCCGCGCACCGCAACGAAGAGTAGCCCCTACTCACCGCAACTAGAGAAAGCCCATGCACAGCAATGAAGACCCAAAAATAAATAAATAAAATAAATAAATCAATGAATAAACAATGACAGCAGAGTGACTGTTAAGATAAAGAAACTGGACTCGAGTTAGTTCAATTCTGGCATTCTATGTGACCGTAGAACCGTTTGAAAGAAGGCGTATAAATTGCAGACTTCATGACACTTCTAAATACTTCAGCATGTATTTCCCAGAGCAAAGTCATTCTCTAATATAATGACAATACTGTTAGTATTCTAAAAAATTGAGCCACATTGATTTGATAATATTATCTGATATAAAGTCCTTACTCAAATTGATCCAATTTTCCCAATAATATAATTTATAGCTATTTTTTCAATACACGATCTAATCAAGGATCAGGCATTGCATTTAGTTGTCATTTTTCTTTAGTCTCTTTTGATCTAGGACAGTTACCCTGGTTTTAAATTTCAAATCTAGATACCAGTGCAGCTATAGATAAGATTATTTTTTAGGTTTATCTAAAACTTAAATTTCTCTGATTTGTAAGAGCAGTAAAATGATTTATGTTTGAATCTATTATGTTCCAATAAAAAATTAATTATTGCTTTTTAAATCTGCGAAGTATCTCTTAATGGCTAATACTATGTCTTACTTTATTCCATAACATAAGTTGGACAAATTACACTCATTATAAACATTTATATCTTACAAATTGTTACTCAAATTAGAAATGCTGTAATTCGTAAGGCTCATTTCACCCATCACTAAGATGCATAAATATAATGTCTTTTAATCGCCAACATATTCCCTCCTTCTGTCCATATTTGACATTCATTTTATTACTTTTTCTAATTATACCACCTAATTATACCACCTCTCTCCTCATCACTTTCAGTACCTGTTACTTCCCCCCTCCCTTTGTGCCCTCTATTCTTTATTCCCCCCTTCCGTACTATTTTCCATAGCAGCAGTCCCTGTTAAGGCATTTTTGTGGTGTGGAATAAATATACAAATATTGAGTTAAAAGAACTGAGATTAATTCTTGGTTCTGGTAAATATTGGGTGACTTTTTTAAGGTTAATCTCATTTAGCTTAAGTGTAAAAAGAAATTACATAATGGGATAAAAGCAACCTAAGAAAGCGAACACTCTCTGAGGCACAGAGAAGTCGAGCATCTTGCCCAAGTTCACGCAGCCAGTAAGTGGTGAAAGTGGTGTGTAAACCCGAGTGACTGAATCCAGAGTCCCTGCTCCTATGTGCTCTACTTTATTGCCTCTCCAAGGTCAGATACCAAAGGGCATTTGAATTTGTGCCGCTAACTTGTGTCTCTCAGGACTCCCACTCAGCCTATTTCTCTCCGTTTTGGTAGAGAGCTTTCCAGTAGCTTTCCTTAGATCCTCTCTCTGATGCCCTCTTGGGTCCTTGCACTTCCTGTCTGTTTCCCGGGACTCGCCTCCCATCGGCTGCAGCTTACGTTGTGGCCATTTAGTTTCATTCAGTCCACCTTCTACTGGGGGCCAGGGGAAGGGAGGTTTCTCTCCTCACAGACTGAAGATGGTGGAGGACAATTAGTCCCTCGTGCAGAAATATCCCTCTGCCTTGCCACGATGAACTTGTTTTCCCTTTAACCACTTATTTAGTATCTTACACCGTATTATATTCACACATACACTCATAATTCTGTTTAAATAATTAGAGGTGGCAAGACTTGAAGTACAAGTAACTAGTGGGTCCAGCAAGTTCTGCCATTACCTAGTGGGGCATCTCACTTAAACTTGCCAAGACCTTAGACTTGCCAAGTCCATGGTAAAATCAATGCATGTGGAACGGTGTGTCATAATTTATTTTTTTCTTGCTGTTCACGATTACATGGAGGATGGGTTGTAAACATCAGTGCTTGTACTGGTAGACCTAAAACTTAAACCAATTCTGGCAGATTTTTTGTATGGCCGTGATTAGGATAACATTGTCATGTTGATTTTGTTATTCCGTTTTTCATACCAGTAGTGTTTTAAAAAATGAGGTATAGGGGCTTCCCTGGTGGCGCAGTGGTTGGGAGTCCTCCTGCCGATGCAGGGGACGCGGGTTCGTGCCCCGGTCTGGGAGTGGCTGGGCCCGTGAGCCATGGCCGCTGGGCCTGCGCATCTGGAGCCTGTGCTCCGCAACGGGAGAGGCCACAACAGTGAGAGACCCGCGTACCACAAAAAAATAAATTATGAAAATTTTTTAAAAAAGAAAATAGTAGCTATTCTTATTTTTTGTGACAAAGAATTTTATGTGAATTGAAGCAATTTTCTCTGAGGCTCTGCTGAGTTATTAGTGTTCCTGGGATCCTAAAATTCATTTATCTCACTGAGATCTGAGAAATGTCCAAGAATATCAAAAATAATCCTGAATATATGCATATTATCCCTTTGATATGTTTTGCTGTGTTTTGTTATGCTGGCTTTGCAGAGGGAATGGTATACAACTGTATGGTATATTATCATGATTTTATTTAAATATAATCACATCATTTCTCATATAATTACATGAGACCAATAGCAGCAGCAGTGCTGCGTTAGTCCTGATTTAGGGGAGTGAATATATTTTTCATAATTTTGTAAGAAATAGGCATCACAGGTGTGCATTACCTACATGTTGAGGCTTCCATTTTGGTCTCTATAGAGTCATTACAAATGTGACTAACTTGGACAATTTGAAAAGCAAAAAGAATTAACCTTAAACCAAGGTCAATTGCATTTTGTCAGTACTGTTGTCATTTGAGGCCAGATAATTCTTTGTTGGGAGGACAGTCTTGTGGTTTGTAGGATGTTTATCAGATGCTAGTAGCATCCTCTTGCTTGTGACAACCAGACGTGTCCCCAGACATTGCCAGATGTCCCCTGGGGGAGTGGTGGCAATGGTGGCACAAAATCACCCTTGCTGGGAATCCCAGTCCTAAACTCACACTATATTTAACTTACCCGAAGCAGGTCATTAAAGAATTGAAAAAACAGTTCCCAGTAGGAAAAAAGGTAAAAAGAAGAAAGAGGCTTGGAATGATCCCTTCCTATTGATTTTGCATTCAGGACATTCCTTTGGTCAAGATATTTTCCTAAAAGTGGGAAGAATCCACCCACCATTCTCACAGAAGCACTTACAGCACCTTTCTGCTTGACAGATCATTCCAGACTTCACAGACAGCTCCTGACAGCTGCAATTTATTTCAGAATCCAGTACACCAATTTCCTCCTCACATCTCGAGCTATTGTTCGCATCTCAGTATCACATAGCAGCATCCAGCCCCCACCACTTCACAGAGACGATCGTCTTCCAGACACTCTACAGTTAAGGACTCAGGATTATACAATTAAAGCGTCCAGTTTAAGGCTTTGCAAAGCTCCACAGGTTCATTTAAATAGTGACTCATCACATTATCTTTTTCAGAAGCAAAACCCACTTTCCATTCCCCCATTTATTGCTTCCCTACACAGCGTGCTTGAGGTTTCAAATCTTTGGAGCCTGATTTTAAAAAAACTCAACACATTTTTCTAACTAAGTTATACCCTGAAGTTCAGGGGGCCATGAAGATACCGGGGACTTATACCAGCTCCGTGATCTTTGAGGGTGAACATATTGACTTATTTTGTTTTCCAAAGAAATCTTGCATTTCCTCTTTTTATTATGCCCAGTAACCCTATGCACTATGCATCAAATTGCCCCCCCCCCCATTGGAAGAAAGTCCCTGTCAATCTAGTGAGCGACTAAAACAAAATTTTTCATGTTATAAGTACACAATAGACTTGACTTCACAAGATACTGGTTGGGATATTGGGATGCATTGGTCTATTTCTCTTCTGTGACTCTTCCTGTCCCAGCCTTAGATGTCTGTTCTTGAACCAAAACCAAGAGGTTGGTGAGGTTTGGGGTTTATTTGCTGTGAAGGGGTAAAGGGTTGACGAGGGCTGTTCTCATATTCAAGAGTGTGATGACTGTTTCTGGCTCTGCTGGGGAACAGAGAAACTCAGGCAAGCAGGAGTTTTGAGGCAGTTTCCATGACTCCCTGCCTGTCCCATGGGAGAAAGATGAGGTCCGTCTCTCTGACAACCTGACTGCCTCTGAAAGGGCCAAGATGCAATGTCTGAGCTACACACTCTCACCTTTCCAGGTCTTGCCCAAAGGTCCCTTTTTCAGGCAGCTTCCCATGTTCCACCATTTAAAGTAATCAAACACGGTGCTCGGCCCCTTCTGTGGGCATCTCTCTTAGGGTTCTTACCCTTTTACAACTGTGTTGTGGTTACTTAGACCTCGTATTAGACTGAGATTCTTGAGAACAGGCTCTGTGTGTGTGTCTGGCTTCAGGCATCCCACTAAGAGCCACAGCCTTTGTTCTCCCTGAACAAAGCATAGAGGAGACCTATGCCTGACCACTCAGCACGGCTTTCACTTCAGAGCATCCATCAAGTTTAAATCCTCCCAACTCCAGCACTAAACTGACACAATGTGGTCCAACACTTTGGCTTTTCTTTGTAAACAATACATCAGTAAATGTTATTCAAGCAGCAGTAGAAATTACACTTATCAACCCAGGAAATTTGAATCTACCAATAGATTTCTCCCTTCCTTTGATCCTTCGTTCCTTCGTTCCTTCCTTCCTTCCTTGCTTCCTCCTATCATTAAATATTTTAATGTCTACTGTGTACCAGGTACTCTTCCAGGCACTGGGATTCAGTGGTGCAAGTTGTATTCCTCATTAATCTTACAGCCTAGTGTAAATCTCAGACTTATCTTGAGTCTCAAAAGTGATTTGACCACCTTCCTCCTGGCAAATGGGGAGCAGAGCCAGTTATCAAAATCCCTTGGAGTGTCCAGTGCACTGGGGTTCCTTTGACACTGCACTCAAACCTTCTGCTGGGCCATATCCCTTGTTCCTCATGAAATCTGGAGCTGGGGACAAGGGAACAGCTTCTCACAGAAAGTTGGAGCCACCTGGAAGAGCTTGCTTTTTTTACAATGCAATTTCTTGCATTTCGTCTTTTCATTAGCCCAATAACCCTTAGAACTACGTGTCAAATGACCACTCCTATTGGGATAAAGTCCTTGTTGACCTGATGAGTGACTAAAACACAGAATATTTTCAGATCATAAGGAAACAATAGACTTGATCCCACAAGAGACCAGTTCATTTGTCTCTGATATATCCCCTTACCATTATTATGAAAAGCATTCCCTTTAAGAAAAATGTCTAGGGAAGTTATATCCAATATAGTAATGAGGGCCTGTAGATCCCTGCAGAATGAGTGACATTGTTTTGAAAAAAAAGTATTTCCTAATATAAATTTCTAGTCTATCAATAGAAATGTAAATTGTTGCATATGTAATGTCTCATATTAGGACTTTGCACCAGGAGTGAAATTATTTCTATTTTTGTGAGTTGCAGAAACAGTAGACATTTAAAAACTGGCATCTTGGAAACCTGTGGAAGAGAAACTTGGCAAAATAAAGGCAGAATGATTACATGTCATTAGAACGAAAGAAAATGAGTTCCGTAAAGGCACATTTGATTTTCTGTTTGAGAAACAAATTCTCCCAAATAAGAGGATATTTTTTGAGATATTCAGAAATGTGTTTCAATGGGACACATTTTTCCTTCCTGGTGACAACATGTGCCTTATAATAATGTTATATGATAAGGCTCTGGTGAAGAAATTGGTTTTCTGTGCCCCATTTGAACTATTTGATCAGGCATTTGTAAGGAACCAGGATTATAAATCAAGGTGATAAACTCAATCACGTCACTCATTATATTTTCTTTATGTTTTTTCATGCTATTATCCCTACTTCCTTTGTGGAGAAATTATTTACTTTCTGTTTGTATATGTTTCTTTTTGTTTTTGGTCCCAGCAGAGCATTTCTCAGTTCACCACACTAGGAGAAACTCACTCCAATGAACCAAATGAAGTCACTTTTCAAATCTGCTGGTTTTGTTGTGCTATCAAATCAGAGCATTTAACCCTTCAGTTTCCACAAATTTTATCTGTTGGATGGTAGGGGCAACCCGGGCCCCAAGCATCCCTTTCCTCGGCATCAGTGTGATACCAGGTGAGAAGAGACATCAGGCCACATCCTCAATTGGGGAGACTAAATTAGATGTTTTACAAAATTGGAGTCAACAAGACAATAATTTATTCCTAATTTGTCCCTAATTTAAATAATTGGTATGGTGGGTTTTGTCCCCAGTACCAAGTAAATGAAGTCAGTGACATCTCTCATGCTGGAGTATTTACAAGTGAGAAACACCCCTTCCAGATAATGCCATGCCCGGCAGGCCAGGTCACTCAGCATTCTCAAAGGCACATTGCTAATTCTCCTTTCCTCTTATACCGGAAGTTCTTTGTACATTCTTGGCCTCATTTTCTCCTCTAGACAAGCTTGTGGCACCAAAGGGTAGGGCTCTGTGTGCGTGTTTCCTTGCGCCACGCAAGCTGCACTCCTGCATGAAATCGAATAGCACGTTCCTTCGGGGATCCAGCCTTTGATCATCTAGTCTTGTCCACAACAACGAGAAGACCTCATGTGGGTGCAGCCTCCATGGATACGAGCGGTGAGAGCCCTGCAGTGAGGCAGTGAGGCACCCGGGAACAGGAAGGGTGCGGGAGCCCGACGGCCCTGCATCCAGTGCTGAGTCACCCTCCTGCTGTTCCAGGTCCTCAGTCAGATCGCTTAGTTTCTTCAACTCATCTTCCTCAACTGTAAGAAAAAGAAGGTGTAATACCTTTCGGGTGACTGCGAAAACTAGGAAGATAATCTGTAACATTCCTATTGTTTTTTCACCCTCATCTCATGACGCTCCATCACTGGCCTCTAGTAACACAGCCTCCTTCAGCTGGACCGTCAGCTTCTTTCCCTCAGAGTCTTCGTACCTGCTGTTCCCTCCTCCAGGGACACCCTTCCTTTCAATCTTTAGAACCTTGGTGGCTTGTTATTCTTCAGGCTTCTGCAGCGAGAACTTCCCTGCAGGTCTGTGTCTGGCCCCCTCAACTTGCCTTCCTCACCCCCACCCATCCAGGTTGGTTATCCCCTCCAGCATCCTGTTTACTCCCTTCGTCGCATTTGCCATATACGCAATGATATTATTGCTGGTTTACTTGTTTATTCTTGTTACTCTTCCACTGGACGGCCAGCCGCCAACCGTGTCTGCTTTGTTGACCCGTGACTACTCTGCGTGAGACACGGTGTTTAGTAAACATAGATGCTTCATAAGTATTACTGCGCGAGTGAAGGAGTTATGACCACCCTGCAAATTAAAATCATTTATCCCCATTTTAAGGGGAAGAAACAAAGGTTTAGATAGTTGAAGGGACTTGTCCAATTTGACTGTTATAAGAAAGGGATCTAGGGCTGGAGCCCAGGGCTGCCTGCCTCAAGGTTTCCTGCACTTTCCTTCCCACCAGCCGCTCCCGGCGGGGCCGAGAGATGGCACCCAAACCACAGGGGCCACATTACCCTGTACAGTTTGAAAAAGCATGGTGGTGCAATTTTATATTTGGAAAATGGAAGCATATTGTTTTCTTTATGTGCCTTGCAGAATGTAAAGCGCTACCTTGTCTTGGCTGGTGGACATAGGTGAACACCATCGTTTACAAAAACCACAATGCACTACTGTTGAGTGTGTCTCAGCCACGTATCCAGTGCTCACAGAGGAACTTGGAAGTCACCCTTGACTCCTTCCTGTCCTCTGTCAGTCACCAGGTCCTGTCCATTTACCTCCTAAATAGGTCTCCGCACCCACTGTTATTACTCTGCTGTAGGTGGCCATCGTGCTTTGCTGAATTTTTCCTTCTCACCCATTCAGGTTCTGCCTGAACTATGTTTATGTTTGCCAGACAGTCAGGACCACCTTCAGTTCCCCAGACAAGCCACTTTCTCTGTTGACTCCACACTTCCGAAAGCCACTCTGTGAATACGAGTGGCCACGTATCCAAAGTATAGGAAAGGGCAGGATGTACATTTGCCAACACGGAGTATTGTCGTTCTGTATCAAATGTGCTGATTCGCTGGCCACACTGGGGCACTGCCTATGGCCCAATACTGAAAGTACTGTGTCTCTCCAACCATCTGAAGGATCATTAAAAGAACGAAATTCCAATCCATCACAACCTAATACCTTTATAAAAGAGAAGAAATCATGAATTATTAGAAAGGAGAATATTAAAAATAAAAGGCATATACAACATCAAAACAATTTTTTTGTTATTAGATTCTATAGAGATAAAATTGCTTTAAAGCTTCTAAATGCTTACATTCAATTTCTGATCTTGCCTCATAGGGAGCTGTACCCAGAATGGCACTGTATCAGCAAGCACCCGACTACAGGTAAGGTCAGACCAACACAGGTCAACAAGAGGAGATGTAGTAAGCCTTGTGTGCTCAGCCCTACTTGACTGAAAGAAGTACTATGAATGGAACCACAGTCATGGGATCTGCCCTAGGGTAGCTGATAAGGAAGCAAGTTCACCATGGAACAGTTAAGGAGCCTGTAATTTGACCATTCAGCTGTTGCTTTGGTATTTACATCATGTTTTAATTTTGCTACTTACTTATACTTCTCTTTAGCACAGTGGGATGGATCTGAAATCAAACCATTAGGTTGGTCCATTGGAGAGATGCCCTAGGTTTCAGAACTGCTACATTGCATCACTCTTCAAATATCACTCAAGCTCTCAGGCCACTAGCATCCCTGACAGAAAGTGTTCCAAAGAAAAAAATACATGCATGCGATATGCCTTAGTTGCATGCTACAAATAGCAGTGATTCTCTGACCAAAGTGAATTTCTTTGGTCAGACGTTGTATTAGGTCCTGACTGCATTCCCAGGAGAGCTGAGATGAGCAACAGTTGCTAAGCTGAGATTTGGCCAGTAAAACCGTAAGCCGGAATGGGGGTGAAGTGGGGTGAAGAGTACTTGTTAGAAAGAGAGCAGAAAGCACATTTAGGGGTAAACAAAAAGGCAGCTGGGAAGATGAAGAAGATTTATAGCCGGTCAGGAGATGAACGGCCAATAACTCTTCCTTGAATAAGCCTGTGTTACTCAAGGCTATGTGCATTATAAAGTATGAGGAACCAAAAAATAAGAAAAGCCAAAGGCAAGCTCATATGGGTCATTAATCATTGATGGAGAAGAAAGGCAAGACCTATTTGAAGGCTTGGAATAATGAGCTGAGGATTTTTATCACAAAAGCCTGGGTAGATTGTAAATATGAGGCAGAATAAGAGCCTGAGAGTCACCAAGATCTGTTGATCCAAGGAACATGGACTGGGCACCCGGGAAGAGAAACACAGCTTGTTTCTATGCCAAGTTCAGAATGACTTGAATTAATGCAGAAGATCAGAGTTCTGAGGTTTCAACAAACCATAATTATGGATTTTTTCCAGTGATTTTTTCCTACAGTGGGACAGTAGCCTTAAAACTGCATAACCTGCAGTAAAAAATACTGAAACAGCTTGGTGAGTGGAAAAGCCACTGGCTTTGGTTTTAGGAGACACAGTTGTAGGCTCAAGTCCTGCAGTAACTGCCTGCATGACCTCCAGCAAGTCAGCAAACCTCTTCTTATGTCAATCTCATGACCTGAAATAGGGGGAGCCAAGTAGCCCCTGCAGTGCAGCTCACCAAGTTGTAAGAATGAAATGGGATCATATCTGAGAGATGAGAAAGGATAGAATGAGACGTGCAAAATCTGAGAAATGCAATGATGCCCCTAACTAGAGCTTAACTTGGTCTTGATTCATTAGAGATGAAGGAGCAAATCAATGTAAAGCATTTATTTATATCTTAACTGATTCCAGATCATTTCTAAGGTAACTGGGAGGGCTCTATTGGTTCAGTTCCTGTTAATGACTTACGGGATAGAATTTTCCTTCTCACAGGGGAAAATTGAAGGACCAAAAACTAAAATATGGCAGATTTTCATTGTTATTGTTGTTTTTGCTGTTGAGGCTGTTTTATTATCCTTATCCTCCTCCTCATCAGCTATTTCTTAATGGAAGTGGTTAAATCAAGCAACCAGCCTGGACGTGAATTCTTTCTCTATCATTTTTTTTTTAACATCTTTATTGGAGTATAATTGCTTTACAGTGGTGTGTTAGTTTCTGCTTTATAACAAAGTGAATCAGTTATACATATACATATGTTCCCATATCTCTTCCCTCTTGCGTCTTTCTCCCTCCCACCCTCCCTATCCCACCCCTCTAGATGGTCACAAGGCACCGAGCTGATCTCCCTGTGCTATGCGGCCGCTTCCCACTAGCTATCTGTTTTACGGTTGGTAGTGTATATATGTCCATGCCACTCTCTCACTTCCTCCCAGCTTCCCCTTCTCCCTCCCCATATCCTCAAGTCCATTCTCTAGTAGGTCTGTGTCTTTATTCCTGTCTTACCCCTAGGTTCTTCAGGACTTTTTTTTTTCTTTAGATTCCATATATATGTGTTAGCATACAGTATTTGTTTTTCTCTTTCTGACTTACTTCACTCTGTATGACAGACTCTAGGTCCATCTACCTCACTACAAATAACTCAATTTCGTTTCTTTTTATGGCTGAGTAATATTCCATTGTATATATGTGCCACATCTTCTTTATCCATTCATCTGTTGATGGACACTTAGGTTGCTTCCATGTCCTGGCTATTGTAAATAGAGCTGCAATGAACATTTTGGTACTTGACTCTTTTTGAATTATAGTTTTCTCAGGGTATATGCCCAGCAGTGGGATCATTAGAGAAATGCAAATCAAAACTACAATGAGGTATCATCTCACACCGGTCAGAATGGCCATCATCAAAAAATCTACAAACAATAAATGCTGGAGAGGGTGTGGAGAAAAGGGAACCCTCTTGCACTGTTGGTGGCAATGTAAATTGATACAGCCACTATGGAGAACAGTATGGAGGTTCCTTAAAAAACTAAAAAAAGAACTGCCATACGACCCAGCAATCCCTCTATCATTTATTGCGTGGTGTTCTGAAATCAGTCCCTTGTGGCTCAGGGCAGAAAACTGATCCATTCCCCGGATGTCTCTACTGCTTCGGGTGTACCTGGAGCTTCTGATGGGGGAGAGAGAGAGGGTTGGCATCAGACTGTGGAGTCTGGAACTCCAGTTTTATTCCTTGCAGAACTCTTCCAACCGAGGGACGCTCAAGGGAGCAGTTAAGTCCAGACTCTTGGGGTCCATGCGCCTGGGTCCAGCCTGCTGGCTAGTAGCCAGTCTCATTTCTCCAAGGCCTGCCTTATATGTAAATATCCACAGCCGGCTACACAGGAGCAGCTGCTAACCTCAAAGTGCCCTAATTATCGGAGCCCTATTTCCATTGATATAATTTCCTTTGTCCCTATCACTTCATTAACGGCATACAAATTAGCACAGTTTATTACACGGCAAATCCTGTCATGGTGTCCAGTGCATTTTAGCACTGAGGATCTCCCATGATAGCGCTATCCACTTTCTAGAAAGAGGGAATCGCCTCTAGGGAGGGTTTCTCATTTCGCAAAGAAACATTTGATCTGATTTAAAATGGATTGATATTGCTTTTCAATATTTAGAAGGAGGTGGGGGGGGGAGGTAAAATGTAAGTATCTGAATTCCAAGCAGTTTCTGGTAAAAAGGCTGAAGTCTAAACTTTAATGTAAATCTCTGCATTATTATAGAAGGAGATCAGCTTAATTGATACTTAAAGGTATCAGTTGAACTCAGTCTCTGGGCTCTGAAGATACCTTGCCAAGAAGAGCTAAAGCCTGTTGACAATCCATCCATGAAGCCCCTCAGCTTCATGTGCTGCAGGGGAGGTGTGAGGGTCCTTAAGATATGAGAGGAAATTGAAACAAAATATATTGCACACAACGGTTCCTCTGTTCATAAAAGGCATGGATAGCTAGTCATCCGCTTAAATTTTTGAAAAAGTAGAGGTAATACCTATAGCTCATTGTTTTTGTTTTAAGGTCAGTATTTCCATCGTTTAATTGCTTTTACTGTCAGATATGAAACTCAATACGAGACTAAATGCTGAGCTGGTAAGTATATAGTAACAGATAATTTCAGAAATCTGACTGTTGGAAGAGATTTGCATACAGCACATAAACATTAAAGTGTAGTAATTCAATGAAAAGTACCAAAGAGATGCAGGATGTTATGATTAAAGATAAATTGAGTTGGAATATTAATAGTAAAGAGAATATAGGAAACAAACTTCAGGAAATAATTTAGTACCATAGGTTGATAACTTTGAGAGACAGCATTATACTCTGCCCCTTCCAAACTGTGTGACCCTGTGTAGCATATGTTACTTAAGCTCTTTGTGCCTCAGTAAAATGGTGATAATTACAGTACACATTTCAGAGCGTTGCTGTGAGGATCAAATGAGGCAACATATTGTTTTCAGCAGTGCCTGCCCAGAGTAAGCACCCAGTGGAAGCGTAACATTACCACTGCTGCTGCTACTATTACTACCACTCTTACTACTTTTATTACTAATAATCCTTTTACTAGTTTTCGTATGTCCTCCCCTCACCCAATTATACATATATTCCAAACTCCTAGGTCTTCACTTAGAGAATTGTTATTGAGAATCTCTGAAGATGGAATTTCCAGTTATAGGGCCATGCTTTTAATAGTGGACTGTTCACAAAAGATGTGAAACTTGGGAAAAGTTGGAAGCACTGCTGATATTCTCCACTCCTCCTGTGGATTAGCTTTTGAAGAAGTATTTAAAATTAAGGGGTAACAAAATTCAATCCCCACTTGGAGTGAGAGTGGGAGCAATACACGATGGCCAAAAAAAATGGTGGGCAGTATCCACATGATATTTTTGTTGTTGTTTCATTGTTTTTTTTAAGAAGACGTTGGGGGTAGGAGTTTATTAATTTTATTTATTTATTTTTTCTGTGTTGGGTCTTCGTTTCTGTGCGAGGGCTTTCTCTAGTTGCGGCGAGTGGGGGCCACTCTTCATCGCGGTGCGCGGGCCTTTCACTATCGCGGCGTCTCTTGTTGCAGAGCACAGGCTCCAGACGCGCAGGCTCAGTAGTCGTGGCTCACGGGCCTAGTTGCTCCGCGCCATGTGGGATCCATCCAGACCAGGGCTCGAACCCGTGTCCCCTGCATTAGCAGGCAGATTCTCAACCACTGCACCACCAGGGAAGCCCCCCACATGATTTTTAACGGGCTGCAAAGTTTGCCCCGACCTATCTTAGAAGGAAGAGCTTTCCTAAGCAAATTTTTACCCAGTTTCTTGTTACTGCTATTTGAAAGAATCCGTTTCTTCAATTTCCTTCATATTCTTCTTTCCTCATATATTGGATTTAAGAGCCTTAACTAAAAATGTGTTTAGCTCAAAAGTTATTACATATGGCCAACATCACAGCATCTTTCCTGAGCTAAGTGCACAAGCAGGGCTGATCATTTAATTTGGATAGCTTATCAGATCGACTTAGAGTGAATGGAAAGTAACTATTGCCCAGTGTTACAACATTTATTTCTTTTACTACTTTTATATTTTCTCGTGAGAAGCAGGCCCATGAGGAAGATTACAGACAATTTAAAGGATTCTAGTATACATTTCATGGACAATTAATAAGATGAAAACGGCATAATCATGGATAAATTTATAATCGAATAAATTGAATTGTCCAGATCATAATTTACACACATTAAGCTCTTTGATTTCAGAACATGTATATACATAAAGATCCTCAAAGTTAATTGCCAACTTACCACTCTTGGTGATGGTAGAAACATACTATACCATCTTTTGGAGGGGAGGGCCGCACTGCGCAGCATGCGGGATCTTAGTTCCACAACCAGGCATCGAACCCATGCCCCCTACGTGGAAGCGTGGAGTCTTAACCCCTCGACCGCCTGCGAAGTCCACTATCTTTAAAAATGTCTCTTACACCTCCCAGTATGGAAACAGCCAAATTCATCCCCGCACCCATGGGGGCAGGTAACGGTCAGCAGAGCAACTGGGGTGTAGCCTCAAGCTTGAGCAGCTTCAGTTTGGCCATTCTTCTGGTGCCTAGCTGTGACAAGGGAAGCAAGAGAAGCCTCATCGTGACGTTTCATTTAAATTGCAATCCATTAATCCCCCACACTAGCCCAGTCTAAGAATGAGGGGTGAACCTGAGGTTTTAGAACACCTGATCTCCCTCTTCACTCTTCAAAATTCAGGACATTTGTAAAAGGATGAAACATGTGAGTCTAGAAACTAAAATCATGAATGTGAATAGTGATTTAGTAGCCCAGGCTTTTGCTCCCCATTTACACCATTGTGTCCTATATTATCAGTGATAACGTATAAGTGAACAGAAGTTCTGAATTACAATGGCTCAATAGAAACTATTGTCCCAACAACTTACTGCATTTGTACAAATCTCATCTTGAAATTGGAAGATTTTATGATATTGACATTAAACTTTTTCTCATTTATCAATAAATATTTGTAAGTCCTCATGTCCCAGATTCTGAGCTAAGCTCTGTGGAGATAAATTTAGTCAGATATAATCCTTGGTCTCTAGTAATGAGTAGTTGGTAACTGACACAGCCATATAAAACACATCAGAATACAGTTTTTCATGCAAAGACAGAATAAAGTCCGCCTTTATGATTATATGATTCCAGGCATTGTGTATAACAAATCAGTAGGATTTGATCATTTGAACCACTTCCTTCTTCACTCACTGGAATCTTACTTTCAGCCATTCCCATATTTGCTCTATGTTCAGTTAAAATAGCTGTTTTCCAAGACAAAGCCCAGAAACAGATGAAGATAAGTAGAGACTTTCAACCCCAAATTTGTTCATCAAATTCTTAGTGTGATGTATACCAGCATAATCAGAGACTATATAAATTAATGTTCAAAATTCAGCGCAAATGGCTCTCTTCTTGGAGTTACGATAACTGGTGCCTCCCCTACTCCTGCACCTCCTGCTCTGGGTAGAGACGGCTGACATCTGGGGGAAGCAGTTTCTCTCTTTTTCTCATCCATCGTGCAATCAAATCGTTAAAGCATCACCTTCCTTCCCGATTTTGCTATAATCAGCCACTGTTTAAAAGTCCTTCTTTCCCCATGGTTTCAGATATTTTACTTGGGGTGGGAGGAATTAAACTATTTAAGAGTCAGAGCACAAATATCACGCTTTCTACCAAACTTGGTCCTACTTGATCCTTGTCCTGTTTGTCCTGTTCATGCTCTATCCCTGGCCACCCGTTACATCAGCTATTTATTACACTTCCTTCTGCCACCCTCAGTGAGTCCCCAGGTCCTTCAGACTCGGTCTCCAGGATGTTTCTTGTCCTTTGTCTCCTCTCCATTCCTGCTGATTTAACCCTTGTGCAAACGTTTATTGCATAGATAATTTCCTTTTCCGGATCGTGGGGTCTCTGGAAGCACGGATAATATTTTGTGCCTTTTGACATCTCCTAGCCTATACAGTGGTATCCACTCCTGGAAGACCTGCAAAACATTTGTTAGAGGGTTTTGATTTTGCATCATCAAACTGCTGCACAAAAATGGCTTGACTCTCCCTCAAATTCAAATGTCCTTCTATGTCTCTTAAACTACCCATTAAAAAGTTACTGAATTTGCTAGAAGATAGATACATGCATATTACAAACAGCTGGTTTATGAATTATTTGGTTATAAATTGATTGGTAACTGATATTGAGATGCACATCCTAGAATACTGAGACAACCACATTCTAGAAAAACAGGAGCTGTCGTTTTAAACCAGTGAAACCGAGCGGCCCATTTTGGTCTTGGTTAATAATGTCCCCAAATTTATTCCTCAGCTGTTCATATGACACAATCTAGCACCAGTCAAGCATAACAGTGCCAGATGTATGGACTCTTCAATCTGAAATGCGGGCCTAAGTGACTCGTGTAAGCCCTTTGGCTGGTTGACGTGGCGTATCTGTGGGGAAGGCAGCGTCCCAGATTCGTGCCTGAGCCAGCTCCTTTTGTGTGTTTCTGGGGAAGTCACAGCTGACCAGCTATCACGAAGGACAACTGCTCACATAAATCAAATCTAAGTCTGCCCTGGTATGGACATTTTGGATGTTTGTCAGCCAGAAAAGCTTTGCCAGGAATAGGGAAACAGATTGTAAATAATAGAAATAGCTGAAATTGAAAATTAGGGGAAATAAAATAAAACAAAGTGATCTCTAATCTCTCTTCTTCTATGAGTCTTGACATTAGTTTATAGATGCTAATGTGATTCTTTTTCATACATGTATAAAATTTCCATCTAAGATAGACATCACACACACACACACACACACACACACACACACACACACACAGACGCTCCATAAGCCTTCAGGCCCAGCTTTTAATGAAATAACCAGAAGCTATTGAAAGAGGTCCAAAGTTAAATAGCCGTATAATGATCTCTGCTGCACGGTAAATGGTATTATACAGGGGACAGGAGAATGAGTGTTGGATAATGTTCACAAACATGGTAATATCTAAATGTTTTCTAAGGCACTGGCTGAAATTAAGTATACAAAGTACAGTAAATCTGGAGAAGAAAATCCCTCTCCTATTTCATTACATTTCTCTTCTAGGAAGAGTAGTTAAGTTTAGCAAATCCGAATAAAATTCAACCTAAAAAAATAAAATTAATCCCAATAAAATTAAACCTAAAATCCTAACCTAATAAAATTAAAATGATTTTATTCATATCATTCATGAAATTTGGTTTATCATTTTGTTTAGTCATTGCTTTCAGTTCATGTTTTACATAAACCTGCCGTTGAATTTTTTTGTAATCATTCCAGGACCTTTATCTTTATAGCTGGAGATTCTTGCGTCTGTGGGTAGGTGTGGCTGTGATCTGATAACCAGCAATTCAGCAACCCCTTTGGGGAATGTTTACTCTTTATTCTCCCTACTTTGTAGATCATCACTTTTCTTGAGCTAACATGCACACACACACTCCTAGGGCATGTGTGAGGGTTAAGTGCACTGGCTACCAAGGCGAATTATATCCAACAAATGAGATGTAAACACCATTAGGATCTACCACACTATCAGACAGTCCTGATAAAATCGAAGCTAACAGTTCTGAGAGCACTGTTTAAGCAGTGAGATGTGATATTTGTGGTTCTTCAAGGCTGAAGATTATTAGTTTGAAGCTTAATGCCAGAAGGGTACAACACAGTCAAGCTAAATTGTTTGGTGTGATTTAATATTCTGTTGTTAACCTGAATATTTTTGTGATGAAAATTTGGTAAGCTATAATGACGTGGATCTTACTGAATTTCTCAGAGTAGCTGTAATTGCATAGTATCTGCTGAAGGACTTAAATCTATTGACGTCATGGAATACATGTCCCTTAGTTCAAAAAATTGAAAATAGGAAATAGTTTGTAAACACAAAAGGATATATGGACCTTTCATTTAAGTTATAAAGATTAAAAATAGATGAAAAACCATACAGTCTCCACCTGGCTGAAGAAATAGAACAATACCTTTGAAACCCTTTTCAGCTCTTCCTCCGTTTCTTTTTTCTTCCCTCCTCTAGAATCTTTCTGAATTTTGTCTCAACGACTCCCTTTTGATTCACTATAGTTTTACCAGATATGTTTAAATCCTGAGGTATATTTTGTTTTGAATATTTTGAATTTAAAATAGTGAATACATTCTTCTGCCACTTTTTGGCTCAAAATTGTTGTGTTTCTGAGGCTCATACACGTTGGTGTAATAACTGTACATCATTCCTTTCCACGCTGTGTACTATTCATGAATTATTATTTTCATCTTCCTATCAATGAGCATTTTGATTGTTGCCAGTTGTGCACTAGCTACTGCAAACAATAACCTTACAGATAACACATGTGTAAGAGTTTCTCTTTGGTACATACTAGATAATGCCCGGTGGTTTTGCAAAATACTTGTACTAATTTACTCTCCCCCTAGGAGTAACATTCTTTGTTGTACATCCTCTCTGATATTTTTATTGTCTGATTTTTATTCCTAGTAATGAGTTTTTCATTGTGGTTTTACTTTGCATTGTCTTGAGTTGATAATTTGGGAATTTTTTAATCTGTCGATTGGTTGGCCTTATTTTGTCTTTGGGAATTGTCTTTTATCCAATTTTTTTCTATTTTTCGTTGTTGTTATTGAACCGTAGGAGGTTTTTCAATATTCTAAATATGAGTTCCTTATGAGACATATGTGTTTAACCTTCTCCCAGCTTGTGGTTTATCTTTTCACATTCTTAAGGTTTCATTTGATGAGCAGAAGTTTTTAATATAAACATATTTATCATGTTTTCGTTTGTGGTATGTGCTTTTCTGTTTCATTTAAGAAATCATTCCCTACCCAAATTTTTTACATGACCCCTCAAATTCCCATAGTGATTTCCACAAGGCTCTTCCTCACACAAGCATCCTTTAATAGGTCAATTTTCCATTGCCTTTCTGCCTAACCATATGGACAGGCCACTGGCCACTGCCCACAAGTTGGTAAAATCCCGAACACAGGGGAAAACGTCATACAACTCAGTCCTTTGAGCTAATTTATTTTTACCTTCATTGATGAGAGTGGCAGCCTTCCAAACAGGATGCTGTCTGATCACCTTGGAACTGCCATCCATAAATGAAGCAGCTCTCTGTTTGGTCAATCAAGGGCTGTTTATGGGTCACTGTCCAAGTGGTAATAAAATCCAGCACGGTCAGTCCTAGGGGAAAAGATTCCACCTGCTTGTAACGTCAAATAAGAATAAAATATTACTCTCTGCACAAATCATTTCTATTCTATTATAGCGCTGTTCTTGGCACTGCCCTCACCACTAGAGCATTCTCTGACATCACCCAAGACATGAGTATTTCATGTTTTAAGACTATTTTATGTCTTTCAGTCAGATGGCTGCTTCCAGCTATTGTCTGATAGCAACCGAGTAATCGCCATCCTCCTCCACACACAAACCTCCCGTCCCTTCTCTTTATTTTTCACTTCCCAGCTCTCATTACTGTCTAGTATAATATATATTTCACTTACTCATCCTGTATTTGTTAATCTCCCCCCAACCCGTGCCAGAATGTAAGCTCCATAAGGGGAGGGATTTTTGTGTTATTACTGCTTTATCTCAATTGCCTAAGATGATGCCTGGCACATAGCAGACCCTCAGAAACATCTGTTAAATGAATGAATTTACAAGGGGACAGATTAACATAACATAGTACTTAGCCCAGAAAGAACTCTCAGGATATAAATAATAGTATGTGATAAAGATGGTTTCATAAATCAATGAAGAAAGAAAGGAAATAGTCAAAAAATGCTGTTGAGAAAATTAATAAGCTATTTAGTCAATTGATTAGATTAGATACTCTCTTTTCATCTTATAGTAAAAAAGTCCAGATACATTCAGGAGAAAAATATAAAATGAAATAATATAATACTCAAGCTCTGTTAGATATTAACATGTGAAAGAACTTTCTAAGCATAAAAGCAATTAGAGGACTCACAAAGGACAGAATTTTTAAAACCAGTGATCTAAAATATATAATCATTTACATCAATATTCTTAAAAACTAAAAGATTAATGTCAAATAAGAATAAAATAGTTGTGATAACTATGACAGACTAAAGAGTATCCTTATAGTTCATTGTATATACACAGTCATATATGTAGTTCATTGTATTTCTGTGTGTATTTGGATATATGTATGTGTGTGAGTGTATAAAATTTTAAGAAAACACACCATATGTTAACAGTAGTAATTATTAAATAGTGTGATTATAGGTAACTTTTAATGCTCATTTAAAACTTTTCTATATATTCTAAGTAGTCTATAACAATTAGGTATTGTTTTTATAAGCGGACCAAAAAGTAAATATCATGAGAATTGTCTCACAGATATTGCAAAAATATCCCAAGCAGAAGTGTGAGCAATGTCAGAGAAAAAGTTCCTTGAGTGTGTGGCGTTGTTGAGGTGTATGCATTTAAAAGGAGCACATGCCACCTGACTTCTATCCAGAAAAAACCTTAAATTTGTATTTCACAAGTGACTTGAACTTATGGTGCATGCTGTGTGTTCTCTCCAAAAGTGCTAAAAAGAGTGCAGACCCCAACATGAACAGACTGCATGTGCTACAAAAGAACTCTACACCCTCAGGGGACATCTCAATGGGGAGAGCTGCGTGACTTTAGTGGTCAGAGGAAGTCAGCCACCGTGAATAAAAGCTCACTTCTGCAAAGCCTGATGGGTTCTCAGCCTACCTGAGGAGCCAATCCCATTTTCTCATATAAATCAGGGATACATACCACAGTGCCAAACCCCAAATAACAGTGATGTAGGTTTATGGAGGTGATGGTAACACCTAAAGCCAAGGGCAGCCTCTAATCCGAACAGATTAATATACTTCCCTGAAGTAATAAAATTTTCCATTATCTGTATTTTGTTTTTATTTTCAAATAAGAGAAATTAAGGGAGAAGTGGTATTCACGCTAAATCCACGTTGTCTTTTGAAACCATGAAGTCCACTGTTTCTCTTGTATATCTGACGATGCATGTTAAGGCTCTGAATTTCTTTTCATGGTCAAGGAATGCAGCCCTTTTGTAGAGAGCTGTGTCTATCTGAAAACGAGCCTGTTTTCAAACATGAACTACAATCATACAGCTTGAATAAAACACATCCTTTCAAATCTGAACAGTTGGGAGTGACATGACTTGTTTATACGAGACCATAGAACTCTGACCTTGACTGTTTGTTACAACATTCAAACAGGAAATTGACTGAACTTTACGTTTACAATGAGAAAACTTTTCCATATCAATCAAAGACTCATATTTTATGTATGCAAAAGCAAAGTGCCTCAAAACATGAGCCTTGCCTTCCTCTTGGTAAATCCCACCAACCATTCTCTTTGACGATGCAACCAGAAGTCTTGAACTACTTCTGCGAAGACCCCTGTCCCCTGTGACTTTCATGTGCTGTTCCCACTGTCTGTATGAAGATGGCCAAAGTTTGTATCTTGTTGGTCCTCTTGCTAATGTCTGTCCCCAAATTTAAATTTATTAAACACACCAGCAAGTGAATGAGTGTAACATATTTAGATTATACCCAATCAACTCTTGGGACTAGAAAGGAAAGTGGGTGACAATTGAATATTCAGCTTTCTGAATGATCTCTTAAGCCTCTTTTATGGTTTTACTTGTGATGATTCTATTTCTCTGCTTCTTTTAGTAGGATTCTTTCCCATATTTTATCTGTGTTTGACCCTATATGAAGTAGTGGCTTTTTCTTTTAATAATATTCTGTAAACAAACTGTAAAAACCCGAAGCAGTGATTGACTTTAGGGAGAGCAATAATAAGCCCAAACCATGGCTTCTCAATGTCCAGACGCCTTGCAGAGGTAGTAAGAAAATCCCAAGATTCTTTGTGGGTAGGGATTATTTCTTCTTCACATCCTCCTGGATGAACATCTTAATAAAAAAATTATTCTAGGAAGATCATTTGGGAGAATAGCTTTTCTGGTGCTTCTCAAAAGGCTAGCCTGAATTGGAAAATGGCTTCAATTTTCTCCCAACTTTCGTTTTCTGCTCTTCATTTGGAATAAGAACATGTCTTTCTTTTGTAGTAAAAAAAAAAAAATAACTGTCAGCAATGACATTGTGCAAGAAACTCCAGGCTTTTCTTTTTCCTTGTGTTCTCTGAAGAGAAAATAATTACGCTGTGGCTTGCCGTTGATTAGCTAAAATCATCCAACTATATATACAGAGAGTGTAGCACAGAAACCATAGCAACCTCTATGAAAATGATTTCCATAATGACACACTTTCAGAGTGTCCAGGCTTCCAGGTGGTAATTGCTCATCCTTTTTGCCTGTGTTGCCGGGTCATCCACAGTGGCGTTGGTTGGGATTCACTTGTGAGGGCTATTCTGATGATGAAGGGGGAGCTCATGCTGGTTCCTGAGATGTGGCAACAGAAAAGCTAGTTTTTGATGTAGAGTTTGATATATTGATCAAGGAGGAATTATCTAGCCTCACGTTAGTGCATTAGGAATCTATATGTATCTTGTCTTAGTCTGCTTAGGCTACTGTAACAAAATACCTTAGAATGGGTGACTTAACAAACATTTATTTCTCACAGTTCTGGAGGATGGAAAGTCCAAGATCAAGGCACTGGAAGATTTGGTGTCTGGTGAGGACCTCCTTCTTGCTGTGTCCTTACATGGAAGAAGGGGTGAGGGAGCTCTTTGGGGGTCTCTTTTATAAGGGCACTAATCCCATTCATGAGGGCTCCACCCTCATGACCTAATCACCTCCAAAAGTCAGCACCTCCAGATACCATCACATTGGGGATCAGGTTTCAACATAAGAATTTGGGAGTAAACAAACATTCAGTATGCGGCATATCTGCAACCATTAATTGATCTTTTAATTTCGCTTAATCAACTAGAAGTTACTCTCATTTCAGACCCTGAAGAGTTGCTTCCATTTTGTGGACCACAGATAGCTCACTCATCAGAGATACTCTTCAAGAGTAGTCAAGAGCAAGAATATTGAAATTTGCCAGTGGTATTTCAACAATTTGTTTTATAAAGTTATCTATTTCACTGCCAACCATAAACTCCAAAGATGAGAGATTGCAACTCTAGAAATGAAAACTTCAGTAGCAGTGATATCACCTGGAAGCCAGGAGGCAAGGCCAGAAATAATAACCTTTCTATACTTAAATCAGGGGTCTCGTTTTCACCATTTGGAATAATCTTCCTTACCACATTTTCAAATGAAATTAATCCCTATATTTATACATACAAAGCCAAAAGACTACACAGTCTTTCAACATCGTTGCTTTGGTATTTAAATTTATTAAATGCAGGCTTTTGTTTATTTAGAAGAATCAAAAGACATCTTATCCAAACTTTTACTGTGCTACTTAATCTTGCATTTTTAACATTGCTCTAAAGAAAACACTTATTTATTCACTCTTTTTTTTTAATCAAGCAAGCAGATAATATTGTATGTCTAGCATGTGCTAAATACTTTGGTAGGCAGGGTGACAGCCAAGGCAAAAATTACCTTTGTTCAAGAAGTCTACAGTCTAGAAATCCTCAAGTTCCTACTGGTTAAGAAATCAATGGATATCTAAAGAGTATAGGATATTTGCAGAAGGAAGTTGGCTACCAACTGAAATGGCTCCAGACATATTCCTTGTTTTCTCTGAAGCTCTTCTTTTCTATAGGCTGCTTAAGGCTTGTGTGCTAATCTTTTATTAAAGCTACTCTCAAAACAAGGGAAAACAATAATCTCCCATTTGGTAAAGAAAAACATGCCTCAATCTAAGCTTTCTGTAGGCTGTCGTTAAATTGGACTGAGCTAAGCTTTGGACCATGATTAAATGAGGAGACAGAGGCAAGAAGTAACAGAGAGATTGTAAAGGCATGTCATAACTTCTAGAAACCATGAATTTTGAGTCATTTCTATATAATTTTTTTTTCATCTATGACTGTTTCCGTATGTCTAAGTCTTCTTCCTCAGGAAGACTTTACTTTCTGGGTAGACAAACTGTATCTTATATTCTTTTTCTAAATCCATAGTAGATAAGGGAGCTTAATAAATATTTATTGACTTGACTCCCATAATTTAAATTATGACTGAAATGAATGGAACAATCAGAAACATATTGAGTGCAACCTATGACTTCAGAAGATTGTCACAACTCATTCTTTAGAGATTTTGTATCAGCTTCAAACTTGAAGTTGGGTTTTAGTCATCATTTAAATCCACTTTGGGGTTATGTAAGGCTATTTCTTGAAGCTAAATATAATGAATACATCAATTTGCATTTCACATTCTCCTTTTAAAGAAATAATTTAGCTTATCTCTCAGAAACAGGTTTGATTAATTTAAAATATGCCCTTGGATATTGACTTTTCAGAATGAAAGTCTGCTGTAGCTCATAAGCTGTGTACTGATCGGGGAAAATCAGAAATAAACCGTGGAGTCAGCAGAATCCCTGCCACTTTCCAAGGGCTTGACCTCTAATGTCCTATAGTTAATGTGTAATTCTTTATCATCATTAATTATTGTCTTTAACATGATCAGTAAAATATGAAGGATGGTCAAGTGGAGATATAAGTTGTTATGTGAAAGGTTTTTCTGCAAAACGAATATATCATGAGGCAAGAATTCACATAGGGAGTCTCATAGCTAATCTCTTCCTTTGAGGTAAGCAGTATTTCTGGGGGATGGAGGGATAAAGTGTTTAGTTAATACTCACTGGCTGACAGATTATAACATTTGAAGTCATAATAGAGATGATTTTGCTTATATAAGTAAAAGCTGTATTATCTGTACTATTAGAGGCAAAGAGGCATGAAAAATGAAAAAACTTACTGTCAACCTTATATTGAAATGCAACTAGATAGATAGAGAGAGGATTTTGAAAGAGATGAGTCAGAAATTTTTTTGAAGTCCTTTTGCATGAATCCACTTTCATGATGATGAAAAAATTTTTTTTCTGTACCTACCCTGTCAAAGAACGGATTTGGTAGTTATTCTTTCTTGGACTTCGTGGGTGTTATACAAGTCTGAATAGCAATTCCAAGTGATCTAGTTCACGTACCTACCATTCATGTTTATTCGACTAGACATTTCGTCAACTGGATGTTGCTCTGCAGATAGCAAGCATGGGAGTGTGAATCTGTCCCAGCATACTGGTTTAAAGCATAGCGAGAGTCAGCTCAATCTGGTTTTTAATCCTGGCTCTGCCACCTACTTGCATTCTGTCATTGTACAAGTTACTTAACCTCTACAAAGTCAAAAGTAAGCACTTAGTAAATGGTAGTCATTGCACGATTTTGTTAATGTGGTGGAATGTTGAAGTTTTAGAATGATCTGGAGGTGGTGAGAGATGGAGTGGTGGAGAGGGAAAAAGAAAAGAGTTTAACCTGTTGTTCTACTCTAGGTAAGAGGAATTGCAATTTAGTGTAATGGTTCTTAAATAGCAGTCCCTGGTTCCATTACATCAGAGACATTTGGAGATTATTTTTAATGTAGATTTCCTGTGCCTTCACTCTGTCTGCAGAACTACTTTCTCCACTCTCCAGCTTACAAATGGACAATACAATACCCCAGCTTCAACCCTATGTCAGTTTTCAGTTATAGTTTTCACTATCGTTTAACCACTTGGGATAAAACAAAACAAACTCCTTGCCTACATAACTCCAATGTCAAAACAGATCTAGACCTAATTGTGGGGTATTAATAAAATGACAAGCATATTACAAATCAAGCCCATACCATGAGGCTAAAGCTGTACTCAGAGACATGCTTAGCGCTAAGTCATTTACACTGTTAAATAAGGAATAATTTTTTAAATGAGACATTTAAATGAAAAAGCTAGAAAAATTATACCAACAAAAATAAAACCTGGAAAAAATGAGATAAAAGTGCAAATTATTAAACAAGAAAACAAACAAAAAATAAAGAGTTTTTGTTTTTAGTTGGGGTGTAGGTGACAGACATATCTGTCCCATTAAAGAATGGGAGAACACAAATACAGTGAATGTGGAACCAAAGTAATGTAACATCAGATGGAATGGTAATTATGATTATAAGAAAATATTATATTGAAAGTTATTCTGTATAATAAATTGAAAACATCAGTGTTGAAAATTGCCTTTAAAAAATATAGAGTACCAGCATTACCTCAAGAAATACCTATCCTTAATAGACCAATGGTAGTGAAGGGAATTCAAACTATTATCCAAAAATTTATCTCCCAAAATTTTACCAGTGTATTCTTAAGATGTTTTCAAGAATAAATATTTTGTTATACAAAATGATCAAGAGTATGGAGAGAGAGAGAGAGGGATCATTAAAAAATTCATTCATGGGGCTTCCCTGGTGGCGCAGTGGTTGAGAGTCCACCTGCTGATGCAGGGGACATGGGTTCGTGCCCCGGTCCGGGAAGATCCCACATACTGCGGAGCGGTTAGGCCTGTGAGCCATGGCCGCTGAGCCTGCGCGTCCGGAGCCTGTGCTCCGCAATGGGAGAGGCCACAGCAGTGAGAGGCCCGAGTACCGCAAAAAAAAAAAAAAAATTCATTCATGACTCTCTTATAACAGTGAATTATAAATCTGAAATAGCCAGCACAAACATATTGAAAGCATAATCATACATAATGTCATAAATGTAAAAATTTCCAAGTTAAAATTAATACATCTCCTTCATCAGTATAATAAAATAATAGGATGTCATAATCTGTTCTCAAAATGCCAGGATCATTTAATGTAAGGGAATGTATTACATTTCATAAATACATAAAATGAAAAGGCATTTGGAAACTTAACCTCTGTACTTAATTTTTGAATTGTCTCATTAAGTTTTGAAGAATACTTATATCACATATATACCTCAATGCAAACTTAATATCTTCAATAGTGACACAATACAGGCACATAATCACTAAATTCAGGGGAAAACATGTCCGGTAGCATTACCATTATTTGACATTGTTCTGTAAGTTCTAGCATTGGCTAGTAAAGAATGAGAATAGTATATAAGCTAGAATTCAGACACCAAATTTTCATTATTTGCAGTTGATATGATTATCTAGAAAGCTCAAGAAATAAAATAAAGGGGGAAAATACGTGAGAAATAAGAAAGGAGAGAATCATATATTTAAAGTATAAATATATAACATTGATTAACAGCTTCCCTATATGTGGGCAACAACCAGTTAGAGCACACAGTGGGGGAAAGGGCTGATTCCCTATGGCAAACAAACAAACAATAAATCAATTTAACAATAAATAGAAGAGTCATTATAAGAAAATTTAAAATATACTGAGATAATTCAAAAAATGTTTTGAGCAGTTGGAAAGTACATCATTTTCCTGGAATATAATAAAGTATCAAATATCAGCAAAATAATTTTAAGATTAAAGGAGTTCTATTAAAACCCAATGGGTATTTGCTATTATTTTATTTAAACTTTTTGCCTTGATATTCGTAAGTGAAATTGATTTGTAGTTTTCCTTTTTGTACTATCAGGACAGATAGTAAGGGCAAATGACCAAAACAATTTAGAACAAATAAGGTAGTAGGAAAGAAACAATTATACAAATTATTAAAGCCTATTTTAAAAATATAAACAATATGCCACTGGATCAAGATAGATGTTCAAATAAACATGACAGAATAGAAAGTCCAGGAATAGACCCTGATATTTAGAATCTGGCAAAGCCCATTATTTCAAATAGGTCAGAAAATTAACTATTATTTAATAGATTGTGCTGGAACGAGGGGTAGTTTTCTTTGAGAAAGAAGTTTGACCCTTGCCTTATACTTTGTATTCCTGGAAAAATAGTAACAGAAATAAAAGCAAACTTGCTGAATGCCAGGCCCAATTCTAAACACTTCATATGTAGTAACTAATTTAATCCACACAACAACCCATTAGGTAGGTGCTATAATTATCCCCATTCTACAAATAAGAAACTAGAGGCACAGAAAGGTTTAGTAACTTGCCCAAGATCCTACAGCTATTGAATGGCAGAGGAGCATTCACACTTGGATAATCTGGCTCTACGCTGGCCTCTGTCTCTACTCTGAACTGTCTCTACGCTGACCTCTGTTTGTCTTACTGTACTATTCTTTTAGTTTACTGATAGAGTCTATTTAATATTATTGTATTTAAACTTTTCCCATTTATATTTACTCATAGGTGAAAATTGTTTTCAGTTTTCCTTTTTGCACTACCTTTGTATGGTTTGGGTACGGCTGCTATTCTGGCTTCATAAAAAGACATAGGAGGGCTTCCCTGGTGGCGCAGTGGTTGAGAGTCCGCCTGCCGATGCAGGGGACATGGGTTCGTGCCCCGGTCCAGGAAGATCCCACATGCCGCGGAGCGGCTGGTCCCGTGAGCCATGGCCGCTGAGCCTGCGCATCCGGAGCCTGTGCTCCGCAACGGGAGAGGCCACAACAGTGAGAGGTCCACGTACCTCAAAAAAAAAAAAAAAATTCCTGACCAGGGATTGAACCTGGGCCATGGCAGTGAAAGCCTGGAATCCTAACCACTAGACCACCAGGGAACTCCCCACAGATTTTTAAGAAAGTGAGAAATGTCTTCCCAAGTGATCGTATCATTTTGTGTTACCATTAGCAATGAATAAGAGTATCAGAGTTCCTGTTGCTCTGCATTATCTCTAGCAGTTGGTGTTGTTAATGTTTTACAATTTAGCCATTATAATATGTGCATAGTGGTAGCCCATTATTGTTTTAATTTGCAATTATTGACATATTAACACTACTATATACAAAACAGATAACTAATGAGAACCTGCTGTATAGCACAGGGAACTCTACTCAATGCTCTGTGGTGACCTAAATGGGAAGGAAATCTAAAAGAGAGTGGATATATATATATGTATAAATGGTTCACTTTGCTGGACAGCAGAAACTAACACAACACTGTAAAGCAACTATACTCCAATAAAAATTAATAAAATAAAAAATAGACTTTGGAAGCTTTCCATCATTCCATTCTAGAGTCAGAAAAGCATCATTTTGTTGAATAAATGGAAGGTATCGCAGAGTCATTCCTCACATTAATATCCTAAGAGGTGTTTCCATGAACATGATTCATGTTCCAAAGTGGAAGGGCGGGTGCACTGGCATGATCACGCAGCATCCCCTTTCCTGGAGCCATGCTGTTGGAACGTGAAATTGAACAGACCATCTGACAGGAGGGCAGAGGACTGAAAATCAGAGAGGCGTATTCACTGCGCTGTCTCCTGACACTGGGTATAGTCTATGCTCGACCACGCTGCCCCTGGGGCACATCTCCTGCTGAAGTCGCTTCTCTGGATTCCAGGGGAGGGGCTCCTGTCAGAGCACAGCACGATCAGACCCATATTTAGAAGGAGGTGCCGCTGACTCAACCGCTGTTCGTGACTCCCGGGTTCTGCTAATCAGAGGTCTATTGTGAGGTGCTGTGGCTGAGCCATCACTCCAGCAACTCTGGCTTATGTGCAAAATCATGCCCGTCCCAGGAAGGTTCCTTCTGAGAAATGATCCGTAGATTGTGCAAAAAAGCTTCTCCAACGGGCCAAAACATTGTCCCCAAAACTGGTTCCTTGGACACATTTCTCACTGAGTGATGGAAAGAGGCATAGAAGGGTAGAACCAGTCATATCATTTTAACCCCAGAGGACTTATTACTCATCCGTCCATTTTACAGATGAGGAAACTGAGGTCCAGAAAGTTGAAATCACTTTCTTAAGTTTTCTCAGTTATTAGTGACTCAATGAAGTTTCAAAACCAAGTTTCCTGGTTTTCAGCCTTCCCTCTTCACTATTCTCTTGGTCCACCAGTGAGTAGAGTTGAATATTCTAGACAAGGACCCTTGTATTTGGCTGTACAATGGCAGGGGGTAGCCTTCATATAGACTAATATACAGAGAATGGATACTGCTGCTTCCTACTCATGGCCCTTGACTTGCACGAGGCCAGTTGACACCCTCGGTGAAAGTGGGGAAATACCTGTTCCCTGATTTTTGCTCTTATGTGAATTCTTTTCTATTTTTAAATTTTTTAAACATCTTTATTGGAGTATAACTGCTTTACAGTGTTGTGTTAGTTTCTGCTGTATAACAAAATCAATCAGCTACATGCGTACGTCTATCCCCCTTCCCTCCCTACAGTTACTCAAGAGGGATTGAATTGAAAGATGTTTACTGACAGAAAATTCACCCTTTTCCTTAGAACATGATACATTCTTCTTAAAATTATTATTGAAGGGTAGTTGATTTACAGTATTGTGTTAGTTTCAGGTGTACAGCATAGTAATTCAGTTATTTTTTTTCTGATTATATTCCATGATAGGTTATTACAAGATTTTGAAGATAATTCCCTGTGCTCTACAGTAAATAGAACGTAATACATTCTTACTAGTCCTATTATGGGCCCTAATTCATGCCTCCTTAGGTGAGTTATTTTGCAAAATCCTTGCTTCTTTGGCAGGTTCATGCTATTAGGCCATCAGACAGTCAGGTACGCTTGTATCTCAGCAGTGAATGTAACTCAGGCTCAAGCTGAGAGCACCCTCAGCGTGATGGCAAAGCTGATTCTCTAAAAGGACAGCACCTGCTAAAAGAGGCTTCTTAGGAATCAGTGGGGAAAAGGTAGAGCAAAGGGTTCAGGGACTCTGGGTTCTTACCTGACTCCAGCACATGTAACCTGGGTGGTTGGGAAAGTTATTTCATCTCTCCAGACCTCACTTCCTCAACTCTGGAGCAATAAAATCAGATTCGCTGTTCACTGTTACCTTCCCGCAATAAGTCTATGACTCACACGTCATTTTTTTCTGTGGCATCTCATTCTCCAGAGACATTCCCGTCAACCAGAGGTGAGACCACCCAGACACCTAACTTTCCTATCATTCTGAATTAACAGCTTTTGCAATGGGCGTGTCAGCTGTTGTCCCTCGAATTGGTGAAGTGTCAGTGCCCAGGGTCATGTGATCGGATCAGATAAGTCACCGGCACAGCTTTGAAGGACGGTGGAAACTCACCTGAAGGTCTGTTTATGACCCCAGTTGTAGGACACGGGGGTGATGGCCCCCTGCAGTGACTGAGGAGACACAGTAAAACCTCTTCACCTGTAACATACTTCCCTCCATCCTGTAGTGATACCAGGAGAGACTGGACCTTGAAAACAGATTCAGTCAGCAAGCATGCCCTGAAGAGGGATGGGGTGAGGCAGCACGTGAAACCTTTAGGACGCATGTGTTACACCGAGTCCATTTCCAACGCCATTACCGTCCCACCCTGGCATAAGCAGAGCCAACACTAAAGGGACTGGGGCTCCTGAAACAAGAAAGCTCCAAACCCCAGCCTCACCCCCATTTCACAGTCCCCCTCCCCAGAACTGGGAAGGCTTTCAGATGCCAAGGATTGGACAGGCAGAGCTGGCCCAATTGTCTCCTCTCATAGAAGAAGCTCCCCTGCCATCTGCACATATTAATTTACAAATTTCAGGTTCACTTGGCAATCTGAATAGCTGGGTGCCTCCTCCCCGCACCCGCCAGGCAACAGCTGAAGGCACTTAAGGCTCAGTTCTGTGCCAGAGTCTGGGCAGCGCAGGCGGCGTGACTTCTGTTTCTGTGTTTTCTTCCCACTCGGCTGCTCTGAGCTCATCAGGAACCAGAACCTTCCAGAGGCTATTGTACCGATAATGCCAGCTCATCCTTATTTTTCAGTTTCAATTTTCGTTGACTTAATACCAAGAGTGCTTTCTCCTTCTTCCTCTTCCCCATCAGGCCTTGAATGGCCACTTCCAACAACTTAGGTGAAGGATGAAAGCTAAGAAAAATATGGGCAAACGCAGCTATAGGAAAGGGGAGAAGAAAATCCATGGACTCAGATATCAGTGCTTAGTGGCTACACATAATTTTCTTGTCTCACCAGCCATCCACAGAGGAGTGAGAGAGGCAAGTGAAAGCTGTAAAATTCCACTGAAAGGTTATTCTACAATGTGTCAAACCCGGGAGAGCAAAAGGAATGTGTGCACTCAAAAGCTGTTTCCCTTTGACTGCGCTTTTCCCCACTATTACTCATATTGCTAAAGATGAGTTTATATGACAGCTTTTTCCTGCTAAAACCACATACTGAAATTGGAAAACCCTGGTAAGATCCAATTAGAGTTTTTGACATTGTCGTATTCTCTGAAGATAAGCCCTCACGTGGATGACGGGAAAAGGACGAAATAAACAAAGCAAACCCTTCAACTCAGACTTTGTTTTTGTGTTCCTGAGATTGTGCTGCTTTGAACCAGGGGTTTCTGTGGAATAAATTCTCGAGATGAATGTGAGTCGGAAGCAGGCGGTGAGGCAAGAGCTATTAATTCAAAGGGATGGGAAATTAGGATTGGTGCTTGCATTTAGTTATCTCCACGACATTTTCCACTAGTGTTGAAATCAGGCTAAGTAATGAACATTTTGATGGGAATTTTGCCCATTAAATAATGTTGAAGTAAGAGCTGTCAAGGATAAGCACAGGCAATATTCAGTCATTAGTTCTCTACTCCCCCTTTTAAGACTTAAAAGATTTCTTTTTTAAAAAAAGTAATTTATTTATCTATTTATTTTTGGCTGCGTTGGGTCTTCATTGCTGCACGTGGGCTTTCTTTAACTGTGGTGCGCGGGCTTCTCATCGCAGTGGCTTCTCTTGTTGCGGAGCATGGGCTCTAGGCACGCGGGCTTCAGTAGTTGTGGTGCGTGAGCTCAGTAGTTGTGGCTCGTGGGCTCTAGAGCGTAGGTTCAGTAGCTGTGGTGCACAGGCTTAGTTGCTTGGCGGCATGTGGGATCTTCCTCACGAGGGCTCGAACCCGTGTCCCCTGCATTGACAGGTGGATTCTTAACCACTGCACCACAAGGGAAGTCCCTAAAAAATTCCTGTTTGAGGAAAGTTTCTCTCTCCTTCAAAGAGTAAGATCCAAAATATAAAACAGACTATAATCAAGCCACTGGGATTTCATGGAATATCTTCAAAAACTGGAGCATGAATATTTTCCTTTTTCTGGGGTAGTTGGATTTAGTTTTCTGTATCTCCCCATTGGCAGTGGAATACGAGAAAAAGGGTTAAAGTGACTGTGGGCCAGGATCTGTCCTCCATTAGGTAGTAGCAAGTGCTAAGCTGCAAGTCTCAAGTCTGGAGCCCTGAAATATTACAAGGCTGCCTGCAGATCCTGTCCAGGGAATCGAGTAGGCATTTCATTCATTCATTTAAAAACTGATGCACTGAATAGCTGCTACGTACCAGGTACCTTTCCAGACAGTTGAGACCCATCAGTGGAATAAAGATTCTTGTCTTCGTGTAACATACATTCTAGTGGTGGGAGGAGACAATATACAACAAAGGATAGAAGCCTGATGGTATTTGGAGATATATGGGGTCTTTAACAGGTAATTAAGGTTGAAGGAGGGTCATAAGGGTTGGCCCTAATCCAATTGGACTGATGGCCCCTTAGGAAGAGGAACGGAGAGAGATCTTCCCACACTGGTACACATAGGAAAGGCCATTTGAGGAACAAATGAGAAGGTGGTCCTCTACAAGCCCTGAAGAGAGCTCTCGCCAGAAACCAAAGGAGCTACAACCTTGGACTCCTTAGTCTCCAGAACTGTAGGAAAATAGCTTTCTGTTGTTTAATCTACTCTGTCTCTGGTGTTTTGCTGTGGCAGCCCTAACAGACTAATGCACTGACTGAGCTTGCAGACGCTGTGCACAGGTCAGGCCTAAATACACAGTTAGGCCCTCGCGGGCCCCTCCCCTCAGCAGCAGGCCCACGGCCCAGGCTTCAGCAGTGAGGCAGCCCCTCATCTTGGCAAGCATTTCAATTAATTAGCCACGTTAAGATAAAAGCAAAACACCCGTGTGCAAGGACAAAGTGAAAAGCAAAATAGTTGATAAAGAGCATGGGAGCCAGTCATTGGAATTTCCATGTGGCTCTTTGCCTCCCTGTCTATTAGGACAGGTAAGTGGGATGGGAGAACTGCGTGTTATCCCCGACACTGCATCACAGTAAAAGCACTTTTGGTTATTTTAAGGTGGGTTTGGCATTTTAAAAATCATCATCAACATCATCATAGCTATATGTTCATTATCTTATGTCATTCTCATACCAGTTCTAAAAACAAGATGCTATTTTCACCCCTTTTTACATAGGAGGAAACCAAATTTTAGAAAATCTGAGAAACTTTCCCATTGGTGCCGCTAGCGCATAGCAGTATCTGACCTCGAGCCCTGCACTCAGCTTCCCTCTCCTGTCCCACTTCATTCCACTACAGATAAAAGCTGGGTTCCACGCCCAATACAGTTCCTGTAAACTCTTAATAAATAGAATATATGCTGTGGTCGGTTTTGCTTAGTATTTTCTTAAGATAAAGTAGTCTCGGAATTTACATGTCTATTATTCACTGTGGAAATGGACATAGTCCCTCCTATTTTCCTCTTAGCACTAAAGGACATAGGTGGCATCAGAGACTGCCCTGTGACATCAAAGATAAAATGAAATATTTTGCGACCAACACTAGGTAAATTTCATCTTGTCCCTTCTGCCTTTTCATTTTGCGTTGATATGATCATTGCCCTCAGAATACAGCAGCCAAAATCTTGCAGCATTCGGGTGGGGAAAAGTCCATTCTGGAGAAGCCGGATTACCCAGATGGAGCCGAGAAATCTGTTACCGGCCTCCAAATATCAACAGCGCATAATTAGCAGCTGCTAAAATAATAGAAGTCAATTGAACAAAAATATGGTACGTTCAGCATCGATTTATTAAATACCTTATGTTTCCAAACACTCTTTCCACAGTGGCTAAAAGGCCTTTGCAGGCCATTACAGCATGTATCCCTGGGCACCAAACACAGAGAACGGACAGAGAGGTTTTTCGGATTTTCTTGGGTTTTTTTTTTAAAACAAACTTCTAAAATGAGCTATTACTACGTCCCACAGACAGGCACAGACATGACTGTTTTACATCCGCCTGATGAAAAAACACATTTGTCAAAAGCAACTTTAAGAGGACTGCCGTTCTCAAAGGCATCAGCGGCCCGTCTCCCTGGCAGACAGCAAAACCCCACATTTATCTAAATTATCCCAGTAATATGACAGAGTGATTGCTCACTAATGGTCAGTAACAGTTTTCTTTGTCATTTTCCTAGTCATTACCTCCTCAGAATGAACTCCAGAATAAACTGCTTGCCATCCGTGACCTGAATGCTAATTTCCTCCTTACATTCGTGGCTGGTTCTCTGAAACACCTCTACTCGGCTTTGACATTTCTGACATTTTCCATTTTGTGAAAAAAGAATACCTGCCTCAAGCTTGATGAACGCAGAGGTACTTTCCATGCAAACAAAAAACTGCTGTTTGCATGTTCCCAGGTTGTGAATTCTGTCTTTCATCTGATAAAGCCTGCAGGCCCTGCGTGTTCAGAGAGGGCTGCCAGAGGTGTTTGCAGGGGTGCGCTTCACGCCTGTGGCTTTATCAAGCTATACCTCAGATTTCCATATTTCAAGCCATCCTCCTTTGAAGATATCGATGCTACAGTAAAACCAAATGCCCTCGAGAGCAGATTCCATGGGTATCTGGCTGCAGCCTCGCCAGCACCCAAAGCCCTGGTCCTTTCTGGGGTGCGGGGTGACCACCTCTTCGTTGTATGTGTTTTTCTATCCATCAAAAGCCAGATCAGACTTCAAAAAGGCCAAGCCAAAGGGAGAATGGTAAGAAAGCAGAACTTTTTTCTTCCAGTAAATGGAACTGAGGACTTTTTCAATAAAGATTTTTAAATGTCAAACAACTGGCCGTACTAGGGAAAGTTGGTCACTGTAGTTCAAATGGCCCCTACACTGGGTGATTCAGTAATAGGAGCCAAAACAATTAGCCAGGACTCAGAACAGGAGCTGCAGTAGCCTCTACAGGCGGGACGGGCGGTGTCTGCTGTGCCCCCGTCCTGGGCAGAACTGCCCGCTCATGAAAGATGAAATGACGTGAAGGAAGACGCTGCAGAAATAAATAACTGGGGATATTACCACCAGTGCATTTATGTGCAAAGGAAGTGGTGAGCAATTCAACAGACTCCTTTGCAACCCAGCCCCACTGCTTCTCTGGTTGTTTTCACCACTTGTTTATTCACTTAGAAAGCAACCAAATGACCAATATTTTCTGGGACAGTCTTGACTTGAAAAGATCTGTCTCATAATACTTAGTTATACTGGGACATGCTTGTCAGAAAAAAGCATCCCACTTTGGGCTGGGGAAACTATGGTTACTAAACTTGCACTAGACTAGTCTGTGTTCAAACACAGGCTCACTCCCTGTCACCTCGTTGTTACCTCTCCCTGTGCCGCCTGGTCAATGTGACCAGACATTTAACCTCACTCCCTGGAGCATGCATGTTTCCAACCACCAGAACAATAAACTCAACTTGTGTTATGGTCTGTTAAGTCTCACAAATGAGCAAACAAGTAGTTATCCTAGAATCCGTTTTCTCCTTCCCTTCCCATCTGACCCCAGCCAATTTTGCTTTACTCTCTGGAACACATTCTCATCTCTGCATGGCTGGTACCACTGCACATCAGGCCTTCTCTGTCCCTCGTGTAAGCTATTCCAGCAAACTCTCAGCTGGTCTCTCTATTTCCAGTTTCTTCAATTCCTGACTCTTTTCAACACTGCTTTCACTTCTTTTTAAGTTAAAAAACTAAAATTTACCTTGTCATTCTCCTAATTTAAAATACATAATGCCCTCCCCGCAATTTTCCAAATGACCTCCCATGGCATTTGATGTAAGCCCAGCTCAGTCTCTGCCATTCAGTCTCCAAACCCCACTCCAAAAACCTTGTGCCCTCATCGCACTTGTGCTGTAGATTTCACTTGTTTTGCTTCTGTTGTCGCTTTTGTCAAAATTGTCCTTCCCTCTCTCCTCCACCATCATGCATCTTTTAAGAACAACCTTAAATCCCATCTTCTTTGCTAAGTTCCATTGCATCCCTTAAGTAAGTTAACCTTACTTAACACTCTCTCCATTGGATTCTGTTCTCTTCTCCATGCTTTCCTGGCTCAATTTGCATGCCTGTGATAGTACTTAACACACTGAATTGTAGTTGTCGGCTTATGTGTTTGTTTCCCTTTTAGTCTGTCAGCCCCTCAAGGGCAGAAACTATTTTAACTTATCTGTGTATCTCAGTACCTGGCATATCACAGACCCACAATGTATGTTAAATTGAATGAGTACAGATGGTCACATTTGATATTCTAACTTGAGCTTATATTTTTCTCTTAAAACAAGACATAAACCCTTTTTTTAAAAAAAAAAGACACTACTTTTCTCATATGATAGTATTTCAACTTCGAAGGTTTGTTCTATCTTAATGATAATAACCCATCTTCTGCTTAGTGGTCAGATGTCAGGTAGTTCAATCACTCAGCAAGAATCCCAAGTAAGCGTGTCTCCGAATAGCAGAATCAAGAATAAGGAAAGGGGGCTTCCCTGGTGGCGCAGTGGTTGAGAGTCCGCCTGCCAATGAAGGGGACACGGGTTCGCGCCCCGGTCCGGGAGGATCCCACATGCCGCGGAGCGGCTGGGCCCGTGTGCCATGGCCGCTGAGCCTGCGCATCCGGAGCCTGCGCTCTGCAACGGGAGAGGCCACAGCAGTGAGAGGCCCGCGTACCGCAAAAAAAAAAAAAAGAAACTGAGTAGACAGGAAGATTAAAAAAAGAGGTAAGAGAGAGAAAGATAGTCCTATTTTCAGGCCGTCTATGGGGGAATTTATAAAATTGGTTCCTCTCATTAGTAAGAGGTCACACTAGATTACATTTAATGTCCTTTCCAGCTCCTGATTCCATGATGCCATGTCTGGATGCTTATTTGACTCAGAAGGGAATGAGTGATTGGCAGAAACAATGACTCAGCTCCAAATGGAATCTTAACAGCTACTTTTTGTTGTCATAGCTATTCAACCTCCAGCTTCTTAAAAAAATCCAGTGGAAGCACCCAGACAATAAGTCTCCTTGGGTGTCCTTCCATCAGACAGCAGCCGTGCCCTGTGGTACACCACAGGCACAAGCGTGATAGTCTTCCTCAGCAGTCACTGCAGAGTATGCTGGCCAGCTGCTCTACACACTCACACAAACTCATTTCAACACAAGTGACACAATCTGAGTCCTGCAAACAGCCTGGAGTCACATCACCTCTGTGCCGCCTGCCTGTGCTTCCAGATCGCACCGCACTGTTGTCCGTATCCGTTATTAGGCAAGCAGCTTGGTTTAAATACCTGTTTATTGTGCAGAGAGACATTCTCTAGGATTTGAACTGAGGCTGATTTCACCAGCTTGGAGAATGAGAGTGCCGTACAAATGATGGCTCACTCCATGGCTTGCAGGTTAGTAACCTAATCAGTTTGGTATGAGCCAGGAATCTTCCTCGTGAAATAATCCTACAGTCCCAGGGGCATCCAGCCTCCATACGAAATGACAACAGTGCATTTCCATATGGAGGCACTGGGCATATTGTGGGGATATATCCATACAGCATGTGCTCTAACCACAATCTACCCACAAACTGCTTGTTCCTAGCCCATCGGCTTCTATGAAACATTGACGTTCTTTTCCTCTTTGTTTAAAGATTCGGAGGTCAGAAAGCAATAGCTGGTAAAATAAAGCCCGTCAATCTAGACATTCAGAGACTATTTACTGCTATTCGGAGCAGAACAGGCAGTTTGTAAGAAGATTGCAACTCCAATATCATAGAATGGCCTGCAGTTGACATGGGATGTAGAAGTCAACAACGCATTGGCACCCCCAGATCTATCAGAGCCAACAGGCCTGCCTGCCATTCTCCAATGAACCAAATCTTTGTCATTCTAAAATAGGCCTGAGTCACCACTTTAATCAGCCATCAGCCACAGTAGATTGTCTCCCCAGGGTCATTTTTCTCTAAGGGTATATGTGCTTATGGGCAAGGCAGGACTCCCTCCTCAGCTGAGGGCCCAGTGGAGTGCCACGTGCATGTAATAGACACGTACTGTATACGAATACCGTTAGATAACAAGAGTTGGATGCCTTTATCACACAGCCGTGACTGTTTTGATGACATAGAACAGCAGTACTCTTCTTATGGATATTTCATTTGGATTATATTCAACTTTGAACAAGGTTGGGTTTTTCCTGAACAAGGTCCTTGCTGGAGAAGGTCAGGGCCATGTTCCAGGCAGACAGAGATTCTCTCTGATTTCCAGGGCAGTTTTTTTTTTTTAATCATATAAGGTTGTGCCTGCAGGTGGTGTTTTAGCCTTTCCTTCTCCACGTCAGCCAAGACCAGCAGCTGCCAGGCTACTTGCTGCACAGAGTCGCTTTCCTCCCCTGCATCGTAGATCGATTGCCTCATAAACTGTAGTTACAGCAGACACGGATACAGCACGTACTTTGTGCCAGGCATTGCTCTGTGTGCTTCCCAAGCATTAATTCATTTAATATTCACGAAGTAATGAATATTGTGGAGTATACTACATTAATCCCCATTTTAGTGAAATAAGAGACACTGAGATTTAGTGATTTACCCCCAAAATCACACAGCTGGTAAGTGGCAGAGCCAGGATTCAAACCCAGACAAGCAAGCTCTAGAGTCTTAGTTCCTTCATTACTATATGATATTGTCTCTCACCGATTTTCTGGTGACAGAATATCTCCTTGATCAAACTCTAGCCTGGCTCCTCTGAGCACTCTCTTCAACTATCCCTCATCCTTGGCCTATAAAGGCTTGAACCAACATTAACTAGTAGCAGTGCAAAACTGCTCCCCTAGGATGACCTAGCCCTCCTTAAAAGTACCTGCCTGAGATAACTCAAGGTTGCCCAACCAATTGACTGTTTGTTCTAGCAACTCTTGAAGACAAGGCCCCATCTCCCTGTCTCTGTGGAAGAGTAGGAACCTAACTTTTTTTTTTTTTTTGCGGTACACGGGCCTCTCACTGCCGTGGCCTCTCCCGTTGCGGAGCACAGGCTCCGGACGCGCAGGCTCAGCAGCCATGGCTCACGGGCCCAGCCGCCCCGCGGCATGTGGGATCTTCCCGGACCGGGGCACGAACCCGTGTCCCCTGCATCGGCAGGCGGACTCCCAACCACTGCGCCACCAGGGAAGCCCTGAAGTCATCTTTTAACGTCAAATGGAAGAAACCAAAGAAAATAATTACATTCTTAAAACGCCTTTTTTCAACCTAAGTATGCTTATTTGTCATTAGACATGATCTAAACTACGGAAGAAAGACACTTGGAATTTAAGGAAACCAGGCCTGGACCCCAGGCTGACCCTTCATGAACTAAACATGTAGATGCAGGCAAGTCAGTTAAACATACTTCTTCACTTTTCTCATCTCAGTTTGGGAGAAATAATATCTATTGTGCACACCTCACAGAGGGTCCTCGTTAGAGGGTAAAATTGTAGATATTCTGTATATGCAACGATGTGAGATTTGTTATTACTTCTCAAAAGATTTCCAAGCAAAGCAGTTTGGGATTGGAGGGAAATTCCGACTATGCCCTGTCCCATCCCACTCCCATTATATTGCTTTTAAAACACAGTTGGAGACTACTGTCTGGTTTTGTTTTTCAGTTACCTCTTTTTAAAGCTTGTAATATCCAACGTAGTGAAATCATAAATATATACACTAGTTGATTTCTTTTAATTTCTGAAGAAGAAAAAAGTGCAAGGATTACTTAAATAGATATACAATTAGCCCAATTTTCCAGTTTTTCCAAAAGTGTGTAGATTAATATAAACTTCCAGTAATCTCAAGTATCCATCCAGCACTTGTGCACGGCTACACAGAGACCTTTTCCAAATCACAGAAGCACACAGCTCATTCTCTGAGAAAACTCCATTCTTTTCAAGGCCAGACAAAAGAAAATGAATTTCAGTTGAGGCCAAAGACATTTTAAGTGAGACCTCAGAGAAACTCTCTAAAAGTACTAATTTCTGTCTAATGCTAGAGTTCCTTAGAAACCACATACTGAGGGACAGAGCAGTTCCATGGATTAGTCTAATTCTTGCTTTTAATAGGGCATATCAGTATGTCTGTCTCCCTGTTCTGGTTCTGTCTGTCTGGAATAGTCCCTGCTCAATCTCTCTGCCCCTCTGCCTCTTCGCCTTCACTGCCTTGCGACCAGATGCCCCATCCTGTCAGGATCTGCCCCCTGCTTTTAAAGCAACCCAGACATCATTCCCTTCAGCAGCCTAGTCAGACCTTTCATTCAGAGTCTTGGGTAGACCTGGGGAATTAGTCTTCTCTAAAAGCTTGCCAGGTGCTTTTAGAAAGTGTCACCAGTGTTACACAGGAATCACAAGGAGGAAACAGGGAGAAGAGTCCTCAGAGCCCACGCGCTGTTGAGTACAAGCTCAGACTCCCCTCCCAGGAGAGGGGTCAGGGTAGCATTTACTTTGCTGGGTTGTTTCGGTCAACTTTGCAAGTAGCCTCTTCTCCTTGGCCAGAATGAGAGAACTGGTTAATGTCAGGGGAGTGGTGAGGAGGCCAAGTCCATGGTCTCCAATCTCCCAGGGATAAGGTGGTCATTAATGAGGAGGAAAAATTGGGCTGGAAAGAATGGCTTTGTAAAGCAATGGAAGTGAACCACATGAGTCTATGTCTCCCTTATTACTGTTATTACTGTTGCTTTGAGTCTACGAGGCCTCTGTCTTGGTACAATTGAGGAGGTACTTTTCTCTTCTTAAAATGTAAAGTACATTTCTAGGATGTCACACATAGAACTTTCAGCTTTATTGGTGTTTCTCAGAGGCAGCACAGGGACTGCCTCCATCAGTGCCACCAGGTACTTCATGAAATTCAGTTTCTGGACCCCATCCCAGGTAAATGAACAAGAATCGCTGGGATGGCGTTGGAAAATCTTCATTTAAATTAGATTTTACTTGTTCATGTGTCCTCAGGGTGTTTTTCAAAGACAACTCCCTCTCAATAAATTGTATTTGCTTTTTTTTTTTTTTTAACAAAGCTGGAGGCAAGAGAAGATGGTCTGTCTTCTTTAAAGTACTAAGAAAAGTACATGCAAATGACATAGTTCCTGGTTTGTTGAGGAATGTGAGGGCCCGGATAGCGGACCCATGGTGATACTGGAAATGAGGCTCCTTCTGCTGCCATGATTTGCCATATTAATAGGCACCAGCCTCCCGTTCCAGAGTGTTACTCTCTCACAGAGGAGCGAGAGTCTGTGTTACATGACCTAGCACCACTTTGGAGCAAATGATTTTGTTTGACGATTTTGTTTGACTGCAGGTGTTCCCCAGGAAGGCTTCAGAAATCAGTTCACCCAAAAGGCAGGAGGAGGTAATGTCACTTTAGGAAGGCCAACCTGAGGGAGAGGGTGTAGACCCCAGCCCAGTGAAGTAATTCAGGGCCACAAAGTTAGTCTCTCTCACCAGGCAGAGGTCACACACTCCATTGCAGAGATTCTCCCTTCACTAGGGAAAACCCCCAATGTCTCAGAGCTGGCCCTGCTCTCAAGAAGCACTGAAACAGCAGAAGCAACAACAGGGGCTGGAATCCACTGCCGGCCACTCCCTAGTAGAGCCCCAAGAAGGAAAGGAACCAGGCTTGTCTATAAAAAAGTGAAACCACAAACCACAAACCTACAAACCACACGTGAGTTCACGTGGTTCGGGTTTATAGGATTTTAGAATTGAATCCACAGATTGGAGAATAAAGCTCATCCGCAGGGGCTCACTTACAACGAGCCTGAGGACGGGGGAAAAGAACAGTAGCTGCTCTGCCCCTGGCCACCGGAGGCCACCTCCAGAGGCCGGAGTGACAGGCAGCGTGGCAGCTCCACCGGCCATGAACATGGCACAGGGCCCTAGGCCAAATGTAAGCACAAGGACCACCTTTTAAATGTTCCATTTGCAAGCTTTGAGTAGGCGCTTACTGAATACTCGCGGATGTGATGGATGTAGCAGTTGGCAATGAGACAGAACTCCCGTCCCAGCCAAGCAGCTGCTGTCTATTTTTCACGGCCTGTTTGTCAGGATCTGTTCTGCGATAGACAGAGCCTCACAATAGCTAGTACCGAGCCTTGATTTGAAACCAAATGGAAAAGAACCGAACATGTGGGAAATATCCAGGTGTTTCTGGAGTTACACTGATACCGCCCTTGTCATCATCAGAGAGAAGGAAACTTGAGATTAAACAGTAAGTTGCTCACAAAAAAGGTCAGAGGCCGGAACAGAAAGCAGAAGGAGCAGCTTGTTAAAATTAATCCAATCCGAGTAACTTAAATAGACTTTAAAAAGCACCCACACGGGGCTTCCCTGGTGGCGCAGTGGTTGGGAGTCCGCCTGCCGATGCAGGGGACGCGGGTTCGTGCCCCGGTCCGGGAGGATCCCGCGTGCCCGCGGAGCGCCTGGGCCCGTGGGCCGTGGCCGCTGAGCGTACGCCTCCAGAGCCTGTGCTCCGCGGCGGGAGGGGCCACAGCGGTGAGAGGTCCGCGTACCGAAAAAAGAAAAAAAAAGCACACACAGGAGCTTTACAGAGCACGTGGGGATATACCAATGTAACTTTTATGGGTGGTTTAAATTGTTTAATTAGTATAAATCTTCCTTTAAGATGAAATGCATCAAAGGATAAACAGATGGCTGTCGACTAAGCATTCAATAAACTGGCTTACTACTCTTTAACGTTAGCCATGCAAGCAGAATGCCTGCTTGATTCATTAATCCAATTGTTTTTATCCATTGTGTAATAGATGAGAGTGGTTCTGAAAAGATCCCATTCATACACTGCTGCCGGCCTTTCATGGCATTGATGTTTATTGTTAATCCATATTCTCTTACAGGCAAATGTAATTATCCTTTATTATGCAGCTATTAAGTGCACAGACCCACAGAATCAGAAATGGCTTCCTTCAAAATACAGTATTAAGAGTGCATACACACAAGCTCGAATCGAACATTAAAAAACAACTATTCTGTCATGAGACAAATTTTATATGAGCAGTTAACTGAAATGAAATGGCAAAACCATCATAAGCTCTGAGGTTTCTGGATCCTCTTGCATCAGGCCAGTCACCCGATCTCCAGTTCACGCCTCCTTTTCTTGTCTAAGAGTTGCCAGTGAAAGCAGCATGTCTTGAGATCATCAGAGAGAAGGACGCACACTTAGAGAGCGAAGGGAGCAGGTGACCTGCACAGAGAATGGGGATGCCCAAAACTGGAAAGGAAGAGACTTCTGATCATACTAATAATCAAGATGGATCATGGACCTTGGAAATGATGACATATAGCGCAACAAAGATATATAGGCTACCGAGTAAGGGGATATTTTCTTATGAAATTAATTTTCCAGATATGCAGAATATGAATTACTCTTTAAAAGAGGGAAGAGTAGGGAATGCTAGATGAGACCCAGACTTAGAGGGTATTTTCGTCTTGTAAGGAAGGATGTAGACTAGTGGATAATGATGTCTTCCCTGGTTTTGACCGTAGCCTAGTCTAAACAAGTAATAATAAAATAAAGCATAAAAGTAGAACGAAATAAAACATCTTGATAAGCATAATAAATAACTAAAAAGAAAGAAAGTAGAAGATGATTTAAGAGGAATGGCGACACTGATTTCATATAAGTGAGGATTATGTCTAGGAAGATGAACATAGCGTCTAGGTACGCGATCCTCTTCGGGAGTAGCAGAAAAATGTCCTGGGAGCTTTTCCCCCCTGGAGCTCACAGAGAGTAATTCTCTACGTGAGGCAGGGGTACAGTGCAAGCAAGAACAGCCAGTGCTTTGGCAACCTGTGTTGAATTGGTTGAGAAGTTTGCTTTTTGGGTCCTTGAAACTTTATCAAATGTCAATGTCATTTAGAGATGTAAATAAATAAATAATGAATGAAGGAATGTTTATCACGGAATGATAAGGCTCCACCACATCTGAAAAAGTGAAGCCTGTGGCACCAGAACATTAGAGTCCTCTCTTCTGTATGATCTACTTGGTGCAGAACCAGGAGATAGGCTTTACATTCATCAATTTGCATTAAGTAATGCAAAAAATAAGGTTCACTCATCTTCTACTTGTTTATTCTATATAGCTCATCAGAGCTTGAATTCATGAAGCTGGTCAGAGAAGGCGCCACAGAGTGTTTTTCTTATATCAGTTAAGTCAACTAGCGAAAGAAGGAGAGAGAGAGAAAAATAAACCCTGAGCACATCATCAAATAATCAAAGACCAGGTTGTCCTGCCTTCCCGGTTTCATTTAATCTAGATATTTCTAAGGCTGATGATGCTGAGTGCGTATAAACTATAGACTCAGAGAACAAGAACGACTTCACAGACTGTCTCACCCAGTCTTCGTCTTTCACAGATGAAGAAACAGGTCCCCGAAAAGGTGAAGAGCCTTGTACAAGATCACACAACAATTTAACAGCAATCAACACGAGAATTGTGGTCTTCTGACTGCCAGGCCACCCTCATTCCACTGCAACACACTGTTTTTCAGTGAGAAATGTCTCATTTGATCTGTTTCATTTATATATCTGGTCATGGAATGCCCACACTGACCATAGCAAATGAGGCTGGGTGGCAGTTATAATAAATAGCACATTCTCTAAACATGTCACCTTTCTGTGCAAGTCATGTTTATCCACTCTGATAAGTCATCTTCACCTTGTGCATTATAAAACATCTCTTAGAATTAATTTAAAAAAAAACTTAAAAGTCACCATTTTCCAGCATGACCTGTGTCACCAAAACCCTGCTCTCTATATTTAAAGTAATACTTTATAGAAGAGTAGTGACTTTTTCCAGCTAAAAACCACAGGCTTTTCATAGATATCAAATGTTGGTTAAATGGGATTTTTACAGCCTGGCCTGAGAGATCAGACACATCTAGATTGTAAAAGTTAAGACACAGCCAGGTAGTAGATCAACCATATCTCAAAAAAATCTGGAAACGTTTTTAAGGCAAATATAAGAATAAAATATATATAAGAATAGCTAGTGTTTATTGAGCTTACACCCTTCACGAAATGGATCACAGACCTAAATGTAAAATACAAAATATACAATTCATAAAAGATATCATAGGAGAAAACCTAGATGGCCTTGGGTATGACAATGACCTTTAGATCTAACACCAAAGGTACAATCCATGAAAGAAATCATTGATAAGCTGGACTTCATTAACATTAAAAACTCCTGCTCCGCAAAAGGTAATGTCAAGAGAATAAGAAGACAAGCCACAGACTGGCTTGCAAAAAATACATCTGATAAAGTACTGTTAACCAAAATACACAAAGAACTCTGAAAACAACAACAAGAAAACAACCCAATTAAAAAATGGACTAAAAATCCTTCACAGACATCTCACCAAAGAAGACGCACAGATGGCAAATGAACATATGAAAAGATGCTCCACGTTATACGCCATCAGGGAAATGCAAGTGAAAACAACAATGAGTTACCAAAATACACTTTTAGAATGGCCAAAATCCAGAACACTGGCAACGTCAAATGCTGGCGAGGGTGTGGAACAACTCTCACTCATCGCTGGTGGGAATGCAAAATGCTGCAGCCACTTTGGAAGACAGTTTTGTGTTTTCTTACAAAACTAAACATTCTCTTATAGAATCCAGTCATCATGGTTCTTGGTGTTTACCCTCTGGAGTTGAAAACTTATGCCCGCACAAAATCCTGAAGACGGATGTTTATAGCAACCTTATACAAAACTTGGACGCAGTCAAGATGTCCTTCAGTAGGTAAATGGATGAAAAACAAACTGTGGTCCGTCCAGACAATGGAATATTATTCAGTGCTAAAAAGAAATGAGCTCTCAAGCCATGAAAGGACATAGAGGAACCTTATGTTCATTTTACTAAGCGAAAGAAGCCAATCTGAAAAGGTTACATACTGCATGATTCCAACTATATGACACTCTGGAAAGGGCAAAACTATGGAAACAATAAAAAGATCAGTGGTTGCAGGGGTGATATGGGGGTGACGGATGAATAGGTGGAGGACAGAGGATTTTTAGGACAGTGAAAATACCCTGTATGATACTATAATGATGGATACATATCATTGTACATTTATCCAAAGTCAGAGGAAAGTACGACACCAAGAGTGAACCCTAATATAAACTGTGGACTTTGAGTGGTTATGATGTGTCCGTGTAGGTTCATCAGATGTAACAAATGTACCCCTCCGGTGGGGGACATTGATAATGGGGATTACGCATGTGGTGGGCAGGTGGTATATGGGGAATCTCTGCATCTTAATTTTGCTGTGAACCTAAAACTGCTCTTAAAAATTATCTTAAAAAAAAAAACAGGTTAATGATGATACTTTGCCTGTTGTTTTGAGGATTAGATATATTAGATTTGGGCAAGTGACAAAGTACACTCAATAAGCACTCAATAAATAAATAAATAATTTTATCATTACTTTAATTTATGCAACTGTTTTTATTCCAACTGATAGATTTTAAGTTCCTTGATGAAAGGCACTATATTTTACTTCCAGCATGTGCTGGAAGTTGGCACGTGATAAATGATAAAAATTTGCTGGAATAATTCATTCTTAATCAAACTAAATTGCCCCTAAATGTCTATTTGCAGAAAAAAAAAACCCTGGTTGCTTCAATTCAGATGCAGAATATACACGGCTTAGCTGTGCCCAGATCAAAGATATGTCTGTTTTAAAACTAAAGCATTGACAAATGAGAACCGTATCTAATTCTCCGATTAAGTCAAGGTACCCTCCACTTCTACTACATCCTAATTACTGAGACTGTTGATGCTTCCTCTCAGTGATCCTGGTAATAATGATCTGTTCTTTCACAGGAGAAATTTCCAAAGAAGAGGCTGTGTTGGGTAATGTGGCATATAATTCTCTTAGGGATTCCTTTTTTCTCCATGTCCCTTATTTCCTTCTTCCAGATATTTTGTCTAAGCCATTTCTAAATACTGCCGGAAATTGATTTACAGAGTCATACAATTCAAGAGCTGCATGGGATCTTAGCAATTATGCTTCATTTTGCAAGTCACTGAGATCAAAAAAGATGAAGGACTAAAGGTCACACAGTGAGGAACGAGTTTTGCAATGGAATCGAAACTACTTTTTTTGTCGTTAAAAACAAGACAACAGGCCCCAAAGGAAGTCACTGGTGCTAAGCCCCAAGTCACCACTGAGACTTACTACCTTAGCTTCAGCCTTTCCCAGGAATGGAATCTTAAACCTGGAAGGACCCGGTGAGCAGTGAGGAGTTCGTATGTCTGATAGGTCCCTGCTGTTCCCTAAAGGAAGGTGACCTTGACACAAACCGCTCTTTGCTGGTGTAACTTCCTTGCCCTCTTTGATCCTCCACACCTTCTGCCTATAAAAGTCTTCCATTTTGTACAGCACCTTGGCTTGCCTTTCTAGCTGCTAGCTGGGATACTGCTGGATTCGTGAATCACATCTTTGAATAAAGCCAATAATATCTTTAAAATTTACTGAGTTGAATTTTGTTTTTTAAACACTATGTAAAAAATTCTTAGGGAAACAAGAAAATATAAGTTATAAAAATAGTCCCAAGGGGCTTCCCTGGTGGTGCAGTGCTTGAGAGTCCGCCTGCCGATGCAGGGGACACGGGTTCGTGCCCCCGTCCGGGAAGATCCCACATGCCGCGGAGTGGCTGGGCCCGTGAGCCATGGCCACTGAGCCTGCGCGTCCGGAGCCTGTGCTCCGCAAAGGGAGAGGCCACAACAGTGAGAGGCCCGCGTACCGCAAAAAAAAAAAAAAAAAAAAAAAAATTGTCCCATGAAGCCATTACAGAAAACAAAGCAAAACAAAAACCTCTCTCTGCTGATTTGGAAATCGTAGAAGCAGCAAAATATGAAAAAACAAATGAAAAATAAGGACAATGAATAAGATTAAATGTAATTCCACTAGCAAAATAGAAACATACAAGAGGAAAAGTTTCGTGTTTTTTTTTTTTTTTCCTTCAGAATGCGTGTGAATGACCCAAGTGAAGCAATGGGCATCCTGTTCTCTTTTAAGTCGCCTTTTTTCTTCCCATGTTTCAGTTCTAATCCTGCATCTTTCTTGTATTTGAAAACCAAGTCAGGCACCGAACACGTCACACACTTGGGTCTGCTGCCATGGATCAGGGTACCTCACACAGCGCGGCTTCCTCTTTCCCTTGCTTAACCTTTTCTTTCTTAATCCTTTCCGATCTGAGTCCACCCATTTTTTTATTTCTAAGCAATTAATTTCTTGGCTGCGGCGCCATCCACAGGTGTGGATGGCTGGCAGCGCGCTGATGGGCTCCATCTGTTGGCTTCTGATAACGGCCTCCTGGGGGCTCCCGGGTGCTGTCTCCACACTCAGAAAAGCCAGCAGCATTCCCGTCTATCTGCAGGCAGGCGACAAAAGCCCTGCAGCTCACGCAGTTATTCAACAGGAACAACTGGTTACAGACAGCACGTTTAGGGAGACAGTTGGGAGTCTCTGGAAGGGGGGGACAATGGTCCCACACTGAGTGGTGCTTCCTACCAAGTCCACGGTACTTTTTTCCCTCTTTGGGGAAAAGGGAAATTTGTGATCATTCTAGGGGGAAAAGTTGTAATTCCTGACTCTCCTTGGCTTCACACTTTAAAAAAGAAAGATGAGGGAAGGGGGAATTATAATAATTATAATTGAGTTGTGATGTAAATAAATGAATACAGAAATGGTAGGGCTGGCGTCAGAGCCTCTGGAAAGATTTGGTTGGAATGGTGGGTTTTTCTTGGAAAAAGCATTGGATGTTGTCTGAGGGGCACCAAAATGCAGGTGACACTCCACTTCTACAAGAAGGTGAGTTAGGTGTGCGTTCAGGGTGGGTGGGTGGAGATAAAATGAAAATCACTTTAACTGTAAAACAGATATTCCATAGGCTATGAAGGATCGAGCCAAAGATTTTCAAATCAGATAGATTTTTAACTTGTTCTTAAATTATTTATAATTAGCAAATATTTCAAATTGAGGCAGATGGCTGAAGTATAATATTTGGAGGGAGTACCTGAAGGCTTAAAAAGCAAAAGATTTGTGCCTTTCTTGTCTCATTATTTTGTTCCCTTAGACACCATGTAGGGACAATTTAGCCTCATCTGAATGTACCATCCCACCCTTGCCAAAAAAAGCAATGATATTGAAGCAGTCAGTTCTTCTGCTTTGATGTATGAAGCTGATGTTTTAAAAAGAAGAAGTCTTCAATGTATTCAGTTGGATATTTCCCCTTTCCTTATATACCTTCTCTCTCCGTCTCTCTCTCTCTCTCTCCCCCTCCCTCTTTTCTCTTTGGAACTCAGTAAATGTTAAGTCCTCTTCTAAGAGACAAGCACATCTGAGACCTTTTCGAATCCAAGCTTCTGATAACAGCCTGTCCTCATGGACACTTCAGACCCTCTATTGCACCCTCTGACATGTATCCAAACTCCTCCCTTAGTGCTTTCATCTACTTCAGAAGACAATCTATATGGAGATTTGAGAATCCCTAATGGGTAAGGAATTTAAATGCATATTGGCTAATAATCATATAAAATGACTTCTTAACCCCTTTCACAGCTGATGGTTAGAAGATGAATATATTTCAATAAGCCTTTCTTTTCTACTCTTAGACTTAGGACTAACGCCATCTACTGGAAAGAATCTGAGGTGAAACAAACAGAACAGACAATTAAATTCGTCTAAACAGCACCAACCCTTCTGGACTTTTAAGTGTAAAAACAGATTCAAGATGCAATCAGCCACATCCACACTAGGGAGCAGGGTGGTGCAGGGCAGGTATTTTGGGTGACATGGCACTAGATAACTAATTTACGTTTACAATCGATTATTTGCATGAGAGACATACATTTTCATGGTCGTGATAACTGACAAGATTCAGGTGTCTGTAAATACTGCTTTCTTTTTTTAATCTCTATGATTCAATTTGATTTTTGCTTCTTGGTGTCCAATTCTGTTCTTGGCAGAAAGTATAATCTGGTCGCTTCTGAGTTGTTCTTCTATCCAATTTCTGTCAATCCATCTCTATACCTTATTTTGTTTTCTATTCTACATTCCAATCCGAGGTCTGATTTCCACAACTCTCAAAGGCAGTCAGGTGAAAGTTCTGCCTTTTTCCTACCTCTTCCTAGAGGGTGAAGAGAGGGAAGTATCAAAGTTCAGGGGAAATGAATGTATCAGTGCATAGGGTTCGTCCACAGTCACATGTCTCTCACTATAGATGGTAATTGCTTTGGCTGAGACTCTGCCCCAACCTCAGCTCTGAGAACATGGGAAACTCAGGGTTATCGAGGGGTACAACACTGCCCTCTAAGCCCCTCACCATCATCTCTGTGAGATACCAACTACCAGAGAAGGAACTGAACAGACGCTAGTGTTCTAGTTTTCTCAAGGTGTGGAGCACTTTCCCTTCATCTCCTGTCCCCACGAGAATTTGAGGGGGTTGAGTGGAAGAGAGAAATTTTCTTCTACCATAAAATCTCCCTCCCTTGTTTCAGGCCTTATTGTCTCATGCCCAAAGTATCTCCTTACAAAGCTAAAGAGTATGGAACAGTCTCTATAGTATCATGGGTGTTCTTGGTTTAGCTGCCAGTTGGGTTTGCGGGGGGCGCCCACATATTCCAGACAGGCAGAAAAAAGCACACTTCCCCATGTTACATCAGAAGCGTTGTTAATATACGCTGCTAAGGATGAAAAGTCTGAGGTCCCACATTAGAATAAAATATATTACTATGTATTTGAAACAGTATGTGTACTTTATAATCTAAATTCCAAAAGTAGAATAAAAAATTCAAGGACAGTGAAGAAACCAGGCAGATCTGCTTAGAGATGTAATTTAAAGGTAGATTTTGTAAACGTATAACGGAAAGTAAACATATGAGTCGTTATGTAGCTTTGAACACTTTGCACTTTTGGTTTGCTCATATTTGGGAGAAAATCAGCCTGTTTAGGAGTACTACCATACATGACATAGGGGACATTCAAAGACTCCCACGTTAAATAAAGCAACACTGTACTGAAAGGTCAGGCCTGAGGTGGTCCCCAGGTAGATGACACTGTAAAAAGAACTTCCCTAAAGCAGGTGGAAACCTGGGAGGACTCAGGAAAGGAAATAAAAATAAGGTTTTTTTTCTGGTCTTGAATCAACATCTAAGTCTAAGCTTGATGTTTGAGAACTTCTGGGGACTGTGGTTTCCCAGCTGACTCAGGTTGAGCTGATGGTGGCAATAGAGCCTGACACTAAAGAATTTCCCCTAAGAAAAGGCAGCAGCTTCTTCTCCTGAGTTTTGGATTGCAGCCACTAGCTCAGAGAGAGGCTTATATCTCTCCCTCACTCTTCCTACAACCCCCGGAGTCAGGGAGTAGAATGGGGCGTTGATATTTGCGTAATGTTCTACAGAATGAATATCTTAATGTAAATTCTTTTCCTTTCTACATTACTTGAGATCCCTTCCTAAATATGTCAATTTGTAGGAACAAAGAAAAAGATTCTCAGTAAATACCCATTGTATTAGTAAGCTGGGGCTAATAAATTACCATAGACTGGATGCCTTAAACAACAGACATTTATTTCTCACTGTTCTGGAGGCTGAGAAATCAGTGATGAAGATGCTGGCAGATTGCATTCCATTGAGAACCTGCTTTCTGGTTGGCCATCTTCTTGCTGTGTCCTTACATAGCAGAGGAAGAGAGACAGAGAGAGAGAGGGAGGGAGAGAAAGTGAGAGGGAGGGAGGGAGGAAGAGAGAGAGAAAGAGAGAGGAAGCTCTCTGGTCTCTTCTTATAAGGTCACTAATCCCATTCACAGGAGCTCCACCCTCATGACCTCATCACCTCCCAAAGATTCCACCTCCTAGCACCATGACATTGGAAGTTAGAATTTCAACATATGACTCTTAGGAGGACACAAACACCCACTGACTGACTGACTGAGCAAATGCTTGAATAAAGTTGCTGCTCAAGCCAGTCTCTGCTGTCAAATTGTTCTCCTTGTCCTTGCACTGTCCTCTTTGGCTCCTGAATTCTAACATTTAAGCCTGGTTTGATTAGCTAAGCTGGGAGGGATCTGTTGGTTTTTACAATCAAGCCTCCACTTATCATTTTAGCCAGAAGTTTCTCAACTATGTTCACAAAGAGGATCACTGGTGAGTGTGTATTTTCTCAGATGAGTGTAATTGGTTGCCCCCTTTCTCTTATATCTTTATTAATTCAATAAGTTAATTTAATAATTTTTTTCCCTATCTTCCTACCAAGTTCAAATTGTGTCTTAAAATTAAGCCTGTTGTTGGTTGTACTTAACCAAACCCACAAGCCAAACCCAGTACTCTCTCTGCACCAATACCTCCATCGCTTGAAATTGACCATCGTGAAGGTGTTTACACCATGGAAACTGTCAAATGCCACTCATCAGGATTCTGTCCTCTCGTTAAAAGTTACCTGGTTTATGAGAGACATCATAATGCTGAGAGTTGTAGCTGGACAAATGACAGCATGAGAGCTATTAAAGTAAAATGAATACACAAATGCTCATTCACAACTTACACTAGGGACTTAGCATATACAAATTATACTATGTTAGACATTACTATATGTTAATAATGTATATAATGATATGTATTATCCAAATATTACATAATAATACACTACTATATTTATCTTGAATATACTACAATATAGAGATTGAAATATCTTTAATAGAAATAACTTTAATAAAATATCTGTAATAAAATATCTCTACTGGGACTTCCCTGGTGGCGCAGTGGTTGGGAGTCCGCCTGCCAATGCAGGAGACGTGGGTTCGTGCCCTGGTCCGGGGGGATCCCGCGTGCCGCGGAACGGCTGTGCCCGTGCGCTGAGCCTGTGCGTCCGGAGCCTGTTGCTCCGCGGCGGGAGAGGCCACAGCAGTGAGAGGCCCGCATACCGCAAAAAAAAAAAAAAAAAAAAAAAAATCTCTACTAAAGATATTAAGGTAAAATCAATAAGCAAATGCCCATTGATGATTTATACAAGGAATAAGAAATAGAAACTGTAATGCCTCTTCTCAAGGGTGATGCTACTATATGTGGTGGAAACACATCAGGTTCTTCCTGTGGCTTTGCGCTCACTGGCTGTGACCTTGGTCATATCTTTTAACGTCTCTGGATTTCACTTTTCTCATCTGTTAAGTAAGATCCATGCTCTCTGAGATTATACTCTGAGGAGTAATTTTGTTTAGCTATAAAAAGAAACATAGATTCCAAGGCTAAAAGAAATCAGTATGATTGCAATTATTTACAGGTGTGTTTGTGTGTGTGTGTGTGTGTGTGTGTGTGTGTGTTCATTTCTCCCTAAACTTTGAAATTCTTTAAAATACAGATAATGTATCTTTCATCCATATAGTCCCAGTACTGGACTCGTTGGATGTTCAGTGAATGTTGAATGAATAAATGAAGAAAAAATGCCTCCATAATAAATCAGGGAACAGGTATAACAGAAATGAAGTTGTGGACCTATGGAGAAACTGGGCAATCCTCTTGCACTTTTCCATTTAGTTTTCATGGAGACCCTATTGGTATGAAAAATGTATGCTGTTTCCTCAGATTCTGGGGAAAGTTGCTGAGCAAAGGTATTTTTCTATGAGCTTTCTTTGTACCTTTCGTCAAATATTTTTAAAAGAAATTCTGCAGTGAAGTGCCTGAGTTTACTTTGTTTTTTGCAAACAATTAGCCCATTAGTTTTGACCTCGCAATACCCAGGGGTAAACATTCTGAACATCAATAGAAGATCTACGCGAACAGCTCCGTGAGAGAGTGGGTAGAATCTGCCCTGGGTGCAGAGCATTTTCGGAAGCTCCTTGGCCAACTGAACCTCTGCTATTAACTTTGTCACAACCTTACCTTTCTTCTCTTTAGTGTGGCAGGACCAAGATCTGGCTAATCGAGCATTTTATTTCAGTGTTTTGTCAAACTGACTTAATTGATTCCAATTACACAGGTCATATTCAACCCGAGCCGTAAATGTGCCTTTTCACATCAACGCCTGCTGAATTTGTCTTCCTTTGTGATGCGGCTCACACATTTGCTCCATTCTGCTGGGTGAGCAAACAGTTAAGTGTCTTGCAGTTTGCTTTGACACCCGGGGTTAGAAAGGAAACAAGTCATTTATCCTCAAAAGCCCCCGTGAGACATGAAAGAGGGTGTGCTGCTTTTAAATAGATTTCTGTAGCAAAGTGCGCAGTCATTTTAAAGCTAGTGACGGTGACGTACTTTGAGAATTATTCATTTCTTATCTGTCAGCCTCTACCTTTCGATTTCTTTCATCTTTCCTTCTAGTTCCCAACAGTGAAGGCCAAGTTGACTCAATGCTGCCCCCAAGTGTGATTTCAGAACATGGGCCCAGAAAGAAAAAAGCAAAACAAAGAGCATAAAAAAAGAAACTCATTGTCAGAATTCATGGTATATCTTGAATTGTTCTTCATTGCTATTTAAAGAGAATACGGGTGGGAGGGAGGGAGACGCAAGAGGGAAGACATATGGGAACATATGTATAACTGATTCACTTTGTTATAAAACAGAAACTAACACACCATTGTAAAGCAATTATACCCCAATAAAGATGTTAAAAATAAATAAATAAATAAAGAGAATACGTTATGCAATGAAATAAACAACAAATATCTTTGGAGAAGCTTCTCTCTGCAAAGCCCTGGGCTATGTATAGTGGATACAAAGAAGTAAAAGATGATCCAAGCTTTTAAAGGCTTTTAAACAAATTAAACAGACAAGAATGGATGAAAGCTTAAATAAAAACGACTAACAGATGTCACCAGATCTATTAGATGAACTGTTAAAATAATGGCAGAGCAATCTAACCAGTGTAGCTGATTTTTAAAAATACAATATACGATACTATTTTCCTAGGCACTATGCTAAGTCCTTTGCATTCATTATCTCATTGAATCCACACAATAACCCCGTGGAGAAGGTAATAGCGTAACTTCTAATTTTTTCCTTGAATTAAACTGAGGCTTTTAGCTGAGAGCAAGGTCACCTAGCAAAGGCGTGGGAGAGCTGGGACTCGCCTCAGGTCTCACTGGCCCTTTGCTCTTCCCTGAGATGCTTTAGGGCCTCAGATGCTAGGGAAGGGCGCCATCACCCAAGCAGAGGTGGCCCAATGGGGTTTTCCATGGATGTGGGGTTTCCGTGGCTGTTTAAGCTCCCATAAAACTCGGAAAGCTTTGAAAAAATGAAGTGAGGAATCAGGGAGGCCCCAGCTTTTAAAACGAAGCCAGCAGCACTGTTTGGTTGTTCAAAGGAACAAGAGGTGTTGTTTTTGTTTTTTTAAGATTGATTGATTGATTGATTAATTGACTGATTTATCGCTGCATTGGGTCTTCGTTGCTGCACGCGGGCTTTCTCTAGTTGTAGCCAGCGGGGGCCACTCTTCGTTGCAGTCCGCGGGCTTCTCATTGCAGTGATTTCTCTTGTTGCAGAGCACAGGCTCTAGGTGCTTGGGCTTCAGTAGTTGTGGCTCACGGGCTCAGTAGTTGTGGTTCACGGGCTTTAGAGTGCAGGCTCGGTAGTTGTGGCGCACAGGCTTAGTTGCTCCGCGGCATGTGGGATCTTCCCGGACCAGGGCTCGAACCCGTGTCCCTTGCATTGGCAGGCGAGCAGATGTTTTTAATCAGGCAGACCTATGAGCCTGGGTTTGAATCCCAGCTCAGCCACTTACTTAACTTGTGACTTGGGCAAAGTTCTTGAACCCAGCTTCCTCTCCTGAGGAGTGAGGATATAATCATCCTTGTCCCTACTAGGCATCAAATGTGTATGAGATGCGTCTGGTCCCAAGACCATGAGGGCCAAAGATGTGATTTCAGAACATGGAATCTCTCTAGGGGAATATTTATAACACATTCAGGCTACTGGAGATGTCACAATTTTATAGATTATGCTACTATAGATTTATACTTTCAAACCACAGCCTAGAATGTATTAGTTTCTTTCCATATATGTATCTGATCTAATCCCTACACAACTGGGAATGTAGCTGAGGAAAACACACAAGACGACTATAAAAGATAAAAAGAAAAATCACCAAGGTCTTTATAGATGAGATTTATAGCTTATATTTATGAGTGTCTCTAAGCCATTCATTGCCATATGTGAAGTTAAGTCATGTCCAGGGAAACACAGATTATTACATTGTTCTGCTTTGCTCAAATATTTTCTAAGATGTTATCGCCTTAACACGGTGCTGTGGGCCCCTGGGTCCTATTCTGTATTGTGGCAAAGTGCTTCTCTTGGAAAGCATATTGTCAGTGCTATACAACTTCAGCACTTTTAAAATTGCTTTTGCTAGATGTGCGATTTCCCCGCTGACTTGAAATAGTTAACTTGCTTTCTGAAGTACCCAGTTTGGGCCTGCGCCGTGACTCAGGCTGTGCCTGCATGCGGAGATGGAAATGATCTAAGCAGTTTGGCCAACTGCTCTTGACATCACGGGGCTCTTTCTGCCTGGGTGAAACTTCCCTTTTGCTGAAAATTGCAGAAACCAATAGGCCCCAAATCATCCCAGTGAGATTTGCTTGAATTTATAGTTCCCCTTTTAAAATAATTTTTTATTTTGAAAATAACCCAATAAACAGTTTTACAAAGTCTAGCTGAGAGAGTCGGTATTTATGTCTGTTTACCAGGGGCGTTCAATTCATAGATTCATGTTTTTCATCAGTGAAGAGTCTATTTAGTTTACATGAACTTTCTAGAAGAAGGAGAAGAGGGCGGGGGGGGGGGGGGAGGGAGGAAGAATTCCCTGACATTGTACTTTCATTCCAAAGGAAGGTGGAATTTTGGTCCCTACTGCATTAGAATTCCCTGTGTAATAATCTGTGAAATTCCCATAGATTTCTAACCCACTCACCTTATTCTTCCACAGTTTTTGTCTCCCTTCAGGGCTCCCTTCTCTTCTTCCTCAGATTAGATTCCATGGCCCATCTTGCACGCATTACAAAATCTCTTGCTCCTTTTTCCCTTCAACTATACTTGCCTGGCCAAACCTCTATGTGGATTCAACCCGCTTCTCTGCCTGTTCCACTCTTGTATCCAAGGGGCTGAGTATGGCTGAAGAAAAACACAACAACGCTGGCTGCATGGCTGTGAATTTATGAACCCAAACTTCCAGGGGCCTCAGCATTGCCCATCCATCCTGCATCCTGGATTCCCTCACCTATACTCACGCCTTCTCTCTAACAAAACTTCCTTCTCACTCTCAGCTGATTATTTGCCTGATGACGGAAATGATCAGAAAAGACCTTTCACTTCTTCCTGTCTTTAACTTTACTAATCCACCTGCATCTTTGCCCATAATCCTCTCTTCCCTCCCCTGACGATGGATGAACTGCCTGTAGCTTTGTCTGAGGTCAGCCCCTCCTCTCGTGCACTGCCTTCCATCCCCTCCCTCCTCCTCAAGGTTGATGCTCCTACAAAGAAATTAGTTTCCTTTCTTCTTACCTCCTCTTCAAGCTACTTTTCCATTTCTTTGTTTCTTTTATGGAGAAATTCCCTAAAACATTTGTCTTTGCCTGCTCTGAATACTTCCTCACTTCCCATGCTCTCTTAGATACATTCCAACACTTCTCACCCGCATCTTGCCGAGAAATCACTCTCATCCGGGTCTCAAGGACTCCTGCGGTACAGAGCCAACACTGGGTTCTTGGCCCTGCCCTGCCTTGGCATCTCAGGCCCATCCGACACAACGCACAGACATGGAGACTCCACGGATCTTCATGAATGAATGACTGGACGAGCGTTGGGAATGTGTTCTTTCTCTCTATCAATATAAAGCTCCTCTACTGTGACGTGTTCTATAAACATTCAATCCATAGTAATTATTACGAGCTATAGCCTCTTTTGATGGTTTTGAAGACGGTCTTTGTCTATTGACCCCGTACATCTAACTCTCGTTTAGAGAGCTTGATCTTACCAGCTCAAGATTTGGGTTTAAGAGTATTCTAATCAGGGACTTCCCTGGAGGTCCAGAAGTTAAGACTCCAAGCTTCCACTGCAGGGGGCATGGGTTCCATCCCGGTCGGGGAACTAAGATCCTGCCCGCATGCCTTAAGGCGGGGCTCCCTCCCCCCAAAAAAGAATATTCTAATCAGTGTTATTTACTAACATAATTAGTGTCAAAAGTTCAGAAATAGCAGAAGTAAAACTAATGAATCACTAAAGTAGTAGTTAGGAGGAGGTCATTGTGCAGACACCAAAAACCCAGTCTGCAAACCAGGACTACTCAGACGAAACATGGAATTTGTTATAAAGTAGCTTATACAGCAGGAAGGCAGTAACTGTTCATTCTTCACAGTGATTGGTCATAACATTAGAGTTTTCTTCAAAGATAGGGAATTGATTAGTGGTTATCTCCTATCGATTTGGGGAAGTAGCTTGTTTTGCTTATGATTTCCAGAGGCAGAAGCAAGAGATGACCCAGGTCAAATCAGTCTTGCAAAATAAGTGACGTCAAGCTTTGCTTGTATGACAAAGCTGGTCTTGTCTGCTCAGGGACTTTTCAAGGCTGGCCTCTGTTTTTTTATTTTAGCATTAGTAGTTGAATTTCATGCAATTGCTCATCTTGCTATGGGAAACACCTAGAGTTTAGCTCATTCCAGAAAACCTGACTATTCTGTTATACACGTTTATTTTTTCACTTTAAGAAATGTTAATTTTAATAAACTGTTTTGTGGATTGCTACCTTCATTGCTATTAACTGTGATTTTATTTAACTAACTAAAAAAGAATAATTTTAAACAGGGAAATTGAAATATCAAGATCTCTAATGTCCCTAGAGTGACAACTGAAATAAAAAGTCAGTAAGAATAAACCATTTGTGAACTGCTCCCAATTACAGAAACATCCAATTCTGAGAGGTGAGAAGCAACCTCCCCCTTGATTTGCTAGTATTTCCCTCTGAAACCTGAGAACAGCTTCTCATTGCCCCGGCCTACCCTTTTGTCCTTCTCCAGATTCAGGTTCAAGAAAGACAGAGATGGGTTCTTGTGACTTGAGTCATTCTGTCACTTCTAATCACAGAATGCCAGCTCAGAAAGTGGCTGGAATGCAGAGGAGCTGACCTGCTTTGGCTCTGAGTCACTAAGAGAAAAATCCACATAAAAACAGGAGAAACAATTATTTGCGAAGGTGTTCCCTGTGGAGAGATACGTTTATGCAACCAACCCTCACCTTGCTCATGAAATGTGTGCCTAGGGTCACATATAAATTGATTTCTTGGAATTCAAACACTTTTCCCCAAAAAAAGTGCTGTTATTTATGGTCCTAGGTGAGGGAAAATCCATTTATTTCAGCCATAACAATATTGGTTGAGTTGATGTCAAAGAACAAATGCTGAAGTGAAGAGAGAGAGAGAAGAGGGAATTTCAAACTTTCTTGAGTCCAGGGCCAGCCTAAATTAAAAAATACTTAGCATGTGGCATTGGTTTTCCCCACCTCCTTTTTTGAACCCTTCTCCCTGCTGTCCTGAGCACTGCATTGTTGCTCTTACCCTTTCTTCCAAAGGAACTCAGACTCCAAAATTATTACCTACGCTCCCCCTTACCCAAATGATCATTCCCTGGGCACTTCTGGTCCCCATTAAGGCATCAGGAGCCGTGCAGATTGATTCAACTAATTAACTTTACAGTAATACCTCTTTCAACATCCCAGAAATAGACCCATTTTTTCTTTAAATGCATTTCTAAATGTCTGGAACATCCGAGTTTCTCAAAGCAAAGTGAGAAAGGAAGTTTTGCAGGTCTATTTCGCTCATGCTATTTCTGTCCATTTTAGTTCTGTTCTTCCCTTTCCTTCTGAAATATGTAAACATGTAGGTCATCTTCACAACTTGGCAGCAGTACTAGGTGGTGAAGCGGGGGTGAGAGGTGGGGGTGTGAGGACATAGCAGCATCTTCTCTGAAGGACTGAGTTGTTTCTAAGTTAGATACCGCTTCAGTCCCTTCGGCTCTGAAAGTCTCCCTGTATTGATACAACTTTCCAGCCTAAGAGGCTAAGCCTTTAGGTTTCTCTTCAAATCCTTTCTACAGCTTCATTAGATAACTACTGTCAGAGGAGTGAAGTGAACACACGGAAAAAAACGAGCTTCCTTAGTGATTAATTGAGATTGGTCCATATTTAATCCTGGCTCTCAACTCAGACTTTATAATTTAAACATCACTAATACTCTTGATTTGTCAACCACTTCTACAGGCTTTGAACTAAGAGCCTAGGTTAGCTTTCGAATTAAGCAGGCAGCCTTAGCCTCAGATCTTCAATTTGGTGTGAGTGACTCGGTGGCTAAATCAAACAATGTGTCAAGAAGCAAATTGGCTTCCCTGGACCTCAGTTACTGATAATAAACCAGACAATTTTTCTTTAACTTCTTTGGGCTAATTCCCCAGTACCCTGACATGCTAATTTCCATAAATATATTTCGGGTCTCAAGTACACAAGTCACTTTCGGTATTACTATAGAAGAATGTGTGTGACATCCCGTAACACTTTTTGAAAATAAGTATGTAACCAAAAGGTGATAATTTAGATGGCCTTCCTCACATCACATATTTTTGGTGACTCTGGTACCACCTGTGCACTAGGAGAACACATCATACTTATTTGTGATCTTCAGCAGAGTGGGAGTGGCAATTTTATATTAAGAGGACAATTTCCCCAACTACATTTTCATCTTGAAGACCTGCCTTAAACTCTTTGTCTGTGAATAAGGTTACTCAGCTAAAAAGCAGTTGTATTTGCTTAAATATTACAGGGAGGCAAGTCATCAAATTCTGATAGACTCCTTAGAGAAACGTAAGTAGCATTTACTTATTCAGATAGTTAAATCAAATTTAGATGGAAAGAATGTACTTGTAGTTCTGAAATAGGATTTGAGCACCATAATATCTTTTTGAAAACTCCTAATGCTAATGTTCATAAAATATAAATCCAATATGATCTGAAGTAGCAAGAATGATTTGAAATTAAGTCACTTCTCATAATTCAATATCATACTCATCCATATAAATAAGAACATTTGAATTTTCATGACTTCTTTGTCAATCTGAATTTAACATCGTCATCTCAATTCTCTGTCAGAGTTAACTGAAAAACAAAAACTCTAGGCTGAATGCTATTCTATAAAATACTAAAATGTCAATTCATTGTACTTGAGGGATGGGAGGAAGAAAATTAGACGTCTGTGGCTAATAAGGTGCCCTGCGTAATGGATAAACTTTGAATAATTATTCGTCACGATGATGAAGAATAATTAAATCAGCTATCACACCATTTTCAGCAGTGCAAAATTATTAAAATATAAGGAGAAGAATTTAAGTTTTTCCCAAGGAAAAATGTCAGGAAGAAAGTATCACCTGGGATTTGGCTTGGAAATTAAACCCTGGCAAATAACTTGTGGAATGAGCGGAATTCACAGGACACACAAACTAAACAAACCGGTGGCTTTGTATAGACATGTTTATTGAAAATGTCTCACCTTTGAAATTTTTTCTCTTGCCTTTGATGTTCTCCTGGCAGAACAATAAAATTCTTTCTGTACGTACTTAACAGAATAGCAAAGTTTTCACTCTAGGAGTTTATGGAAATCACTGTTGGGGAGAGTAGAGGGAACATTGCCTATGACCTTGTTTTTACAGGTTTGTTCTTCTTGAAAACAAGTTTCATGATCCATCACCAATTGTCCAGGTATTTTTCTACAGTGAAACTTTTAAGATGATAACAATTGCATCTCAGTTCCTATGAAGAGTTAGCTCCATATTGTAAATCTGCCTTTTAGAGCTCCACAAAGCCATGAAATCATCAGTTTCCCCAATTTCACATTTCAGTCAAATCAATTGTGTGGAAAATCAAGCAGTCTGGCAACATTGCTAAAGGGTATGGTCCAAGTTCCATGTGCTTTTTTTTAAAAAAGTAAACTTTTAATTTTAGAATGGTTTTAGGTTTATAGAAAAACTCTAAAGATAGTACAGAGTTCCCATATACCCCACACTGTTTCCCCTATTATTAACATCTTATATCGCTACAGTACATTTATCAGAATTAATGATCCAATATTGACATATTATTATTATCTAAATTCCATACTTTATTCAGATTTCTGTAGTGTCTACCTAATGTCCTTCTCTGTTTTAGGATTCCATCCAGGATACCACGTTACATTTAGTTCTCTGTTTCCTTAGACTCCTCTGGACTGTGACAGTTTTTTTAGATTTCCCTTGTTTTTGATTGATGTTAGCAGTTTTGAGGAATACTTAATGGCTGGGTGTTTGTAAACTGTCCTTCAATCTGAGTTTGTCTGATGTGATTATCGTGCTTAAATGTGTCATGGGTTTTTGGGAGGAAGAATTTGGAGATAAAGTGCCATTCTATCTTGATTACTGTAGCTTTGTAGTATAGTCTGAAGTCAGGGAGCCTGATTCCTCCAGCTCCGTTTTTCATTCTCAAGATTGCTTTGGCTATTCGGGGTCTTTTGTGTTTCCATACACATTGTGAAATTTTTTGTTCTAGTTCTGTGAAAAATGCCAGTGGTAGTTTGATAGGGATTGCATTGAATCTGTAGATTGCTTTGGGTAGTAGAGTCATTTTCACAATGTTGATTCTTCCGATCCAAGAACATGGTATATCTCTCCATCTATTTGTATCATTTTTAATTTCTTTCATCAGTATCTTATAGTTTTCTGCATACAGGTCTTTTGTCTCCTTAGGTAGGTTTATTCCTAGATATTTTATTCTTTTTGTTGCAATGGTAAATGGGAGTGTTTTCTTGGGGAGATCAGCTCGGTGCTTTGTGACAACCTAGTGGGGTGGGATAGGGAGGGAGGGAGACACGAGGGGGAAGGGATATGGGAACATATGTGTGTGTGTGTGACTGATTCACTTTGTTATGAAGCAGAAACTAGCACACCATTGTAAAGCAATTATACCCCAATAAAGATGTAAAAAAAAAAAAGTGCCATTCTATCAACATGACTTATCCCTGATGTTCACCTTGACCACGTGCCTGAATATGTCAGGTTTCTCCACTATAAAGAGGCTCTTAATATGTGTGCAGCCCACACATAAGGAGTAGAGAGTCATCCTCCACTTCCTTGAGAATTAAACTTTTTTACATTTAAAACAATTCTATTTAAGATAGCATCCAAATAAAATACCTGAAGCTGTAACACTATTAGGAAAATAGAATACCTGAAGCTGTAACACTATTAGGAAAAAAATAAGAGAAAAGCTTCGTGACGTTAAATTTGGCAGTGATTTCTTAAATATGGCATCAAAAGCGTAGAGGCAACAACAGAAAAAAGATAAAATGGACACCATCAAAATTAAAAATTTTGTGCATCAAAGGACACTATTAAGAGAGTGAAAAGACAACCAATAGAATGGGAGAGGATGTTTTAAAATCATATATTTGGGGCTTCCCTGGTGGTGCAGTGGTTGGGAGTCCGCCTGCCGATGCAGGGGACATGGGTTCGTGCCCCGGTCCGGGAAGATCCCACATGCTGCGGAGCGGCTGGGCCCGTGAGCCATGGCCGCTGGGCCTGCGTGTCCAGAGCCTGTGCTCCGCAACGGGAGAGGCCACAACAGTGAGAGAGGCCTGCTTACTGCAAAAAAAAAAAAAAAAAAAAAATCATATATTTGATCAGGGATTAGTGTTTACTGTACATGAAGAAGTCCTACAACTCAACAACAAAAACCAAACAGCCCAATCAAAAACGGGCAAAGGACCTGAATAGACATTCCTCCAAAAAAAGATCTATGAATGTCCAATACGCACATGAAGAGGTGCTTGACAACACTAATCATTAGGAAAATGCAAGTGCAAATCAAGACCACCATGACATACCGCTTCACTGTTAGTATGCTTATTATATATATAATCAGGAGAAATTGCAACCCTTGTGTATTGCTGGTGAAAGTGTAAAGGGGTGCAGCCACTGTGGAAAATAATTCAACAGCTCCTCAAAAAGCCAAATGTATAATTAACATATGATCCCACAATTTTACTCCTACTTATGTATCCAAAAGAACCGAAAGCAGGACTCAAACAGATATTGTTCACCAATGTTTATAGCAGCATCCTTTACAATAGCCCAAAGGTGGAAACGCCTCAAATATCCATCAACTGATGAATGGAGAAACAAAATGTGCTATATACATACAGCGGAATATTATTTTAAGAAATGAAATTCTGCTACAACAGGGACGAACCTTGAAAACATTGTGCTAAGCGAAATAAGCCAGACACAAAAGGACATATATTCTATGAGTCCACCTATATGAGGTACCTAGAATAGACAAATTCATAGAGACAGAAAGTACAATAGAGGCTACCAGGGTCTGGGAGGAGGGGAATTATTGTTTAATGGGTGTAGACTTTCTGCTTAAGATGATGACAAAATTCTAGAAATGGGTAGAATTCTAGAAATGGTTGTAACAATGTTATGAATGTAATTAACATCCCTGAACTGTATGCTCAAATACAGTTTAAACGGTAAATTTTCTACTCTGTGTATTTTGCCACAATAAAAAAAATCTGTTGACTATATTTGTGTGGGTTTATTTTTGGAATCTCTATTCTGTTCCACTGATCTATTTGTCTGGTTTTTTTTTTTTTTAATTTTGTTTATTTATTTTTGGCTGTGTTGGGTCTTCGTCACTGCATGTGGGCTTTCTCTAGTTGTGGCGAGCGGGGCCTACTCTTCATTGTGGTGCGCGGGCTTCTCATTGCAGTGGCTTCTCTTGTTGCAGAGCACGGGCTCTAGAGCACAGGCTCAGTAGTTGTGGCTCGTGGGCTCTAGAGCACAGGCTCAGTAGTTGTGGCGCTCGGGCTTAGCTGCTCCGCGGCATGGGGGATCTTCCCGGACCAGGGCTCGACCCGTGTCCCCTGCACTGGCAGGCAGATTCTTAACCACTGAGCCACCAGGGAAGCCCCTGTGTGTCTGTTCTTTCATAAATATCACTCTGTCTTGATTACTGTAGCTTTAAAGTAAATCTTGAAATCAGTAAGGGTGTGTCCTGCACCTTCAATATTGTGCCCCAAGTTCTTTTCAGTCATTAATTTCATTTTGCTCTGATAGGATGACAGGAACAGAACATTTTATTACCTGCAGGCCACCAGCCACCCTGCAAATGAAATGTACAAACTCTATGATTCTGTTTGTATGAAACAGAATTGGTTTCATACAAACAAACAGGCAAAACCAATCTAGGGGAGAAAGAGATCAGAACAGTGATTGCCTCCGATGGTAGGGCTGGGAATGACGGCAGGTTGTGTGGTGGAAGTGAAGAGTCTGTGACAGAATCCTTCCTTTCCCCAAATTCTATAACCTGACTGAGAGAGAGGAGTCATATAGGAGATGGAAGCAATGCCAGAAAAGTAGCAAGACTGTGGCTTCATAAAAGTCAAGACGAGAAGTTGCTTTGAAAGGGAGTGGCCCATAAGCTTCAGACCTGTTTTGTTAGTTCAGGACTGAACGTTCTCCACGCTCCATGAGGTTTAACAATAAGAAGGTCATTGCAAACCTTGTAAAAACAGTTTAAAGGCCCTCGAGGTTCAGGAACAAAGCAGGGTGTCTTATGCAAATGTAAACCTGTGATTTCTGAAAATCTGACAAGGAAGCCTGAAGCAATGAAAGTAATTATCAGAAATAATACAGTGTGACTGTCGAGAATAGTAGTTTTGATTTCTGAACATGGCTCCTTCTGTTGAAAACAACCCAAGCTTGTCTCCTGTTCTATGAGATATTTCCACAACATACCAGAAAATCTCTCATAAGAATAGAGGATGTCCGAGAAGCCTTATGTATAATCACAGTTAATGACAAAGTACGGCATCACGTCCTTAAAATATATTAAGTTGACCTTCCTTCTTATTCTGGAAATGGAAACATAAGGCCAGTTCCAGGACAAGGCTATGATCTCTACATTTTCTGTAACTCCCCCTGCAGAAAAGAACAGCCGTTTCTCCTCACATGTGAAAGATGTTACTCTAGGACCCAAAAAAAACTCTTCAAATTTTAAGACAATTACATACCATCTGGAAGCAGGGTAGCAGGGTCCTTACTGTGGCATACACGCTATCACCCTGTACTTTGGCCTGGTAAGCAGGCCTTTTTAACCAAGGAAAAGACCCTAGTCCTCCGTCCAAAGAGATTTTTAAGACAAAGCCTGAGGAGAAAGAACTGTAAGTCATCTCATCTGCTACTTGTTAGTCTTGATTTTCTTTTAACTTTACGTCAGCCTGTGTTAATAAAAGTAGTCATTAGGATTATCGTTGCTAACATTTATTGACCATCTACTATGTCTCAGGTGTGGTTCTAAGTACTTTACTCATTATCTATTCACAAAAATCAGATGAAGTAGGTAAAATGATTATCTTCCCTTTACAGATAAAGAAACTGGGACACAGAGAGGTTAGGTAACTTGCTTGTGGGCACACAGCCAGGGGGTGATCCTGAGAAGGATGTGATTGGAGCACTCATCTAGATGTCCCTCTGCCTGAGCCACGCCCAGCCCCTGACTTCCTTTGTGTAAGTGACTCAGGAGCAGTTGTTTCAGCTGCTGGACAACATCAAGGAACCTGTGGTTCGGGTAAAAGAACAGCCTTCCAGTTCCGCAGGCGCTGTAAGACTCAGCCTGAGGAGAAGGTTGCTAGTGTGGCCAGAACAGAAACTGCATGTCAGTGCCGTTTGCCCCAGGGTGCAGGCCTCTAATTTCTTTTACTTGCTACACTCTGGAGCCAGAACCCCACGGCACCAAGGAAATGAAGAAACAAGTATGAAGTGCTGAGAAAAAGAAAGGAAAGAAAGGAAGAAAGAGAGAGCCAGAGGGAGAGGGAGAGAGACAGAAAGGGAGAAAGAGAGATAGACAGAGACAGAAAGAAATAGGAAGGAAGGGAGGGAGGGAGGGAGGGAGGGAGGAACAAAGGAACGAAGGATGCACCTTTCAGTGAACTGCCTGACCCAGTAGAATATTCCTGCTGTAACAAATGTTCCCTTAGTTTAAAATAATACATGTTTTGTCCAAGTATTTATGTACTCAGCGTTACTACTTTTGTTCTTTGCAAACCCATAAAGAGGAAAACTCAACACACATATGTTGGAAGGGAGAGAACAGGTCAAATACTAATGTGACTGCTTAGCATTGTGGAAGGAAGAACCTGCAAAGCCCGTGTTTTCTAGTAGAGAGCCACCTAGTGGCCAAGAATGGATGCACTTATATATTTATTAAAAGCAATCGCCTCAGAGTTAAGGGTAGAAACTGGCCAGACAAGAAGCAGTGAACAGAGAGGCCTTGGCAATTTCCATCACAGTTCCCTCTTGGTCAGTCTTCAGGGACATATTTTTACAACTGTAGGTGTACAATTTATCACTCAAAATGCAAAATGTTTTTTTCAAAAGGGCCAAATTTAGAAATTATTGTTAGAGGTAATTTAATGGCATTATCTTGTCTCAGATCACATGTATAATGGTAAAGGTGGTAACAAATAATTTTAAAAAATAGGTAGACTCTCGCAGATGATGAAACTGGGAAAGGAATCATCAGTCAATCAGAGATTTCCACAAATTTCTGCAAGATGGCAAACAAATGTAGATATGGTAACTGCTCCATCCAAGGAACATTACCGTCATGCCCACAGAAAGCCCGCTGCTTTTTCTATTTGTTTCCTTTTATTCCCATTCCCCACTCCTTTCTTCCTTACCCACATGGGTGTAAGAGCTTCACTCTCAAAAAGAACAAGCAACCAAACATCCCATTTGAGGAAATCATTCAACCTTGTGGCCAAGACTGTTCCTTGCTTCTCAATATTAAGTCTCCCCCCATTTTATGGATATGTTCTTGCAAAATATGTTTTGTTGTTTTGCGTGAAAGTTTTTTTCTTTTTTCTTCATTTTAAAGTGAAGTAAATTTTGCATACAGAAAATGCACAGATCTTAAATCTACAGTCAGAGTTTTTACAAATCTCTTGCAAGCAGCATACATGTTTGTTGTTTAAATGATGTTATCAGCTCTATCAAGGTCTAATTTATGTACAATAACCTGCCTCCATTTCAAGTGTATAGTTCAGTACAGTTCAGGGATTTGACAGATGGATACACCCATGAAAACACAACCATAATCAAGACTCAGATTCCCCTTGTCCCCAGACCTGCTTCATGCCACGTGCAGTTCATCTCTCCCCTACTCCCAGCCCCGAACAACCACTGATTTCCTTTTCATCACTCCAGATTAGGTTGTGTTTAACAGAATTTTGCATAAAAGGAATCCTATAGTATGTACTCTTCTGTGATAAACTATTTCACTCAGAATAATGATTTTGATATTCATCCCTGTGATATGTGAATGGGTAGTTTGTTCTTTTTGCTGCTGAGTTGTATACTTTTACACGGATGCACCACAGATTGTTAACACATACGTATGTCTAGGTTGTTTCCAGTCAGGGCTATGATGAAAAAAATTTGCTATGAACATTCATAGATAAGTCTTTGTGTAAAAACATTTTTGTATGGACTTGGGGTTAATCCCTAGGAATGGGATGGCCGGATCCTATGATGGGAGCATGTTTAACTTTCTAACAGACTGTCAGTGGCAGTTCCACATTACATTCCTGTCAACCAGCTGTGAGGGTTACCACTGCTCATCTTTACCTACATTCCACCTACATCTTCACCTAAAATTAAGACTTTTTAATTTTAGCCCTACTAACAGGCTATCTCATCATTGTGTTGGGCATTTCTTTGTGGTTTTCATTTTTTGCCCTAATCAACAATAATACTGAACGTCTTTTCATGTATTTATTTGTGGGTGTGTAGACAAAAAGGAAAATAAACTAAAACCATTCATGGAAGCCCCCATCTCCCATCCCCGGCATCAGGGTGACAGACTTCATGGATGGGGGTATTTTCCTCTTAGAAGAGATATTTTGATTCCTGAGGCAAATGGTCTCACTGTCTGAATCTTAAACAATAGCAGGGCCCTGGCATTTATATTTTCTATAAAATAATAAATAGGGTAATAAAGTCATCTGAATACTCCCAACTTATCTTTGTTTTATCTCAAATATAATGAGATAATTACAGACTGAACTGTTAAAAAAAATCCTCTCTAATTCTAAAGAAGTAATCTGACAATTTTTCAGGAAAACATGAAAAATGGCAGCATGGTTGATAGCCACAAAAACTGCAAACAAGACTGGAAGTTCAAAGTGTCCAATAAATGACAATTGGTTTTATAAATTATGATGCCTCTATAGCATGGAAAACTGTGCAACCCGTGAGAATAATGCAGTGCAACATTTAATCACGTGGAAAGTTTTTCATAACGTATTCAGCCATTAAAGCTAAGTTTTAGAACTATATTTCAATATACTTTATTATGTATTTGTGTATATGTTCATTTGTACATAGGCTAATGTATTTGCTTGTGTGTGCATTTGTTTTGCATTTGTTCAGTCACGTTTGTTGCAGGATCAACCCTTTTGACTGAACACTCCATGGTAGTATAACTGGGTCCAGGTGCTCCAATCCCATGGTCAGACCTCAAACTCTTCATTTCCTGCCTTGGTTTCCTCTGGGTTCCTTCACTCCCAGGCATGCTCTCCCAACATCATGGCGGCCAGTTATCAGAAGATCCAGGTTGACAAGCAACCAGCAGATCTTCCCTCCAGATCAAACAAAAGTTTGGAAGTGAACTCCCTTGATTTTGACCTTGTTTGGATCCTGTGCTCCTGATAGAATATGAGGAATGGAGGGGCCTGGAGCCAGAAGGGTTGACCAGCAGTCCTAGCCCAACATACAGACAATGAGTGAGGGTGGGATGACCTCAAAGTAAAACTGAGCTGAGGGATTGAACAACCACAGACGCCTATTATATCTGTACTTAAAATTTCTTACAAGATGACCTGGATTTCTTGTGTGCAAGTAAATAAAACAAGGCTTGGTCATATTAAAATGTTCAATCTCTTTCTATTCTGATAGATTTTTCAAAACACGATTTATGTTTCATTCATCTTTTTACCCCCTGCATAGAAAACAATTACTAACACACTGTAACCATTCACTATATTTGAATCAAAGTATCTTATTAAAAATAAAAAATCCTTAATAAAATTGGCCACAAGATGTCCCTACTGTTCCAGAAGATACGTTCTATGTGCACCTCCCCCCCCCACCCCCAAGACAGATTTTTCATTTCAACTGATTTACTTTGAGGATGTTAGCCAGGTGCTACTGGCTAACATTTAAATTAAATAGCTACTGGCTATTTAATGAGATTTTTGTTCTAAATCTGGTTTTAAAATGCTATGCCTCTAAGAAATCAGGTACTAAATGTTCAGAGTAGTAGACATCTTTAAACCAGGGTTAAAGGAATACTCCCAAACGGCAGTCGTACACTTGTCTTTAAAAATCCACATTAAACTGTGGTTTTTTTCTTAAATTGTGGAAGTCCTTTGCGGCCACTTTGAGTTCTTAAGTTATCAGAAAATATTACTACTGTAATATGGAATTTACAGCAATATTATTCTCTGTAAAAGCTAATGAAAAGTGAAGATTTAAAGTATTGTGTTGGCCAAAAAGTTTGTTTGGGTTTTTCCGTAAGATGGTATGGAAAAAGCCAGACGAACTTTTTGGCCAACCCAGCGTGTCCTATTAACGTGTTCTTGTAAGATACAAGAGGAATACAAATGTTGCATTTGTTTTATTTATAAGTATGTGCTCTGAGGAATGCTGAGTGAGTCTAGACTGGAAGGAGGGAGACTCCACTTAGTTTTACCAACTGAGTCTATATCGTGGTTACTCCTAGTCACCAGTGAGAGTCAATTCTCTTCCTTACAGATGCCTTACAAACCCCTGAATCACAACAGGTGGTCTACAAGAAATACTTCGTTGCATCAAGAATTCCTCAATGGAGTGTTCTGAAAATAACTTCTACATCTAATGCATACATGAGTTGGAAGAGAAACACAGATACACCTGAAGGACCAGGAAAATTCTAGAGGCAAACAGATTTTCTGCACCCCTGAAGCAAGATCCAATTTATAATCAAGACTCTTTTTTTTTTTTAGTTGACTTAAGCGTTTTCTTTTAATTGCTTTTGAGTTAATTATTGATTAAAAGTATCATTACAGAAATATAGGTGAATGTTGATTAAGCCTGAGTTTCTCTTTTGAAAGGGAAGAGGTGGAAGAGTTAAAGGTCTCATTATTTTTTAACCCACTGATGGGCAGGGTTATGGGTTGAATTATGTCTCCCCTAAAATTCATATATTGAAGTCCTAACCCCAGTACCCTGGAAGGTGACCTTCTTTGGAAATAGGCTGGTTATAGATGTGATGAGTGAAAATGAGGTTATACTGGAGTAGGGTGGGTCCCTGGTGTTCTTTTTTTTATATGTATATAAATTTATTTATTTATTTATTTTTGGCTGCGTTGCATCTTCATTGCTGTGCACAGGCTTTCTCTAGTTGTAGCGAGCGGGGGCTACTCTTTGCTGCGGTGCAGGGTCTTCTCACTGCGGTGGCTTCTCTTGTTGCGGAGCACAGGCTCTAGGCGTGTGGGCTTCAGTAGTTGTGGCTCACGGGCTCAGTAGTTGTGGCTCATGGGCTCTAGAGCGCAGGCTCAGTAGTTGTGGCGCACGGGCTTAGTTGCTCTGTGGCATGTGGGATCTTCCCAGACCAGGGCTCGAACCTATGTCCCCTGCATTGACAGGCGGATTCTTAACCACTGTGCCACCAGGGAAGTCCAATAATGCAATTTTAGAATCATCATATCTTGTCTTATTACAGATGAGGAAATTAGGTAGAAAGGTTTACTGACAAAGCTATAATATGGCAGACTTTTCCGTCCCCAAAGAGGTAAAGTGGGGGAACTTGCAGATCTCTTCCATTTTGACTGATTGCCTCATGACAGAAGGTTAAAGATAGCATTTTCTAGTCATGGAGGGAAACACGTATTCTAGGTACTCTTGAGATGTGGATGTGCTGTAAGTGCTACAACAAGCAGAACATAGATCAAAGAAGACCTGAAAACCTTGAAACTAAACTTTTATTAGTGAATCATCCAGAGGCATCTGGAAGCTCCTTACTATCTATTTTTTCTTTTCTTTCCTTTTTCTGGCTGCACAGCACGTGGGATCTTAGCTCCCCACCCAGGGATCGAACCCGCGCCCCCTGCAGTGGAAGCGTGAAGTCTTAACCGCTGGACGCCAGGGAAGGCCTGCCCCTTACTATCTTGTCTCTCTGTAGCTGGTGTCTCTCCCTCGAATCAAAGGCAAGTTAAACTCTCTTTCACCCAAGTTACAGCTCATCTCTTGAGCCTTCCCTTCCAAATACATGCATTCACCCCTCCTGCGCCTCCGTTTCTCTTCCTCCTTGCTTGACGAAGTCCTACATTTCTGTTACGGGCTGAACTGTGTGTCTCCAAAATTTCCACGTTGAAGTCCTAGCCCCTAGGAGCTCAGAATGTGACAGTATTTGGAGGCAAGATCTTTAAAGAAGTTAATTAAAGTAGGTCATTAGGGTGGGCCCTGAGCCAATAAGGCTAGTGTCCCTATAACAAGAGGCGATTAGGACACAGGCACGCTCAGAAGACCACGTGAAGACACAGGGAGAAGATGGTCACCTAGGAGCCAAGGACAGAGCCCTCAGACTACACCTTGCTCTTAGACTTCTAGCCTCCCGAACTGTGAGGAAATACATTTCTGTTATTTAAACCACCCAGTCTGTGATCCTTTGTTATGACAGCCCCAGCGAATTAATACAACTTCCTTGAAGACCCAGCCAGCTTTTAACTACCACATTATTCCCCACTCACTTAGGACAGGGCATGTATTAAACTACTTTTACGCTTAGCTTTATATAGACTTTCTCCCCACTTCCAAGCCAAGGAACTACTAAGTGCCCTGTTGTCACTAGAGGTAAATCATGAGAAAAATACAAGATTACGTGTAAGCATACATGTAAGGACTTCAACATAGCTCTGTCTGTTATTGGATGCTGTCTCCAGGTTACATATTTCATGCAGAGGTAATTGATGTAAGTTTAATTTTTTTTTTTTTTTTGTCTTTTCTGAAGTCTGGAGCTGGGCTTAGAAAGTCCCAAGTTCTGAGTATTATTATGTGAATTCCTTCCAACGTGTATTAATTGTAGCACCTCTTAATCACAGGGAGTTTGATAAACCAACACCTCACCTTTGATGATAGGTGATGGACGTTATAGAAACATGCTATTTATCTCTCACGTTATATATTTCTATGGTAGTGGGAGTTTTCTGGAAGCCATGCCTTAATGCAGAGGAATTACCTTAAGAACTTTAGCTGCTGTGGCAGAATCAGGGGTGTATGGTTTTATCCCATAAGGCCCTTCAGTATCTCTAACCGTGGAGGTGCCACCCTGACTTCCAAAAATCTGGCAATGGCCTTACTTGTTTTGGGAGGCACAATGATGTCCCCCCAAAGATCCCAATCCTGGAACCTATGAATACATTCTCTCACATGGCAAAAGGGACGTGGCCGAGGGGATTAAGTTAAGGCTATCGAGATGGAGAGATTATCCTGGATTATCTAGGTGGGCCCCGTGTAATCACAAGGGTCTTTATAAGTGAAAGAGGGAGGCAGGAGGGTCATGTGACTGATGACATCAGAGTGATGAGGTCATGAGCCAAAGAGAGCAGGTGGCCCCTGGGGGCTGGGAAAGATGAGGATGAATTCTCCCTCCGGCCTCCAGAGGGCGCACAGTCCTGCCGACTCCTTGATTTTATCCCCATAAGACCCATTTCAGACTCTGACCTCCAGAATTGCAAGATCATAAATTTGTGTTGTTTTAGGCTACTAAGGTTGTGATAATTTTTTACAGCAGCAGCAGGAAACTCATACAGCTGACCAGTAACCTGGTTACTCAGCTTGGTGTCTGAAATTGCAGGGCTCCTAAAAGCTGAGCTGGGACATCTCCCAGGATCCCAGAAGTCCTCCGCACCAGCCCAACCCCCAAACACACGCTGTGGGCAGGGCCTGGGGTGCTTCTGAAAAGCATTTGAGTGACCTGATCTAATCAGCTGATATTTCTAGTCACCTAATTTAATCAGGCCAGATCCAACCGGCTTGTTATCTACTGGATCTGACTTTTCAGCTAAATTGACTGATTAATTTAGTAAATTAATTCATAAAGACACATTAATGTCTGTCAATGTCTAAATGAATTACTTCATTTAGAAAGTTTTTTTCAGGTTTTTATTTTACCCAAAAAACTTTAAGATAAAGGGTCAGGCACCACAGGGGACTTTGTGGTTGTCTGATTCTTGGTTGTCTGGGAGGGTGAGGGTTCGGGGAGAGCCATTCATAAGTCACAGCAGCCTCTGCTGTGGAGACAGGATCAATGTGGCTAAAGGTTAGAGGAAGACCAAGCCCTGGACTTGTTAAAAGGCCGCAATGGAAGGCCAGTTTGGGGGAAGGAAATTCTGAGACCCGAGATGATGAGCCCTAAGATCCTGAATTTCCTCTGCTTCAGTGAAGTTTTAAAACTCCTGTTCGGAGTCCACTCTTGGGCAGAGATACTTCTGAACTATGTACACACGGTAGATGTACTGTAGACATCAAGTGAGCCCTCTATCTGTGTGCCCCAATATAGGAGCAAAGTGTGAGCGCACGCATGTGTATGTGTGTGAGTGTGTGTGTGAGTGATGAAGAGGAGAGGAAGCCTGGCTTTAACTACCAGTGGTACCTGACACCAGCAGGACAGACAGTGAGTTTTGGGATGTGTGCCCTTCAATGCCCGTGGGGCCTGGCAGGTACCTGAACCCTGAGCTAGGAGCAGACAACTATGAGCTGGTCCCTGCCCGCCCGGGGAGGCGCATCCAGCCCCCAGCCTCCAGTCTGTGACCTCTGAGCCTGTGTTTAGACAAGACACATGCAAATCTCATAATGCAGTGCCAGGCCCCTAGGAGGCAGTCAGTAAACGGCTGTGATGCAGGTGATGGTGGCAATCGTTGATGGCGACGGTGCTAGCGAGGTGAAGTGCTTGCCCTCCCATTAGTTTTTTCTTTTTTTCTCCCTCTCCTTTTGTCCATCCTTTCATCACTTTCTTGTTTCCTTTCAAGCAACCCAGTGCCTTTCAAAGTCTTTCAGGTTTAAAAGTCTCTGGCGCACCCATGACCGTCAGGAGAAAATCCAAAGTGAAAAGTCTTTCAACTCCCACTCGTTTTCAGTTCTCATCTACCCAAGACATATCGATTAGCTTATTCTCAAAAGTTATGGACTGTTCACAAAATCTCTACCTGATATTCACATGTCCTCCTGGCCATCTAGCTTCTGCCCTTCTCTGGACATAGGCAGTGATGCTTAGATCTTCTATATGAGGCTTTAGGACAGAATTCACAGAGTTTTCAGAGGTACAGGGATCACAACACCTTTGCAAGCCACACAGTTACAAGTGCAGTTTCATAATAGGTCTATGATGCTCTGAAATTGCTAGTTTTTTAAGTTACATTTTGGGGGAAATCAGCACTGAAGACAAACTATAGATTAAAATTTAGAAAAAATTAGTTATATAGAAATGTCAGTAATGATAATAATTTGTTTATTAAGCATTTCTATGAGCTGGGTATGTTCTAAGCCCTTTACAGATATTAAGCCATTTTGCGGATAAGGAAACTGAGGCCCAGAGAGGTCAGGTAGCCTGCCCAAGATTATCCAGCTACAAGTGGTGACGCTTGGGATAAAATTCTAAAAGCATATACTTTTGACCCTTATAAGTGGACTGTTTTTCACTAAAGACATACTACAGTACTACACGATCCCCGGCTGGTTGAATCCGTGGCTGCAGAACCGTAGATACACAGGGCTGCCCGTAAAATTACACGCTGCTCTTCGACTCCCCGGAGGGTCAGCGTCCCTAACCCCTGAGTTGTTGAAAAGTCAACTGTATCACAATCCCAGTCCCAACCATGGAAGCAAGAGAGCAAATGAGTGGCTGTATTTGTTATCGATTGTGGTGTAACCAAATCCCCCCAAACTTAGCTGCCCGGAACCACAAACATTCATCATCTCACAGTTTCTGTGGGGCAGGACTCCAGTTGCAGAGGTTGCAGTGAAGCTGAGGCTGCTGCCACCTCAAGGCTCCACCAGGTCTAGAATATCCACTGTCATGGCTGCTGGCGGACCTCAGTTCCTTGCCATGTGGCATCTCCATACGCTGCCCGTGTGTCCTAATGACAAGGCAGTTAGTGAGCCCAGCCCACAGAGAGCACCCGAGGCAGAACCCACAGTCTCTTTATCCTCGCTTCAGAAGTGACAGGCCATCATGTTTACCGCATTCCAATCATCAGAAGCAGATCAGTAAGTCTGGCCACACTGAAGGGAAGGGATGGCCAGAGTACCAGGAGACAGGGCTGCCAGGGATACCTGCCACAAGAGCCTCTGGAAACTGAATGCATCAGTATGAGCAGAAGAGGTAAACTTAAATCTCAATGGCCAGGGATGCTTTCCCCATATTTTCCATTACAATTTCCAGTACAGGGGAATACAGCTTGCTTTGTTTTGTTTTCCTCTTTGGGGAAGTAAGATCATTTTAAGTTCATACTTTCCTTAAAGCATGGAAAAAGAATTCCATATTTATGCCTTTCCTGAAACGTCCCCACTGTTTGGGAGACATGTGCTCTAATTTTTGTGTTGAGCTCTGTCTCCTTGGAAGATGAGGCAATAACGCGGGATGAGATCTTTGCCTCCGTAGCCTTCCGCATCTTTCTGGTACCCGCTATCTTTTCCTTTTCAGTAACACCTCACGTCCCTGCCATTTCATTGTGTAGCATTAAAACTAGGTCAACCTGTTCTTTCATTAAATTTCCCTCAAACATAGCACTGTCAATTTCAGAATGGTTTTTCCAGGCGTGGTCAGTCAATGAGAAAGCCTGAGGAGCCTTGGGGGTTGCCATGGCAACCGCCGGAGAGATGAGGACACACAGGTTAAATTAGCTGTCTCCTGTCACCTGGTGCTGCCTGGGGCAGGGCCTCTTTCTGGAGCCTGGAGCCGGACTGGGATGCTGGATGCATACAGAGCAGCAGGGAAGGACCAGCAAAGCAGCCACAGATGGGAGCTGGTCAGAGGGAACCCTCCTCACGGGGCAGAGCCCAGCCCTTCCTGGGGCTGAGAATCGGGGGCAACCTTCCGTGCCACCCGTACCTTCATCTCCCTTTCTCAGAAACCCCCAGTCTGTATGTGCTGTGAATGTAACATCTCCTGTAAACAACTTCTCCTGAGCAATGACTAAGAGGCGTGAGCTAGAAAGAGAGGCAGGGGCTGCAGGAAACAAGGGACTTGGGGCTGGGACCCCGAGCAGGTCCTATAATGAGTGCGCTTCCGCGTCCTGCAAGGTAGACGGGATTTGGTCTCCGTCTGCTACTGCTTCTGCATATGTCCTGTTTTCTTTCTCTCCCTTCTCTTTATTTTTAACTCAACCTAAATAATTTCTTTTTTTCCTCGCAAGATGTTCATTGCCATCTGCTGACCAGACTCAGTCACTGCAAATAAAACTGCAAACCTGATACCCAGGCAGGAGGTGACTGCGTGTCACTGTGTCCTGGTGCTTCCGAATTAATTAAGCTAAGACTGAGGTCCCTATTTAAACAGGATCGTGGTGGTTTTAGGACCAGGAAGCAACAAGAGTCCAGGGTGGCTGGATAGGAGATTGGAAAAATAGGAAAGAACACAGATGCCAAATCAGTGAGTTAATGACAAAAGGACATCACCATTTTGCCTCTTCAGATATGTAAACAAAGGGCAAGTATCACAAATCCCAATATTTCATTATAAAAAGTTAGTTGAGAATATCACCATTTAATGCTTTAAGGAGGAAACGATAAGTGTAGACATAATGATATAGAATAAAGGGGAAATGAATAAACCCATGAGTCGTTAGGACTGATCGTCGCGGGGACTAGACTGGAGGAAGGTCAGTGACAGAGGACAGAGGCGGAGACGAGGTCAGGCTGCCCCCCACATGTACAGATGGAGGTCCACATGTGTCCAATATTTAAAATAATAATCCCAGCTAGACACTGCTATAGAAGACATATCTCATCTTCCTCCCTTGACGAATACAGCATGTCAGGATGACGTGAAATGTCAGGCTGGAATTCAGCCCTCAGATTCTTCAGTTTTAAGTGCCAGAATGCCGACCTGCAAAGACGCCCAGCCTCTGTGCCCCTGGCTTTGAACCTGGTGCCTTCTCTCCTCACCTCTGGCTCCCTCCTGCGGGACGAGCTGGCTTCAATGTGTGGTTATCCCGGCTTCACCTCCAAGTCTGTCCAGCCTCAGGTACGCACGTAGAAACCCACTCAGCCCTCTAGAGGATGGCTGGGGCCGGGGCGGGGGGTGGGTGCAGAGATAGGCGGAGATGCTGGTGCCGGCTTGAGGCTGCAGGGTAGATGGTTCCAGGGCCCCAGGTCCCCGACTATGTGGTCCACACGGGGAACATGGCCCCCGGCCCCTTGGGCTCTTAGCTGGTGGCAAGGAGCTTGGCTGCAGGGAGGCAGAGCAGTCCTTCTAAAGTATGGGGCTGAGGCTGGGGGCCCTCTTGCCCCCATTTCTGGGCACTGCTGATGTGAGAGGAGGTGAAGGGTTGGAAGGCATGGCAGGCAGCTGGGGCTGGGAATGTACACTCTGCTCCCCCTACACTTCCAGCATGGATCCCTTTCCCGACCCTCCTCAAATTACACTTTTTAAAATTAATTAATTTTAAAAAGGGCTGCATTGGTCATTGCTGCTGCTGTGCACGGGCTCAGTAGTTGTGGCTCGTGGGCTCAGTAGTTGTGGCTCGCAGGCTCAGTAGTTGTGGCACATGGGCTCAGTAGTTGTGGCAGGCGGGCTCAGTAGTTGTGGCTCATGGGCTCAGTAGTTGTGGCAGGCGGGCTCAGTAGTTGTGGCTTGCGGGCTCAATAGTTGTGGCGCACGGGCTCAGTTGCTCTGTGGCACGTGGGATCTTCACAGACCAGGGCTCGAACCCGTGTCCCCTGCATTGGCAGGTGGATTCTTAACCACTGTGCCACCAGGGAAGTCCCAAATTACACTTACTGTTGAAAGTTATTCGTGCCAAAACCCTTTCACAGTCTCCTGGTATGATATCATCAGACTTCTCTGCCTAGCTGCACCCCTCTTTGTTTTTTTTTTTTGTAGTTTATTTTTTTAATTGGAGTCTAGTTGCTTTACAATGTTGTGTTAGTTTCTGCTGTACAGCAAAGTGAATCAGATATCAGATTCAGATATCAGATATCCCCTCTTTTTTGGATTTTCTTCCCATTTAGGTCACCACAGAGCACTGAGTAGAGTTCCCTGTGTTATACAGTAGGTTCTCATTAGTTATCTGTTTTATACATAGTATCAATAGTGTATATATGTCAATCCCCATCTCCCAATTCGTCCCACCCCTCCCTTCCCCCCTTGGTAACCATAAGTTTGTTCTCTACATCTGTGACTCTATTTCTGCTTTGCCAGTGAGTTCATCTGTACCATTTTTCCAGATTCCACATATAGGCGATATTACATGATATTTGTTTTTCTCTTTCTGTCCCACTTTCTGGAGAATTTTTATCATAAATGGGTGTTGAATTTTGTTGAAAGCTTTTTCTGCATCTATTGAGATGATCATATGGTGTTTATTCTTCAGTTTGTTAACTGGTGTATCACATTGATTTGCATGTATTAAAGAATCCTTGCGTCCCTGGGATAAATTCCACTTGGTCATGGTGCATGATCATTTTAATGTGTTGTTGGATTCTGTTTCTGGTTCATTTTCTTAGGTTTAAAAATATTAAACCTACAAGAATTAACATAAAAGAATTTGACTGTTGGCTGCTTTTAATTCTTATTAAATCCTAAAATTACTTAAACCTTATAAAGTTAATAAATATTTTGCTTCCCCAAATTATTCCATTATCTTTGGAGGCAATTATGTTGAATTTAGACAAGATCAGGCACATGCAGGGTGGTATGGCCATAGTATTATGTCAAATTTAGATTAGAATCTTCAAATTAATTTTTATTACAGTTCCATATAGATATACATAACTGGAGCAAGTAACATGGACTCCTGTTATTTCAAATATAGAGAAATGGTATTATGTATATCTTAAATGTGATTTTAAAATTTGCCATTAGAGTTTAAGATCTATCCTTGTCAATATATATACATATGTATATATATACATGTATACATATATACACATATATGTATATATACAGATATATACATATATGTATATACATACATACATATACACATATACACATATCTATCCTTGTCAACATATATACATATGTACATTCATATTTATATTTATCTATCATCTGTCTATCATCTATCAATCATTCATCTACCTATCTATCTCTAGAAAACATATTCACTCTTTTGACTTCAGAATCTTAGTCCAACACATAAATATATCACAATTAGTTATTTACCCCTTTGTTGATGGGTTTTTTCCCATGAACATCATTTTACGTGTTTCCTTATGTACATACATAAAACTTTTCTTTGGGTCTATTCTTGGAAGTGTATTTGTTAGGTCATTTTGAGGCTTAAGAAAACGGAATTTTGTGTAAAGATACATGGGGGAGGGGGCCGAAGCTGGAACAGAAAGGGGGGATGACAGGTCCCACCCCCTCCACGTGTCTCCCCAGGCTCTGGGTCTCTCCTGTGGCATCCCCGCTGCTGTCTGCACAGCCGCTCCATCCCTGCTACCTGGCGCTCCCTCAGCCTCACCGCAGCTCTCACAGGGCTGGGCTGTCATTGCCCAGCCTCAGTCTCTTGCTACCTTTAGAGCTCCTGACCCCTCGGCTCACCCCATCTCTCTGTGTTTATCAATCCAGCTCTTGAGAACCACTGTCTGGTTGGCCTTTCTGAACCAGGCTCTGTGGAAGGATGCTGACTTCCTAGGGCTGATTTGGACTGGGGAGGGACTGGGGGCAGGGTGGGGACTGTGACACTGATCTTTGCAGCAACAGGGCCATGGATGGGGCGCAGTTTCCCTGAGTGAGGGGTGAGCCTGGCAAGCATTGGAGGCTTGGTCCGTGAATTACACATCTATTTCCCCCCACACTCCCCTAAATCCTCTCTTCCAGCAGCCCTCCCTGACCTTCCTGTCAGATGTAGATGACCTTCTCTCTCCTTTCATGACCCCAACACGAAACTCTACGGTAACATTAATGACTTTGACCTGCTATTTCTGCTAGATGTTTAGTCACCCTGATGGCAGGAACCACATCGCATTTTGCTTTGTCCGGTGCCCAGCACGGCACCTGACATGCGTCAGATAATTCATAAATGCATGAGGCTGAGTGCATTAAAAACGCCCAGGAGACTGGCAGAGTCTGCGAATGCCTCATGCATGAATTACAGCTTGAGCTGGGCCTACATTTAATCGGGTTGCGTTGGACACTTTTTCTCCCTTGATTTCAGGCAAGCAGATCCTGACCTCATGGCGAGGTGAGCACACCTTCCCCGACCCCTTCCTTAAGCTCTTTGCTGCATCTCCACCATCTCCAACCACCACTCTGCCCCGACACCTGTCCCACATCTACACTCCCAAACTTCGCCCCAGCTTGGGACCTATCCAAATTCTATCCAGGAGTCTAGGGCCCTTGAAGCCAAGGGGAAAACAAAATGTCAACAGAGCGTCAAAGAATTCTTGAAGGCAGTATAGTCAACCGAGTCAGAAAGGAGGTGGAGGTGGTCTAAGTGTAGAACGTTTGCCACTGAGGCGGTGACAGGCGGCCCAGCAGCACGATTCAGTGCCAGGCGTGATGGGGAGAGGGGAAGTCGGGCACCGATTGCTGGGGGAGGGGAGGGGATGGAGGGGGAGACGTGGCATCTGTGGACCTCAGCAAGAATTCTGATGAGCACAGTGCGGAAGAAAGCGCCGGGGGAAGGCGATCCCCTCCTGGGGAAGTGACAGGGTTGGCGACTCTGTTATCCGTAAAGGGCAGCAGCAAGAAGGGATAGGGGGTCGGAGGACCCGCGAATTTTACGGGGAAAAGGGCGGGCGGTCTGGAGTTGCCCTGAGGGCAGTAGAGGGCGCTACCCCATCTCCAGGGCCAGGGTGGAGGGTAAGCAGCTGCTCCCTTGAAGGGAATATAAAGGCAGCGGCCTCAGCAGCAAAACCGTCAAGGGACCTTTCCAGAGAGTCGACTGAAGATACAGGGATCTGGCCCAAGGCTGGCCGCGATCCCAAAGAGTGCAGGAGAAGGATAGCAAAGCTGGAATTGATGGAAGGCGGGGTCAGGTGGCAGCGAGCCAAGGCCCACGGGGAGGCCGGGTGACAGGGGTCCAGGCCTTCCTGTGCAGACGACTCCGACAGGGGAAAGGGCGCCACGAGATGCCACCGACGGCCGCAGCACAGACTGCGGCCCTGAGGATGGCGGGCTGTGGGCAGGGACGGAGCTCTTCCCAGGGACGCGCAGAGTTTCGGGGGCCCCTGTTCCCTTCCGCCAATGGCTGGCTGGGGAAGTCTCAAGGCCCTGGGAACACGTCGCCAGGCTGAGAGCAGTGGCCCCGAGACCCAGGAGGCGCCAGCCCCGTGATGATTAACCAACCCCGGGGGCTGGCTCTGGCCTTCGCTCCAGCCTGGAGGCTCCCACGCACCTCCTGATGTCGCCTGCGGACCTGAAGGCGCAGAGACCCCAGAGCCACAGGACAGGTCGGCAGGGGGCTGCTTCCCTCCCCTCCAGCTTCGCCCCTGCTCTTCTCGGGCTCCAGGGTCCCTCACCCAGCTCCCCCCTCCGCTTGGTTTTATTTTGTTTCCACTGGTGTCAAGACAGCATACGCGTGTTTCCTAATTTCACAGAGAAGGGCCCACCACTTCCCTCTCCTCCCAGAAGATAAAGCCTCTCTTTATAACCACTTAAAAATGAAAAACAAAATTATCAGGGACAAGTTAATTTTACTATAATTAACCTATTTACCACAATTAGGATTTAAATTTCCTACGCAGGACTTTCCCAACTGTAACGTGGGGAAGTTTCCATTTGATGAGGCCGCGAACTCTAATAGCCAAACAGCCAGAGGTAGGACCCCCTTTCTCTTTTTCACAGGTCATGGGTTAGATTTGTAGCTCATGAAACCTTGTTTGGCATATTTTCTACCACCTGTGGCTCGTTCATCTAATGGGTCCAGCCATGCCTCACTCAGGGGCAGGGCCACATCGCCCCCAAAAGCCGAGCTGTGCTCCCTGTACGCATTCCACACCCCCCAGCCCCTGGGAACTATCTGGAAGCTTTTGCTGCGATCCATACAGAGCCACGTGGTCCTGGAAATCCACCAGGGATCTAGTCCAGGCTATGGTGGAGACACAGGAGGTCAGATTTGGAGGAAGAAGGGCTCCTGGGAGGTCAGGTTCTCCAGGTGGGCATCGGGGGTCACAAGTCCCAAAGCTTTCTCCCCTGAAATACACATGGGTCCCTGAAGAACCAAGGCTGCTTGGGCTCTTGCCTCAGGAGACGAACCAGCATCAGGCAAGGTGTGAGGGCACATATGTACACGCATAGCTGATTCACTTCGCTGTACGGCAGAAACTAACACAGCAGTGTAAAACGACTATACTCCGAGAAGAATTTAAAAGAAAGATGTGGCCCTGTTTTCAGTTCCTGCGGAGAGCGCTGGCCCTGCCCTCCCCAGACTCAGGCCTGAGGGGCTGGGGGGCTGCTGGTGGGAGGGGCTGCTGTGGAGACCCAGGGACCTTCTGGGCAGCACAGACGGGCCTAGTTCTTCCCTGACCTCTTGCCATTTGTGTGACAGCCTGTTATTTCAAAAGACTCTTTTTGACGTCGTCCATACTCTCCCTATTGGTCATCCTCGCTGCTTTGAGAGAGGCGTTGGAGTAGCTTTTTTTTTTTTTTTTAACTTTCTCTCTCTGTCTCTCTTTTTTGTACTTTTAAGCATTGCTGAGATTCTTTAAAAGGAGCATGTCCCGTTTTTTTTCAAAACAATAAGGGAGTTTCTGAGAAGAAGGAAAAAGAAAGAGGATTGAGGCAAAAGAAGAGGAGATGCATATCGAAGACGTTAGGACCCATTTCTGTTCAGATTTCACAGCCCATTGGGCACTGATGGGCCAAACAAATCCGGCCTCAGTTAGAAGGGCCGCCTAGAGGCTGTCTCTCTGTCCATTCATGTTGCTTGTCTGTAGCTGCCGTACAATGAACTCAGAATCTGCCCCCCTCAAGGGGAAGCCTGGCGTGGAGTGGAGGGGTTTCAATGTTATTTTTTGGCTTAAAAAATCTGCTGTGATTTTTTTTAATTGCTTTGGTCTTATGAATCCGCCCTCAGTAACCTTTGATGTGCATTTTCTGGACTCTTGGTTTCCCCTTACATTGCATTTTCCTTCCTTGACTTACTTCTATTAAGGAGATCAGAGTGCTTTGTGGCTTTTGCGTGGCTTTTCTGAGCAGTGAGGAATTGCCATCAGCTTCTCGGCATTCCTTCACACTCTCCTCCCAGCAGCCTTAGCGATCCTTTTAGACAAGCACATCTATCACATCTCTCTCCTGCTCACATCCTCCTGTGGCTTTCCGTCTTGCTGAGAAGAAACCCCAAGTCCTTCCGGTTGTCTCCGAGGCCCGTCACGAGCCGTTCCAGGCGTGCCGGACGCCCCTCCGAGTCTATGGGCATTGCTTTCCTGCCTGGTTTATGCTGTTCCAGGCCCACCAGCCCCCTTGACGTCGCTTCATCCCTTGAAGAACATGCCCACTTCTAGGCCACGACACTTACGCCCTCGTTCTTCCTGATCTCTCCTCAAATGCCCACTTTCAGAAAGATCTTCCAATTGCCCTACATAAACCTCCCAACTGTCATGCTCTATCTCCTGTAACTTACTTTATTTTTCTTTAGAGAACTTATCTTCGACTGTCATCTGTCTTTCCATCTATCTATCAATCATCTATCTATCTATCTTTATTTTGTATTGTCTCTATCCTCTAGACTTTAAGCTCCACGAGATCAGAAACTTTCTTTTTTTTAACTGCTGTATCTGCTATATCTTTACTATGCAGCATAAGTGCTCAACAAATATTTGGTGAATGACTTAATACATGGACTGCAATAAAACAATGATATTCCAGTTAAAAGTAGCCTATGTATTCCTATGTGTCTATAGAAAACAGTGTTTCTAAACTTGAGGACCAGAGGATGGCTGCTTTAGAGTGACTGTTTATAACGCATATTTCTGGGCAGAGCTACTGAGTCTGAAAGCTTGGGGTGGGCTCTGACATCTGCATTTTGAGCAAATTTCTCAAGCGATCCTCTCACCCAAGCTTGAAACCTGTGGGTCTGTCACATCCTGTCAAAGAATGAGTACGAGAGAGAATGGGGACAATGCAGACGATTGAGTTCCTTCTCAGTCAAAGGCAGTTGACTGCCTTTTTTTGAAGGAGAGAGAAAGAATAAGGTAAAAAAAAAAAAAGTAGAAGCAAACAGTGTCATGCAAACTGAACGCATCAGTGGTGACTGATACTGCGATTACGGTCAGCCCTTCTTTAAAAAACATTCAAGAGGTTCTAAGTCTCCTGGGTCTATGCAACCCCTGTTATAATTGAGTAATAAATAAGGCTCTTTGTCATTTCCCTGACTCTCAAATTTAGATAATTTAAGAAATATCCATGGCAGCAGAAACCACTATTATTCTGAGCCAACAGTGATACAACTAATGGCAACTTCTCTTCCTTCTGAGAAGAATTTAATATCTTTAGGTCTCTCCTGTTTAACTTTATGTGGCATCTTATCTAACAGGCATGCAAAACTTTGGAGGTCATTACACAAACTAACAAGCCACGATCCAGGCTCTCCAGAGGAGCCCAGTGATGATGGAACAGTTCTCAGAGGGGCCTGGCACTTAGCACTTACCGTGTTTTCAAGTCACCCGTGATTCTGGGTAATTAGTAACTACTTTTGCTATTTATTCATTCCAAAATATTTATTGAGGCTGTATCAGGGTAGGAGGATAACAGTGAACATTATCAGCATAATTGCTAACTTTTGTGAACATTTATTATGTGTCTGGTTCTGTTCTAGGACCTCATGTATATTAATTCATTTAATCATCATGGCAACCCATGAGGCAGATACTGTTGTTATTTTTCCCAATTTTAGATGAAGAAAATAAAGCACAGGATGGTACTCACAGATGCTGAGGTAATAAGTATTAGTAATAAAATTAAGTCAAGGCACTTACATAACAGAAAATAACAAATTCTGTAGATGATCATTTCAAGCCATTACAGGACCAAGGATAAAAAGGTCTGTGACAGGGGCTTCCCTGGTGGCGCAGTGGTTGAGAGTACACCTGCCGATGCAGGGGACACGGGTTCGTGCCCCGGTCCGGGAAGATCCCACATGCCGCAGAGCAGCTGGGCCCGTGAGCCATGGCTGCTGAGCCTGCACGTCTGGAGCCCGTGCTCCGCAACGGGAGAGGCCACAACAGTGAGAGGCCCGCGTACCGCAAAAAAAAGGAAAAAAAAAGGCCTGTGACAAGGGAAAGCGGAGGAGGATGAAGTAGTCACTGCAGGCAGCAAAATCCTCAACATTTCAGTCATGCCAAAACTGCCACAGAGGCCCCTGTGTTGAAAGTGCCCACGCCCACCAAGGTTCAGTGTTTCTAGGGATGTAACATTTTGCTGGACTTGAGGCCTCACCTTGAACTCTGAATTGGTCTCTTCACCAGTCAGTTCAGCTGGCTGACTGCATTTCCCAAATTGCCAGGGAATGGACCATAAAGTATGGGAATGAGATCTTTGTAAAAGGTTGTATTTTTTTTAGGCATACAACAAATTATGGAAATCAAGTCCTATCTTGACTATGGAGCACTTTCATTGTCTGGTCCTGGATATCACCACGGAAATCTCTAACAGCTTCTCCAGTAACTTTCCTCGGGCCCAAGGTCATCACAGTAAGGGGTGCAAGTAGGGAAGCTCACCCCACATTTGTGCAATGTTTGCTCACCGGTGCCTGCCTTCCCTCTGATTAACCCAGGAGTGGGATCCGTGCGTCGGCTTGGGCTCCTAACCCAGGACTTGCTGCATGTCGTGGGCAAGGCCTCCGAGCTGTCTTTTATTCAGAAACCTCGCTACAGCTTAGCAGGGCTGCATCCTGAAATGCCGTCCTCCTTTGGCAGTACTTCCATGATCCATCCTCAAGACTAAGAACTTTCTCTTGCCCGCCGTGCTGTATCTTTTCTTTCTTCATTTCGTCTTCCATCTGAAGCAGAGCCCAGTGGATCTTACCATAAGCAGTTCAAGTTGCTGCTCTGTCCTCTGTGTCCAGGAGCTGGATACAAATTCACCGATGGCTGATTTCAATAATCTTCCACGTTAGACCCGCATGGGAGAGTACAAGAAATATCTGGGTTGAGAAAGATTTTTGTCCTTTTATCAGAAAGAACAGCTTGTTCACTTTAAACTTGTTAGGGAAAAAAAATTCCCTGGAACTAAAATAGTAATAGAATTCGACATCAAAAGAGGGGTAGAGAGTGAGGCAGAGATAGAGTGCAGGTTGGTTTATGGGATAGAAAACTCTGTGCGTTAGGAAAGGAAAAAACTGGATAAAATGTTATGTATAAAGTTGGGCTCCCTTTCCGGGGCTGAGGGAAGAAGAATTTGACAAGTCTGAGTCCGTTTGTATAGGGGTCTGAGACCCTGGACACACGGGCAAAGGGTCTTTGTGGGGTGTTTTCCACTGCATTAACCCTGTCTAGGCATGGCTATTCGACTGGGGATAATTTTCCCTCCCAGTATATCAAAGCCAAAGTGGAAATATTTAGAGTCTAGCTGTCTTTTCAGAGAAAAGTTGGATACAGTAAACACTCGAGCTTCTATACCTAAATGACTTTCACCCCGTAGGCCCACGGAGGGCAGGGTTGTGAGGATTGACCAACCATGCAGTGTATGTAGTTCCCAATCCTCTTCTTTGCCCCTCTAGGCAGTACAGGCTGTGTGGACCTGGAGTGATAAGAAGGTTTTTCTTTGGGAACGTTATAAGGTGTGTGGCCATGCAAAAACAAGCTCAAGGGAGGGAGGCTCCAGAGGGAGGGGCTATGGGGATACATGTGTACATGCAGCTGATTCATTTCGGTGTACAGCAGAAAATAACACAACATGGTAAAGCAATTATACTCCAATAAAGATTTAAAAAGAAAAAGCAAATCAAGCTAAACCATATGTAGAAGAAGTCACCCTGTTACACGTGATAAAAGGGTGGATGTAGGTTATGAACACCCAAATCGAGACCAGGAGATGGTTAAGGAAAGGACTGGCCTCTAGGGGGCGCGCAAACCTGAAGGCTGGTGGCGAGTAAGCCTGTGACGGGGTGCAGAGCGGTCCTGAGGAGGGTGCACGGACCTTCCACAGATGCTGCCCGCCATGCCCGAGCCCCGCACTTGGTCGTCTGACGTGTTTTCCTTTCCAACAGCCGGCACCTGCATCTCTTCGCCTAACTGCAGACCCTAGGCCAGTACTGACCTTGAATTTCCGGTGCCAGAGCCTGCTTTGCCTGCACACGTGGGTGGCTCTTACCCAATGACTCTGGGAGTGGAAGTACAAGTACTCCAGCGGCCTCACCCCTGATTGGGACAGTTTGACGTGGGGACGACACCGTCCCTAGAGCGCTCCTGTGGGATTGCACCCAACCTGCCTGATAACCCATCTTCGCTTACCTTGCTGCCCATTCCTGATCCACTGCCCCCCTTACCTGCCAGTTTTTCCCGGAAACACCTCCTAAAAAAATCGCTTTTGCATGAATTCTGTCTCAGGGTCTGTCTGCTTCTGGGAAGACCAACCTAAGACAACAGGCCACTCAGGGTGTTCGCAGGCACACGCCAGTCCAGACGGGGACCCAGGCTCTCACAGCTCGGTGATCTTAGCCTTTGAGATCCGTCCATTTCTTCCCACCCCCCTCGCTTTGATTCCACGATCACCAAACCACCTTCCAGTTATAATTTATCTTCCCACTGGGCTTTTCTCTAAGTAGAGAAGATGTTTATCAGCTAGAAAGAGCATTTCAAGTTCATTTTGGCAGTTTTATTTCTCACCGTCCATTTAGAGTTCTGGTGTCAGGAATGCAACTCTGTCGCCAAGAGTCAGACCATCCCTCAGAAACTGACAAATTGTATTTCAAAACCTGCAACTCAGACATCTTGGAAACACACCAGGTGCCACCTTGAGAGGGCGTGTTTTGAAAGACACCAGCCTCGCCTGGCACCTTCTTTATTGGGCTACTCTTTAACCAGCAGAAGCTTCAATGCGTTGGTCTCCTGACCCGGCAGAGCTGAGAACATGGATTGTACATGTTTCCTTCACCTCCTTGAGAACGATCCCTTCCTTCTCTTATTCCTCTGAGAGACAGACCAATGCTTTGGCTAGAATCTTTAGAGAGAGATCCAGATTTGGGGTCAAATCCCATGACTTGTGCAATTTATAAAATCCCCTACTTACATCCTGGGAGGTTTATCATTTGGATATTAAGGGGAGAAATAAAACTTTTTTCTTGTGGATGCATCAAAGGTGTGGAATAGAACCAGAAACGTGGCTAATTTGGAGCATGTTCTATCTCTAGCTCTTCCACAACAGGCAGAATCACAGTCTACTCTTTTGCTTCTGTGATTTCATATTTATTCATATATAGAAAGGTTTTGTTTTGTTTTTTTTCAAAAAAAGAAGAAAGCTTGAGTTTTGATGAATGAGTAGAGTGACCGAGGATAATGATTAATAAGGTAGGGTCACACACAATGAGCACAAAAGAATCACACTAATATATTTTCCCAAATAAACTTTGCTTCATAAGACTCTTATTTGCGTGGAGGGTATACACTTTTCATTGAGTTTTTCTTTTTCTGGACGGAAGTTCCAAATTCATGTGCAGCATGTAATTCCCTCGTCTTCCTCCTATGCACCTGGCACAAACCTGAAGGTCGGGTGGGGTCACTCCCATTGGATAATAAACTATAAAAAGTGGGTCGAGAGAGAAGCACAGAAGGCAGAAGCTACTCTGAGCTCCCCTGATGAGAGAGTCTTAACATTTTTGCCGCAGGTTTGAAATGTGGCCTCCGGGGACCGCTGTTTCCTCTTCTGAGTCATTGGCAGGCAGCCCTCTTCCCCCTGCAGTTCTGAGCTCCAGCACTAAGAGCCGCTGCTGTATTGAATTCCACCTCGGAGAAACCAAACTGAAAGTTGGGGGGAAAATGACGATGAGATCACTTCCTCCGTGTGTCTTTCCACTTCGGGGAATGTTTTTCAATTAAAACGCCAGACACAGACAATCTCATCATTCATGGCCTGCCTCCTTCAGAGCTCGGTTGGAGGCCAGGGCCGGCAGGAGCAAGGCTCTTTATTTGAAGGAGCTGTCTGTGCCGTGGAAAGAGAAGCCAGAAATAGACCTGGGGAAAAATAAGAGAATGGGGACGTAGCAGATGCTCAGAGCCGTTTCTCTTCATAAATATTTCTGTCCACTTCCCATCCTCTTCCATGTCACGGCAGGCCATTAGCACTCTATTTCTGCTCCCGCGGGGTCTCTGGGCTGGGCCCACGCTGCTTCCCCTCATGAGGGCAGCTCTCCTTGGCCGAGGGTTTGACATCATGAGTTATTTTTATCCCAGTAGATTGCAGTATCATAACAGCATATATCTTGTGCCAAAGAGTGGCCCCAAAGCTGATAAAGATAAGAAATTATCTCAAAGGTAAACTCCCGGATCTCAAAATGCTTCTCCAGATGGTCTATTTAAAGCCACTGCAAAACGAGTGACAAAAATATACACATCTTGACTGCGACCTGGAAAACAGTGTGGTATCTTCTCCAGTTTCATAATCACCCCCAAGAAGGCCTGTCCGACGTCTGGAGGAGATAAGTGGCCCCTGGCTGTGACTACAATTGGGGTCCAAGAAAGGGGCCCCCATCAATCACCCTAGAGGTATCCAAAGGTATCCTTCCTACTTTCTTACTCTAATTAAAATTCCCCCACTGTGAATCCCTTTGGGTTAAGTTGTGATCTGGGGGTGGAAGCTGAAGAGTGCCTGAAGCTGCAGCCTTCCTCAGTGTGATCCCTAAGTGGAGAACCGTGGATCTGGATGTAGGGAAAGGAAACCGAGCTCAAGGGCAATGCAAACTAGAGGCTCCAGGGAAAGGCCACTCAGCCACCTGGCACGTGGAGATGGTTGGTGTCAGAGGGGGATGCAGGGAGCCCTGAGGGGCCTGAAAACACACCTGAGGCAGCAGAACTCAGCACGACGTTGGACCATGTGAAATGGCTTTTTCTTGGCCAGGATCAGTTGGCTCTGGAGCCCAGCGATCCTGAATACACCACCCCTCCCAGGCGCCCTCACCTCACTGCACTTTCTCTAAACTCGGTGGGGTTTGGTGTCAATTACCCTGAAACTTTCTTCTGTAACACATCCAACAGATAACATCTCCATGGAAGACACCCCATCGGGTCGGCGTGGCCACAGTGCTGCTTGTTATACAATTAAACAAGGGGATAGTTGAGGCACATTTCCTGCCCTACTAGCTCTTGTTCCGCCTTTCTTGTTCCCAATAGTCAGATGACCCTGTGGCCTGGAGAGAGGCCATTGAAGAACCTCTGGTCTATAAGATCAGGAATGCAGGAGAATCTGTAGGAACAAGGTTTTCTCAGGAGCATTTATCAGCCTATCTACTGCAGATCATTAAAACTGCCATATAAAATCTAGTTGGATTGGGCTTCATTTGGGGTCTCCGGAAGATGGAATCCTGATATTGTCATCTGCATGGAGATGGGCTAAAATAAGTGGCTGTAGATAAGGAACACTCCAGAAAAGAGGCAGCTCCTGTGCAGGACACTGGACCCCTGGACCAAATGCCAGCTTCATGGGAGGCGTCCAGGTGCCATGACAACCAGAGCTGGGTGGACGGGAGGCTGTGCATTGGCTGACACACGGGCTGAACTGGGCGCTGCAACTTCCAGAAGGGAAGGAAAATAAAGAAGGGTCCACCTTCTAGTTCTCAACTCTATCTCCCGTTTGACCGAAAGCCGAGTGGAGTATGTGGACACGCTGCTTGGTAGGTCCTGAGGAGGGACATCTCTGAGCGTCCCCAGGCAGGAAAAAACCCACAAACCTAAAAGGCTCCTATAAGTCTGATCTGACAGATTCAAAGGCACTTTTTTTTTTTTCCCGGTACGCGGGCCTCTCACTGTTGTGGCCTCTCCTGTTGCGGAGCACAGGCTCCAGACGCGCAGGCCCAGTGGCCATGGCTCACAGGCCCAGCCACTCCGTGGCATGTGGGATCTTCCCAGACCAGGGCACGAACCCGTGTCCCCTGCATCGGCAGGTGGACTCTCAACCACTGCACCACCAGGGAAGCCCTCAAAGGCACTTTTATCCTTCCAGATTCAAATTTTAGAGAATTTCCCTACAGTCATAGAGGAAAATTTAAGAATTTCTTGGAAAATAGTACAGAATAGACACCAAATACCAAAATCCAATCACATTCACGATGATTTTTTTCCTGCTTATCTTCTCTCCATTCACTAGTGAATATTAATAGCCACGATTGTCCTGCTCAACTCATCTGTAAACACTCCCAGGATCCAGCCCTGAGTTGTTTAGCTCCAGAAAGCCTTCCTTTAAACTATGCTGAGTGGTCACACCTCTTGCTGGATTCATCACTATTAAAATATTCTAAGCCTGTGGTGTATATTGTGCTGGCCTCCATTCAAATACCCCAAGGTAAACTGATTTATGAGACGTGAATGTAAGATGAAGAGGATGCTTTTTTTTTTTTTTTTTTTTTTTGCGGTACGCGGGCCTCTCATTGCTGTGGCCTCTCCCGTTGCGGCACACAGGCTCCGGACGCGCAGGCTCAGTGGCCACGGCTCACGGGCCCAGCCGCTCCGCGGCATGTGGGATCTTCCCGGACTGGGACACGAACCTGCGTCCCCTGCATCGGCAGGTGGACTTTCAACCACCGCACCAGCAGGGAAGCCCGAGGATGCTTTTTGTAAACACCTTCTCAGGGTAGTATACCAACAGCGGTACCAACTATATTTTAAACAATAACCGCATCTTGGGAGTGATTTATAGGCTCCCACAGAGACTATGTTGAAGAAAAAATACATTTGTTTGGTCAAGCTGTGTGCTCTGTGCATTGACATGTCAATTTCATTTCCCAAAATTCACAAATTTCTGGACCTTGATAGGCATAGATCACTTTTGGAAAGTGAATATATTCCATTTGAAAGGCTTCAAAAGTTAGCATTCAACTTCTCTTTGCAGAGATTTCTCGAGTAACTAACTTCAGCCCAGGAGGTTTCTAGCCCAGGGTTTTAGAGAGATGACATTTAAGAGGGTGATAAATGCAGGTACGACATTCAAGAGTTTAGAGGCGGACTTTGGGGCCAGGCGGCCTGGGCTTGGAGCAGAGCTCACTCACCGATGCTGGCAGGTCCCACCTGAATTCAGGAGTCCTTGGCTCCGGAGCTGACTTTTGACCATTTCTGATTTCCAGAAATGGCAGCTTCATTGGCTTCAACTCAACTTTAAGCTCTGCTGCCTTAGGCTCATGCCTAAAATTATAAGCACAAACCAATATTTAATTTTCATGGGTGGGTTACCGTAGTTACGGTAGTACTATAGAACAGAAGATAGGTAACCATTTATAAGTTTAGGAGTACAGCCTATGCTTTAGAGTTCTAAGTAAATGTCATAAAATACAAATACCGAAGTTTGGATCTAAAGTAGCCTACGTGCCCCCAGGGGGTCCAAGCATAGTGGGTACCTGATACTTTCTCTACCATAAAAAGCCTAAAAAGAGTTATTTTCTCCAACTCCTCGGCCAGCGCAGTGTTAGACTGAGGGCTGATGTTGATTTGACAACGAGCTTGCGTTAGGTACAAAGCAAAAGGACGACCCTGTGATATAATTACAGAGAGTTACACGCAGCACGGTAAATGCCATTCGAAACCATATAGTCTGCAAAAATTCTATTCGGCCTACAGTGAGGTATCAATCACACCAATATTTCTCTGCCATCTATTTAGCTCTTCTGTACCCCACACAATTTCTTTTGTCACGTCATCTCGCAGAGCTAAAAGGAAACGAACTTCTGCCCACGGAAAATATATTCAGATCGTTCATTAAGCAGCTTTACTTAAAAAAGCGTTATAAGGACAAACCAGAGCAGGAAGCCAGTTGCCACTGGACTCAGACTGAGTAATTGGATTTTTCATCTTATGTGATGCTCCAAGGAGACAACTGAATCTAAAAAACGTAGACCCTTTTAGATCGCATACTACACCCCCGCACTTTACTTCTAGTGAGATGATCAATTTTTCCACAACTTAAAAAGACAGCTGCACGCTTTTGTTGTTTAACTCCATACGTGTGAATTTACCAGTTGCCAACAAAAATCTTAAATTTTAAAATTTATTCTAATGATCTCCAAACTTTTAAAATGCACTGGTAACATTCTCTAATAAATCAAGGCCTAATACATACTTGGGGTGACATAATCAGCAATGAGGGCAGAAGTAACTCCTATTTCAAGCGGTCATTTGATAACTGCACTTTTGGGGCCTCTTTTGTGTGAGATGGATCGTATGCAGATTGCTTTTTTATTGGAGGTGTGGTTGGCAGAGGGATTGGGTAAAAATCAAAGCAAACAGTGACTCTGCCATTTTCTTGTTGTTTACCTTTGTGAACGGTTAGCATTATCACTGGTGTATAATTTCGTAGAAAAAACCTTCTCAAGTCAGTTGCTCATTTTATAAGGATACATCTATTTGTATGTATGTATGTATGTATGTATGTATGTATGTATTCTTTGGCCACGCGGCAGGCACGTGGCATCTTAGTTTCCCGACCAGGGACTGAACAAGCACCCCCTGCAGGGGGAAGCACAGAGTCTTAACCACTGGACTGCCAGGGAAGTCCCAGAATACATCTATTTTAAAACTAAGAAATGTAATCTATGAAGTCACTTCATCCAGTGTGAACCTAAATTGCGATGCATCACAATGCACTGAAAGTAGACCATCACTGAGGACACACCACCAGCCCTTATCTTGTGGGATTCCCATTCCTTCTGACAAGGGACTCCTCCAGCCCACAGTGTGGCATCCAAACCACGTGAGACCAATGAGGGCCTTGGTCTCAACTAGTATTTTAAATAGTGCTAAAAGAATTTCTTATCTTTAGATAAAGAAGGCAAATGGAAATAGATACAAACACTTCCTCCTAAACCCCAGTGAATAATCTTATGTACTTGTTTGCCCACCCATCTTAAGACCACTGGTTTAAGATCACTGTCTCTTAAACTGCTCCATAAGTCACTGGCATCAGAATTGTGAGATATAATTATTTAAAATATGGATTTCCAGGGTCTATTTTGGATGAAACTTTTTCAAGTCTTTGAAAGTACAGTCCAGTAATCTTTATTGAATAATAATAAATATTGAACGTGTGTTGTTAGACAGATTTTTTGCAAAACTTTATATGTATATTAAACTATTTAATCCTTAGACCAACACTACGGGTTACATACTCTTCTTATGCCCATTTTACAAACGGAGAAATTGAGGCACAGAGAGGTTAAATAACTTGCCCAAGGCTACATACTAATAACTGGCAAAATCTGGATTCAAAACCAGAACTGGAATTAAAAACACTCTTAGACACTGTGAAACTAGTTCTTTAGATGATTCTTGTACACATTAGGTTTAGAATCACTGATTTACATGATTTTCTGAACATCTTGAAATTGAATGTATATGAAGATCATGCTTAGCTTGTTTCTGTGTCAAGTTATTTGTAAGATCAAAAAGGAATTTTTATTAAAAATCATTAACCTCTGACTGTAGATTACTAAATGTTATTCCCAGGAAATAGAAAATCAAATACGCCAGAATATACACAGTATTTGGTAATTTCCTTAATTAATTTACAAATAACGTCAATAGGTGTGACCAAAATTGCAGGGTTTTTTATTTCTCTCACATAGTCTTTTAACAAAAAAAGAGGTCACACTGCTGTCTGAACCCACGTATCACTTCGCAGAGAGCGTAACTGAGAACAAATGTTTCTCGAGCAGTGTCCCTGGCATCAGAAAAAGAGAAGCAGCTCCATTTGGACGTTCAGTGCAGGTGGGGTCTATTTTTGGTCTCTCCAGCTATATTGTGGGGTGGGAGGATACAAGACAATCAAATCCCTTACCGGTGCTCAAACACCCCATTAAAACGGGGTAGCAAAGGAGGCACAGAGCTGTTGCCCTTAGGATCCCAGTGCAGACAGGATGTCTGGGTAGGTCTCACTTTAAGGTGTATGAGAGGTGGGTGTATGAGTGATATATAGTCAAGGACGTAGTCGCTCTTCTGTAGCCCAAAGTCCAGGTCAGTAGCCCTAAGGTGCTGCAGTATCACCAAGGGATCATGTTAAAAATACAAACCCTTGGGACTTACTTTCAGAGATTCTGTCCAACGGGGTCAAGGATCCAGCATTTTATGAAGGATTCCAGGTGAGTTCAATGCAGGTGGTATAATTACCACACTGAGAAAAAAAATGGTGGAGAAAAGAGTTATCACTAGGATGAATATAACTGGAACAGAAGATAACACTTTGAAAAATGAAAAATATCAATCACTCAGAGCAGCACAGAGATGGACCTCAAAATTGGAGGGAAAGAGGAGAAAACAAAAACTGAGGAAAATGATGAATGCAGAGGCAGGGAAAGGGATGAAGCTAATTCACAAAGGTCCTTCCTCTGCTGCCTCCTTCTTCAGCTGAGAAGAACAAAAGAGCCATTGGATATCACCCCTGGTCTGCATGACTTCTGATGGCCAAAAAAGGTGACCAGGGTATCATTTGGGGGCCATCGTTTGATCACCATGCAGGGCCACACAGAGGTCGTACTGGGAACCGAAGTGAACAACCAGGAGCCAAGGGAGGTCTACTCTGGTGCCCTCTGGTTCCTGCAGGAGGATGTGATTGGATTGTTTGACTAATATCACTGTCTGCAGAAAACTAAAACCTGCTACTCAGAGACTCGCCTGGTCCTCTTGATGAGGAGGGCTGTTTGGCAGTGGGTCTTATCCACAGGAGCAACACAGGGAAAGGAACTTGCTGTTAGGCCATCTGAGACTCTGCCAGCTTCAGAGGTGAAGGTAGCTCGTAATATCTGTGATATTGTGATTATAATAAGAAATGTAGGTTTGGCCTTATCCTGTTCCTGGCACAGAGCCACTAAAATCCTTGGAATTTCCTAAGTATTGAGAGCAATAAAAGGTGTCTTTTGTTATGTTAATGAAGCGACTTTTGGAACGCCTCTCCATCACTAAGGATGGAGGCTTGGGTTGCCACGGGAACCAACCACATGATTAAAGGTGGGAACTTTCAGTCCCAACCCTAGACCTCCAGGGAGAGGAGAGGGGCTGGAGATTGAGTTCAATCAATGGCCAATTATTTAATCAAACATGCCTGTGTATGAAACCTCTATAAAAATGCTAAGGGACTGGGTTTGGAGCACTTCCAGGTTGGTGAACACATGGAGATTCAGGGAGACCGGTGAGCTCAGAGAGCATGGAAGCTCTACATCCCTTTCCACATCCCTTGCCTACGCATCTCTTCTATCCGGATGTCCCTGAGCTATATCCTTTTATGATAAATTGGTAATCTATTGATAGTAAGTTTCTCTAAGTTTGTGAGCTACTCTAGAAAATTAACCAAACCCAAACAGAGGGGCTTGTGGCAACCTCCAATCTGTAGCCTGTGGATCAGAAGCCCAGGTGACCACCTGGATTGACGTCTAAAGAGGAGGGGGCAGCCTTGTGGGACTGAGCCCTTAACAGTGGAATGTGATACTGTCTCCAGGTAGATAGTGTCAGAGTTGAGTTGGATAGTAGGACCCCCAGCTGTGTCAGAGAGTTGCTTGGTGGTGTGAAGAACAAACACACGCACACACTGGAATCAGTGTCAGAACATAATATTAACTTTATGCCTTTCACCACAGGTCTGTTGTCCACTTGCTTGTGTTCTAAGAGCAGGATTTGGTAGAGAGATGTGATGCCACACAGTTGAGAGTCCTGCTTAGATGCCTCAGTTTTGTTTTTTTTTTATAAATTTATTTATTTATTTGTTTTGGCTGCGTTGGGTCTTTGTTGCTGCATGCGGGCTTTCTCTAGCTGTGGTGAGCGGGGGCTACTCTTTGTTGCGGTGCACGGGCTTCTCATTGCGGTGGCTTCTCTTATTGTGGAGCATGGGCTGTAGGCGCGCGGGCTTCAGTAGTTGTGGCACACGGGCTCAGTAGTTGTGGCTCATGGGCTCTAGAGCACAGGCTCAGTAGTTGTGGCTCATGGGCTTAGTTGCTCCGTGGCATGTGGGATCTTCCCAGACCACGGCTCAAACCTGTGTCCTCTGCATTGGCAGGCGGATTCTTCACCACTGCTCCACCAGGGAAGTCCCAGGTGCCTCAGTTTTTTAACATGTCTTATTAACAGATGGCCTCACCTTCAAATGCTGTGCTGTCACACACCTACCCATACCTGCACTCCAGAGAAGAGTAACCTTGACCTATCAGCAGCTCAGCTTCTTATCAAAAGTCTCCGAAGAAGGATCCAATATTTATGTGCAAATAAAAAATATGATTCAGCTAGAAAAACTATAATGTGTCCCTAGATAAAGCTGGAATTAAGAGATTTGCAGACTGAAACTACATTGTTTTAACATCCTGCAAACTTTTAGTTTGGCAATGGGCCTCTAGCTATCAGAAGAAAGCCGTACATACTTTCCTGCTCATATATGGAAGGAAATGGTTAAGAATATCATCCACTTTTCACTCAGTGCTTCTCCATTTTAAGTTTCACGTGGGTTAAGAGTCCGCACTCCCAGTGCAGGGGTCCGGATTCAATCCCTGGTGAGGGAACTAGATCCCGCATGCCACAACTAAGAGTCTGAATGCTGCAACTAAAAGATCTCACATGCTGCAACTAAAGATCCAAAGTGACACAACTAAGACCCGGTGCAACCAAAATAAATAATAAATAAATAAATATTTTTTAAAAAAAGAAATTTATTGCAAGCTTAAGTGTAAGGAAAAGTTTTCCTTTTGCTGATAAACCAGCATAACTTTTCTATATTCTCTAAGATATCCAGATATCTGTTCGGACCTTTAATCCGACTATTTCTCTTTTATCCATAGTTCCTCTGAGTGGCTTGTATTTTTCTGTTTGTGAATGTTACTTACATCGTTTCAAGTTGCTTCAAATGTTTGGTGAAATTACGTATGTAGGTAGGTATGTGGATAGATGATGGATGATATGTAGATAGACAGAAAGACAGATGATGGATGGAAGATAATTTTCCAAGTTAGGGAAGGTAGGCTTCTCTCCCTTATCATTAGCTCCCTTCCTGAAAGCTTCAGGCTGTGAAGGAAGTCCAGGTCGTGCTGCTTTCGCTACCTGTGGTGCTGCACTGCTTATATTTGCTCTGTTTCCCTACCTGTTGACTTCTTTTACTCTCGTGCAGTTTTTACTGCTCGGTGTTGAAGGAGACAGATGAGGGCCAAGAAAAGAATGGATGCAAGAAAGAACAAATGTAAGGGGTTCCACACTAGGAGCCTGGGGAGGTAATGAATGGATGCATTCTATTAGGGGAAATTCCCCAATCATGAGCCTTCCATGGAATTCGTCCTTGCCTTCAGCTGTCCTGACTCCTGAGTGTAAGAGAAAGGGAACACCTTTTTGAGTATGTTATTTTAGATCTTGTATATCTTCACATGTGCTAAAAGGCACAGTTGAGCTGCCAATGTATTTGCCTTATTCAAAAATAAAACAGCTTTCATTGTGGTGTTTTCCAGGCAACTGTCTTCTGCTTTGATCTTTCCTTGACCCAAATTCATGAAGTCACTGAATTTTAGAGCTTTATCTAACCTGAAAGATAAGTTAGTTTAACCAATCCATTTGGTGAAGAGCAAAGATTTTTCGAGTAAAGCAGATTTGTATAAAACCACTGCTCCGGGGCTTCCCTGGTGGTGCAGTGGTTGAGAATCTGCCTGCCAATGCAGGGGAAATGGGTTCGAGCCCTGGTCTGGGAAGATCCCACATGCCACGGAGCAACTGGGCCCGTGAGCCACAACTACTGAGCCTGCGCGTCTGGAGCCTGTGCTCCGCAACAAGAGAGGCCGCAATAGTGAGAGGCCCGCGCACCGCGATGAAGAGTGGCCCCCGCTCGCCGCAACTAGAGAAAGCCCTCACACAGAAACGAAGACCCAACACAGCCAAAAATAAATAAATAAATTTATTAAAACAAACAAAAAAAAAACCCACTGCTCCGTTGCTGAGAAACCTTAGACAATTAAGATCGTTTAGACTTGATTGCAAAACTAAAATAAATTTATATCAGAATGAATGTATAGTGCTTGGTACAGTAATTTCTCATCAGTAACTGTTATGATTATTATTTTTGTCAGGCCCAGGCAGACGAAGTGACTTGTTCAAGGCCACACAGCAAGTTGTGGAAGAATTCAGAGTAGTAAGGCAATTCCCAGACAGGTGCTCTTACCAGTATATAATACTAGTTTGTGGATCCCTCCCAAACAATATTTCATTTCTCAAAAAGAAAGAATCTTTTTAAAAAAATTTATTTATTTATTTTTGGCTGCATTGGGTCTTCGTTGTTGCGCACGGGCTTTCTCTAGTTGCGGCGAGCGGGGGCTACTCTTCATTGCAGTGCGCAGGCTTCTCATTGCAGTGGCTTCTCTTTGTTGTGGAGTGCGGGCTCTAGGCACATGGGCTTCAGTAGTTGCGGCATGCGGGCTCAGTAGTTGTGGCTCATGGGCTTAGTTGCTCTGCGGCATGTGCGATCTTCCCAGACCAGGGCTCAAACCCATGTCCCCTGCATTGGCAGGTGGATTCTTAACCACTGTACCACCAGGGAAGTCACCCCCCCAAAAAGAAAAGAATCTTACCAAAAAGTGTAATTTATTGCACTCCAACTGTGTGCTCAAGTACTCTGTTAGGTGTTTGCAAATGTTATTTCGTCTTTACCATAATCTGAAATATAGATATTGTTACACTTATTAAAAAACTGAGGCTCAGAGAAGTAACTCACCCAAAGTCACAAAACCTGGAAATGACAAAGCCATGATTTGAACCTGGTCTCTCTGCCCCCCAAACCTATCAATGCATGAGCTACGTCGCATATCTGTGTTGTCTAAATGGAAACTGGGCTCAGGAAGTCTCCTAGTAGACCCAAGGAACATGTGACTTCACATAAAGGAGTGATGAAAACCACCAAGCAAGAGTCAGAATTACCAATCTTTATTTGGCTAAAAAGTTTGTTCAACAGACCCTTCCACTTTGAACATCTGCCCTGACTCATCCGATTCACAGAGATGCTGCTCTGCTAGGTCTGAAATGAATAATTAAGTGAGAAGACTGCTAACTGTCCACCAAAACACACTCTCCCCTTCTTATATGTTAGTATATCTTGGCCACGGCTCTCGGGCTAGATTGCCTGTTTTTTAGCCTGTGGTTATAGGTGGTTAGGTGTGGCCATAGGACTAGGTTCTCACCAATGAAGTGTGAGTTTTGGATGTAAGCCATTTGGATGTGCTCTCTTCCACTGTATGCTCTCCCCTACAACTGGCTGTTCTGGAACAGAAAGTGGCAGAAGTCCAGCTTTGACCATTGAGGGGATGCCTCTAAGGGTGATAGCACCATGACTGGAGAGGAACCTTGGAAGGAACTGCCTTGCTTACCCTGAAACTCTCAACTGAGAGAGAAGCTTCCATATCCTTCAAGGCACTGTGTTTCATGGTCTCTTTTCAGGCAGTTGTTCAGCTTTATCATAACTTAAACAGGGCTGAAATAACTGGGTAAGACGCCATGGAGAAATGGACTTGAGTTGTACCTCAAAATATTTATTAAAGATTAATCAAATGCAAAGGAAAAAGGCAAAGACAGAGAAGAAAAACTGTCCTTTATCATTGTCTGTTAGTGATCAGACACTCCCTGTCCATTAAAATAGAACAATAAGTTCTATCCTTAGTGAGAGGGTCACATTTTGACAGAATAGAATTGCTTAATAATGTAAAAAAATACTCTAAATGCAAATGTCCAAGAGGGTAAGTATCTTTAATTTTCATTTAAGTGTCTAGGCCTGGTTTCTCCATCCACAATTCGGGGAATTTTTAATGGAAAAAGAGGACTTACTGTGGTTCTATTTGTGGTTACGTAAAATTGTAGGATAAAACCAACTCTAATTCTATGGTGCAACTGGAAAAGGCACAAGCAATTACAATTTGAATATATCTGCTGTATCCTTAGTTATGTAACTCTACCTTTTATCTTTTTAAAAGGGACTTTTCACTCAAGACATGATGAAAATAACGGGTACCAGATTGCTGTCCTGCCATAAACAACTAGAAAACTGCTATGAGTCACTGGATGAAAACCAATATAGGACTAGTGAAAAGAAAAACAAAGAAAGTGAGCCCTACCATCCTTCCGACTTTCTGCCTGGTGGCATTTTCGGGGCAGCATTCAGGCAGGAGAAACTTGAGAAGATCATGGTCTCAGTGAGTTGAGGAAGCAGAGATCAGAGTCTGCAGGGGTTGAGGTGTGACTGGGGTTTGCATTGTGAAGGGCCAGAGGGGAGAAGGGTACGCAGGAAAAGAGTCCCAGAGATATGCTTGAGGTCCCTTAGTCTTGTGGAATACTAAATGGGTCATGCAAAAGGGTAAAAAGTCTATGAGGCTGAGAAAAGAATGACATGGGATTTGTATGCTAAAAATCCCCACAGTTCACCCAGGGCTGGGAGATGTCCAACTTTCAACCAGCCAGAGTGAATTGAACAACTGGAACATTCAGGAGAGTCCCCTGAAAGCTCACAGTTTAGCAGTGGAGTGAAACCACCCCTGAAGTAAAGGTAGTGCCAGATTTGCCCTAACACAGCTTTAAAACAAGCTTCAAGAGTTTGAAAAAGAATGGATATATGTATATGTATAACTGAATCATTTGCTGTACACCTAAAACTAACACAATATTGTAAATCAACTATACTCCAATATAAAATAAAAATTTAGATTAGAAAAAGAATTACTCTAAAAAAAACAAACTTCAAAAAAATCAAGCTGAGTCTCAAGTCATTTTAGTAGAAAACAAAGTCCAATACTCTATAAAGACATCAAAATCTAGCACTCAACATCACACTAATCACAAAGTCTAGCTTCCAATAAAAAATTTATTAGACACACGAAGAAGCATTAAAATGTCATTTGTAATTGCAGAAAAATGCATCAAAGATCCAGGAAAGACAGACATAGTACAATTAGCAGACAAGGACTTTAAAATGTGTTTTCTAAATACACTAAAGGATTTAAAGGAAAATAGGAGATCATGAGGAGAGATATGCAAAATATATTTTAAAAGAACCTAATGAAACTTACAGAGTTAAAAATGCAATATTTAAAATGAAATTTTTACTGAAAGCAATAAAAAGCAGATTAAGAACTACAAAAGAAAATAACAATGAATTTGCATACATATAATCAGAAAGGTAGTACAGAGAGAATAAAAAGAAAAAGTTGAGTCTCAGTGACCTGTGAGAGAATATCAAGGAGTCAAACGTGCAGTTTCATTCCCATAAAAATGAAGACTAGAAAAAGTATTTTTAAAGATTATAGCTGAAAAATATCCAAATTTTATTAAAACAACAAAACCACAGGTCCAAGAAGCTCAACAAACTACAAGCAGACTAAACACCTGTAGGAAACTACACCATGGCAGGCTACAATCAAATTGTTAAAAGATGGTGAGTGAGAGACATCTGGAGAGCAACCAGTTGCAGGGGAACAGGCATTGTATATAGGGGACAAAAATAAGAAAGAGCATGGATATCTCCATGGGAGCCAGAAGACAGTGGAGAAACATCTATAAGTATTGGGAAAAAAACCCAAACACTGTCAACCAAGAATTTCATATCCAGCAAAAATTTCCTTCAAAAATGAAGGCAAAATAAAGAATTTTCAGGCAAAGAGGAAGCCCAGATGATTCACTGCTAGCAATTCTGCCCTTCAAGAGGGTCTTCAGGCAGAAGAAAATGATGCCAGATGGAAAATGATCTGTACAAAGTAATTAAGATAGAAACCATAAATATGCAGTAACTTAAAAATTCTTTTTCAATATTCTTTAAAATACAATTGACTATAACTCAAAACAAAAAAGTGAACAACCTGATTTACAAAATGGCCAGAGGAACTGAATTGGTATTTTTCAAAGAAGATACACAAATGGGCACCAGGTACATGAAAAGATGCTCAGCATCACTAATCATCTGGAAAATGCAAATAAAATCTCAGTGAGATATCACCTCACACCTGTTAAGAATGGCTGTCATCAAAAAGATGAGAGGCAACAAGTGTTGTTGAAGATGTGGAGAAAAGAGAACCCTGTGCACTGTTGGTGGGAATGTAAACTGGTGCAGCCACTGTGCAAAACAGTATGGAGGCTCCTCAAAAAATTAAAACTAGAATCCACCTGCCAGTGCAGGCGACACGGGTTCAAGCCCTGCTCTGGGAGGATCCCACATGCCGCGGAGCAACTGGTCCCGTGAGCCACAACTACTGAGCCTGCGCGTCTGGAGCCTGTGCTCCGCAACAAGAGAGGCCGCGATAGTGAGAGGACCGCGCACCGTGATGAAGAGTGGCCCCCACATGCCACAACTAGAGAAAGCCCTCGCACAGAAACGAAGACCCAACACAGCAAAAATAAATAAATATATAAATTAATAAACTCCTACCCCCAACATCTAAAAAAAAAAAAAAAAGGTATCTGCACTGCCATGTTTATTGCAGCAACAGCTAAAATATAGAAACAATCTAAGCGTCCACCAATGGATGAATGGATAAAGAAGATATATACCACACCTATCACACCTTCTTTATATTTGTGTCAAGAATAAAGAATTCTCACAAATCAATAATAATAATAATAGCACAAATAACCCTATTTTTTAAATGGGCAAAACATTTTAATAAATGTTAACTAAAGAACTTAATGGCCAATAAACACATGAAAAAATATTCAACATTACTAGTCATAAGGAAAGTGTAATTAAAACCATAATGAGATATAATTTTACATGCATTCCAGTGGCTCTGAACAAATGGAAATCTTACACATTACTGATGGAAATGTGAAGTGGTCAACCAGCTTGGAAAGCAGTTGGCAGTTTTTTATAAAATTAAAAGTACACTTACTATAAAAACCATATGATCATCTCAATAGATGCAGAAAAAGATTTTGACAAAATTCAACACCGGGTTATGATAAAAACTCTCCAGAAAGTGGGCATAGAGGGAACCTACCTCAACATAATAAAGGCGATATACAAAAAATCCACAGCCAACATCTTCTCAATGGTGAAAAACTGAAAGAATTCCCTCTAAGATCAGGAACAAGACAAGGATGTCCACTCTCGCCACTATTACTCAACATAGTTTTGGAAGTCCTAGCCACGGCAATCAGAGAAGAAAAAGAAATAAAAGGAATACAAATTGGAAAAGGAGAAGCAAAACTGTCACTGTTTGCAGATGACATGATACCATACATAGATAATCCTAAAGATGTCACCAGAAAACTACTAGAGCTAATCAATGAATTTGGTAAAGTTGCAGGATAGAAAATTAATGCATAGAAATCTCTTGCATTCCTATACACTAACAACAAAAGATCAGAAAGAGAAATTAAGGAAACACTCCCATTTACCATTGCAACAAAAAGAATAAAACACCTAGGTATAAACCTACCTAAGGAGGTAAAAGACCTGTACTCAGAAAACTATAAGACACTGATGAAAGAAACCAAAGATGACATAAACAGATTGAGAGATATACCATGCTCTTGGATTGAAAGGATCAATATTGTATAAATGACTATATTACCCAAAGCAATCTACAGATTCAATGCAATCCCTATCAAATTACCAATGGCATTTTTTACAGAACTAGAACAAAAAAATCTTAAAATTTGTATGGAGACACAAAAGACTCCGAATAGCCAAAGCAGTCTTGAGGGAAAAAAACAACAGAGCTGGAGGAATCAGGCTCCCTGACTTCAGACTATACTACAAAGCTACAGTAATCAAGACAATATGGTACTGACACAAAAACAGAAATATAGATCAATGGAACAGGATAGAAAGCCTAGAGGTAAACCCACACACCTATGGGCAACTAATCTATGACAAAGGAGGCAAGGATATACAATGGAGAAAAGACAGTCTCTTCAATAAGTGGTGCTGGGAAAACTGGACAGCTACATGTAAAAGAATGAAATTAGAACACTCCCTAACACCATATACAAAAATAAAGTCAAAATGGATTAAAGACCTAAATGTAAGGCCAGACACTATAAAACTCTTAGAGGAAAACATAGGCAGAACACTCTATGACATAAATCACAGCAAGATCCTTTTTGACCCACCTCCTAGAGAAATGGAAATAAAAATAAACAAATGGGACCTAATGAAACTTAAAAGCTTTTGCACAACAAAGGAAACCATAAACAAGATGAAAAGACAACCCTCAGAATGGGAGAAAATATCTGCAAATGAAGCAACTGACAAAGGATTAATCTCCAAAATATAAACAGCTAATGAAGCTCAATATCAAAAAAACAAAAAACCCAATAAAAAACTGGGCAGAAGACCTACATAGACATTTCTCCAAAGAAGACATATGGATGGCCAAGAGGCACATGAAAAGCTGCTCAACATCACTAATTATTAGAGAAATGCAAATCAAAACTACAATGAGGTATCACCTCACACCGGTTAGAATGGGCATCATCAGAAGATCTACAAACAACAAATGCTGCAGAGGGTGTGGAGAAAATGGAACCCTCTTGCACTGTTGGTGGGAATGTAATTGATACAGCCACTATGGAGAACAGTATGGAGGTTCCTTAAAAAACTAAAAATAGAATTACCATATGACCTAGCAATCCCACTACTGGGCATATACCCTGAGAAAACCATAATTCAAAAAGACACATGCACCCCAATGTTCATTGCAGCACTATTTACAATAGCCAGGTCATGGAAGCAACCTAAATGCCCATCGACAGACAAATGGATAAAGAAGATGTGGTACATATATACAATGAAATATTACTCAGCCATGAAAAGGAACGAAATTGGGTCATTTGTAAAGATGTGGATGGACCTAGAGACTGTCATACAGAGTGAAGTAAGTCAGAAAGAGAAAAACAAGTATCGTTTACTAATGCATATATGTGGAATCTAGAAAAATGCTTCAGATGAACTGGTTTGCAAGGCAGAAATAAAGACACAGATGTAGAGAACAAACGTATGGACACCAAGGGGGAAGGTGGGGGGAGGGGTGGTGGTGGGGTGATGAATTGGGAGATTGGGATTGACATGTATACAGTGATGTGTATAAAATAGATAACTAATAAGAACCTGCTGTATAAAAATAAAATAAAATGTTTAAAAAATGTACACTTACTTTGTGACACAGCAATTCCATCTCTAGGTATTTATCCAAGAGAAATGAGAACATATGTCCACAAAAATAGTTGGATGGTAATATTCATAGTTGTTTCATTCAAAGTAGCCTAAAACATAAAATAACCCAAACGTCCATGGATAAACACATTGTGGTATATTCATGTAATAGAATAGTATGCAGCAATTTAAAAAAATGAGCTACATTCTATATTCATTCAACAACATGGACCGAGTCTCAAAAACACTGAGTTTTTAAAAAGCCATGATACTACTTCATTTATATGAAATTCTAGAAAAGGCAACACTAATGTATAGTGCCAGAAAGCAAGTCAGTGGAGTTCATGACCAGGATTTGGGGAAGGGATTACTGCAAAGGGAAACAATGGAATTTTTTGTTTCAAATGCTCCATATCTTAATGTGGATGTTGTTACATGGGAGTATGCATTTGTCAAGTTCATTATACTGTAAAACAAAGAAAGTTGATTTTTTTAAAGGCGTATGTTTCTCTTTTCTCTGTCTTTTTTTCTTTCCTCCTTTCTTTTCAGAATAAGATGTACCCGGCAGAGTTGCCTGGTTACTTTAAATCAGAAACTCCTTGAAAATCTGTTGATGAAGGGAGAATCACAGTGAGGTGATTAGAGCAACTTGATTTGACATCTAAATGTAGAAGTTCTTAAGGGCAAAAAATCACCATTCGACTTGTTACCATGTAAAGAACGGCCTGAGGAGGAGGCCAAGTGGCATTACTACGGTAGGGGCCCCAGACTGTGAACTCACCGTTAACAAGGATTCCGAAACTTCATCTTTTCATTAGTAAGTCGATGTTTGCGTGGCAGATGAATTGCTAGTCTGATTGGAAATTCTTTCCTGCACTGAAGAAATGGCACCAATTAACAATATTCATCTGTCGGGCTCCCCTGGTGGCGCAGTGGTTAAGAATCCGCCTGCCAATGCAGGGGACACGGGTTCGAGCCCTGGTCCGGGAAGATCCCGCATGCCATGGAGCAACTAAGCCCGTGTGCCACAACTGCTGAGCCTGCGTTCTAGAGCCCATGAGCCACAGCTACTGAGCCAGCGTGCCACAACTACTGAAGCCCGTGCACCGCAACAAGGGGTGGCCCCTGCTCGCCACAACTAGAGAAAAGCCTGCGTGCAGCAGCGGAGACCCAACGCAGCCAAATTAGATAAATAAAATAAAAATAAATAAATTAAAAAAAATATTCGTCTGTCAGTTCAGCTCTGCAGGTTCAGGCTCATTTAACCTGATAAAAATAGCTCCTTTTTTTCTGAGTAGGGAGAGTTTTTCTCTGCCTCCACCTCTGGTTATGGGCAGAAGTGGTGAAGAGGCTTGTTACAGTGGTCACCTCCCTGTCTTGAATGCTCTCTTCCCAGCTGCAGTGTCACACGCCGCCCCATTTGTGGATGCCCATTTCAAGACTACCCACTGAAAAGCATGCACAACGTAAGAGCAGTGAGCTTCAGTTTTGCTGGGGGGCCTTACTGGGGACTCTAGCCCAGGAGATGATAGCTCTGAGGAACTGATGAAATTTTTTGGCTGGGATGTAGTTAAGTATGCATCTTGGTGAAAGAGGACTGCTAATCACAGAAAACATCTATCTCAAGATATTAATTTTAGTGCTTCTCATGTATGGGAAGATGCAAGAATCTGAGGACCTCAAAACACTTCCTCAGATATGCAGCTTAACTATCTAGGGGCCAGTATATCCAAAACACAAAATGCTTCCTTTTTTTTTTCTATCCTGAATGACCCACAGGGCACACCGTCAGTGCATGACTTCAGTGGTTCATGACTGGATCCTTGTAGAACTGGAATGGTGGGCAACATCTGCTTGTTTGTTTACAAACAAGCTTCTTTGGTTTCTTTACTACAAAAGTCACTCTAAGCATATCTTTTTTTTTTTTTTTTTTTTTTTTTTGCGGTACGCGGGCCTCTCACTGTTGTGGCCTCTCCCGTTGTGGAGCACAGGTTCCGGACGCGCAGGCTCAGCGGAGGCTCCGGACGCGCAGGCTCAGTGGCCATGGCTCACGGGCCCAGCCGCTCCGTGGCATGTGGGATCTTCCCAGACCGGGGCACAAACCCGCGTCCCCTGCATCGGCAGGCGGACTCTCAACCACTGCGCCACCAGGGAAGCCCTCTAAGCATATCTTTTACCCCAAAACCTTAATGCCGTGTTTTCTGTTTGTCTTTTTTCCTATTATTTTTTTGGCCACGCAGCATGTGGGATCTTAGTTCCCCGACCAGGGATTGAACCCACACCCCCTGCCATTGAAGCGTGCAGTCTTAACCACTGGACTGCCAGGGAAGCCCCTCCTCTCTGTTATTCTTAATATCATCTTTGTCTCCTTCCCTCCCTCCCCCCACTTCATCCTTCCTTTTTTTCCCTTTTGTTTAGACCTTCACCAGTGCCTAGCATCTTTTAAAGTTTATGCCCCTTTTATGGTGAGATTATGGACTGGCTCCTGCCTAGCACTTCAGGCTTTGGGTATTTTTTCCCTACGCAGTTCCCTCAAACTGAGGGGGTACCATCTCCCCACAGCTGCTCACATCCTTTCCATTTTGAATGTTTTACTCCCATGCCGAGAGATAAGAGATGACTGGCTAGTTCTCCCAGTCATCTTAGCCCACCTTAAATACATAGAGACTAATTCACTTGAGGAGTCTGTTTTCTGCCCAAGAGGAAATCCCTTTTACGATACCTATAAAAGTGACAGAATCATCAATCCATATTTAAAAGGTCAATGATAACTACCCATCCAGTCGCAATGAACGTGGTGCTAAAAAGTCAATCATTTGCTAGAGCGTGGAAACAGGCAGATAAAAAGCAAGGATAATGACAGATACAGTGTGAAAAAGGTGAGCCAAACTTTTAAGGATGATAAAAAGGCTCATTAACTGGACTGTAGTGATGGTTTCATGGGAGTTTATTATGTCAAAACTCATCAGATAATACACTTTAAATAGGGACAATTTATTTACATCAATTGTACCTCAAAAAAGTTGTAAAGCAAAGCAAACCAACAGTTTTATATATATATATATATATATATATATACACACACACACATATATATGACTTAGGTGTAACTAGCCAAGCTATCCTCACACGCAGACTAGTGTACATGGAACTGTAGCCTTGTTATTAACCAGGTGCAACTTTATTATATTAAAATTTCATTTTACCTTTAAAAACTTAGGGTGTGAGTACACACCTAATGAATGTTAAGTGGTTCTTGGTCAGCCTAAAAGGTGCATAATATCTCCTGATCAGACTCACTTCTGTAATTAAGATTGTTTTAACTCACTGTTCCTGTGTTTTGAAGGGCACTGACTTCTGTGGAAATATATGAAGCAGAGGTACTATCCACCCCGAACCCCAGTGACTTTATTTCTATCCCCATGTTATCATGGATCATCCATATTCTATAAGCTGGACTCAGTACTCTTTTAATGGTCCGTGATTATGTTTTGTTCTGATTATGGCATATTATGGATTTCTGTTCAGCAAACCTATTGTTCGATACTACTAGGAAATGGCTAAAATGTAGATATGCTTATTTGTTTTTTTAAACGGCTTTGTTGAGGTATACTTTGTATACAAAGAACTGCATGCATTTAATGTGTGCAGTTTGATGAGTTTGGATATAGATAAGCACCTGTGATACCAACACCACAATCAAGGTAATAGACATATCTACACCTCCCAGGGTTTCCTCGTGTTCCTTTGTGCTTTTTGTTTGCTTCTTTTTTTTTTATTGGAGTAAAATTGCTTTACAGTGTTGTGTTAGCTTCTGCTGTACAATGAAGTGAATCAGCTATATGTATACATATATCCCTTCCCTCTTGGACCTCCCACCCCCCACCCATCCCTCCTATCTAGGTCACCACAGAGCACTGAGCTGAGCTCCCTGTGCTATACAGCAGGTTCCCATTAGCTATCTATTTTAGCTAGTGTACATGGTACACTATGTACATGGTAGTGTATTTATGTCAAACCTAATCTCTCAATTCGTCCCACCCTCCTCTTCCCCCTCTGTGGCCACATGTCCATTCTCTATGTCTACGTCTCTATTCCTGCCCTGCAAATAGGTTCATCTCTACCATCTTTCTAGATTCCACATATATGCGTTAATATACAGTATTTGTTTTTCTCTTTCTGGCTTACTTCACTCTGTATGACAGCCTCTAAGTCCATCCACATCTCTACAAATGACCCAATTTCATTCCTTTTTATGGCTGAGTAATATTCCACTGTATATATGTGCCACATCTTCTTTATCCATTCATCTGTCGATGGGCATTTAGGTTGCTTCCATGACCTGGCTATTGTAAATAGTGCTACAGTGAACATTGGGGTGCATGTGTCTTCTTGAATTATGGTTTTCTCTGGGTATATGCCCAGTAGTGGGATTGCTGGATCATATGGTAATTCTATTTTTAGTTTTTTAAGGAAACTCCGTACTGTTCTCCACAGTGGCTGTATCAATTTACATTCCCACCAACAGTGCAGGAGGGCTCCCTTTTCTCCACACCCTCTCCAGCATTTATTGTTTGTAGATTTTTTTTTTTAGAGTTTTTGTTTTAACATCTTTATTGGAGTATAATTGTTTTACAATGGTGTGTTAATTTCTGCTGTATAACAAAGTGAATCAGCTATATATATATATATATATATATATATATATATCTCCATATCTCCTCCCCCTTTTGTCTCCCTCCCTGATGGCCATTCTGACTGGTGTGAGGTGATGCCTCATTGTAGCTTTGATTTGCATTTCTCTAATAATTAGTGATGTTGAGCATCTTTTCATGTGCCTCTTGGCCATCTGTATGTCTTCTTTGGTGAAATGTTTATTTAGGTCTTCCACCCATTTTTTTTTTTTTTTTTTTGCGGTACGTGGGCCTCTCACTGCTGTGGCCTCTCCCGTTGCAGAGCACAGGCTCTGGACGCGCAGGTTCAGCGGCCATGGCTCACGGGCCCAGCCACTCCGCGGCATGTGGGATCTTCCTGGACCAGGGCACAAACCTGTGTTCCCTGCATCGGCAGGCGGACTCTCAACCACTGTGCCACCAGGGAAGCCCTCTACCCATTTTTTAATTGGGTTGTTTGTTTTCTTGGTATTGAGCTTCATGAGCTATTTATATATCTTGGAGATTAATCCTTGGTCCATTGCTTCATTCGCAAATATTTTCTCCCATTCTGAGGGTTGTCTTTTCGTCTTGTTTATGGTTTCCTTGTTTTCTTTGTAGCTTTTCTTAAGAACACTTAACATGAGATTTTAAAACATCCCCTGAGCAACTATAAAAAATAAATGTTAGTGATAATAACCACTTCTCCATTTTTGCCCTGTAAGCTGGGGGGATATGAGTCAAATGTACAGCTCAGTTTCTTAGGATGTTAGAAATACACTGTGGTTTCTCTCCTTACCCTCACAGCAACTTACTTTTCCCCCATTGTTTTCTCTTTATCCTGATGTGTTTCTTTCTTTCTTTAACTCTGTTGTATTATAACAAGCTTCCACCAGTCCTCTTCCCAATAGCTATTCCCACTTTATTCCCACTAGGAATAAAGGAATAACAAACTTCCTTTAGATGTGAGAAATGTGAATCTTTTAAAGTGTTATTTTCCAGGGCCTCAAAGCAACACCCAGATTACAAGATAACATGAAAACTGTAGAGCTATATTGTGAGTCTAGGTGAGCCCCAGGGTAGCTTTTACTCACAAATCATGCTTATTTCTCAGAGCGCTGGACAGACATAAGCCCAGGATTCAGAGACAAAGAGGTTTGGGGTCAAAGCTTCCCTCTCCCACAATGGCATATTTGCAGCAGAATATTCTATTAAGAGTCTTGGAGGACAAGGATATACTGGTGAGGGCAGTGGAAGGGAAGGAAATCCATCTCAGAGGGAAATAATTACAAGATTACCTTCACTTTCAAGGTGTAGCAATAGGTCATTATTATTAACTGGTGAACTTGGCAGAGAAAAAAAATCAGTCATATGCAAACATGTATTATGTCCAGAAAGGACTGATGATTGGCATTTTTCTAGTGGACATGAAGGCATTATAGACACATAATCTTGGTTTTCTTGGTTTCTGTTTCTATGGGTTTGCACACAGTTGTACATTAGAGGCATGGATGCTGTACTAGGAACCAGCCTTGATGGACAGTGCTTAGCCTTGGCTGTCTTCACAATGCGTCACCCCTTTATCAGCGGGCCCCAAACACAGACGGAGCCTGCAAGAACACACAAAGCAGCTCTCTGACAAGGGTCACGTTTCAGTTCTACTGTATAACATTCACAGAAGGCACAGAAGGTGGCGGTTGGAGAGTGGCTGCTTTACTCCATTCAGTTGATTCCCAAGTTCCTTGATGGACAGGAAGAGTTTTCAAAGCTGCTAATCTCCCAATTTTTAATGTGACTTTTCTTGTTTTGTCCCCCATGGCCCCTCAATCTCTTAAATTCCTTTAGTCTTCCCAGGTTTACCCTGGCCCTGCCCCTTTGGTCTCTGGAGCAGGCTGGCAGTCATTCAGTTCCATGGGTTCTGTTGCCAGTATGGGGTATCTACCAAACAATTGGACATATCCCAGTGCCATGACTGATCTGCTTTGATCATTACAACTCTTTAGTGCAAGTGACAGAAAGGCCATTCCAGGGGACTTGAGTCCTCAGGTGTTTGTTTATCCTTTCAGGTTCTAGTTTGCCCTTATTCTCATCTACTCAGTGTTCTCCCGCCATTGCTGGCTGTTCTGTAGATACAGAGATACGAAGCCCTGCAGAGCCTCCTCCACCAGCAGTCAAAATTCCATAAAATGCAACCCCATAATAAACCCCTTATTGAATCAATCCTAGTGCTTCTGCTTCCCATACTGAATCCTGACCGATAAATGCCTTTAAGTAAGACACCAAGATCTTGGAGTAGCCAAAGTCTCTGCAGATATAATTTATCTAATACTATCTCTTTGATTAAAAATGCTAAATCCAGTTTAGATAGTTGTCCTTACCAATATAGGCATTTCCTTTTTATATTTTACTGAAGTCAAGTAATTATAAAGCTTGACTCACTATTTAATATCATATCATAAGCATTATTCATACTGTTTTGTAGTCTTTATAAGCCTACTTTTAGAAAGATTTCATATTAGATTGAGTGGATGCTCCATAATTTAATCATTTCCCTGTTGTTGGATATATAGGTTTCTTCTAAGTTTTTACTATTATGAATGATCTGAAATACTTCTTTACGCATGTGATTTTTCCCCATATTTTGGAATATTTTATTAGGCTATAATTTCATTAGTTGAGGATAAAAGTATGTAAAAGGTATAAATTTTTTATTGCTTTTGATTCATATTGCTTAATTGCTTTCAAAAAGGACTAGAATAATTAGTAATGCTATTAGCAATTGATAGTATTCTTACTATAAGCAATATCATTTAAAATAGTCTTTCTTTATTTAACCGAAAAAAATGTACCAGTACAATTTCAAAGGGACTCCACATTGCCCACTTTATATTGGTATCTATTTCCTGCTTTGCAATATCTAGAAAGCAAACACTGATCCCAAGTGGATTGGAAATATTCTAAAGACACTTTCCCTGAAACACAGCTGTTAATTTCTGACTTCTGAATGCGGCCTGCCCAAAATATAAGGATTCAACCATATACTTTCTCGTTAAACTGAGATTCTCTCACTTTGTGACTGGAGCAATTAGGAGACTCATCAGTGGAGACTGTGGAGGCAATGGAATCATGTGCAATTAATGTTCTTATCTTTTTAATTTTAGGTAACAGCACTTCTTCAGAATAACATCTTCAGGGAAAACATATTGAATTCAATCTGTTGGGTGAATATTTTCAGTTAGAGAAGGTACAGTATGTATGTATAAATGAACGTACAGACTGCTGGTGGTTTATTTTGGTCCTATAGCAGTCTTGGAAATAGAACTGAGTTTTATATAGCATCCTCCGGAATCAGGGGAGCCCTAAGCTCTTTATGGAGCAGTGATTTTGGCTATGTCTAAATAAACCTCATCCTTATAGTCAAAGACCAAAAATTCAGATGACAAACTGCTTCATCTTTCCATACAATATCATGCAGATGGCTTGACTGGGGCTTCCATAACTGCACGGCTACTTTGGCTTTATGGATGCATCTTTTTGCAACTCCCAGTGCCCTGCAGAAGGAGAAAGGCTGTCAAGGATGTCCCAGATGACTCCCTGGGTAGGAGTGGGAATGCTCCTCTTGGAAACAAGTCATGGCACCAGTCATGGGAGCAGCATGGTATTGGCAATTTCAAGATGCTGCCCAGATATACAAGGGCATTTCTGTCTCAAAAGGAGCCATCCTAGCCCTTCCATGGGGGGCGGGGAATGGGGAGTGACAGTGGGTGGTAGTTGGAACAGTAATTATTGTGGATGATTTTTGTCCTGTCTACTGAATCGCCTGGTGGGTAAATGTATATATGGGACCCTTTCCTCCTTATGTTCAGGAATAAATTTAGCAGGCATGTTTACCAATAGTAGCATTTTATAGCCTGAACCACACACGTTGGTCTGTGGTGTTATAGTAATAGCCATGTCTTGCATTTGTACAGATATTCAGAGTTTTTTAAACCCACTTATACTTCACTGGATTATCTATACAATAACATCTCAGCTCTTTGCTGCAAGTCTTGTCAGTTGTACCTCTTAACTATATCTCAATTGCCCACTACCCCCTTCTGCCCTTCTAGCTGAAATCATATCATGCTTGTTCCCACATCGTGAGCTGCTACCAAGCTGGTCTTCCTACTTATTACCCTCCTGAGGCTGTTGGCAACCTATTTTCCCTAGAACAGCTTGAGGAATCTTCAGGACATGTCTCTGCTTAAACTCCTTTATTGTTTTCAGAGTGCTGATAAAGACCTGAAATGCCTGACTGTGGCACAAAGGCCCTGAGTGATCTGGCCCCTTCCAACCTCTGCAGCCCGCTCTGCTCTCTCCTCTCTCATGGCCCCCCCAGCTCCTGTAAGCTCCTCAAGTACAACTCCAAGCTGCCTTCCCCGAGGACTCTGGCACCTGCTGATGCGCCTGCCGGAAAACCTCTTCCTGGGGCTGAATTCTCATCTTCTGGGCTTTAGCTCTAATATCCCATCTCTAAGAATCCTTCCCCCCAAAGTGGGGATTCATGGAGAATGTGAGACTCAGATGAGGACACAAAGTGATGGAAGCATGAAAACTGGAAGAAACCTCGTGCTCCTGGCCCCTCGTTCATCACTCCTGCCGGAACTGAAGCCAGCCTGTGACCTACATCCATTTCTCATCCAGTCACAGGAAGATCATGGATTTTAGGGACACTTTCTAGTTTTGTTTTGTTTGCATTCTTTTGACTACGGTGTTTAGGAAAATGGGGAAGATATTGCTGACGTTAAGTAATTCCCGCATGGTTGAGACTGATTCGGGCAGGATGGACTTTGTTTGAGAATTGACACCAGCCCCCGTGGAGCCAGGCACCCTTGGGTTCCCTTTCAAAAGGGAGAGAGCTCCTCTTGCTATATAGTTGTTTGAAAGCACCCTGGAGACTTCCATTTGAAAGATGATCAGAAAACATCATCATGAGTTCTTTGATTTAAAATGGAATTTAAAATAGGACCAATTTCTACCCTTAAGTACAATGATATTTCCTCTGAACTAGGGTGTATACACAGATCACTTTTCCTCTGGGATATTTTTTCTCATCCAAACATTGTCCTGCAAATACAATTTTTTACATGAATCTGTGACTCACTCTCACCTTTTTAACCTAGAAGTCTCCCTGGTGTCGGCTGGCTTCCTCTGAGTTATTCATCTGGGTCTGAATCATGTTGAACACATATGGCATGTGTCACCCTGGACAGGCAAAACCAAGAAAAGTCATGAAAAAAACCCAAACATTACTTTTCCTAACCATTAATACGTGCTACTCATTTGCATTTCAGATAGTTTCATGCCTCTTTATTTTAGAACAATTGAATCACAAAATAGAATTTTTAAAGACTATTTTAGCCTCATAGCCTCATAGATGCATTAGATGCCCTGGGCTGTGTCTCCACCAAGCTTCATCCAGCCTCTATTTAACCACCTTCAGCAGGGAGCACTGACTTTCTTCTGGGGCTGTACCATCTTTGCATGGAATTAATTGGTAGGAAGTTAAGTTGAGCCTAAATTTTTGGCTACTAACTTGATCAACAAAGAATGTATGCTTTCATCCAGGACATCAATTAAACACTAAAGAGTCAAGAATAGAGCAGTGGTCAGCTTCTAGAGAACTCTAGAACCATTAATCAACACAGGCTTTGTCCTAAAATATGGTCGCAGTGATTGATGAGGAGACCATGGAAGTCTCGGGCAATCAAGGTGCACTATGTATTCTATTAAGATTCCTGGGTTACCCTCCCTAATCTAGAAAACTTTGGTCACCTCAGGTTGCCCTCTGACATCCTGGTGGTGGGCAATGTTATTAAATAAGCTCAGCCTAAGGCAGGGGTTTGACAAAGATTTATATAGATTAAAACCCCTTCTCCCTTCACACAGATTTTCCAAACTCCTCTCCAAGTTCATCTATATCGCATCTCCATAATAATACATACCATGATTAACCGTGGGACAGCCTGACATTTGATTTCGTTACAAATTGAGAGATGTGCATCTCTGCACGTATCACTTGGTAATGGTATCTTCCTTCCTTTCCTGGGGCTCTTGGCATTTAAGGATGCATGGTATTTTCCCAATAGCACTAGAAAAATCGAGTGAATCTAATGTTCCCATTGTCTTCCTCCACTCAGGATATTATATTTATGTGCCTTCTCCCCAGTATTTAGTTTCACAAGCAAAACAAATTCTGCAAATATATAAGTCCCATATCTTTGATTTGGAAAAGGTTAAAGGATTCCAGCTGCACAAAGTTTCTACAAGAAAGGATGTAGATTCTCACTGGCTCCAGTCTTAGGTGGGGAAATGGAGGATTCTAGAGTTCTGAAAACAGCATGGGCCAGGGAAACAAGGAGAGGAAAAGTATAGACCAAGATAGGTTAGCTATGACCTTAAGCTGGGTAGATGGAGCTCACCTCAATTCTGTTGGAGTATCCCCCCGTTTTCACATCCTACAATAATGTGTACACTTGTTTGTAACCACGTCAAAAAGGAAATGAGTTTAGCCTGGCATGACTTACTTATTCTCACTGAACCCATGCTGCCTGCTAATGATTGCTTTCCTTTTTAAATGCTCCCAAGCCATCTGTTTAATAATCTATTCTAGAATTTTGCCTGAGAAGAATCTCAATGCTAATGAAGTGGAAAGATCCCCAGGCAAAGATCAGGAGACCCAGGTTCTAGCCCGGGTTCTGTCATCAACTGACTGAATGTCGCTGGGCCAGCACCATACCCTGTCTTGTCCTGTTTCATCTCTGAACTGAGAGGGTCAGAATCGATGATCTCTATGCTGCTTCCAGCTATGAATCTAGGATTCCTTCATTACCTTAGTCTGTAGTTCTTGGAACCTTCTCTTCCCCCTGTTGAAAATCAGGAACTTAACCATATAGTCTTTGAGTATTTCTGTTCTGTGTGGTCTAGATGCTGTTACTTACTTATTAGTTGACTGGGGAAAGTTGTTACAATTCTATGGGTATAATTTCCTTCACTTTATTTTTTACGTATTTTTAAAGATTTTTTTTGATGTGGACCATTTTTTAAGTCTTTATTGGATTTGTTACCATATTGCTTCTGTTTTTTTGTTTTGGCTTTTTGGCCACGAGGCATGTGGGATCTTAGCTCCCCAACCAGGGATCGAACCTGCACCCCCTGCATTGGAAGGTGAAGTCTTAACCACTGGACCGCTAGAGAAGTCCCATCAGTTACTTCACTTTAAAAATGAAGGGGTTTAAATCAGATGACATCTACATTTCTGAGTCCAAGTCCATAATACCTAGACGATATCGAATATTGTTTTTGTGTTCACATTCCATACATTCTTGAAGTAACCCAGTACTGTGTGTTTGGCCCTGGAAGATGAAAACAGACCCATCAATTCAGGTTGGGCAGAAAGCTTAGACATTATCAGTCAAGCAACTGACTGAATAATATTTAGAGTGGCTGGTGCTTTCTTCCTTGCCTTGGATTGAAATATTCTTTAATTTCTAGTCTGTACTGACTTTTTAAGTGCTGCCCTCCCCCGCTTTTCCCATTGAACAGCCAGCTCTGCTGCTGGGTTCATTTCACTGACTAAGGGCACCATGCTCATCTCAGTGAGTGCTCCCAACGTTTAAGGGTATGGAGAGAGGAATCTCAAAATCTGCTTCTGTTTCTTTATTTCAGGTAATGAACGCTTGGGTTATAGAGCTATTTTATTCCGGCCTGATGATGTCGCATGAGTCAGTGTAGATGATTCCCACAGGAAGGTCTGATTTTTATTCTTTGACTCAAACCTAAAAATAGAGCCTTCAGCTCGTCCTGTACTCTCAGCTGTCATCTGCCATCGAAACCTGGGCGCTTGGCGTGTTTGCCTGTGGCTTTGAAAGAATCACTGCCTTCTTTGTGTTAAAATAAGGAGCAAACAAATATACGCGTATGGACCTGGACTGTTGTTGCACTTCCTATTGTCTTTATTCTGGGTGAATTATGCAGCTGAAGGTGGTTTTTCTTTCAGATGTGTTTAAATGCAATTCTTTTCAAAGGTGAGCATGAGAGGTTATGGCCCAGAAAAGAGATATTCTGACTCATCACGTCTTTTTAAATATACCTTCTGAATAATCATAAACGCTGATGGAACTTGACTGTTTACAGAGTCTCATTTTGGGAGGACAAATCATCTGTCATCATTCTCCCTTTGGGAATCAAGCAGGTTGAGGCTAAATGAGCACTTTGCCTCAAGTCACAGAACTAATGAGTTGAGGAAGCAGAACTGGACCCCAGGATTTGTATTATCACCCACTTCAAGTCGTTCTTCTACTGGAACCCTCCACCCTACTCCACCACCAAAGAAAATACACCAAAACGTCAGACAAAATCTGGGCTGGTTTCTTCATGAGTCCTGCCCAGGGACAGTCACATACACTGGTTGTCCTTGTGCCTGAATATTTCTTGTCTTTATTGTTTGTGACACACAGTTGAGGCCCCTTCCTTAGTTCTTCGTAGCCTTCTCATAGTTTTATGTCCTGGCTAGACAGTTTCCCTCAACACCGGCACAGAGCTGGGTCCACCGTAGGCTAATTAGCTTAATTCAGGAAAAATAAGCCTCCAGGCCAGAAAAGAAGACTCTCCCAGAACCGGAGTTAACAGATGGCATGTCTCCAGGGCGTGAGCCCACTTTAAGGCTTGTTCTGGCCATGCGGGTGGGTTGCTGTGTGCAACTCCAATTATTCATAGACTCTCCACATTTCAGCAGCAGAAAGAGAAAAAGGAGTTATTATACCTAAATTAAGTCCTTTGAGACTGGGGTTGATAAAATTCTCTTAAACATTTCGCTGGGAAAGATTTACCAGTGTCCCTCAATGAACCTGTTACGTGACCATATGGTTAAGAAGTCCAATCAAATTGTGGTAGGAACTGGTCTGACTCTGAGTTGGTGAATTCCATCAAACAATTCATAGTAGGGGTTAATTAAATTTCAAAATATTCAAATTGGGTTTATATGCTCCTGTAGCTAATGCTGACTCCAAATCTCCCTTTGTTTAGTTCCAGCTTATGCTCTGGGAAGTTACTAGTAATGACACAAAGCCCCTAACACAGAGCATGCCGTAGACGTCTCATTAGGACCCAAGCCAGCCTGCCCAGACAAACAGGGAGCTGGTGTATTTCATTTCTTTTAAGCACTGGATCGGGGAGGGCAGCTTTAGAGAATGTGCAGTTACATGTTCAGGAGCAGATTAATTCAAGAGCTGTTATGTCCACAATATTCTGCTAGTCTCAATACTCCCTCATCAGAGGTCATGAGCATGACATTGACAATGACCTTGATGGACTCAGGAGTTTTCTCCCAACCTGTGCCTTGGTTTTACCTAATTTGCACCTCTGCTGGTTATCACTGTCTCAGCTCCAAACCCTTCTTCTTTGCCCTGCTTTGTGCTCCTGGAGATGGACCCGGAACACTTCTCCTTTGTCAGCTGGTGCAACGTTAGTCCTTGACATTAGAGCACGAGGGAGAGACACTGGAAGAGAAAGAGGCCTCTCTTTTTCTTTCTGGGCCTGTATTTTTCTTGCTCTCATGGCATGGCCCCTTTTCCTGCAAGGGGGCACGGGAGAGCTGGAGGTGCACAGTCTCCAGTGATTTCTATTGCTACCCAATGAGTTCCACGGGGAGGTTCTTGGCGGCCAGTCCTGCCCTGTGGGATCTCAGGAAACTTCTCCTCCATCCAGTGGGCTACAGATGCACAGACACATCCTCTCCAACAGGGGGTCTCAGCCACGGACGGGGGCTGCTTCCATGCTTGTTCCTTCCTTGGGCACCCTCTCTCAGCCCTAGAGGCAGGGGCTGCACTCTGCATCTGCTATTTCTGTTATTACGAAGACTTCTCGTTCCCCCTCTTGGAAGTCAATCGCTTGTTACTGGTTAATAATTTTATGTTAAATTTTCCCAGTCCAACTAACCAGTGTGGTTTCTGTTTTCTGACAGGACCCTGACTGATACAGAACCCCTTCAAGAACAGATCAGCCTTTAGCCTCGGATCCATGTGGTTTCAGCTGCGGATTCCCTCTGCTGCTTGGCCGTGTTTAGGATTGGTCTTTGGACCTTGCTCGTTGGTACTGACACAAAGACCTCGTATTACATTGTGCCTTCATTTTCCTCCAGGTGCCGTGAATCAAGTTGAGTGGTTCTCTCCCACCCTCCGCATCTCTCACCTCTGCTTGTCCAGGAAGAGTGATGAGTCATGTTCGAGAAGCCCGAATAATATGATCTGCCTATAAGGTTGTGTGACCCGCAGAAGCAGAAAATATCGATTGATTCTTCACTGCTGTTTGAAGAGAAGAAATTGAAACAGTTCTTGGAATCACCCTGTTGCTGCCTTAACAAATACAAGCTAAATGCAGCTAAAGAACTCCTAGAAGATGTGTATGAGATAACAGTAATTGTCACCACTGCTATCATCATTGCTTGAAGGCTTACTGTGTGCCAGGAACATATTAAGTTACTAACACATTATTTTATTTAATTCTTATAGCAAGTCAACAATGTAAGAGCTATTAGTTCCTCATTTGTATCAGTCTGGGCTCTCTAGAAAAACAGAACTAATAATATATATATATACATATATATATGCATATATATACATATATATAGAGAGAGGGAGAGAGAGAGGACGCTTTATTTTAAGGAATTGGCTCACGTAATTGTGGAGGCTGGCAAGTCTGAAATGTAGGGTAGGCCAGTATGCTGGAAACTCAGGCAATATCTATGCTACTGTCTTGAGAGTGGGAAACCTTAGTTTTTGCTCTTAAGGCCTTCAACTGATTGGATAAGTCCAAGCCATATTAATGAGAATAATCTCCTTTACTTAAAGTCAACTGACTGTAAATGTTAATCACATCTACAAACTACCTTCAACAGCAACACCTAGATTAGTGTTTGATCAAATAATTTGTCACCATCGCCAGTGTAATCAACGTGCCACCAGGTAGCTGACTGATCGCTCTGGGGAATGATGGAATATTGAAGACTCGCTGTTGGCCTCAAAGTGGGCACGCAGCAGTGGCTATAGCCACCTTGGCCTTGGAGAGAAGTCCATGTTGTTGAGCCCAGGCCTGACCTCCATCCCTGCCACCACAGCCAGTGTGTTCATAAACCCAGTGGGCAATAACAGGGGTGAATGGGAAAGAGACTGAGGTATCCAGAGCAGATCATCTTATCCACTTGCTTACTAAAATCCTTCTCTGCTGAGGTCACCCTTTGGTAAGCACTGGGACACACACAGGTTCATTTTTCTTTGTCCATTCAGGGAGGTCTCTCCCCATACCTCTTCCCCAGACTCTATTGTCACCAGTATTCCAATCATGTTACTTCCAAGCCCTTGACCATCCACCTAAACACCCAGTTCATGATGGGCTGCTTAGGTCATATGGTAGCTTGGTGGACCACGGTTGAGTATTCAGTCTCTACTAAGGCCCAGCAGCAAGCCAGAAGCTCTTTCTCAGAAGGAAAGTAGTTGTCTGCAGAGGATGGCAGGCTTTGCTCCGAAATCCCAAGGGTCTGAGCTGCAACCGATCTGTTGGGCCTGTCTGCTCCCAACGGTATCTCTATCTGTCACTGACAATTCAAGCACCACTGGATCTGCTGGACCTATTGGTTCAAGGGGCAGAGCAGCTGGCAAGCAGGATAGACCTGTTAGAGAACCTTCTTGTTCTGGGCTCCACTCAGCGCTAGCAGCTTTCCTAGTCACTTGATGCATGGATCAGAGGAGTGCACTCAGATGAGTAATATGTTGCTCCCAAATCCAGAGACCCACTAGGCACTGTGCTTGTTTTATGGTTACAGGAGGGACCAGATGTAACAACTTGTACTTCGCCTGAGAAGGGATATCTCAACATGCTTCACACCAGCGGACCCCCAGAAACTTCACGAAGGTGGGAGACCCCTGAATTTTTGTTCAGATTTATTTCCCACCCTGTGGCATGTCATCATCTGTTGCCAATGGTCCAGAGTAGTTGCTACTTCTTGCTCAGTCATTCCAATCAGCATATAATCAAGGTGAAGGATCAGTGTGATGTCTTGTGGAAAAGAGGTCTCGTGTAATCAAGGTTCTTGCAGACTAAATTATGACATCGGGCTGGAGAATTGATGTACCCCTGAAGTAGGATAGTGATGGTGTATTTCTAGCCTCTCCAGCTAAAAGCAAACTGCTTCCAGTGGTCTTTACTAATAAGTATGGAGAAAAAAACCTTTTTCTGGATCAATAGCTCAGCTACACACCAGGTACCAGGGGATATGTTAATTTACTCAAGCAAGAAAACCACATTTGGAACAGCAGATGTGATTGGAGTCACCATCTGGTTACGTCTATGATAATCCACTGCCATTCTCCAAGAACTCTCTCTCTTCTCCAGAAGCCAAATAAGTGTGTTGAATGGGGATGTGGTGGAAACCAACCCTCCTGCATCCTTCAAGTCCTTGATTATGCTGCTAATCTCTGTGATACTTCCAGAAATTCACACTGATTTTGGTTTACTTTACTCCTATGTAGAGGCAGTTCTAGTGGCTTCCACTTGGCCTTTCATACCATGCTCCACAGTTCAGGGAAACAATTTGGAGTTTCTGCTGGTTGCTGAGTATTTCTATTCTAATTATGCATTTTGGAACTGGGCAATTAACCACAGGATGGGTTTGGCAACTCAGTGTGAGATAAACTTGAGCTGAGATTCCATTGGTCACCTGACCTCCATAAGCCCCTACTCTGTTGACCCACAGTGTCAGTTCAGAACTAGGGTTCAATCATCCCTGAGAACTCTGATTTCTTCCTTTTCCCCAGTGCAGAGTCACCCTTGTAAAAGGCAGCAGTTATGTTTGGAGAAGGCTGGGAGAAAGATTAATAGTATAAATTTTTGGCAGTGTGATGAGGTCCTTCTCCAGGGGACACAGTCTCCTCTCTATTCAAGGGGTTCTGGGTCTGGAAACCAGCTCAGGGCTGGGAATTGACTCAAGGGCCATGACTCTTCAGTTGTGGTGATTCAAGTTAGACTTCTGTCATCTGACTTAGAGCTTTTCCACATATGCAAATCAAGCCAGAATTTCGGAGACTGCCCATCTATTTCTCTTTTAGGGAAACTGTTCAACTGGCCAATGACACAGGTCTCTGCGAGTCAGGCTATTTTGACTGCTGCCTTGACTCTGCTATCCATTACGGTAACAACTCTTGCCTTGTATTGGTGATTAAGTGCCACCAGCGGCCCTTGCCACCCTGGGATCCAATTATCCCCACGACATTTAAGGATCCCAGTCAGTGGTAGCCATTCTCCCTATGATTTCTGACCTACCGAGAAGAGCGACCACAGAGCTCTTCAAGGATGCTGAGGCTCCCTTCACAAATTTGTTTTTTATAGTCATAGTGTGGCCTCTGGCCCCTTGGTCATGGGGGCGAGCAGATCTTATATGACAAGTTAACTTTAACATCCCAATCTCCCTAAGCCTTTGGATATATTCTTCTACAGTATACCAAAGAAGTTCTGGCATTTCAACTTCATTTAGCGTAGGAGACATTTCAGTCTATGTTTCAGCCAACACCACCCCTGCCCCAGCCGCCCCGTGAAAAAAAAGAGCTTTTCCTAACTCTTTAAGTTACAATATTGAACCCAGAATTTTTGTTTAGTGGGCTCCATAAATTCAGCCTGATCCAACTTTACATTCCATTATCACACACAACTTCAACTCCCATAAATATTCCCCATATTCCTGCCTGGATACATTGGAAAAATTATGGGGTCTTTTGTGGTGTGACACATCTTGTGGGTCACTCTTTGCACCTCATCTGGGGCTCGCTGGAACTTGAGTCTAGCTATGGGTCTAGAAGCAAAGAGGAGTGGTGGGGGCATGTCCTAGGAGAATCAGCCATGTTTTTCAAGGCAGCTCCTTCAGGGGAGGCCATTACAATTTCATCAGGCAAAGCAGGGTTAATCTCCTCAGGTGGGAGTGGCTTAAGGGCTGTTTGTACCTGTGAAGAAGACTCACTGTCCCCAGCTTCATCAGGATCTAGCCGTATGCCCCATTCCAGTTTTCAGGACTCCATTCCTTCCCGATCAATGCCTTCACTGCAACACCTTGTAAAGCTGAAAATTTAATTTGCATTGTAATTCAGCTGCTAACTGCAGAGATTCTGTGTCTGGTTTTTATAAAGCTCAGCTCCAGGGCTACAGGAGGTAAGGATTTCTTTCAAGACAGACATAGAAACTTTCAGATGATTCATGTGGTGGTAGAAGTGGGAATCTGAATCCCGGAACTAATACTTTTCTTTCCCCACACTGCCCATAGCAGTTAGGAGCCAGAAGCCAATCTCCTTATACTTGCTGGTTTGACAAAACGTTCTAAGGTACCAAAGAGATGGTCGCCCAGAACCTTGCCTCCTGTAGGTACTGGATTAGGAATATTCAGTGGTGAGATTTTGTACATTTCTATTGCCACATTACACCATGGATTATCAGTACCCTCTCTCCCACCAGAAAGAGTCAGTAGTGCATTTAAATCTAATCAAATTAGGGAACCAATTCCAGGAACCTCAGAACCAATTCAGAAAATTCACTCTTAAGATTCTGTTCCTCTAGAACTACTCTCAATACCAAAATCAGTAACAGTCAGAGTACTCCAGAGAAACAGAATCAACAGGATGGATGGATGGATAGAGAGGGAGAGAGATTTATTTTGAGGAACTGGCTCACACAACTGTGGAGGCTGGCAAGTCTGAAATCTATAGGGCTGGCTGGAAGGCTGGAAACTCAAGCAGGATTTTTATGCCATAGTATTGAAACAGAATTCTTTCTCAGTTTTTGTTCTCAAGACCTTAAACTGGGGACTTCCCTGGTGGCGCAGTGGTTAAGAATCCGCCTACCAATGCAGGGGACACGGGTTCGAGCCCTGGTCTGGGAAGATCCCACATGCCGCGGAGCAACTAAGCCCACGAGCCACAACTACAGAGCCCGTGTGCCACAACTACTGAAGCCCGTGCACCTAGAGCCGGTGCTCCACAACAAGAGAAGCCACTGCAATGAGAAGCCTGCGTGCAGCAACGAAGACCCAATGCAGCCAAACATAAATAAATTTTTTAAAAAAGACCTTAAACTGATTGAATGAGGCCCATCCACATCATCAAGGGTGATCTCCATTATTTAAAGTCAACAGACTGTAGAGATTGATGGCGTCTACAAAGTGTTTGTTGAGGACACTTGGTACTACAGTCAGACGGTTTGCATTTTCCTGACCCTGTAACTATTCCCCTCTGCTGTGATTTGCCCCATCCACAGTTTTGGCTGTTTCTATTAATTGTTTTCATTTCTTCCTGGATGCCTCCTATTTCCCCCTTTTTTGCCCCTTTTCTGATACTTCTCAGCTTAATGCTACTGGCACTGGTTTTCAACACCCTCTTCTAGGTACATCAAGCCTCTTCCTCCACACTGGGTCTCCTGTACTTTTAGTGTCTTCAGCATTTCTTGGCCATTTTGGCCACTGTCAAGCACTGATTCACTTCCAGGGTTGGGGCTGCTCCTGAGGAAAAAATGTAGCTGCTAAATGGTAACAGATATGGAATAATTTACTTCTATTTAATTTATTTTTGGGATACAAATGAAACAACTGGATTATTAGAATTGTCTTATGTTAAGTGAATCTGGAAACAAGCATATACTCTCTTAATAAACTAAAAAAATGGGAATAAACAAGATTCGGTCTTAGAAGGGGATGTGCCTTTAGGAGGACACAATGATGAGTAAGATGCCAGTGAGAATTCCCATAACAATGAGCTCTTTGAGCTGAGGACAGAGGTGCTATGTAAATGTCAGGTTATATCATTGATACTTAAGATGCTCCAAAAAGGTCAAGCATTAGCCAAAGGGAACAGAATGTTTTCAGCTTTTAATGGACCAGACCCATTCATTTGGAGGAAGTTTAAAAGGAGTCTCACACACAAGGTGGATAAACAAGGTTGCAAATTTCTACCAAAATATTAACACCTTGAGTAGGTTTTAACACTTACAAATTCATTTCAAGAGGGTCTGAATCAATCCACAAACTTTTATACTGCTGTTCACATATGGAAACTTTATAGTTATATGCATGCATATCATGACTTCTACATAACATGAAATACATGGATAAGAAATTCTAAAGCCAGTAAAACATTCAGTTTGTTCAAACGCCCTCATTTCTCAGAAACATCTGAAAGTCTAGCATCAGTATTTATTCTTATGTAGATATTTTATATAGACCCCACCAAACTTTATTTTCCAAAGAGTTCGAATAACTAAAAGTAAGTTCCTACAGTCAAATTAAACATTTCTTACTTATTATGACATATGGAAATATTTTTTAGAGCTCTAACAAACTGGGCCATGTCCCAAACCTTCAGCTTCTCCCTCCTTAGGGTGACAAATCAATTCTTACCTTGTAATGCTGGACAGTTACTGCGGTTCAGTCATAATCTGAAGCTTCCAGACACTGCCAGGATGTGGATGGAAGACCAGTTCGTACTGAACATTTCAGAAATTCTGCAGCAAGTCTTCATCCAACTCCTGAGTTTCTCTTTCTCTTCAAGCGTATTTTAGACAATGATTAGTAATCAAACATTTCAATTCGGCAAATATTTATTGAACTCAGAGCAAAGCACACGGCTAGAAATTGGGGATATAGAGGTGAACAAAAAAAAATTTCTTGCCCCCAGGAGCTCTTATTTTAGCAGATGATACAGAGGACTATGTAACTAACTAAACTGTGGGTCACTGCAGTCGCAGACTTAAGCAAATTCCTAAGGCAAGCACAGAGGAAGGAGAAAGCCATTCTGATTTGTGGCATCAGGAAATGCTTCATGGAAGGGGCAGGGCATTTGTGCCGCTCCTTGAATAGGCTAAACAAACAAACATCCCAGGTTGCTTGGGATAGTCCCAGTTTACACTGTTTTCCAAGCATAATTATTCATTATTAGCACTGCACTTTCACTCTCAAAGGTTTTCTTTGGACAATAAATTATATGATCATACTAGTATTGGAGAACACATAAGATGCTGACACAGAGAAGAAGGAGGGTGAGATTTTCAGATGGACCAAACAGCAAGACAAAAGGCACGGAGGAATAAAATCCCCTGGTATGCTAGGGGAAAAACTGGGCTTAAAATCTTGAAGAGGGAATTTGCCGTCTTTTCTGTTGCTGTTTGAACTGAAGTGGAAGTATGTTCTATAAGAATTGTCATGACCTGCTATTTGCATACTTATTTTTCTTTCTAGGAATGTGACTGTTGTGCAACAAAGACTTTTCCCATATTTATCTCTCATTTCCCATTTTCATTTGATCAGACAGTTTTATTTCTGGCAAAGTATTATATTCACATCGCAGAGAAAGGGAAATTAAAAACCAATTCAGACTTTCCATTGTCTGCCTTCTGACCAGTTAACACTGAATTAAAGCATACAATGTGCTCCGAGTTTGCCCTTGTACTTTCCAAGAAACAAATGTTTCAAGAGAAAATAACCAAAGTTAGAAAGACATTACTTCTGTCCTCATAACTATTCCGGGGGAAAAGGACAGAATATGCTGAAATAATAATGAAAATCTTAACTAACTTGCATTGCTTTAGAACAAGAGATTGACATGATTACTTTTTGGAGTGATAAAGTCAATCTCTGATAGGAATAGTCCTCTTAGGTATTTTTTTTTAACAAAAAGGTTCTAAATGTAGAACAAAGAAACAAAACTGTTACTGTGCATAAATATATGAAAAATAATACAGCCATCACCCAAGCAATTCCAACAAACACTGAAAAGCCTCTATCTTCCTTATCACATAAGTAGACTTGAGTTCCAGGGCTTGTTAATCCCCAAAGGCTTTTGTCTCAGCTCTTTAGGATCATTCAAAGACCTGAAACCACTGATTCTCCGTGTAAGTACTGAGAGAATACAGAATATGCAAATATGCAATAACAATGGTGTGAAGGGTTGGGAAAGGGCCATCGCAGGAACCACTTAAAGGAAAGGTGATGCAGGGAGAGGGTGGATCCCTCTGACCTCCTGCCACACCTGCTTCTTTCTGGAGCTGCTTCAGAGCTGTCACTTCCAGGCAGGAATTTAGGTCTGCATCTAGGCAAGCCCTTTGCTCCTTTCCCAGCCCAGTTCAGTATCAAGGTTTCCCATAGCATGAACCTGGCATCCAGCTTTTTCTCATGAGTAGAGGATACTGAGGTCCAGTGACCTTCAGAGAGGGCTTTGAAATTATCCAAAATGTTAACAAACTTAGAAGGAACATTTATATTTGACACAGTTACCTAATTACTCTGATTTTTCTGGCTTCCTAGGAGTATAACGTAACAGGAAACACATTGGAAGATGCTATTTTAATAAAAAATAACCAACATTTTTTTCCTCTCCTCCTTAGGCCCTCACTTTCCCTTACCCCGACTCTCTTCTAGCTGATGTAGCTGCCTCTAGTCTCCTCCCACTTCAGGCCACTTCTGGGCTTCTTCCCATAATTCGGGGGACAAATCCTTTCCTTCTAAAATGTGACTTGATTATGCCTTATTTAAAGCTTTTTGATAGCTCCCAGTACTAAAGGATACACTGTAGTTACCTGAAGCAAGACGTGCAATGCTGTGCACAATTACCTTTCCGGCCCTACATTCTTTCCCTTTCATACCTGATGGCTTTGCAGAATTTCAGCCTGGTGAATGTGCCCTTCCTATGAAGACAGCCCTGGCTCCGAGACTTAGTCACGCTGTCCTGTGTAATACCATAGCAGGGCCCGGATACTCTTATGGGTCTGAGTGCTACTGGAGCACCTTGTTCATCTGAAGATCATCATCGTTGCTTAGCAGATGGCCTGGTATGTTTGTTGAGTAAATTTAAAACGGTAGCTGAACAGGGAACTATATTCCATATCCTTTAATAAAAGACAATGGAAAAGAATATATATATATATATGTATATGAATCACTTTGCTGTACACCAGAAACTAACACAACATTGTAAATCAACTTACCTTCAGTTTTTAAAAAGGTAGCTGAGGAATTCCCTGCCGGTCCAGTGGTTAGGACTCTGTGCTCTCACTGCAGGGGGCACTTGTACAATCCCTGGTTGGGGAACTAAGAACCCACAAGCCGCGGCCAATAAATAAGTAAATAAGTAAGTAAGTAAATAAATAAAAAATTTAAAAGGCAGCTGAATTAGTTCCCATTTGGCTAGAGCATCCTTAAATCAAAACCACTCGTCCTGACAGGTTTTATTGGCTCCAAATGATTACCTGCATGTTTGAGGCCACATTTGACTAATCACACATTCCTATATATAGGTAGTGTGGGGATGTGTGCGCATAAGTGTACCAAAGCCAAAGATATATGGGATTCCTCCTAAAGTTGGTTAGGTGAAATGAATTCAACTTTTGATAGATGAACACACAAATTGCCACAAATTGCTTTCATATAAATATGTTTTATTGCAGAGAAGTTATAAGTATTTACATGCTGCAACACGTCACGACATAAATTTACCAAATATTTTGTGGTGGGATGCTGTAGGTTTCAGATAATAGTTTCAGAAGAACCATAGATTAAGTGAAAAGACTGACAGCTTTATTGACTCTACATCTCTCGGTTGCTAAATGCTAGAAGTCAAAAGGCAGTGTTTTTTTTCAGTCCTACCTGTGTCATCACTTGCATGCAGAGACCTAGGAAGCAAATACAAGAGAACTGTCGAGTTTCAAATCCATATGGCCACCAACGTTTACGATGGGTTGGGTTATAATTCATGTCGTAAAGCGTTTAACTCTTGCATAAAATATACAGTTCTATTAAGATTGGTATAAATCTACTTATTTATAAACCCTGGCTTAAAAACAAGGACAGGATGCAGCCTGCACATGCACTGAGAAGGACAACCTAGCAAATGTTTGTGAACTTAATAGTGTTTCTTCACTTGCTTATTGTTATCAATCTGGGAAAACAACCTCAAGGATTGAAGATTTAAACTTCTCTTGGTGATAAATAATGGCAATGAAAGTCTAGGAAAGACCCCAGGCGCTCTTGCTGATTTATGCTGGTGGAAGAGACTCTATGGACTGTACTAAGGTCGAAACTGGCAAGTCTTCTTTAGGCCACATCTCTAGCAGGGTCATCCTGAAGTGCAGTAAAAAGTCACTGATGCCTGACCGCTTATTTCTGAAAAAGTCAGTAAAGTACTAACAGATCTCAGATGTAAATGAAACAAGTAGGTGGGTCTGGACACTCCAAACCAAGTTCACAACTTTATACCTTAAAGTTGTAGTCCAAGGTCACTAAGTAGATAGACAGGCTTTGACTGAAAAGGAAGCGGAGAAGGAAGTAAATGAAGAAAGCAAAAACAAATAGAATTTCGACACCTCTTCAAACCTACCCCACCATCCTGAGTAATGCGCGAAGCAAGCAAATGGGTGAGGAGGTTTACGCACAGCTTTGCAAAATGGTGAAATGCACGTTACTCCTGAATACAAATCACTGGGAAAATTTTGATGCTGAATAGGAGAATTCCCAGTTTTTATCTTCCACTGAGAGTAATATTCCTAAGAACAGCCCCGTATCCACCTTCTGATGCCCTTTTCTCAACTTCTACCCTCCTAGCACTCCTTGCTGCTCAGAAAATGAAAAACAGTTATTTAGGCTATAAACGTCCTGGCCGAACAAACCGTGATACTTCAGCATTTAGCGTGAGAGAAAGGAAGTCTGGGTTCTATTTTTAAGTGATTCACCTTAAAATAAAATGAGACTGAGTTTTGCGATGGAATCTCTTTGCATGATCACATCAGTAGGGCTAAATCAGTAGCTTCGGATGGCTGTGCCAGGTGATCAGTGTGGAATGCGATACGTTTTATGAAACATGCTTTGGGAGCTGCTGTGCCTTGCAAATAACCCCTACATTTGGAATTTTGAGCCTGGTAGCTCACCTAGGCCATTTGCAGGACTTGGAAGTTTTCCAGGGCTTGGAAGAATGAAGAGCCCACACTGCCTCATAGGCTTTGAGTAACTGGTTATAAATCTCTTTGGGATTCAAGCCCAGCAAGTTCTACCCCTGCCTGAAGCAATGAATAAGAGTTTATGAGAATAAGTAGTTTAAGGTAATGTAAAATATTATATATTTAGTATACATAATAAAAATATATCCATATAATGATCTTGATGCTATAATAATTTTTCTCTTTAAAAATATAATCCCTTGAAAGTGCTATTGGGAGCTCCCTTTCTGTCTTTGTTTTAAAGGCAAATCCCCCGGCTCTGCAGTACTCTAATTCTCTTGTCATTCCCAGAGTCTTCCCTTGCCAATGGTAATAATAATGCACAGTATATTTTTCTCACTCTTAGCTTCTTCCTTCCTTACGAAATGCTGCTAAGTATGAAATCCTGAAAGAGTTAAAAGGGACAATTAATTGGAATGAAGGCATTATCTTTCCCTGACTTTGAACAAACAATAGATAAGTTGTCCTTAACTTAATGAGATGTATGACTAAGTAGGACCACTTGATCTCCAATATTAATAAAGCTTCTGAGTCCTAACAGGAAGTGCAAAACAAGAAACTCAACTTGTATAAAAAACCCTTATTAAGACAGTATAACAAACCATGATGTGAAATAATAGAGTCAAATCCAAATTCACAATATATAAACCACAGCCAAAACTAAAAGGTTTTATCATAACAGTTATGGCTTCCCAAGCCAGAGAAAGCGTACTGTACTTCAAGAATCAACTAAAGTTGGATAGATAGCAGGTATTCTGGAAGTTGCAATAACAATTGAGTAGCTGCAGATTGCATAAATGTGTTGTGTCACATAATATCAAAGTTATTTGCAAAAATTATACAATCTGGAATGCTGGAATGAGACACAACAATGTACTGAAACAGACATTTATAAGAAAATGAAAGCAATCATTAATATAAAAGATATTTTTGGATGCATTAAGTTAGCAGTGCTATCAAGGTTAAATAGGTAAAGTAAGTTCTTTTTAGTCAGCTACTTAGAATTTCGGTCACATACGTCAATACCTTCCTGTCCTTTGCAAAATCTCGTCCCTCTTCTGTGTCTTCTGGTTTGCCTTGCTTGGGATCTTCGAAGTCCCAAGGGTAAGTATTGATCAGGGGCAGACATTGAGGGCTACTTCCCCCAAACATATGCTGAAGGGTAAGGATTTTCCCAGTGTTCCCTGGGGCAAGACTTTCCTGGCCAGTCTAACTTCTCCATTACGACGTTGCCCTGGCCTCCTATGTGTTCTTCCACCCCTCCCTTTCACATTTCCCTTGACTGACCAATACTCCTTGGGAATTTGTGATCCTGTATCTTCTGTCTTATAGCGAATTCAGCGTTTCTTCCTTCTCCTTTTCTTTCTGGGGATGCTACACTTTAAAATGATCCCAGACCTCTTATTTCCGAGGCCCTGCTACCTTATTTGCACTTGAAGCAGAAGAGGCAGGGAAAGCTACACTTCTTTCAGCATTCGGTTGATCTGGGGTCTCAAACTCCCAGGGACATACCTCAGCTCGTGATGCTAAGGGTTGCTGAAAGTTATTACTTGAGTTATATGAGTCAGGCACATTTTGCTCAGAGGAAGATGTCTTTTTCTCCTGGTCTCCTAGTTGGTTGAGGTTTTCATTCTCCACTTCTGATGCTACGGCTTTGGGAGGCAGTTCTTCACACTGCCCAGCACACACACTGGCTGCAGAGTGCTGGCCGCCATTCTCCCCTTGAGCTCTTCCTGGAGGAACCTGAGTCTTGGAAATCACACACTTCTCATCTTCAAAGAGGGGCTGAACTTGGCTCTCCCAAGGGCACACCTCAGCTTTGTCTATGCTCTTCGGATTGGACTGCTGACACAGTTCAGCTGCCTTAGGCTTGGGATGAGATTTCCCCTTTAAGGAAAAAATTGGGGTTTTCTCCATTTCAGAAGCCGCAATCGATACGTGCTTTTGAACTTTTGATTCTGAAGGCACAGGACCGGGGGTCAGGTCGTAGATCTCCCAGGGGCACACCTCCCCTATGTCAAAGCTGTCCTTCATCTGGGGGGCGCCTGGACTCAGGTCGGAACTGGCAGTGGGGGGGTTGGCCCTTTGCTGCCTCATGATCCCAGATTTCGGAGGTTTTCTTGGCTCCTCTGAATGATTGGAGTTTGGGGGGGCAGAGTCTTGAGTCTCTGCGTTATCTGAATTTGAGTATTTTCTGTTTGTCTCTTTCTCTCTCGGCAGAGCTTTCTGGGCTTTGGCCCGTTCCTCCACGCCGGACGCCTGGGTTTTCCCGGCCAATCCGAGGGTCTTCTCTTTGGCACTGGCGATGACGCTGAGGGACTTCTGTAACACGGATGTGCGGGGCGGCCCGGGCTTCTTCTCCGAGCTGAGGTTGTGGGCGCTGGCCGACTTACACACCAGAGGCACGGACTCGGTGGACACGGCCTGGCTGTCGTCTTGAAGGGCTCGCGGTCGGTTCGTTCCTGCCGGGGACCCCAGCGCAGAGTCGTCCGTGGCCGCCGCCTCCTCCTCCCGGCTCGGGGCGGGCGGGCTGCCTGGGCTGCCCGGCTGCTCCCGCACGTGCTCGTACGTGCTGTGCGATTTCTTGAGCGAGAAGACTCGGTTCCGCAGGGACTCCTCCTTGGGCTTCCCGGCGCCGCCCGCAGCCTCCTGTGGGTTCTTCCTGCCCGGGACGGCGCCCTTGGCCGCGCCGTGGTCCAACGCGTCCTTGTCCTCCTTGGAGCACTGCCGGCTGACCGTCTCCGGGATCTCGGTGATCCGCCTCATGATGGAACGGCCTAAGCCCTTCTTCGAGCACCGCTTTTTCTGGAGGTGGGGATTATTTGTGATCATCTTCTTCCTCTTATAGATTTCCAACTGGGCGTAGAGTTTCTTCAGCTCGTCCTGCCATACATAACAAGAGCAGATTCAAAGAGGTGCGGAATTCAGCGTTTGGGCCGGCTCATTTCACTAACTGTAATGTGAAGTCAATGAACGCAGCTCTTCCTAACATCTCTGCTCATCAACTTTCCCCTCACTCTCACTTTCTGATTCCTCTGTATCTTGTTTCACACAGCGTTTGAACTTTAAGACGTGAACTCCTGCATTCTGCACTTGCTTCATGCAACAGGCACTTTGAACTTGTGAATTGCGTGGACCAGGCTGAGCCTGGACCATGACAAAACACAGCCTGTTGTCTACTGAGAAACCATATCCCTGAACAATATGGGAAGCATCATGTAGCCACTGATAAAATTACACCTAATGTTAAATTAGTGTACAACAGACCATCAAATACAAAAGCATCTTCTTCCTCCAAATGCTGATATACTGTCACCGATTATTTTAAATAATTCACACTCTCTGCTCACAGATCTATCCTAGTTTCCCATCAGCAAGATCTCATAAACCGTCATCATGGGACATGTACAACCAGTTCATCATCATGGTGTCCAATAAGTCAGTTAAGACTATCAAGACTGGCCTGTGTGGCCTAACTTATACTGGGATTCTATGTTTTAGAACTGGGTTAACTGCATGTGATGCCTTCAGTTCTTACACAAACACACATGCTCTCTAACACAAAGAAGCACACATGCACATCGACCCACACGTGCGAGCCTGTATGAATGGGTCTAATCTAAAACAGAAAAGTATACTGGTATTACCCGAATGTCTTCTGGATCCAAGCTGTGCTCACTCCAGGCTGAATTGATACTGCTGTTCAGGTAGGATCCAGATCGGCCCATGTCTAACTCATCTTCGTACGCTTCTGTAGCAATGTCGTCTCGTGGGTTATTGCTTGAATGTGAAAACTGCAATAGAAATTCAATATGAGCTGTAGACGTTAGTCCACTGTAGGACACAACATAATACTTTTCTGAAGGTTCTAGTGTTACATCATTTCTTCAGCTTAGATGAATTCATTCACTGAACTCTTTACAAAATATTTGCTGCCATATGTGTGTTTTGTTTCCCACCTTACATGCTAGAGCACTTAGTGAGGCAACATTAACACTTGGTTCCCTCTTTGACTCCTATTTTCATTCTTGTCTTTTTTCCAGGTTCCAAGGGTTAACTCACATTATTCCTCTTCAACGATATTTGCATTTTGAAAATGAAAATAAGTAGAAGAATCCAAAGGAATGTTCTCTTAGGGTACTCTTAGTACACTGTACTCTAAGAGTAGCAATTTGGACCCACTGGCAGCTGAATGGGAATATTTTTTTGACACGTGGTGTGTATCATGTCATTTCACTTTACACAGAGGAGGCTGTATTTCATCTATGGGCACAACTGGACTGATCACAGGAATACGACTTTCAGTCTGTCACACAGAGCTTCAAAAACACGACTTTCAAAACTCAGGGCACAGGAGGTCTGAATTCCAGCCTCGACTCTGTTGTCTGGGATCTTAACCAGGCCATGGAACCTCTCGGGAGCACAGTGTCCTCTTAGCCTAAAGGGCTTGCGCTGGATGGTATCTGAGTTTAAAATTCAAAGATTCACTGAAATTATAGATTTTTTTTCTTAAGCTCATCATTATTCTCAAGTTCCTCCTTCATTGCATTTTGATATATTTTCATTATCTTCATGTAGTCTTTTGCTATTTTTCAGTTTCATGTACTCTTGCTATCTCTACTCTTCTTCAAGTGGAAAAGTGAGGAAGAATGAATTGGGTAAATGATGGAGAGCAGGAAAAATCAAAAGCATCCACCCACATTTTACACAACATATAAACCAGGTGATTGTCCTATGAAAACTGAGAGAACTTGGGTTCTCTTCTCCTAGCTTGTCATCAGCTAAAATATTTCTTTAAATAATGAACAGGTTTTAAAAAACTAAAAATAGCAGTCCCACTCCTGGGCATATATCCGGAGAAAAACATGTTCAAAAGGATACATACACCCCCAATGTTCATTGCAGCACTGTTTACGATCACCAAGACATGGAAACAACCTAAATGTCCATCGACAGATGAGTGGATAAAGAAGATGTAGTACATGTATACAATGGAATATTACTCAGCCATTAAAGAGAATGAAATAATGCCATTTGCAGCAACATGGATGGACCTAGAGATTATCACACTAAGTAAAGCAAGTCAGACAGAAAAAGACCAATACCATATGATGTCGCTTATATGTGGAATTAAAAAAAAATGACACAAATGAACTTATTTACAAAACGGAAACAGACTCACAGACTTAGAGATTGAACTTATGGTTACCGAGGGGAAGGGTGGGAGGGAGGGATAGACTGGGAGTTTGGGATTCACAGGTACACACTGCTATATTTAAAATAGATAACCAACAAGGACCTAGTGTTAAAAAAAAAAGTAGCTAATCTCATGATAAGAAATGTAGCAGTAATCCAAATGTAATAGATTAGACTTCCAAAATATACATGTGACAGGGGTCCTTCCACTTAATTTGTGTGATTCTTGACAAATCTTTTACCCTCTATACTATTAGGCATTGTCTGTAAAGACATTTGATACTTAAAAAAACAAAATATAATAAAAGAAAAAAACAGAACAGGTTGCCCTTTGATACAGAGACACAGAGATATTTTAATGTCAACTATTGTTAAATATTCAGCTAGGCAGGTGAACACAAATTGGAGATAACATGTGAGATGGTAGTTCTCTATTTAAGTAATAATGAATCTTTCGTATTTGGGACCGGCTGAGAAACCACAGGAACTGATGAACTTTCCCCTCACTCTTCTATTTATGTTTGTGGGAGCCACATGTGCCATAAACTTAAGGCCATAAGGGTGACGAAAATAGAGTCCTGGTCCTCCAAAATCTCACATGCTACTGGAGGTTATTTATAAGAATGAAATTATTTTTTTCTTTCTTTTTTTTTTTTTTTTGCGGTACGCGGGCCTCTCACTGTTGTGGCCTCTCCCGTTGCGGAGCACAGGCTCCGGACTCGCAGGCTCAGCGGCCATGGCTCACGGGCCCAGCCGCTCCACGGCATGTGGGATCTTCCCGGACTGGGGCACGAATCCATGTCCCTGCATCGGCAGGCAGACTCTCAACCACTGTGCCACCAGGGAAGCCCATAAGAATGAAATTATTTTTCTTGAGCAAAGTCTTAGAGATTATCGTGAGTTTAAGAGACAGTTATTTGTCAGATATTGTCCATTTCCTGCTTTATGATTTTTCCTTAATGCTTATCCCTATCTGAAATACTATTTTAAATATTTATTTTGTTTATCTTTTCTGTTTCCTCCTCTCTTCCACCAGAATATAAGCACCATGAGAGCACAGATTTATATCTGTTCACTACTCTTATTCTAAGATATAGAACAGTGCTTAGTAAAGCTCCTCAATAATGTTTTAATTTATTGAAATATAATTCACATACCATAAAATTCTCAATTTTTAACTATACAAATCAGTGTTTTTTAGTATATTCATGAGGTTGCACAATCATCACCACCATCTAATTCCAGAATATTTTCATCATCCCCAAAAGAAACCTTGAACCCAGGAAGCAGTCACTTCCATACCCCTTTTTCCCCAGCCCACAGCACCACTAACCCACTTTCTGTCTCTTTAGAGCTGTCTATTCCAGACATTTCACATAAATGGAATCATATAATATGTGGCCTTTTTTATCTGGCTTCCTTGGCATAAGGTTTTCAAGGTTTGTACAAGTTGTAGCATGTATCAACGCTTTATTCCTTTTTATTGATGAATAGCATTTCAGTTTGTGGGTATACCACATTTTGTTTATACATTATCAATTGATGGACATTTGGGTTGTTTCCATTTTTTGGCTATTATGGATAATGCTGCTATGAACATTCATGTACAAATTAAAAAAAAAAATTTAAGCCAGCTTTGTTGAGGTATAATTGATATGCAGAGAACTGCACATATTAAATGTGTACAATTTGATGAGTTTGGACATATGCAAACACCCGTGATGCCATCACTACCAAGGTAATAGACATCAAGAACAAATTTTTGTGTAAACATATGTTTTCAATTGTCTCTGGAGCTCAATAACAATTTTTTGAATGAATAAATAGTCTGAGTATACACCCATCTAATAAAAATGTAGTCATATTACGTACAGTATAAGGATGGTTAAGATAGATTGCAGGAACAGACACATCCATGAAAATTATGGCTATCTGGTGTAATTCAAGTAAGGAAGAAAATAGGCATTTTGCTGTGTTTACAATTGTTTGACCTTTTCAATCAGGCTGAAGTTCAATGTTTTGGTTAACTGTGAGAGGTGAGGTAAAGGAAGCCTAGAGTGAAATCACAATTCTGGTTTCAGCTGTGCTAACGTTACATTGTACGACACTGATAAAGATGTATTTTGTTTTCCTACATGTAAAAGGGGAAAAAACAATGATAATTTTTGTTTTTCTACACATAATATTTTGTTCTAATATTTTGTTTTTCTACATGTAAAAGAGGAAAATAATGATAATTTGTATAGTATCTTTTTTCCAAAACTCGGATATCATTTTGTTTTATTCCAAGCAGCCTCACTGCTATCATGTCATAGATGAGGAAACAGACTCAGAGAGATGAAAAGTCTTGCCTAACGTTACATTACACAGCTAACTTGGGGTGGGGTATGAGTTCAGAATCCCTGTATTCTGAGTCCTGGCCCGTTTCCCTCCACGTCAGAATGCTGTGTAGATAAGTCTTTGTCAGAATCCATCATTGTTAAGCAAGACTCTTTTTATACAACATTATAATTATTTCTATTTACACAAAAATTCTCTGAATGTTTAAAACACAGTACTTCCCTGAATATGAATCCAAACAAGAGGATTCTTAGACTAGGATAATTCTCTTTAAAAATGAGCTTGAGGTTACAGCTACAATGAAAGGCCACCTTGAACCCCTAATAATTAAAACATGAATAGATATCAAAGTATTTGGAAAAGGACTAAAACAGATGATGGGTTTTGTACAAACTAAGGCAGTTAAAAATTGTGTGAGATGTTTAATACATCCCCAAAGAAAAGAGACACCTAGATTCCTGAGGAGGGAGTTTTAAAAACATTGTAGCGTGTCAAGCAAATCTTCACACCTCCCTTTGCCTATATTGCCAGATATTTTTTAAAGGAGAAACAATTCCACGCTCATTTAAAACAACTATCTTGCAAGAGAAAAGTAATGTTGGAGGAATACCTTTGGGATCAAAAGCAACCCAATGGTCACTGTCACAGTCAAATGAGTATGTGCAAAATACAGCATCAACATCCAATCAGACTGAAGTCTTGAGGCAAGAACAAATCTGAAATGAGAATTCACCACATTAGCAACCCAACAAGATCTCTACTTAAAACACTAGGATACTTGGAAACTCTTTTCCTCAATGTATTAGTAAAAGAAAGCAAGCAAGAAAGCAGTCATACTGTTATTTCTATGACATATATTTTCATCACAGAAGAATAAGGGTCTAAGTAACCCTAATTAGATGCATAAGATATGAACCCTTTAGTTCTTAAAATTATCAATAGTAAGAAAGATAACACATACATATATAATGTGCTAAACACTTCCTTGGATTATTATTTTGTAGGTAAGTTGAATGTGCAAAGCAAAAGCAGTGAACACATGTGAATTCAAAAGAAGAGTAGGTTAAAAAATGATTGTTTCAGGCAAATTTAGGTTATAAGACACATCCAAATAACTCTTGATCATAATATTCTTCACTTAAAAATATTAATTAGAACTAAGGAAAAAAATGGGTAAATATCTGTTTTAGTGAATGATCCCAGAAGTTTAAATGATAAGCAATGTAATGGATAAAATGTATGTACTAATGGTTTGTAATGTGCATCTTTTTAAAATTGTTTTTAAAAATTGAAATATAGTTGACATACAAAGTGCATCTTTTAAAATACAAACCTTAGTTTTTATAGAGCATCAAATTATTTTAAAATAATTTAAAATATAATATTTAAAATCTTATCTTATTGAGGAATTTATAAACTTGTGTTCCAGGACGGCCCTTCAAGTAACATGTATAGGAAAAATTCATTATTAATATCTGATCTGGTAATTTGGGAATGTTTTCACAAATCAGTAGGTACATGTACAAACTAAAACGCATGTGTTAAGGACTCATCTATATGCAGAAACCAGATATTGCTTTTATTAAGGTCATTTTGCACTCATATTCTTCTTCTAATGTTTTCCCATCTATTGTTTATCCATAAAAGCTAAATATGAGATTTTAGTGCTTTTGGAATTAGAGAATTAGCATTTTGTTTCAATGATATACATCATCAAATTTGAAAAGCTCATATCCTAAGAAAATGCTTATGATATAATCATGAAATAAACATATATGAATCTAAAAAGAGAAGAGACTAATTTTATTTCTGCATTATACCATATTCATGACAAATTTACTAAGTAAATTAATATTATTAATATTTAAAACAAAATTTCCATCAAGGATATTTCTTCCAAATTTTCACTTCCATCCCTCCCCCCCCCAAAAAAATCAAGCTAAAATGGAAGCTCAGGAGTCATCAAAATGGAGATAGAGTTTTTTCCCCTGTGTCTGGAGATATAAAAAACATAGACTTATACACAGAAGTGCAGAATGGCCATGATACTTCACAGTCAACTAAAAGGGATTTTCTGAATTAACATCTTTTCTAGCTCCTTTGTGAGAAAAGTGTCTTCATACCTGCTTTGAATGTGACTGAATATTCACTTTGTTCAGGGACGGGATACTTTTGACTATACAGTCTGTGCTGGGTCAAGTAAGATTTTTTTTTAAGCATTAAAATAGGATCATCTTACTCAATAAAAAGTTATAGTCTCTGAGACAGAATATTGAGGCACAGAAGCAGTAGAAAATGTACCCCTGAAAATAATACAATCCCAATCTGCTGGGGCCCCTGCCAGTACTGGAGCAGACAGTTACATCAAAGGAGAAGGATTTACAGTCAAAAAGCAGCCTTATGTACTGGGAATTCCCATCTCAAATGCCAACACAGGTAAACTTGAAACTAGCCTGACAATATCTGGAAAAAAGAATGGGTACATGTATTTTGAATTAAAAGAGTGAATCTTCCAAAAAATAATTTTGAGATATACTAACATCGATTGTCCTTAATCAGCTTTTAATTACTGCCAGATTTTTTTTAGGTTGCAGTTTTGATTAGAAATACCTTAGGAACAACTGGGTTTTGAAATAGTATTAAAGCTTCATTTTAAAAAATAGTATTTCAACTTAAAAAATCGGTCCAAAAATCAGGCGCATCGAAATATTTGAAAATTGAGGCTAAGAATAAAGGCAAACTTTTTAAAAGCCTTGCACTTTCCCAAAGGTTTGCTTTATGCTTAGTACTAAAAATAAGTAAAGGGTTAGAACAGGCTGAGAGAAATGCCTTCTCATCATTTATCCTTCTAGACTTAACCCTTTTAGGTTATTTTTGTTCAGTCTGACAATTTGGTAAGAAAGAAGGTAAATCTGTACATAATATGTAGTCATAGTTTTTAATTTATATATGTGTATGTATAAATGTGAATACATACATATATGTATACATGATTTTATCTTTTAAGCAGACAAGAAGAACATACATATCCTATTGATAGAGAATATCTTTGCTGATGTCAGATGCCTTATTTAATATTATTTCATTCTAGGAAAAAATTGCCAAGATGGATCCAACTGATTTAAATTTTTATGTTATTGCTTTTTATCCTTGAACTTTATTAATGCTGGAACCACAGCATATATGAACTCAGTCCACATGTAAATAAGAAGTTGTGCATACTTGATTTCTTTAATTATCACTGCGTTTTACTTGCTCCTGGCTCATCCCCCTAAAATCGTGTTCTGTAGATTTAATGTGTTAAACTATAATTCCATCACTGGTCCCTTATGGCCATACAAATTAAACATTCAAGAGAGCAGCTACGATTCTTTGGAGCCAATGTGCCACCATCTTATCGAGTCTGGTCTATGTAGAAAGGTAAGTCAAATTTGGAACTTGAAATGCAGAGCTTCCCGTTCAGGTTTGCTTAGCCTTGCCTAAGAAGATACCAAAAGATACCAAGGCTGGTCCCTCTGCTACCATTTGAAGTCCTCCCTGTTCAAAACTGATAGGGGATTAAAGAGTTGTCTGGAAGAAGAGTATGCTATGTCTGCTCAATACCAAACCTACTAGGTTCACCATGAACCATTCAATCAGAGCTTGTGTCTACGTGAACCCAGCTCATGGTTTATATGATTCTTCTGGCTGGGTTGTTTGGGACTCTGTAGGAAAGACCTAAGCAAAGTAAGAAAGCTATTTTCAACAAGTATTTAACATATTTCCTATCACCCTCATTCAGTGATAAAACAGTGTTTTCTGAAGCGTGGCTGCTGTTATCAGATGTAAGGGTTGGGGGGATTCAATGGTCGATTACATTTGGAAAATGCTGGTTAAACAAAGTTAAACAGTTTATCTGTACAGCAGGACTTCTCGGTATGCTAGCGTCACTGTGACATTCCTACAAGGGAGCTATCAAATGTGATGTGTCATAAATACACATGCATATAAAAACATCTAACAGTGATTTACTAATATGTTAATAGTGCTTGTCTTTGGGTGGTTGGATTAGGGAGTTTATTTTCTCTTTATCATTTTATGATTTTTTTTGAAATAACCATCTATTGCCTTACTATTAAGAATTTTTTTAAAGTTCATTTAAAAATCATTTACCTTGCCTACTTCTGAAAGGACTTGGGCCAGCTGAGAGTTGAAAATCTATTGAAAAAACACATTAAATGATGGAAATTGAACAGAGTAAAATTGAACAGGTTGAAAAGATACAGATCAATTTTGGCAACTGTGTTGAACAGATTTAATTTCTTGGGCAATTAATTTGGTTCTAAGAAACATAACAGTTAATTTTAGGGCACAAGTGGGAAACTCTGCATGACAGTTACATTCTGACAGTAGAAGACATTTAAACTCGTCTGTGATAAGCCTCTTTTTTTCAATTTTTATTTTTTACTGAATATGGCTGATTTACATAGCCACTGTTTTATTTATTTATTTATTGGCTGCGCTGTGCAGCATGTGGGATCTTAGTTCCTTGACCAGGGGTCGAATCCCGGGCCCCCTGCATTGGGAGCGTGGAGTCTTAACCACTGGACAACCAGGGAAGTCCATGTGATAAGCCTTCTTACATGCTTATAACTCTCTAGTTGGTTTGTTAATATAACATTTAACTTATCAATGGTTCTAGATAAGCATGTTTGTTAGATCTTGAAACATATATGTTTGATATTCTGAAAACAAACAACAAAAATGATGCAGCTTTTTTGGGGAGAGGGGTTGGAAGAAATGTGAAGGCTCTGGAGCTCTGGCACCATGACAAAGTGCCCTCTGGTGCTCACGGCATTTTAGACCAGGGCATCCTAACTCATATCCTTGAGCTCTAGTCTGAGTGGAACTAGAGAAAGCATCCTTTTCTTTGCTTCTTTATGATTTCATATTCTGCGTCTCATCTGTCCTCCCTCTTCTACTCTTTCTCTCTTTTCTCTCTCTTGAGAGAGGGCAAGACAAAGCAAGGCGGCAAATTCCCTTGATTCCTGGCCGTCTCTGATGGAATTTCCAGGGTTGTCAGATCATAAATACCTCTTTCTCTTACTTTAAGAGTTTAAAAAGTGTAGATTATGCCTGAGCCCCAAATGTTCTTTGGCATCATCTATTCCTAGAAGTGCAAGATGTCATTTTATGATTATTGACTAAAGTGAGAGGTGATAAACATCCTGCAAAACTTCCACAGATCCACACCTTTTCACCCTATTATTAATCTCTATCTTTCCACTGCGGGCCAAGACTAATATTCAAAATTTCTAATTACATTCTTAAGTGTGTCCTAACTTTTAATATATGTCGAACAATTAAATGGCATCTTTTTGTTGCTTTTCAGGCTATAGGATTCCTTTTTGGTTGCTGTTGTTTGGTTGTTGTTCTTGTTGAGGTAAGTCATACATATTTCATTTTGTTCACTTATCATAAGCCCCTTTCTTCCTCCTTTGTACTCATTGGTTATGGAGATACATGGAATAATAAGAAACGGAGGGCCAGGCCATATTTTCTTACCACAGAAAGTCATCACTACAGTGTAATGATGAAAGAACCCCACTGCACACAAAAATCCAGTCATCAACTTGGAGTGGTTTTTTGGTTCTGAATTCAACAGATTTCACATACGTAAGTTATCTGAGTGTTAAAATTTTGAAAGTATAAACCAGCATAATAAACATGAATGAAAACATAGACAATTTACCTGTATCTATTTTATAATGTATGCATGTATTGCTTTATATTTTCAGAACAAACAGTATTATGTATCATAAACAATATACCTAATGACATCCCCATAAGTGGTTTAACACAATACAATAACACTGAGTTACCCTTCCAAATAAATGAAGGCAATAAACAACTCATCAGAAGGAACTAAGAACAGCAGAGTTTAAAAAAAAAACAAAACGATTCATTTGCCATTTCTGTGACAAAGAAATTAGTCAAGTTATAAAACACTATCCGTCCTACATCTTTCCGTTATGCATCTTATCCAATTTTGCTATTAAATTAAACTGCAACACATCAGAAAAATAAAACAGTTGTCGAGTGGCTCTGCAGATCACTTGCCTAATTGTATGGAATATAGCGGAGATAATGAGCTCATTGTGAACTGCAACAGCCATATAGCGCGGCTCGTGAAAAGCTGATGGGACCGTTCGCACTGCGTAGCAGAGATAAACACCCCATAGGAGGAATAAAAATTCAGCTGTGAGAAGAACAAACAAACAATTCTCTGTTAGTTTTACAGGTGAAGAAGGAAGTAAACTTTAAGCTCTTTAGCATGCATTGTGTGTCTAGGATAGAAACACATAGAAATAGATGCATACAAAATGTTCATATATGAATACCTATGCCATATATTTATTTAAAATTTTTATTCAGTGTATAGAGGATTTTTTCACAGGTACACTTTGTGTTTTAATTGAAAAAAATTTAAATAGTGTTTGGCATCTCAGATTGTGGTGTGTGTGTGTGTGTGTGTGTGTGTGTGTGTGTATGTGTGCGCTAATACCTGGCTTTTTCCTAAAACAATTGCAATTGTAAAATAATTTTCCACATTCCCAACCTAAGTTTAAGCTGTTCATAGAGCATCTGGGTCACAATAAAGCCCTGAAGGCAACAAAAGTTTATAATGTGTTTATATGCAGCTCCTAGAAATTTAAATTCTTACTGCATTGAGTCTGGTTCAATACATAAAGACCTCCATTGCCAGAAATGTGAGAAAATAGGCTGTTAAACATTCAGTGGCATAGTTTATAATTGAACCATTATTTCTTCACACATGACAGACACCACATCTTTGGAGGGTATATGCTAAAGGCTTAGTGAAATTCACAATTACCTCGTTTGCTTGCTCAAGCCAGAAGAGACAAGCATAGTGTAGCAGTTAAGGATAGGGCTTCAGAGTCACACTAGACCTGATGGGGAATTCTAGCTGGATCCCTAATTAACTTTGCATAATCTGAGGCAATTTAACCTCTCTGGTCACAGTTTCCTTACCTGGAAAATGAGGATAATAAAAGTACGTATTTCATGGGATTATTTGCTAATGAAATCGAATCATGGCTATAAAGCACTTAAGAGTTTCTGACAGAGTAGATGTCAGATAAATAAATAAATAAAAACAGACGTTAAATAATTGGTTCTTACTGTTAAACATCTCCTTAGACCTTTTTTTTTTCAAACTGAATGTTGTTATTTTAATTCATTCTGAGCAGTAACTGTTACCATCCATTTTATCTGTCTTAGTGACATGACCTCATGGGAAGATGATATCTAATTAACAAAAAGAAAGCTCTAATTTGGAGAAAACATTTCACCAAATGCATTACCTAGGGGTAACCTACTTATATACTGAAACACTGATTTCCAGTCCCATATGCCCAGGTGTTTTACCTGCCAAAGTTTCAGCATATTTCTACCATATTTAAACAATAAGCAGTGCCCTACTCATTGAAAATCCCTTAAGTAAACATATCTGTCAAGAGTTACTCTAAAACCCTGATGTGGTCAGAAGTTAAAGGGAAAATAAACCTCACTCAAAGGTCTCCATGAGATTAGAGTGGAGGTCCCAATTATTCTGTATGCTGGCCACTGGCCATGTCTGTGAATGTTTTTTCCAGCCGAGCTCTACTGGGTCAGGAAATACTGACGTGTTCGTGTATAACTTTCTTTCCTAAGGCTTGTACTTCTGGTCCATGCTACTACTATTGCCTCTTCACTCAGGTTTGAAATCTCAGTGCCACCTTTCACTGACACATTTCTACCCTGAGTTACTTTTCATGGGTATCACTTCTCTCAATGTCCACAATTATAATCCTTGCCTAAGCTCCTACCAGTTTACTCCTTATTTGTTACAATTATTTACCAACTGTCCCATCTAAACCTGGATTCACCCTTTATTAATTCATTCTTCATAACAGTGACAAGTTCATTTTTCTGAAGCTCCACTTTGATCATATCAGGATTTGTCCAAATCTCTGCCACTCCATTTGGGTTAACTGATTCGTATTTCCATTAGAAGATTCACTCACACCCACTTAGGACCCTGGAATAATTCCTGCTCCCAAAGGAAGACTACAGGGGTTTCTGCTAGGACAGACATATCTCAAGTTTCAAGACTTTGATGACTTTCTTGCAAGAAAGTTTCAAGACTTTCTTGCCACCCAGGCTTCCTGCTAGCTGTCCCATTGCTTGGCCTTATTCTTTTGTGCTTGTATATTTCTTAGACTCTGACTTCTTGCCTAGTCTCTGGCCCTCACGTTAGCCTTTTGTGAGGAGCTGCATGCATCTTCATTTAGAAATCTTTAGTAGCTCACTACTGTTTTACTCCTTGCCCTCTATGACCTCATGTTATGCATTCAACACAGTCTCCCAAAGCTCCCCATCACGAACTATGAGCTGACCCAGGAAGACTCACCATCCTCTGAACACTCCAAAGATTCTTCTTGCTTCTGAGTCTTTGTTCATGCTATTGCTCACATACGAAATCTCCTCTCACCCGCATTTCTAAACATTAACCAATTTTTCAATGTCTGATTCAGGTCCCACCTCCATCACAAGGCCACCTGAAATGATTCTAACTTACACTGAAGTTTCCTTCCTCTAATCTCTTAAAATTTTTAACTATGTATACTACACAATGCAGAGACTAATAATGACACACAATATATAATTGGGAGAAAATTGTTCATGGAGTCTTGAGCCCCGACTGTGATGACCTTCTTCAGGGCAAGAATTGAGTCTTTCATCTATTTTTTCTGTCTTTGCCCACACAGATGATAGCAACAGTACTGATCACACACGGATAAGATTTAATAAATATTTGTTGAATTGAATGAATATAAATGATATCAGTTTCACGTCATTAGAGATGTAGGCTTTCTGTTACCCTACCACTCCATCTAACACTGATGGATGTCTAGATCAATCTAACATCTCTATACATGATACATCTATATACATGATCTAAAGATCATACTGGCATTATTCTTAATAGTGGCAATTGCTACTTACTGATAGACTGCTAGGTGTGTGGTACTGTGCTTGGCACACAAGAATGATGAATGCAAAAATATTATTTTTTTAACATCTTTATTGGAGTATAATTGCTCTACAATGGTGTGTTAGTTTCTGCTTTATAACAAAGTGAATCAGCTACATATACATATATCCCTATATCTCCTCCCTCTTGTGTCTCCCTCCCACCCTCCCTATGCCACCCCTCTAGGTGGTCACAAAGCACCGAGCTGATCTCCCTGTGCTATGCGGCTGCTTCCCACTAGCTATCTGTTTTACATTTGGTAGTGTATATATGTCCATGCCACTCTCTCACTTTGTCCCAGCTTACCCTTCCCCCTCCCCATGTCCTCAAGTCCATTCTCTACATCTGCGTCTTTATTCCCGCCCTGCCCCTAGGTTCTTCAGAACCAAAAATTTATTATTAAACAATGCTAGTACAAAAATATACTGTAACTGAAGGATTCACATGTAGCTGAATTATGAAAACACTATCCCCTGCCACCTATTGCAGTGTTTTCATATAACGTTATACTGAAGATTTTTTTTTAAAGAAAAGGAGTTATCAGGTGAATTAGTGTGCTACAATGGAGAACTGCATCTAAAAATATAAGACAAAATAAGATTCCTCCTAACAGCTAAGCTGAACATTAAAATCATTTCATAAGCAATATCAAACAATATGCTCTGGCTGAAAAAAATATAATTAACTTCAGACTAACACTGCAATTAGTAAAGAAAATATGCAGATGTTACCAAATCTTGCAGTGTTATTACATGGGAGTTGAAATATGTGCTGTGCTTCTGCTTTAAAAAATAATTTCTGGTGGTAAATGATTTTGATGGGAGGCATGGGTATAGTTAAAAAGGAAATTGCATTCATATTTAAAGATTCAAATAGGGCTTTCAGAAAACTGAGGTATTCTATTTTTAATCTATAAGGAATGACAGTCAAAAGTTAACTACCATAGCTTTTAAAAAATTAATATGCCATAATGAAAGTAATTTCAAGTTATCTTTCCAAAGGCCTGGGTCAAGCAAAGAAGTGAGAATTAATATCAGTTCTTTGCCACTGAAGATGTCCCAGATCTGTTATCTTAGAACACCCACAGGGGCTGAGAGAAAGACAACATCAAAGTACAAATGTCTCTCAAGCTGCGGTCCTCTGCTTTGCCATGTTGCAAAGGCATTTTGTATTTAATAACATTTTATGCCTCTTAGCCTGTTTAAAAATTAGTTTACATGGCACAAATAAATACATACAAGAAGAATTTAGGTTTCATTTTCCAAACGCGTCTTTTAATTTTGTCTTCTGTTTTTCTCTAAATTCTATCCACTTAGAAAATTTATGGTCAAAGTAAACTTACTCTGTTTTTATTCTAATAGTATGGTGGGCTGCATAGAAGTTATGGTTAAGTACTAAGTCAAAGAACTTCAATAATGCTTGAGAACAGCTCAAATTCTATCATTCCAGGGTTTGACTTCAAACAGAAGCCTTGATACTCTACAGGCTTTCTGCCTTTTCTTTGGTTAAAATAAAGACAGTTATGAGACGTACAATGATGAAAACCATGAGAATGCTACTCCTGGTAGAATCTTAAAGGGTGAAGTGACTTTGTGAGACCACGTGGTCTGTGGGTACATTTTTCAATGTGTGGATGTGGCCGTGAAAGTGCTGCTTGGTGAGCTGCAGTTATCCTGGCTGTGGTGAAGTCAGTTTGTTCACCTGAGAAGCATGGAGAAGATGGATGTTGCAATGTATTTCACAACTAGGACACCAGGGACCAGAATGTCTGTTCCCTTCTCAGCTCCTGGGAGCAGCACATCACAGGGATGGGCAGAGCTGGGCCGTAGGATACGCCCATGGAGAAGCTAGCTCCCTCCCTGCTGACTCATAGTGAAGACAGCAGAACAGGGACTGGATCCCAGGTCTCCTGGTTCCTGACCAGGGTTCCCTAAATTACATCCTTCGACTGAGACTTTCTTTTGCTTTATTACTAACAGAGGTGGACAAAATCCTTGGAAGTATTTTTAACCTACTGAAGAAAATAAACATTTTTCCAAGCATCAATTGTTTGTGTTTTAAACAACTAATATACTAATTAGAATTAGCCAGTGGTAGTTAAAAGAATTCTACTCAAAAGTACTTTTTGTCCCTTATTTCGTCTGACTTCATAGCTAACATCTGTTGAATGTGCCAGGTGCTCTGCTTAATGCATTTTGTACATTATCTACATTTGGTTCCTTTAAAAATGACTGGGGATGAATTCGGGGGAAGATGGCGGAAGAGTAAGACACGGAGATCACCTTCCTCCCCACAGACACATCAGAAATACATCTACACGTGGAACAATTCCTACAGAACACCTACTGAACGCTGGCAGAAGACCTCAGACCTCCCAAAAGGCAAGAAAGTCCCCACGTACCTGGGTAAGGCAAAAGAAAAAAGAATAAACAGAGACAAAAGGATAGGGACGGGACCTGCACCAGTGGGAGGTGTGAGAGGTGAAAGAGGAGAAGTGTCCACACACTAGGAAGCCCCTTCGCGGGCGGAGACTGCGGGTGGCGGAGGGGGACAGCTTCGGAGCCGCGGAGGAGAGCATCCCAAAGTTAGCAGAAGGAAAGAAATCATAAGGAACAGATCAGAAATAAATGAAAAAGAAATGAAGGAAATGATAGCAAAGATCAATAAAACTAAAAGCTGGTTCTTTGAGAAGATAAACAAAATTGATAAACCATTAGCCAGACTCATCAAGAAAAAATGGGAGAAGACTCAAATCAATAGAATTAGAAATGAAAAAGGAGAAGTAACAACTGACACTGCAGAAATACAAAAGATCATGAGAGATTACTACAAGCAACTATATGCCAATAAAATGGACAACCTGGAAGAAATGGACAACTTCTTAGAAATGCACAACCTGCCAAGACTGAATCAGGAAGAAATAGAAAATATGAACAGACCAATCACAAGCACTGAAATTGAAACTGTGATTAAAAATCTTCCAACAAACAAAAGCCAGGACCAGATGGCTTCACAGGCGAATTCTATCAAACATTTAGAGAAGAGCTAACACCTATCCTCCCCAAATTCTTCCAAAATATAGCAGAGGGAGGAACACTCCCAAACTCATTCTACGACGCCACCATCACCCTGATACCAAAACCAGACAAGGATGTCACAAAGAAAGAAAACTACAGGCCCATATCACTGATGAACATAGATGCAAAAATCCTCAACAAAATACTAGCAAACAGAATCCAACAGCACATTAAGAGGATCATACACCATGATCAAGTGGGGTTTATGCCAGGAGTGCAAGGATTCTTCAATATACGCAAATCAATCAATGTGATACACCATATTAACAAATTGAAGGAGAAAAACCATAGGGGCATCTCAATAGATGCAGAGAAAGCTTTCGACAAAATTCAACACCCATGTATGATAAAAGCCCTCCAGAAAGTAGGCAGAGAGGGAACCTACCTCAACATAATAAAGGCCATATACAACAAACCCACAGCCAACATCGTCCTCAATGGTGAAAAACTGAAAGCATTTCCACTAAGATCAGGAACAAGACAAGGTTGCCCACTCTCACCACTCTTATTCAACATAGTTTTGGAAGTTTTAGCCACAGCAATCAGAGAAGAAAAGGAAATAAAAGGAATCCACATCAGAAAAGAAGAAGTAAAGCTGTCACTGTTTGCAGATGACATGATACTATACATAGAGAATCCTAAAGATGCTACCAGAAAACTACTAGAGCTAATCAATGAATTTGGTAAAGTAGCAGGATACAAAATTAATGCACAGAAATCTCTGGCATTCCTATACACTAATGATGAAAAATCTGAAAGTGAAATCAAGAAAACACTCCCATTTACCACTGCAACCAAAAGAATAAAATATCTAGGAATAAACCTACCTAAGGAGCCAAAGACCTGTATGCAGAAAACTATAAGACACTGATGAAAGAAATTAAAAATGATACAAATAGATGGAGAGATATACCATGTTCTTGGATTGGAAGAATCAACATTGTGAAAATGACTCTACTACCCAAAGCAATCTACAGATTCAATGCAATCCCTATCAAACTACCACTGGCATTTTTCACCGAACTAGAACAAAAAACTTCACAATTCGTATGGAAACACAAAAGACCCCAAATAGGCAAAGCAATCTTGAGAACAAAAAATGGAGCTGGAGGAATCAGGCTCCCTGACTTCAGACTATACTACAAAGCTACAGTAATCAAGACAGTATGGTACTGGCACAAAAACAGAAAGATAGATCAATGGAACAGGATAGAAAGCCCAGAGATAAACCCACGCACATATGGTCACCTTATCTTTGATAAAGGAGGCAGGAATGTACAGTGGAGAAAGGACAGCCTCTTCAATAAGTGGTGCTGGGAAAACTGGACAGGTACATGAAAAGTATGAGATTAGAACACTCCCTAACACCATATACAAAAATAAGCTCAAAATGGATTAAAGACCTAAATGTAAGGCCAGAAACTCTCAAACTCTTAGAGGAAAACATAGGCAGAACACTCTATGACATAAATCACAGCAAGATCCTTTTTGACTCACCTCCTAGAGAAATGGAAATAAAAACAAAAATAAACAAATGGGACCTAATGAAACTTCAAAGCTTTTGTACAGCAAAGGAAACCATAAACAAGACCAAAAGACAACCCTCAGAATGGGAGAAAATATTTGCAAATGAAGCAACTAACAAAGGATTAATCTCCAAAATTTACAAGCAGCTCATGCAGCTCAATAACAAAAAAACAAACAACCCAATCCAAAAATGGGCAGAAGACCTAAATAGACATTTCTCCACAGAAGATACACAGAGTGCCAACAAACACATGAAAGAATGCTCAACATCATTAGTCATTAGAGGAATGCAAGTCAAAACTACAATGAGATAGCATCTGACACCAGTCAGGATGGCCATCATCAAAAAATCTAGAAACAGTAAATGCTGGAGAGGGTGTGGAGAAAAGGGAACCCTCTTGCACTCCTGGTAGGAATGTGAATTGGTACAGCCACTATGGAGAACAGTATGGAGGCTCCTTGAAAAACTACAAATAGAACTACCATATGACCCAGCAATCCCACTACTGGGCATATACCCTGAGATAACCATAATTCAAAAAGAGTCATGTACCAAAATGTTCACTGAAGCTCTATTTACAATAGCCCGGAGATGGAAACAACCTAAGTGTCCATCATCAGATGAATGGATAAAGAAGATGTGGCACATATATACAATGGAATATTACTCAGCCATAAAAAGAAACAAAACTGAGTTATTTGTAGTGAGGTGGATGGACCTAGAGTCTGTCATACAGAGTGAAGTAAGTCAGAAAGAGAAAGACAAATACCATATGCTAACACATATATATGGAATCTAAGAAAAAACAATGTCATGAAGAACCTAGGGGTAAGACAGGAATAAAGACACAGACCTATTAGAGAATGGACTTGAGGATACGGGGAGGGGGAAGGGTAAGCTGTGACAAAGTGAGAGAGTGGCATGGACATATATACAGTACCAAACATAAAATAGATAGCTAGTGGGAAGCAGCCGCATAGCACAGCGAGATCAACTCGGTGCTTTGTGACCACCTAGAGGGGTGGGATAGGGAGGGTGGGAGGGAGACACAAGAGGGAGGTGATATGGGTATATATGTATATGTATAACTGATTCACTTTGTTATAAAGCAGAAACTAACACACCATTGTAAAGCAATTCTACTCAAATAAAGATGTAAAAAAAATTTAAAAATGGGGCGGAATTCTGAATGCTAAAATTTCAAGTTTGGGTCAGAGACACTGTGTGGCGATACTAAGGAACACTGTTGTTAATCAAACAAACTTTAAAGTTCATACAGCAACCCAACTGTCCTATCCTCTTCCCCACTCACTGCCGGGAGCTCTAGGCAGAACTGCCCTGAGTACATTTGCAGGTTGGGTTTTCTTTACTGCTCCCTTTCACAGAGCTCTAGACGTGGGGTCAAGTATTTCACAAGCTCCACTGGACTGAGGAAGGGACAGGAAGTGTACTTTCCCTTCTCTCTGGCATATGTGTTTAAGATCTTTAAAGTTTGAGGTGGACAAGATCTTTAAAGTTTGAGGTGGACAGAAATGTAGTGAACCCAAGGTTCTTCCAAGCTTATGGACACACATTAAAGGTCATGAATGCAAGAAGAGACAGAAGAGAGGGACAGGATGAGATCAGGGCCCCTGAGGGCACGGGTCAAGGTCAGGGCAGCAGACTGAGTCTCCCAGGAATATCCCTTCCATTTCTCTCTCCCTGCCACTTGCCTGTGTGTTGTTTGAGGTGGGAGTTGGAATTGGGGTTATTTGTTACCACTTTAAATATGTATTTTAGGGCTTCCCTGTTGGCGCAGTGGTTGAGGGTCCACCTGCCGATGCAGGGGGCGCGAGTTCGTGTCCCGGTCCGGGAGGATCCCACATGCTGCGGAGCGGCTGGGCCCGTAAGCCATGGCCGCTGGGCCTGCACGTCTGGAGGCTGTGCTCCGCAACAGGAGAGGCCACAACAGTGAGAGGCCCGTGTACAACAACAACAACAACAAAAATGTATTTTAAAATTTTAATCCTTTATGGAAGACTGACGGCATTGAGAATTGCCTTTGCTTGGGCGACATCACTAGAAACTCACTGTACTTTTGAAGGGCTAGCTTGAGTGGTTTTAGAATGACTGTAGTGGGGGTTACTGTCCCAAGACAGTCCTTACCCCATCACAAAATTCCTTTCACTTTCAGAAAGAAAAATGGCACTGTAAGGATAAAATTAAGGAACAAAAATTAATTAATTTATCCTTTCTCTCAGACCTTTAGCATCAAATAAATACTCCTCAAAGAAGTAAAATATTTTTCAGAAGATGTAGTATATAGATAAAAAAGGAAAATAACCTCCACTTGACTCATTCTAAAAACATTCAAGCAAGACCTTCAGAAAGTGTGTGTGAGTTTCTCATGATATAGCCCAAGCCTGTCAATGCGGTCAAGCTTTTATCCTTTGATTGAAAATTAAAAATACATTTTTAAAATGGTAACCAATGATGTAGCGCGGATTAAGGCATATGGTACATCAGAATAAAAAAAGATGTACGTAAATGATCCTAAATCATGAACATTAATCTAAGTCAGATGGAGAAGAAGTCTAATCTATTTTCCCCAATACTCATTAAAGGGTGCTTATATCACATTTCACCTGTCACAACACAGCCTAATCTTCTGGGGTGATTAAGTATCTTAATCCTTAGAAACAATTGCTATTTTAGAATTTCCCTATATAACTCAGTAAGAGTTAGTGTATTCTCAATTCCTTCTAAACACTGGTGTACAACTAATTAAATTACTGAACACATTGTCTGTTTTTTGTGTTTAAAATATTATACCAGGAAAGAGGAGAACAAAGAATAGCATGTTAATGAAGAAGAGAAAAGATTATATTTTCTGTGGTGAAAAGATTCCATGTGAAATTTCATGGAAATAAATGAGTACTTTTGAACAGTAAGGAAATCAATGTTGGAATTCTCTGAAAGCAACCAAATCTTTTAAAATTCCCAAATGGAGTATGTGAACCCAAGCTTATCACACCTGTTTAATCACTGCTTAGATTTCTCTCTCTGTCTTTTTGTAAACTTGGTGAATAAAACATAAAGCAAGGGATGTCAAGCTCTAAGGGGTTTTCAGAACCATGAGATACCTCATATACTGGTGGACTTTTCACAACCAGGAAGAGATGGGGGAAGATCCTAATTTAGAAAACAGTCCTTGTCGGGGGATAGTTATTAGATCATGTAAATGCAGTTGAGAAGAGTTAGGCCATATCAGAGATACAGAAAGATACAGATAATAATAGAAGATAAAGAGAAGCCTGGATCGAGCTTTTTGTGTATCTTCTTGTGCTGGTTAAGGAAGGCAGCAAAACAGCTTTATTCTCAATTATGTCCACTTTTAATCACATTAGATTATCGCCACCTAACTTCTGGAAGAAATCAAGAAAACATTTCAGTGCTTGCCTAGATCTGAACTAAAGTTTGACCCAGAGATTTAGCCATGGAACAGAAATTCTAAATGTCCTTGAGGTTGCCATCCCTCAGCAGTCAACTTTTTGCAGCACTGTTGCTTTTTCTCGTAGGCAAGGTAAGAATCTGTCCACTTACTCTAACTTACCTTGGTCACCGGTGCTGGTTCAGTATGTTGTCTGTGTTCTGAACATGTAGTCAGAAATTGACAGCTAACCAAGTATACGGAAGAATGAACTCCACTGTGTTACCACCTCTGCTATCGAATTTATGTATTCCACACTTGGAAGCTATATATTGGAGGACCTTGGCCGCAAGCTCTAAATCGAGGTGTAAAGATGTGGTCTTGTGACATTAGGAAGGTAATTCAGACATGAGAGGTCAGTTCCAATCATTTGTCAGTTTGTACCAACCAACTAGGAAACTCACAGGGTAATGAAGTTTTAACTTTTTAACCATGATAAATTTGATTGCTATTGTGAAAAATCCTGAACATGAATAACTGACTACCAATTGACTAACTGGCATACACAGATTCAGAAAAAAAATCTCATAATCCTACTACCAACTTTTTTCAAAATGAGTATGATTTGGGATAGTTATTTGCTTTCTCCATTAATTTAGGGGAATGTTTGCCCATCCCAACTCCTTTATTCTTTACACAGCTCTAGGAGAATGGTGAAATAATAAAAATTTTTATCAAAAGCAAATCAGTTCTATTCTACTTCAATATTTGTAAATGCACTATGCAGTATTTTAAAAATTATAATTCTGATTTGTCATGCCAAATTTGTACCAAGCTCTTATTTTGACCAGATAGTTTGGATAAGTCAGAGGTCAAATTTCATAAAAGGGCTGGGGACTGTCATTTTAGTTTACATAATTTGCTCAAAAACACCTTCCCCAATCTGAACATACACTTTACCGTTAAAATTGATTTGGGTACAATTGTGTAACTCCTGGATTTTTAGCTTTAATGTGTCTCCTCACACTGGTCTAACCCTGACCACAGAAAATAATACACAATAAAGGAACTGAGTTCCTTCTCTGTTCATTCAGCAAATATTTCTCGAGAGCCTACAACTGACAGATACTTTGTTAGGTGCTAGGGATATAGGGTGACCATCCAGGCAATGTTGTGAAGAACAGATAGCTAGCTACTAGGTTGGGAGAGGAAAGAAAGTGAACAGATGTGAGAATCCTTCCTTTCGCCTTCAGTGAGCTACAGATAAGATACTGAAACACGCTTAGAGAAGTGCTGAGTCACATAAAGATGCCTAGGGTAAGTACTGCGGTATTATCTTTATTACAGATGTAGATGGTTTTCAAAGAAGTATGGCAGCTTAAGTTTTTCCAGGAATTCTAATCTGATCTAGAAATATTCTGGAACATCCAAATTTTGAGGTTCTCTTTCCAAGAGATAAAATAAAATCTTTTTTAAAAAAAACAGATTACTGGGCCTGTAAAGTGTTTCTCACCCTGGCCAATGTTCACCTGTCTTTCCCAGTCGCAATGTTTAGAAATACTTTATTTGCTTTCCATTAAAGTTTACTTCACATTTTTTTATATAGGACAAACAATGATTACTGAGAATTATAAACAGACATAAATAATAATGGGATTCTGAAAGTCATTTTTCTTCCATTTCTATGTTTTGAAATATTTCCTATGTTTTCAGATATTTCCTCAAAGAAGAAACTGAGGCTCATAGAGGTTGAGAGATTTTTCCAAGTAGTTTTCTATACCTGATTCCTCCTTCTGAAACACCTGTGGTAGGAAAAGCACCTACCTGGGCAGGTCTGAGCAGACCCGTGCAGTAAGCAAAAATAGAAAGGGCCCATTCTTTAAATTTATGACCCATATTTCTAACTGGAGTTCTACTTCAGTGAGAAAACTAGTATCACACTCTTTCAAATGGTTCTTTATTTTGCATTAAAAAAAAATAGATTGTTTCTGACAGGTAAAGGTGATCCGGAACACATGTTTATCAATAAATTAACCATCACTTTTCCTTTTTTTTCTAAATTGACTTCTGACACTAAGCTTCTTGACAAAGATTTTTCACAACAACTTTAAGGTAAAACCTATCTCCAGCCTCTCTACGTCCTTCCCCCTGCGTAGAAACATTTCTGTTTAGGAAACGGGGAATAATTTAGCTTTCAGTACATGTTTCTTTCTGGCTGACTGAAGATACATGAATTTATTCTTGAATAACAGCCTGGATATAAAAATATCTAATGGTAAACATGGTACTTATAGAAATATATAAAGAGGACTGAAAAGAGGCATATGTTACACATTAGCAAACATTAAATTAAGAGAGGTTAAATATGGAATATCTAATACCACATGCAGAAAGAGAAATAAATGAAATCGCTGTAGGGCAGTGTGAAAAAAAGTTTATAGCAACCACATGTCTCTGAGTTTTCAAGATGGTCCTAATTTCAAATATTTGTTCCTGTTGTTAAATCACGTGTCTTGACTTTTCTTTACAGAATTGTGTTACTGCAAGAAAAGTGTAATTTTTGAAACTAAGGTGTTGCTGTAGTTTATAGGACAAAAACAATGACTGGAAGATAGCAAAAACACCACCACCAAACATTTAACTTCTTACCTCTTGATCTCTGTACCCTATCATTAGTCTTTTATTTTCCAGTATTTTACACTCTAAAGAAGGTCACATCTGTGATTTCTATATAGAAATAAGTAGCAACACATAACTCACAGTAACCTGCAATTTATTTTACATAAACTTTCTTTATATATAAGTAAGAATTTTATATGACAAACAAGATCCACTGAATACCTATAATGTCTCTAGTAAGGTGTTGAACACTTTACGGGAGATATAAAATATATAAAGGCCTTATTCCTCTCATCAGGTAGTTTACTATTGGTTTACACAGATAAGTGAGAATTGTTAAAAATTATTGAAAAGCAAAATTAGGTGATAAAGACTCTTGGTACAATGGTAGTTCAATAAAGGAAGACAACGACTCGGACCTGAACCCAGGAATCTTTATAAAAGAGAAGTTCTTTGAGGCATGGTAAAGTTTAGAATATTGTAAAGAGGTACAGAGAACACTTCCTTTGATAGGAACAGTGGTGGAGGTGGGTGGGAATTGTGTGAAGCATGAAGGAAATGCCTAACTGGAAAAGAGGGTAATGCTGAAATACACTGTAAATAATGCTGGATGGTTACATTTATTGTGAGTCTTTGCTTTTTTTTAAAGTTAGGGCATTTTGGGGGAGATGGGAGTCTTAAAAACCTGTTAAAGGAATCTGGAGAACCAGAAAGTGATGTGATAAATCAATAAATTCAATCTATTAATAGATTACTTTTAGGAGATACACACACACACACACACACACACCCCGCCCCCGCCACCCCCCCCCCCCCCAAATTCAGGGATTGTGGAGTTGGAATCATTAGAATGGAGAAAGACTTAGAGCCGTGCTTCTCAAAGTGCAGTTTCAGGACCGGGAGCAAAAGCGTTGACTTGGAACCTGTTACAAGTGCAAATTCTTGGGCTCATTTCCGCTTGCTCATTGCCTACCCAATGATGCTTCATTATGAATTTGAGTATTATAGTCTTTGTAAAACATAAAAGAAATATAATGGGCTTTTCTTCATAGTAATATTGGGAAATGATTTTCCCTAGTTTGGTTAACTTGGATTGAAGAACGTAAAATAATGTTATAGGTTTCTATTAAGTAGAAATTTTATATCTGTACAATTTGTTTAATTTTCATATCCAGACTAAAGTCAGAATTGGAATTGCTTCTTACCTTAGTTCTATGCTTTATCTTCTGATACTGATATTGATATCTCCTGATACGAAACTACTGATATCTTCTTTGATATTGATCAAAATAATGATGATTGACTTTATATATTATCATTGTAACAATTCCCTTTATGTACCCACATTGCTTTATTATTACAGATATCAGGCCTGTAAGATTCCTAAAATATCTTGTCCAGAAAAATATTATTCCATTTAAATTGTAAACTAAATACACATTAGCTTCTAGCAAAATAGTAAATGTGAACATTCAATGAACAATTGCCAAATATGGGGGAGACAGAAAATGGGAATTAAATTCATGGGTTTATTTTTGCCAAATAAAATTAAGATTTGTCCCTGGTTGACTGAGGGGAATGACAACAAAATAATAAAGGGTTTTTGTATTTTGGGAGGCTTAGTTTTAAATAGCCCAATATTAACAACAGAAAAATTCCTATGGATTTTTCTCTTCCTCATTTTTCAAAAAACTGAGCTACCAGAAAAAGAATCTGTTTTTGGCCCAACTCATCATGGGATTCTTCCAAGTTCTCCAGCTTCTCAGTCACATAATTTACTATCTCCAAGGAGCATGGCTTTGTGTTTGTATAATACTGGACCTCCAGAGAATTCCCAATAAATTATCTTTAGAGGAAAGATAAATTAGAAATTTTGCCCAGAGTGCTCTAGATACCAAGTCTGATATATCATAGGACCAAAACTATATAAAAAAATACCAGTATGTTTCCTTTTTCCTCCCAGCTAAAGAAATAAGTCAAGAGAACAGCTTCTGTTAGCCAAATAGGGACACACTGATAGGACGGAAAGCAGAAAGTCTCTCTGTACAAAGAAGTTGCCTTTACTGACTGTATTTCTCCTTCTTGATTACATTTTCTGAACAAAGATACACACCTTTGAAAAAGATGGAAACTCTCAGAAAAAGTTTGCACTCCGCATGTCATTATTATCTTTTCATAATATTGTTTCACCAAAACCGTATTAGGTGAAATTCCTTTAGGGTTTGTGAAAGGGCTTGGCAAGGCTTCTAACGAAGTCCATTTTAATGCTAGTGGGCAAAGGATAAAATTGCACAAAGCAAGTGATCACATACCAACTGCTGTCATGTAATCCCAGCGCTCAACGAGGCACATATTGAAGATGAGGTGATCTGATGTTTGCCCTTGGCCAATGAGTGAAATCTGCCTTTCCAAATTCTGGCAAACAGATGAAGTCCAGCCAATGAGAAACCAAAACACTACCAGGAGTATTACTGCCAGCATTCTCATGACCCGTCCACCGGTCATGTATGGAATCCGTTGGGCTGTTCGTGAAAGAAACACCTTCAAAACCCTGGAAAAGCAAGACATCAAAATTTGAAGGCAAACCCAACAACCAGAAAGTAAAATTCTAAAATATCTCATTTTTCTAGGTGAAATTTAAACCCACCCAAACCTACTTGGGCAGAGTTTTAACATAAAAAACAAACAACAGTGTTGCCTATACTTTGACTGAATTTCATTCTAGTTTACCTTCCAATAGCAGAACAAATACCCTGCATTAGGGGTCAGTGAGTCAACAGATTTGTGTAGGATGGAATTCTTTTGAGCATGTTTTAATATTTCAAGGAAAATTCTCAGGACCTTAGAACGATCCACAGGCAAACATTGCTCAAACAGGGTTTCTGAGGGATCAAAAAATAGTCCTAAAAGTGAGTAGTTGGGTTTTACAATATTATACTAAGTCAAAGACTTCCTTAAACCAGTTGTTTTTTTTTTACAGTAGAATGTTATAAAAGGTATTTTCTGAAAATCATTTTATATAACCTCCCTTTATAGTCATTTTGTCACATTACCAAAAATAAGTACGAAAACAATAAGAAGGGTATTTAAATACCCCTGAATAAGATTATTGTATTAAGGAAGAGGATATGACCTATACGAAATACAGCAAGTTTTAAAACTTGGGCTTTTTTTTCCCTGTATATATGACTCAGATGCACAGCCAGAGTTGAGACCTACTGGATTACATGATATCTAAGAACTGCTCCATCTCTAAAAATGGTGTGAAGACAAAATCCAACCTTACTATAGGGATCTTTCCAGCCATCCTTTCTTTAATTTCATCTCCAAAATATTCTTAGCTGATTTTAACTCCGCATTCTCATTCTGATATTTTAGGTCACAATATTGTGGCTTGACATAAACTACCATGAGTGGTTTATGATACTATAAGGGTATCCATAATCAATTCCCCAAAGGCAAAAATGAATTCATCTTCCCAAGTTTTCTATTTCCTGCTCTGATTCTTTCAACATTTTAAATGAAATATTCATATGCACTCTTCATAAAAGTCATTATAAATATGGAAATGAAACATACATACCTGAAATAACCTAGACGTATTTTACTATTTTTTCTCTCGATGCTGGGCTTTGATAGCTCTTTCAAATTAACATAACACATCCAGTAAAGAAAGTTATTTTCTAGCAGATTCTTATTTATCCTTCCCCCCTGCATATCTTTAACCTCACTGTCCTTCACCTAACACACAGCATGTAGTTATTTAATTCTGAATAAAATACTTATCCTCAATTTTTATGTGGAACAATGTCAGAAAGGTATTAGTATAAAATAAAGAGTACAAAAGAAGATCACTTTACTCACCATTTAACTACAGATAGTCCCCAACTTAAGATGGTTCGACTTACGATTTTATGATGGCATAAAGTGATAAGCATTCAGTAGAAACTGTACTTCGAGTCTGAATTTTGATATTTTACGGGGCTAGTGATATGTGGTACGATATTCTCATCTGATGCTGCAGCTCCCAGGCAGCCACACGGTCACAAGGGTAAACAACTGACCCACTTACGACCATGCTGTACTCATTCGACCATTCTGTTTTTCACTTTCAGTACAGTATTCAATAAATTACATGAGATATTCAACACTTTATTATAAAATAGACTTTGTGTTAGATGATTTTGCCCAAGTGGAGGCCAATGTAAGTGTTCTGAGCACGGATAAGGTAGGCTGGCCTAAGCTATGATGTTAGATGTACTGAATGCATCCTCGACTTCAAGATATTCTCAATCTACAATGGGTTTACCTGGACATAACTCCACTGAAAGTCAAGGAAGATCTGTAGTTCACCAGATTCCCTGGGTGAAACATACTGAGTATGGCCCGTGTCATGCTGAATGCTAGTACTGGCAGCGAACACAATGCCTCTCTCCAGTATGCCTCACTTTTGCTCCAACTAGTTGAATTGCTACTTGTTAAGAATCAGTTGTACTTGTCCCCAGATTATGCCCATTGTTATCATCTTTTTTTCTTGATAGTTGATTTGTAATATTATATTAGTTTCAGGCATACAACATAGTGATTCAATATTTTATAGATCATACTCCATTTAAAGTTATTATAAAATAATGGTTATATTTCCCTGTGCTGCACAATATATCCTTGTTGCTTATCTATTTTATACATAGTAGTCTGTATCACTTATCCCATGCCCCTAACTTACCCCTCCCCCCTTCCTGTTCCCCACTGGTAACCACTAGTTTGTTCTCTGTATCTGTGAGTCTGTTTCTGTTTTGTTATATACATTTGTTTGTTTTATTTTTTAGATTCCACATGTAAGTGATAAAAGAGTATTTGTTATCATTTTATATAAGTTAACTAAATCGACTGTGTAAGCAAAGGAGACATTTGTACAAAATTCTATTTTGAATGCTTTGGAAGGACTCCATAAACGTGAGTCACTAAAAGAACTGTTAACTTAGGGGAAAGTAAGGAAAACTTTAATATATTGTGGTGGTCAACAAACCAAAATCCAGAAGGAGTCTACACTCAGATTACCTCAAAATAACAAACAAAAACTCTTTAGATTCTCACTCCTACTTAAAGAACCAAAACTATGAACAATAGATAATACATTGCAGTGATTTATGCTACAAAGAGAACGATTAGATCCACAGTCAAAGAAGAGGACTTACTTCAAAAATATTGGTGAGTGATTATTTGTATCTTAAATTACAGTATCTATACACTTCTTTAACCCCTTTCTACTTTAAAAAACTTTATTCATTAATTGACCAATCACTAATCCATTAAGAAGGCTTCTACTAAAATCAGCAGATCAAGATTCAAAAACTCTATCCTAGGAATGAGAGAAATTTCTTGGAAAACTAATATTTCTGCCGGTGCCAATCTTATTTTTTGTAGGAGAAACCTGTAGCCACTATGTGCACGTAATTGTTTCTGGTTGTACCTGGATGAATTCTACATTTTGAATGATTAGGATCTCAAAAGAGGGAATCTGAACCATTTTTCTGGTCTTCTATATTTTGGCTAGGGCCAAAAGAAAAAGAGAGAATTGTTCCAAATTCTAGCTTGACTATATTTGAATATCTGAAATGTAATTATAATGAACAAAGGTTTATGTAGTGACAACCATATGCGAGGTATCATACTAGGCAACATGGAAGGCATAATATATGATTCCTGTCTTCCAGAAGCTTACAATGTAAGCTATGTAAATAGCTACCATATAAAACAGCATATATTATATGTTGTTGTGTGTAGTTAGTAAGTCCAGGAACCTAATAGAATAGGTGCTATTTGGTCTGGGTCTTGATGGATATCAGTAGGTAGAAATGGAGGCAAGTGGAGAAGATATAAGGAGACATTCTAGCTGAAGGGAATCACATAACAAAGTACAAAGCAGGGAAATGTACGTTGTCTTTGAGGGACAGTGGGTGGAAACGTTTGGCAAGAAGGGAAGTTTTTTTTCAACCCACAGGGACTCCTAGGGATTTTTCAAGTTACTGCGAAGGGTTTCACTGGGTTGAGAACCATTGCTTCAAAGAAAAATAGTTATGATTTATATTTTCTTTCCATGGCCAATATGTGGGAAATCATTTATTTTTCTGATACTTGAAGATTTTCACATAGAAACTCTAAACCTCAATGAGAGGAAATATTGAATTTTTAAAATAACTATCTTTAAAATACTTCTTAACCAGATGAGTTTGTCATTTGCAGAGGAAATCTACATGATCCCAGTATGGTAGTCCTTTAATCAAGAAATCCAACTTCTAAATTATCAGAAATTTTCATGCTTTCCAGATGACCCCATGGGTATTTATTGTAAAATCTGACAACTCAAGATTGTCACAGATCCCCAAATCTCATTTCCAGAGAGGAAAAGCCAAAGCAGAGCCCTCATGAGTCTCCTGTTACTGCTTTTACTGGCTTTCAAACACTAGAAAATACAATAACACAACTCTGCGCGGCAATCTAAGCATTTCAGGATATTGGTTTTTGTAAAATGGAATAAGATGCATTTTTCTAGGATTGCCTTAAAATAAAATGAGAAAATTCTGCTATATCTTTAAAAAATGAGCTCTTGTTAGTCTAGGGTTCACTGCCTAGAAACCAAGTTCTAAAAATGAAATCCTTAGACATGCTTTTATATGAAATACAGCTGTAGAAAAAATGCAATCTTATATCGATTACTTTTCCTACTACTTTTTTCACAGATAAAATTTTAAGCTACCATCTGTTCAGAAGGTTTCACTATTCTAAAGGAAAGCAGTAATGTATACAAGAGGACTGCAAAAAATTTCCAGAATTTAATATAAAAAGGTATATTTAAAGTATATATTCAGTTCTCATTATTAATAGTAGAGAAATTCATAGAAATCATGTTGAAATGATAAAAAAAAAGAAATTGGCTGTCACTATATGTCTGCCTCTACTTTTTCACATTCCACATTTCTAGTTTGAGCTCATAAAACTCCACTGTAAGGACTTGTACTTAGGTTATCGATTATCTGCTTCAAATATCTAATTGATGTTGTTACTCCTTATTTAACTTGATCTCTCTCCAGCTTTTGGCGTGGCGGAGGCACTTGGCTTCCGTTATGTCACGTTCTCTTGACTCTCTGCCTACTCCTCTGTCAGCAGCTTTTTAGTCTCTGTCAGAGTCCTCTGCCTCAGTCTTCCCCTTAAATAACAGTGTTCCTCAAGGATCTCCTAAACTTAGTCACCTTCTATTCTTGCTCTACGGATTATACCTGGGAAATTCCATCCACAATTCTGCTTCAATCATGTACATGCTGGTGAGTCCCAGATCTGTAACTTCGGTTTAGATCACTGTCCTGAGCTCAAGACCTGTATACTCAGTGACCTACGGGACATCAACAGGTTCCCCAAATAAAATCGTCACTCTCTCCACTCCTCTCTCCTCTAACCCACTGTGTTACCTGTCTCAATGACCAGTACCAGTTAATTGCTCAAAGCAGAAACCTAGGAATGAACTTTGATACTTCTCCCTCATTTACATTCCAGACACCAAATGCATGATTAAGAACTTAATTTCTACCTCTTAAATATCTTTCAAATCCTTCTATTTTTCTCCATTTTCACTGCCACTATATAGCTCCTGGTCATCAACCTCTGTCCTCAGTAATTTCCTAACCAGTCTCCTTATTGGTCTGGCCCACCTTCAGTCCACACTATATGCTAAAGCCACAATGATCTTCTTAAACTGCACTCTGATCATGTTTCTCTCCTGTTTACAGTCCTTCTGTGGCTCTCCACCCAAATCCTAGCTACCTTACGATGTAAAACGCCTTTAAAAATTGGTTCCTCCTTGCTTCAGCATGCTCATCTCTCACTATTCTTCCCTTCCTAGGGTCCTGTGGGTCCCTGTGGACTATATGCAGGTGTCCTCTATCTGAACCTTTGCCCTCAGCTTCCTGTACTGCCCCTCCCTCCATCAATACAAACACCTAATTTAGCTAATTCCTGCATATTTCTTCATGGCTCATTTGAGATGCCACTTGCTCTGGGCTAGTGGTTCCCAAACCACTATCATCAACACCATCTGGAAACTTGTTAGAAATGCAAATTCTTGGGTCCCATCCATACCTACTACTATGTCAGAAATTCTGGGGATTAGGGCTCAGAAATTTGTATTTTAACAAATCCGTTAGGTAAATTCGGACGAAGGCTATAGTTTGAGAGCTTTTTTCCCCAAAAGGCTTAAGACTGGTGCAGGTGTCTTTCTAATGGGCTGACTGCTCTAAACTGTCAGATAAATTTTTGAGTTTTTGTTATGCCGACACCAAAATTTAAAGCCTCTAGTAACAGAAAGTTTTCCATTTTCAGAACATCTGCATCTGTTTGTGATTTAGCTGCATCTTTTTTGTGTACTAAACGGGAATAAACATATACATCCTCAAGCCATCTAGTCTTCTGTTCTATTAATTTAATCGGAATAATCCTAAAGTCTTGAAGTTCTCCATTAGACTTGAATTTCTATACATTTTACTACTTTCTTAGAAACTCCAGAGAATAAATGCTTCTGATGAAAAGTAGGAGGTGATTATTTTCTTCTATAAATATAAAGCCACTCAATTCTTGACAAAAGAGCCTTAAGAGTGAACAACACGAAAAGGGCTGAAGTTACTCCCTCCCAGTTTGCTTTAAATGGTCACAAGCCCTCATGTTTATTAAGCTTTTCAACAATTTCTCAAAATTTCATTTTCAGAAGTAACCTAAAGCTGCTTCTTGGTCACTGGGTAGATGTTAGGTATATATTAAAAAGGACTGGCAGTACCTAGGCAGAAACAGATTGTTAACATTTATCAGACATGAAGTTCAGTAAAACTGTTGTGACTATTTTAAGTTATTGCTATTCATAAGAAGGAGAACTCACAACTCAGCTTCCCAAATATGGGTACTTTTGTCCATTTCAGTGACCTGCTTGTGCTCTCATATCTCATACTAAGCTTCCTTTCTTTTGACCTGATTGTAAGTAGACAGAATAAGGCAGAATGATGAAAAAATAAAGGAAGAAGGAAGGGTTACAGGACTGTTGCAAGTCAAATATAGAGCTAGAAGGAACTTGCGGATTATCTCTTCTGATATCAGAAATAAGGAAAGAATGTCTGCTCTCACCACTTCTATCCATCATTGTACCAAAAGTTCTAGCCAGAGCAATCGGTCAAGAAAAAGAAATAAAATGCATCCATATTGGAATGGGAGAAGTAAAACTGTCTCTGTTAGTAGATGACATGATCTTATATATGGAAAACCCTAAAGAACACACACACACACACACACACACACACACACACACACACACACACAATCTGAGCTAAAAACCACATTCAGTGAAGTTGTAAGATACAAGTTCAACATTAAAAAATCAGTTTTATTTTTATATACTAGCGATGAGCTATCTGAAAATGGAATCGACAAAACAGCTCCATTTACTATAGCATCAAAAAAATACCTAGGGGTAAATTTAACCAAGGAGGTAAAAGATGTGTATGCTGATATCTATACAACATCACTGAAAGAAATTTTTAAAGATCTAAAGAAATGGAAAGACATTCTGTGTTCATGGATTGAAAGACTTAATATTGCTAAGATGGCATTATTCCCTAAATTGACCTACAGGTTCAAGTCAATTTAACAAAACAGTGTGGTACTAGCATAATGGTAGACACATAGAACAACGGAATAAGACTGATCACCCAGAAATAAACCTCTCCATCTCCAGTCAACTGACTTTTGACAACACTGTCAAGATCATTAAATAAAGAAAAAATTATCTTAAAAAAAAATCTATTCAATAAAAAAGGGCGTTCCCTGGCAGTCCAGTGGTTAGGACTCGGTGCTTTCACTGCCGTGGCCCCGGGTTCAATCCCTGGTCGGGGAACTAAGATCCCACAAGTCGCACGGTGCAGCCAAAAAAAAAATCTTTTAAACAAATGGTCCTAAGGACGAGTGTATATCCAAATGCAGAAGAATGAATGTAGACCTCTACCTCACATAATATACAAAAATTGATTCCAAATGAATCAAAAACCCAAATGTAAGAACTAAAACTATAAAATGCTTAGAACAAAACAGAGGTATAAATCTTCCTGATCTGAAATTAGGCAATGGTTTCTTAAATATCATACCAAGGCATATGTAACAAGAGAAAAAACAGATAAACTGAACTGCATAAAAATAAAAAATTTGTGCATCAAAGCACACTATCAATAAAGTAAAAAAGAAAACCCACAGAATCGGAGAAAATATTTTCAAATAATTTATTAGATAAGGGTCTCAGATCCAAAATATATAAGAACTCATACAATGCAACACAAAAAGACAAAACACCCAATTAAAAAATGGCCAAAGGGGGCTTCCCTGGTGGCGCAGTGGTTGAGAATCTGCCTGCAAATGCAGGGACACGGGTTCGGGCCCTGGTCTGGGAAGATCGCACATGCCGCGGAGCAACCAAGCCCGTGAGCCACAACTACTCAGCCTGCGCGTCTGGAGCTTGTGCTCCGCAACAAGAGAGGTCCTGACAATGAGAGGCCCGTGCACCGCGATGAAGAGTGGCCCCCGCTCGCCGCAACTAGAGAAAGCCCTCGCGCAGAAACGAAGACCCAACACAGCCAAAAATAAAATAAATAAATTTTTTTTAATTTATTTAAAAAAAAAATGGCCAAAGGACCTGAATAGACATTTCTCTAAAGTGATGTAGAAATGACCAATAAACAGCTGAAAATAATCTCAACATCATTAGTCATTGGGAAAATGGATAAAAAGATTTTCTTCCTTTTGCCCTTTAAAAAATTTAAAGTATCTTACTGTATTTTATATATCTTTAAAAGAATACATAAAATAAATAAATATAAATATCTTCCAGTCACTTTCAAAATTTACTAGGGGGAGGGGTGGAGTGGGAGGCAGGGGTCAGCAGATGTAAGCTATTATATACAGAATGGATAAACAGCAAGGTCCTACTGTATAGCATAGGGAATTATATTCAATATCCTGTGATAAACCATAATGGGAAAGAGTATAAAAAAGAATGTGTATATGTATAACTGAATCACTTTGCTGTACAGCAGAAATTAATACAACACTGTAAATCAACCATACTTCAATAAAAAAATTTACTAGGAAACAAAACTATCTATCTATCTATCCACTCCCACAAAGTGTAAATATTTGGTGCTAATGAGTGCAGTAGAGAAAACTGCTACAAATTGCGCTGTATCCAAAGCGAGCGGTACTGAATAATGCATGAAATGAAAATCCCTAGGCCAGAGCCAGAAGAAGGTTTTTTTGCAGCCTGCTTAAATATGTTTTAAATATAGTACAGAAAAGTCTTTTGTTTTTTCTTGATTAGCCTTAGAAAAAGGAAAAGTCAATTTGTTTTCAGAAATCATATTACAGGGAATAGGAAAATGTTCTTTTAGCATTAAGTTTCTTAATCTCTCTCTACCCCCTTTCATTTAAAACAGTTCCTCATTTTTCCTCCTGATAATATACTCAGATTTTCTGAGCCTAGAGATATTGCCTTTCCAGGTTTCTTAAAACCAACCAACCGACCAACCAACCAACGTATAGCAAGTATTCTGTGAACCCACACATGCATGGACGTGCCAGATGTTCTTTTAGATCTGTCCTACATCATTAATGTACTAAGTCAAACATATCTATGGTTACTGAAGGAAACTCTTTTTATAAATGAACCTTCTTCATTTTTGCCTATTTCAGCTCTATTTTTCCTTATGATCCATATTGAGCTAGCTAAAACCTGTCCCATTCTCCCTTCTTTCTTTCTCCAAAGAGAAACAAACGGTTTTAGGTTCAAATAAATTGCATTGCATGAATGGCCTGCCAGTGAGGTTGGGCGGTGGGACTTGTCTGCCCTGGGTGCAAGTAACAGTGTCCGTAGAGAATTTAAGGCAATAAAAATGACAACTCAAAGCTGTTCTGCTTTGTATCATCACCATGTGCTGGTGATTCTAAACAATGTCAGTGATAAAATACTCCTCCCTGAAGGACTGGACCACTTTTACCACCTTCCCCTAACTTGTTACACCTCTGTATTGCACTGTTAATAAACAAAAGACTTGCAATTTTCCTTTGGCTTGGTATGGTAGTCTTTGGCTGTATGACTCTCAAATGTGGGGAGCGACCACTAAAGAAAAAGGTGGGAGATTTGATAAAAGTGAATGAAACCCTCAAGTTCCCGTCCTAGGCTAACAGTATCATTTCTAGTGACAGACTGAGATCCTATTCCTTTTTCATATTTTCTTCAAGTTTTCAAAGTTACTGGAATTCTGTAAACACTAAAATTGATCAGTGAGAGATCAGGAAAGGGAAAAAGAAATGTTAAACAATTTTACTAAGCCTTGAGGGAAATGGCTGAAATAAAACAAGACCTCAGGTGTTTCCTGCCTATCCTATTCTCAAGGGACTAGAACAGTCACTTTATCAGTACTGATAATTGCCTTAGAATTTTCTGCCTAGAGAGGTATTACTTTTTAAAAAAAAATTTTAAATAAAAAATTAAGTTCTTATAAAAATGAGAAAATAGCATTCAAGGGACTTTATCCCTTAGCTCAGGCTACCTTGATCCCTGAAGCTACCTTGCGTCAGGTCCGACAAAGCCTGGTTCTTTAGCTTTCTCTTCAAGTCTGTGACCTTCTCCATATCCTTCCAATGAATTCCTTTTTTGCTTAATTTAGCCATCCTCAGTGTCTGTGGTTTGCAACCAAAACCCCCTGCTTGACATATTTTACAAATATTTCAATCATGTTTAAGATTTACAGCAACTCTACAGGTGAAGTGAGAAGTGATTCTCAGAAGCTAAAATAATTTCTTCTTGGTTGTATAAGTTATTAGTGGAGGAACTGAAATTCAAATTTGGATTTGTAAAGATTTATGTCTTTCCTCTCTATCATGTTACTACAAAATCTTCAGAGTCCTTTCTTGAGGACAACACGTTGCTTGACTATAAGAGATATCAACCAAAGACATCCCTGCAGCTCCATTCACTATAACCATCCACCCATTCATTCACTTAACAAATATCTGAATACATTAAATGGGCAAGATGCAGCACTAAGGATGGGGAATACAAAGCTGGTTCAGCCAGTCACTTCCATCGGGTTGCTCACATTCCTCTGAGATGTTGATTCTTCAGTTTATAGACTTAAACAATATTGGAATCAGTTAAATTTAAACAATATGGAAAAACAATATAATATACAGACATATGGTTCAGACAGGATACGAATAATTCAGCGTATTAAATTAGAAATAGTTTCCACTCGATTTAAGCCTTCAGTAGGTAATTCTTCACTGCAATGACTTCTAGAGACACACAGTCGGAGAGAAAATCGTTTTAATTACAGTCTTTAAAATAAAGAAAAGAATGATGAAGTAATCTAGTTTCCCAAATCCCAATCATTTGTATGCCACCCTCAAGATTTCTGCCTGTATCTGTGTACCAACTAATACTTTCTTTAAAACAACTTCTATTTATTGCTTTAAAATATTTTAAAGGGACTTCCCTGGCGGTCCAGTGGTTGGGACTTCGCCTTCCAATGCTGGGGGGGCAGGTTCGATCCCTGGCCAGGGAGCTAAAATCCCACATGCCTTGCAGCCAAAAAACCAAAACATAGAGCAGAAGCGGTGGTGCAACAGATTTGACAAAACTTTAAAAATGGTCCACATCAAAAAAAATCTTTAAAATATTTTAAAGAAAACTTTATATTGCTACTTTCAATGAAAAACTGGTAGGTAATCCATAAATAGAATGTAACTATGAAAATAAATACAGTGAAATAAAGATAATAAATTTCATCTAGAGAGTATTGCAGTGGGAAGCTCTGAGCCTGAAGCTTGATCAACAACTCTTTGTTGTAAAGGAAAATTAGCAACTGTTCGGCAGGTGTTAAAGACCTACTATTTCCAAACTATTTTTTCTCCTGGAAATAATCAGAGGGATGGAAAGAGAACCTGAATGGAAGGAATTTTCTTACTCTGTGATTCAGTGTTATTTAATACTGTGTTTTTGTCCCACAAACAGCCTCTCACAGATGGCAATGTCATGTGTTTCAGGCACTTGAGAGCACACAGTGAGTCAGGGAAATAGGAACGCTTTATGTGTGGAGGGAACTGTGGGAAGCAGCTTCCAAGTCTGCATCTGACATTCATTCATTCATTCACTTATCAACTGTTATGCATCAAGCACCTGCCATGTGTCATTCATTGTGCTAAGAGCTGGGGATTCACTTGTGAATGACCTCACTTCAAGGAGAAGGTAAATTAGGTAAAAATGAAGAAGATAATTACATAAGCAAACTGTATCATATAATAGAGGACCCAACAGATGCTAAGGGCTAGACTCATAGGGAGAGAGGTCATTCTCAAGTCTCAAGAGGCCACCCATTCTTCTGGGAATTCCAGAAGTCTCATTGTCCATTATAGGCTGTCAATGATTTCTCATTTCCTTTAGCGAGCACCAGCTGAAAAATAGTTATCATATAAGCAATGGAAACCGGAAAGTACTTAAAGAACAGGACACAAGACCAAAGTGTGCTATGATGTGGAAAGAATAAAGTGAGCATCAGAAAGACCATGAGAGATTAGTCTAATCATTTCTTTCTGTAGTAAATAGAGGGCTATGATTTCCTAGGCTGAACTGAGATTTAAACTGGACCTCCTGAAGTCCAGCCCAATAAACTTTGTACTATATGACATATATAAGAAAGGATCTTGAGAGTTAAAGACATTTACATTTGTTCCAAAAAGATAATCTGGAGCATTCCCAGTTATTAAAAGCACAAAAAAATAGTAAAAGAAATGGAGATGCTTGTGTAATGGAGAGTATAATGATCACATTTCAAGAAAGGGTGAAGGGGTGGCATTTAAAGACAAATATAACACATATTATGGCATCTAAGAGAAACTGTTTTATGAGCCATATCAAGATACATTTATTGAGAAATACGGTCAAATTAGCATGAAAATATGAATGGCTTACTGTGACTATTAAATCAGCTTTAAAGCTGATCAGCGTAAAAGGTTTCTCTATAGAACTAGAGTGTTATCCTGCAGGAGAGATTTATACGTTAACTCCTATGCTCTTTGGCACCACTATGCTGAGAAAACTTGGAAAGAGGAGGCAAGGGAAAGCCCTGGAATCATTTCCAGCTATTCCCAGCCTTTCTGGATAGGTAATTTATTTTATTGTCTCTTTCCTGCTAGTACTTATCATATACTTTTTAGAAGTAGGTGATTTTGAAACTGAAGTATAAGGGAATTTACAGTGTTCTCCAATTTATACGGCTGATAATCACTGGAGCCTACTGGTGAAGAAGGGAAACCAAGAATACTATTTTTTTGGAAATTCATCCAAAGAATATCAGTGGGACTACCCTGGGGCATGGAACTCAGGAATGGAGGACAATAGCTTTTGTTAGCTAAGCATATTGCTGAATTCTACTATACAGGATTCTTTGGTAGCTCTGGACTTGGATTATTATTGCAGCTGTATTGTCTTGTATTTCTTCCTGTTCTTAGCTAGTAAATACTGCTTCACATTCATTCTAAATTTATTTTTTATTCAGAATTAACCTTGCCATAACCAATGGCACATTCATTAAAGCATGTTGTTCAAATTCAATTGTATTGAAGACTTTCCTAGAGAATCCTAAAGACAGTGTCTTGAAAATAAAAAATATATATCATCTTCCTATCTAAATTTCTGAAATTTAACCATTTAAGTGGCTGACTGAGCTTGCAATTACATGCTAAGCCAAATGCTTTGATCCTCCCATGGGAACGAAAACTAATAAGACATAATATACCTGTGAAGCTTGAGAGTGACAGTTCCATAAACAGTAGCAAAACCGAGAAGACGGACCCATCTTAGGAGAATACAGCGAAATGTGCTTGGCTCAAAGTACAAAATAACAACCTGTAGGATGAGAAGAGAAAGAAAGAGACCTTCAGGATCAGCTGATGACCCACAGATTAAAATCAGTATTTCACAGTCTGATGTTTAATACTATGAATTTTGACATGAGAACATATTTATTTGAATAAAACTCTAAAACATTATTTTGATCATTCTTTGTCCAAAACAAAGAACTATAAAGTCTCCTTATTGCTTTCATGTCAGATCTAAAGTCTTTAATTCTAGCTTTCAGGAGTTTCTAGCAATTGCCTCTAAATTTTTGGTATGTCCAAGCTTCACTCTCCTTTACTTCCCCAGGTGGGCCAGCCAGGCGAGCTTCCACTGCCTTTCTCAGCTGGAGCCGTGCCTATCCCTGCTCCACACTTCCGGCCATACCTTTCCCCTGTCTGAAATATCCTAAGAGGATTATCCTGTACTGCACCCCATCCCCCCATCATCTATCACTCCATGTTTATTACCTCACTTCGTACTTGGCTCCATCACTTCACTAACTCCTCACTTCTCACTCCAGAGTTTTCACTCAACAAATATTAATTAAGCATTTATCACGAGCCAGGCAATATACTAGATGCTATGGGTACAAAGGCCAATAAGAAAGGGAAGAGAGCCATATAAAGAAGAAATTGGAGGCTTCCCTGGTGGCGCAGTGGTTAAGAATCCTCCTGCCAATGTAGGGGACACGGGTTCAAGCCCTGGTCCGGGAATATCCCACGTGCCACAGAGCAACTAAGCCTGTGCACCACAGCAACTGAGCCTGCACTCTAGAGCCCGCGAACCACAACCACTGAAGCCCGTGTGCTACAACTACTGAAGCCCGTGCACCTAGAACTCGTGGCTCCACAAGAGAAGCCACCGCAATAAGAAGCCCGCACACTGCAACGAAGAGCAGCCCCCACTCACTGCAACTAGAGAAAGCCTGCACGCAGCAGCGAAGACCCAACGCAGCTAAAAATAAAATAAACAGATAAAAAATTTAAATGTATATAAATAAGTAAAGAAAGAAGAAACTGCATCAAAGCAGTATAGGTGCTGTGATAAACATCTGTGCAGGCTCCATGGGACACAAAGGAACAAGTGGCCAACTCTGGGGGATGGTCAAAAGTCCTGTGAAAGCACGGTATGCACAACCTCTCATCTGCTACTGCGTGGCTTTGAGCAAAGCCCTCATTGAATAGGAAACGGTTTGGACCCGCTAAAGGATTAATGCCGTTGAAAAACGTGGCCTTGCACTCTTCTGCTGGAGCAGCTGGCCTGAGCTGATTCTGCTGAGCATAAGGTCATTGTAACAGAAAAGTATGCCCACTCCTAAAATCTCCAGTGTTATTTTGGTTTTTCCTCCCGAAGACGTGAATACTGGGAAACAGAAAGCATAGCGGGGGGAGATGGGGCAGGTGCTGACATTTTCTTTCTTTTCTTTCTTTTTCTTTTTTTTTTTTTTGTTTTTTTTTTGCGGTACGTGGGCCTCTCACTGCTGTGGCCTCTCCCGTTGCGGAGCACAGGCTCCAGACCCGCAGGCTCAGCGGCCATGGCTCACGGGCCTAGTTGCTCCGCGGCATGTGGGATCTTCCCGGACCGGGGCACGAACCCGCGTCCCCTGCATCGGCAGGCGGACTCTCAACCACTGCGCCACCAGGGAAGCCCGCTGACGTTTTCTTGCTGATATCGGACAAATGGAGCCCCACTCTCCAGCAGTACCAAGCATGACATTACCTATAACTCTATGCTGGCATCTCTCTAATATTTCTACTATATCAAAGTATTAAATTAAGCATTGACAAGACCATTATGATTAAATTCTCAAGGACTAGGGAAAAGACTGGACAAAAGTGTCAAGAAATGAGAAGAAGGTAAAAAATAGATGTGGACAGGAGAGAATGTTCCTTTGTGTGTATATAGTACTTGTCCTTACTTTTCTAATTCACTAAGTCTATGCTGAAGACAGAGATAAAGATTTGATTTCAGAATTTAATCTGCCAGGAAACTGCATCCAAAACTTGATATAAAACCTTTCTTTTATTTTCTATTTTCACAAAACAAGTTAAAATTCTGTAACTTTGTATTCTAAGTTTTAGTTCATATGTTTTAGACATAGTTCCTATGCACAAGGGCCCAGTGGTAATTATGAGTTCTGCAAAGTAAGCTGTACTGTTTACTAAGGAATTGGAGCTCAAGGAAGAAGGGAAAACTTATGGGAAAGAAAAAGAGAAAACTTGATATAAGATTAAGGGATTAGGGAAGCATAAGTGCTCCTTCTCATGGCAGAGAGAAATGATAGATTAGAAACTAGAGAGATAGGAACCTAAAGTCTAGAATATATAAAATCTCAAATATTTCCACTAGAAATGGCTTTAGAGATTATCCCAGCACAGTGGATTCCTGGGGGCTGCAAAAGCCTGAGACTTATTGCAAACTTTTCTATTTCACAACAAGCAACAACTAAGAGAATGAATAAGCAAAAGTGAACAACTATACCATAGACGTCTGCATGATTGTTTTATTTTGAACGAAAGAATTGCTCTTGAACTGTTTGGGAACTATTGATACAGGTTCAAAATTTTATTTCACAGATAAAGAATCTGAGGACTTGTTACTGTAAGTGAAAGATGAGTCGGTCAGAAATAAATGAAAGAATAACTGAGATATAAGTTTAAAAAGTAATAGAAAATGAAATTCCAGTGAACTTAATAAAACATATTAGAAACAGTTCAGCAAATAGTGAAGCAGAGCTCTCAATTTTGCAGTGTGGTGGTGGAGAATACAGGCTCTGCGTCCAGTCTCCCTGGGTCCAGTCCTGGCTCTATTCTTTATTAGTTGTATGACTTTGACAGACACTGCTTTGCTATGCCTCAGTCTTCCCATTTGTAAAATGAACACAGCAATAATACTTGCAGATGGGACTGTTTTGAAGTTTCAGTGCGATACACATAGTGTCTGCTACAGTGAGTATTCAGTAAGTATTGGCTAATATTATTATGAGAGTTGATTTATGAATGCTTTATTCTAAAAGTTACCCCTGCAATGCAGTATAATTGCATCTCATGAATTCAATGAATTCTTTACTAATGCTTCTAGCCACTCCTTTTGAATTCCTATAATCACTTTTATTGTATATTTTTTCTACCTTATATTATAGTTATCTGTAGGGGTCTCTCCCTGAATCAAATGTAAAATCCTGTGTGCTTTACATTTATATGTAAAATATTTGCTCAATGATCTGTTTTAGTTAATTTAATAAATACAATATTCTCTTCAAAATAAACTATTTGAAAAGTCCCATTAGGGTTCACTGGTCTTTGTGACTCTAACTTAACGCGTTCACTAGTTATTTACTCTGCGTGAGGCAGTAAGGGATTTAGAAGCCATAAAAGTAAATCCGATGCAGATTAGGTCCTCAAGTTATCATTTAGAAGAGTGGATGTTACATGTAAATGATAAAAATACTGGCATGATCTTACCACATATTTATCCAGCATTATTGCTAGATACTAAATTATACATTTTTGCATTATTTGCACATTTAATCCTCACAATACCTTATGGAGTAGGGACTTTTATTTTATAGAAGAGAAATGAGGCACAGAGAATTTAAGTGATATGCTCAGGGCCACACAGCTAGGAAGTGTCAGAGCCAGGATCTGAATCCGGGTGGTTTGGTTCCAGAGTTCATGCTCCTAAGAGCTGCACTGGCTTGCCTCTCCAAATAGTTCCACCACGTGGGGAGATGACAAACACCATAATACCATGGACTGCATCATATTGAGGATTCAGAGAAAAGGGAAATTTCTCTCAGTGGAAACAAGCAAAGCTATCCCGGGAGGCTGGACATCTGAGAGCGCATGAAGGAGGAGCGCGTTTAAGTATGGAAGCAAAGAGGAAAGAGGACGGGGGCCTGAGACAGAGCCATGGTTGTGGGGATGCTTCAGAGTGTAGCGTATACAGACAGACACAGTGGGAAGACATCCAGGGGAGTGTAGAATATCAAGCTTCAAGGCAGAGACGCGGCCAGTTCACTGTAAACTGTGAATAACAGGGTGAGGAATTCAGATTTTGTTCCAAGGGCAGACATGCCATTAAACTCTGCGTTGAGATCAGAAGCGCGTTCCAGAAAGTTACTCTGGTAGCAGCATGCAAGAAGACTGGTTGCCCATGGAAGGAGAAGAGAGTGAAGGTGAAAAGACCAGTTGGAAAAAAGAAAAACAATCCCAATCCATCATCTTTCCCACCAGCCTTTTCCCTCTCCTTATATCTTATTCCACCATTCCTCTTTCCTCCAGCTCCCAAACGGCAGCTAGGGTGATGTTTCTGACACCTCACTCTCCTGCCTAGAACCTTTCACTGGCTCCCATGAAAAAGTCAAAATTATTCGAGCTGGTTGTCCGCAGCTTGCCTTTATTACATCATTGCTCTTCCTCCACCCAAGCCCTCGAATCCTTGCATATGCTGTCCCTTCTCACTGGACGTTCCTTACACAGCCCCACAGTCTCACCTGTACCTGGCTTATTCCTGTTCACCTGCAGGCCTCAGCCTGAATATCCCTTCCTCTAGGAGGACGAAACTTTGCCCGTGGTTTAGGACACTGTCCCTGCTTTACGGCAGCATTGGACCCATGGCACCATGTTGGATTGTAGGCGCTGTGACAGCCATGCTTATCACGTTCACTTCTGTAACACTGGCGCCAGCAGAGTCCTGGCACACAGGAAATGTTCAGAAATATTTGTTGAATGAAAGAAAAAATAAAGCGATAGGAAAAAGGTAAAGAAAAATGTAACAAATACAGTGAGAGTGGGAATTTAGTCACGCATGGGAATAGAGGAAAAGATGGTGCTAAATCAAGAAAACTGAGCAACTGATTATTTGTTGAGGCAAAAGAGAATAAAGTGTCAAAGATAATGTAAAGATTTTAAGCCTGGATGACTGGGAGGATGATTGTGTTTGAAAAGAAACAGATAAAAGAAAAAGATGCATAAGTTGAAAAAATTATGTTACCTCTGCTTAAAACTCTCCCCATTCCCACCTAGTCCTTCACGTCTCAGGTCAGGGTTGGCATCCACGATGCTCCCCAGCACCTCCAGACCAAGTCAGGTTTCCATCTCGCTTGCACGGCATTTACTTGTATTGGATTCTGAGCTTTCTTTCATCACACTCATCAAATCTATTTTGATATAATTAGTTCTGTAATTCTTTTGTTGAATGTGTCTTACTAGCATGTAAGACATGAGGGCAGAGATTGTAACTGCCTTATTCATGATTGCATGCCTATTCTCTAGTGCTGTATGTTGTAATAGGAGGTAACCCAATGTGGAAGGAATGAGATTAAAAAAGAAGGGAGGGAGAGAGGAGGGAGGAAGTGAAGAAGGAGAAAAGATAGTAAGTTCATTTTTGGATATATTGAGTGTAAGTTTCCTGTTAAGACATCCCATTCAGATCTAGCTTTGTATTAGTTAATATAATCTGTAATGAGAAAAAAAAAAACAAGGCTAAGATGCTTCAATGTTTTTCACATCCCTATATTTAACCTTTTCTTGTTAAATATCATGTATATAAATGTATAACAAATTATTGTAAAATAAATACCTCCTGCCAAATCCCAAGTTAATAACAAATTTCGTAACAGACCTTGGTAGGAGAAGAAATGAAGAAAAACTAAGCCACTGAGCAGAAGATTTATGAATGATGCAGCTAATACTAATAGCTGTCATTTTTCTGTACAAATGACAACAATAGCTGCTCATGCCCACCCACTGATCATTGTGCTAGACACGTTACCTTATATTTAAGGTCCAAGATATACTTTATTAACCCATTTTAAAGACAGAGACTTAATTTTAATGGGGTTCACTGACTTGCCTATTATCCAAATAGGAAACCATTGCCATTATCAAAATAGGAAACCCATAAAAAAAAATTCCTTTACTGGAAGAATTGCCTAAGGTGTATTTTCAAAGTACATATTTCAAGGGAAAACTTTTCCCGTTTTCTTTCCAATACTAGAGGCTAATGATAGATATAAAGATATTTTATTTAATGTGTGAGAAGCAGGATATAAGTGAACCATCTAAGGACCAAAGAACATGCACAACTGCTGGGCGAATAAGCACAATGTATAAACTGTTAGGGTTAGGAGGGTGGGGTGAGAGAAAAAGAGACATTCGGGGCCAGCAAGAGAAAACGTGTCACAGCAAAACCACCGGTTTTCTTTCACCTTTAATATTGCCTCTTGGGAACTCACTATACTCTGCCTAGAGGTTTGTTTCCCCCAATCTCGTTGAGAGGAAGCCTTCAGTGTGAAGGTCTAAGGTGGATGTGCCCCTATGGGCATTTTAACAACTTGGCTCTACAACACTGGAAGTTTCTTCAGTTGCTTACAAAATTCAAGCAGCTGATCTTAGTGGTGGGATGCTCTAGGCACTGTGATTTTTAAAAGTATTGCTGTTTTGGAAATACCCTTCCGAGCATTCCCCTCATTCCAAACAAGTGTGCACAGATTATCCACCCATTTCATCAAATGTGACTTTTTAAGCTAGTTTTGAAGTCAGCTTGATTGCTTATACCTTTTGGATACTGAACACAATGAATGAGGAAGAAAAGAGAATCATAGAGAAAAGGCTATTAGTCTTTTCAAATATGTACAAAATAGAAGAAAATTTTAAAATAATTTTCCTCTGCAAATATAGACACAACACCAGAGGTAGAAAATTGACCTCTGCTATGTTTGCTCAGAAGGTACAAGGCCTGGTGCTTCTGGAAGAATAATGCTTAGAAGGTGGAACCGTCAGCAGTCAGCACAGTCTGGTACTTTACCCGAAGCTCTGACACTGAACGATGTGAAGCTCCTGTTTTAGGCCTGATATTTTAAGGATCTGAGCAAGTTTCCTAATAGTGTTGGACACAGCAGTTCTACTTTCCTAATTCACTCGTCAAGTGTTATTTGCTTCAGTTCAGTGAAACTGACTGTGAATTAAACCATTTTTATAGGTGAAGAAGGTGTTACATGCGTTGGGGTTTCTGTTGGTGTGTGTGAACAGTTTTATTTATAAAAAAAGATTCCTGGGTAACGGAAGCACGGGGACAGATGCCGGTGGTGAGACGTTTGTTGATGAAGCTGCCCTTTGATAAGGATTTGAGGGACTCCTGGGGCTTTAAGGACTTTCTCTACCGCATCTACAATTTCCTTCTGCTCCATACAAGGAAAAGTCCTGCTAGTCAAATATTTTCCAGGCCCACTCATCCCTCTCAAGTTTACTGTGCTCCCAACACTCCTTATTGAACAAGGGAGAATGAAGCTTATATCTCATCTTGATGGAGGACAGTCCACAAAAGTAACACTTGGAAATATCTAGTGTTAAAACCTAGTACTTAATCTACCCAGGTTTGCTATCTTTTGAACTAGGAGGCTGGAAATGAATCATTTAGGCAGGACTAAGTATATTAAAGCACTTTTATATGTGATTTGCTTTAAAAATAAGTAGATTCAAAGTCCTTGAATGTATTCTAAATTATTTTTCTATATTTGGCAAGACATATGGTTCCATCCACAGGAAATTTATTTAGGGTGAAAATGCATGTCCTGTAAATGTTTAACTAAATATCTGAAGTTGGATTCAAACTACAAAAAATAGAAAAATACTTAATACAAATTACTATACACATGAAGGGGTCTATGGTTGTGATTAAGACTTTCCACAACCATAGTCTAAAACTTATTACTGGGGCTTCCCTGGTGGCGCAGTGGTTGAGAGTCCGCCTGCCGATGGAGGGGACACAGGTTCGTGCCCCAGTCCAGGAGGATCCCACATGCTGCGGAGCAGCTGGGCCCATGAGCCGTGGCCGCTGAGCCTGCACGTCTGGAGCCTGTGCTCCGCAACGGGAGGGGCCCCAGCAGTGAGAGGCCCATGTACCGCAAAACAACAACAACAACAACAAAAAACCGCATCTATTATCTCATGGTATGTGTGGGTCAGCAATCTAGGCTTTGCCAGTCTCAGGGTCTCTCCCGAGATTTCAACAAAAGTACTGCTCAGGGCTGGGGTCTCATCTGAAGGTCAGCTGGGAAAGGATACACTTCCAAGCTCATGTGGTTGTTGACAGGATTTGGTTCCTTGAAGGATGAGGAAACTGAGGGCCTGAGTCTTTGTGGGTTGTTGGCTGAAGGCCACTCTCAGTTCCCTGCCACGGGGACCTCTCAACACAACAACTTTCTTCATCAAAGCCCAAAAGACAGTCTGCTAGCAAGATGGAAGGCATAATCTTCTGTAACCTCATTGCGGAAGTGACATGCTCTCAATGTTGATGTGTTTTATTAATTAGAAACAGGGTGGTCAAAGGGAGGGGATTGAACAGGCTGTGAATACCAGGAGGCAGGGATCGTTGGGGCCACCTTAGAAGCTATCTACCACCAAAGGAGACCCTACTTTGAAATCATCAAAAATGCTATTATCTACCTGTGTTCAAATCAAATGATATAAGAAGAGTATAGAACAAAAAGCCATTAAATACCCAGGGCATGCATTTAGAGAAAGAATAATGTGAAAAATAATTTTAAAGAAGACATTTTTAAAAGATGAAAAGAAATCTACCGAGGCTGCCTTCTCCAGTGGAGTCTAACTCATCATCAAGTTCATAATTCTGAGATTACTGCACATGGCTCATGACTAGACGCTACTAAGACTTTTTTGGTTGTAATATTTTTAAACAATAAGAAAAACATGATATGGTCACAGTGCACTGGGAGAAATAATTTGGATCTTTTCAAGTATTTATATCTATGTTTAAATTGTGACTAACAAAGAATGAAGACTTTCATGTTCAACCTGGCAGATTGAACATGTTTATGTCTGTTACTTCTGGAAACTCTAGTTAATGACTGTAAAACTCTGAAGGCCAAAGAGAGTATGAGTAAAAATGACAACAGATGATAGCTATCAACAAAATTCTGGAAGATGGAAAGCAGATGGCAATGTATAACCAGATGAAGAAGTCAAAGAAAGAGGAAACCTGCACCCGAGAGGGAAGCCACTCAGAGGTCTGTCTGTCATCTTTTAGGAGGGAGCTGGACAATAATAACAGCATCTAATGAGTGCCTGCGATACTCCAGTTACCTTAAAGTGTCTTACACCGAACAACTTACTTGTTCCTTACAACAATCCTTTCAGACAGGCTTTAGTATCCCCACTTTATCTGTGGGAAACCTGAGGCACAGAAAAGTTAAGGAATTTGTACAAGGTCACACAGCCAGTAAGTGGCAGAGCTGGGGTTTAAACTGAGCCTGAGTCTGGAGCCCAAGTTACCACTATGTGTTACTGTCTGCCTTTACGTAGAAAAGATAGAGTAATCAGGTAAGGACAGTGATCTTTGATGGAGGCTGAATGTTGTCGAATGCCTGGTGCCCTAGGACTCTGACCAGCTTATCCATGGTAATAAACAAGGAGGGCTTAAATTGAATAATGTTGTTTATAGGGTAAAAATAATCTAATAAAAAGAAATGAAAGTTATAACTAAAGATAAAAGAATGTAGTTAACAAATGGGGAAATGAATGCTAAAAAACTAAACTGGGATAATTCATGAAGAGAAATTGTGAAAGGAAAGAGTGACATCCCAGAGTTTGAAACACTGAGTCAGAGAGAAAGTACAGCCATAATCATGGGAAAAAATGGAAACCAGAAACCAAATCACAGTCGTCAACATGAGAATCCCCTATGGTGGTGTTAAAACATGTGAAAGCCCAGGTTTCCCTTCTGAAAACTTTGACTCAGTAGTTCCAGGGCACAGCCTGAATAATTTGCTTTTTAAAAATGCTCTGCAGGTGGTTTTAACTTAGCAAGAGTTAAGAGCTGCTGATAACCATTTACAGCCCAGCAGCAAGCCACACACGGACCTGGGAGAACCACAGCTCAGACCAAGACCGGGAAGGGTGAGGAAAGTGTCCAATACCTAATAAAATGCAGTAAGAATTCTATTTCTAGAAAAATGCTCCACATATACATGCATACAAAATATGCAAAGATGTATGTCCAGGAATATTCACTAAAGCATTGTGTGCAACAGAAAAACAACGAAAACATTCTCCACCCAGAGGGAACGGTTTAAGTCTGTAATTCATGTTACATCCCTACAAAAGGCACAACAGTGAACTTTAAAATAATAAATGGATCTGATTCTGTTGCTGTAAAAACATATTTAAGAGAAACTGTAAATGAAAAAAAGTTGCATAAACAGTATTAAAATATGATTCTGTTTGTATATACATGAAAAAGGAACGTCTGGACGCACACTCAGTGGCCTATTAAGACTATCTACCTTTGGGTAGCCAGTTTGGCGGCTGAGGAGGTCAGGAAGGAGAGGGGGGTTTTTACTTTTTAACTTATATCTTTTGGTACTAGTTGACTTTTTTTTAAATAATGAGGATAGATTACTTTTGTAATAAAGGAATTAAAAAATGCATGAAAAGATTCCTAACTCATTCACTGTAATCACTATAAATGCCTGGCTCTTAATGGGGTCTGGAGGTTTGTTTCTAAGTACTGGGGCTCTGAGAGCAAAATGGAGACGTACCATATGTGATGTCTATGAATTGGCATTACATGGAGCTGGCAAGATACAGAAAAATGACCTCAGAGACACCAGAGGATCGTTAAGAACCCCAGACCTCAATAAAGAAACAAAATGCAACAGAGTGCACAGAAAAAGAGTTGAAGTACAGTATTATGAGAAGAAAGGCAAAAAAATGGTGAAAAGACACATATATAATAAGATGATTAAAAACAAAAGCTTTTTTAAAGCCGAGAAGAAAATACACAAAATGCTTGTTTGGTGTGCTATTTCCTGGTCCTAAGGCGGCCCCTAGCCCTTGGCCAAGGCCCATCTGTCTACCTGAGCTTTGTTGGTCATCCTTTCCCTTGAGACTCTTGCATCCACCATTCACTGGAAAAAACTCTCTCTCTGTTCAGAGTCTGAAGTCTTTCCAATTTGTTGAAGAAAGTGTGCAGAACATATAAAACAATAGGTTCTATAAACCACACTTAAAGTCTAAAAAAGTAATTATTCAAGCTACAGTCACAAGCCACGCTTGGAATTGGTCAGTCACATCTCCCTCTGTGGGGAAGTCACCAGTGCCAGTACTAATTCTCAATGCCCTGGGCAGAAAGAAGCATGGATTTCTTGAGAGGCAGAGGAATACAGGGGAAAGATTTTAGCATTTGTAGACATAAAGGGACTGCTCTGCTACTTACTAACTGCATGACCTCGAGCAGCTCATTCTGACCATCTCCTTCCTCATCTGGAACGCTGAGTTAATAACCCCTTCTCTCCCTCCCAGGATGGGAAAAATGTATGTGAAAGCACTATTTCAACTAGAGTGGTATAATTATTTCTCCTACGCTTACTCCTTCAGGATTGATGCAAAATCCTTTTTCTTTCTGTTTAAAATGAGCATTAGGTGATTACACCTGATCTTTATAAATTCTCTCTTGATGGCAAATTAACATAAACATCAAACTGCTATGATAAGGGAACTGCTTTACCAGCCCGATTCAGTCTGAGTCACCCACTGCTTCACTCCTCTGGGAGAGGAGACATTCATATTACTCAGTTCCAAATAAAGGGCTGAAAATAAAAATCTAAGTTTAACTGTAGGTTACCATAAAAGCTCTTCAAGAATTTGTCAGTAAGCATTAACCAGTGGATTTCTCAATATATTTTTAATCCTCCTCCTATTCACTTTCCTGTTCTGCAGTGCTCTGTTTAACACATAACCATCATCGATAATAAAAAATGAATCTGTACGTGTAACTGTCACTGTTTATTGCATACCTGATTATCTATTTTCCTGAATGGAGATACTTAGAAAGTCCAGTGACTTGGCCAAGATGACATAGTTTAAACACGTCAAAGGTGGAATTACTCTAAATTGTCAACATTTTCAAAGAATGTCCCCCCCCTTTTTTTTAACATCTTTATTGGAGTATAATTGCTTTACATTGTTGTGTTAGTTTCTGCTTTCTACCAAAGTGAATCAGCTATACATATACAATATCCCCATATCTCCTCCCTGTCGCATCTCCCTCCCACCCTCCCTATCCCACCCCTCTAGGTGGTCACAAAGCACCGAGCTGATCTCCCCGTGCTATGTGGCTGCTTCCCACTAGCTATTTTACATTTGGTAGTATATGTAAGTCCATGCCACTCTCTCACTTTGTCCCAGCTTACCCTTCCCCCTCCCCGTGTCCTCAAGTCCACTCTCTACGTCTGCGTCTTTATTCCTGTCCTGCCCGTAGGTTCTTCAGAACCATTTTTTTTTTTTTTAAGATTCCACATATATGTGTTAGCATATGGTATTTGTTTTTCTCTTTCTGACTTACTTCACTCTGTAGGACAGTCTCTAGGTTCATCCACCTCACTACAAATAACTCAATTTCGTTTCCTTTTATGGCTGAGTAATATTCCATTGTATATTTGTGCCACATCTTCTTTATCCATTCATCTGTCGATGGACACTTAGGTTGCTTTCATGTTCTGGCTGTTGTAAATACTGCTGTGATGAACATTGTGGTACATGACTCTTTTTGAATTATGGTTTTCTCAGGGTATATGCCCAGTAGTGGGATTGCTGGGTCATATGGTAGTTCTATTTGTAGTCTTTGAAGGAACCTCCATACTGTTCTCCATAGTGGCTGTATCAATTTACATTCCCACCAACAGTGCAAGAGGGTTCCCTTTTCTCCACACCCTCTCAGGAATTTATTGTTTGTAGATTTTTTGATGATGGCCATTCTGACCGGTGTGAGGTGATACCTCATTGTAGTTTTGATTTGCATTTCTCTAATAATTAGTGATGTTGAGCATTCTTTCATGTGTTTGTTGGCAGTCTGTATATCTTCTTTGGAGAAATGTCTGTTTAGGTCTTCTGCCCATTTTTGGATTCGGTTGTTTTTTTTTTGTTATTGAACTGCATGAGCTGCTTGTAAATTTTGGAGATTAATCCTTTGTCAGTTGCTTCATTTGCAAATATTTTCTCCCATTCCGAGGGTTGTCTTTTCGTCTTGTTTATAGTTTCCTTTGCTGTGCAAAAGCTTTTAAGTTTCATTAGGTCCCATTTGTTTATTTTTGTTTTTATTTCCATTTCTCTAGGAGGTGAGTCAAAAAGGATCTTGCTGTGATTTATGTCATAGAGTGCTGTGCCTGTTTTCCTCTAAGAGTTTTATAGTGTCTGGTCTTACATTTAGGTCTTTAATCCATTTTGAGTTTATTTTTGTGTATGGTGTTAAGGAGTGTTCTAATTTCATTCTTTTACATGCAGCTGTCCAGTTTTGCCAGCACCACTTATTGAAGAGGGTGTCTTTGCTCCGTTGTATATTCTTGCCTCCTTTATCAAAAATAAGGTGACCATATGTGTGGGGGTTTATCTCTGGGCTTTCTATTCCCTCTTCTTTTTAATGAAAAGCTGTCTGGTATCCAAAGTTTGCATTTCCTTATTGGTAAAAGTCAAGTTACTAACTGCCTCACAACCTAAGTAGTTTGAAGTCAGTGTTCTTCGGGTAATTATGCTTCTACATGGAGACACAGGCCTTCTCTCTTTGAAATTCTTGCCGTATTCTGCCCCCTGCTCCACCCTTGTCTCTACAAGAACTGAACTCTAAGGTCTTTCCCATGCACAGAACCTTCTTCCATCCACTCTTGCCATTCACTGTCCTCTGCAGTTCCACGCACCCTAACTTCACAATTCCTCGACTTCCTCTACTTCTTTGCCTTCCTCAGACTAGAGGAAATCTACATGGCCGTGTCCTGGATCACGTGGAAAGTGGGTATCACCTGGAAAAGCTGTCTTTTGAGCCATATGCCACAGGCTCAAGGCCACGGAAATAAAGGTGTTTCGAGGAATACTACTTGCTTGCTACCTTGAGAACATCTGTATCTTGGTGAACAGAAGTTATACTCCATATTCTGCTATAGGTTTTCCATCCAAAATATACATCTGGCAATACCACTCTTGGTTTCCTGTTTTTCATTAAATAAAGATTACATTGCTTACAATGGCATACAAAATCCCTTCTTCTGTGTCCCCACCATCCTTTATTTGTCCTCTCTTCCAATGCCATCTACATCTATCCATATTCTAGCCACATAGATTTTGCAGACCTAAACAAGCACAGACTTTCACAACTCCATGCCTGTATTTGTGCCATTAATCTTAGGATATTCCTTTCCCAGCAACCTGCCTAATTGTTACTCCAGAGAGCAAATATTTGCTTCTTTCTGTAGCCTCTTCTGTATTCCATAGGTAGTAGTCCCCTTCTCTGTGCTCACAGAGCCTTTTTCCTTTATTACAGAACATATTAAGTTGTATTGCAATACCATTTGTACACTATATCTCCTCCACTGGGCATTATGTTCCATTTATGCTAATTGAATGAATGAATGAAAGTGGTTTTCATTTAGGAATCATTAGCTACAAATTCAGCTACCTTCTTAAGTTTAACAAACTAAATGCATTAAGATAAACTCAGAAGCATGATAACAAGTCACAAAGAAAAGGAGGAGCTCTTGGAATAACCTTTGATAAGAGTCACTGAATAAGATGTGCCACTAAGTTCTCATAAGGCAAGTATAACTAGGATGTGTCATAAATAGTTTAATTTTAAAGGCACTAATAAAAAGATAATTTAAACACATTTTTCTTACTGGTTGTCACAGTGCCTAAAATATCTACCATTAGAATCACTTTTTATATCTTCAAAAAATCCCTAATGAAATTTATCTGAAAGGATTGGAGTGATGACAACTAACTGGAAGCCACTTAGGATAGAATAAGTTCTAGAAAGCATAGGTGCAGGATAGGGAAGTTTTGACGGAAAGTAGAAGGAAAGAAACTCTTCAGGACATGGCCTACTGCTCAGATTGGAAGAGTTCAGTGAGGCAGCCTCCAGGATGCCAGAGAGAGCTGGTGCTTAGGTTGGAAAGGCTTTGGTACTGAGGCTAGAAGAGGTGCTGAAAAGGAGAGGCGCAGACCTTGGGCCTGTTTCCTGCTGCTTCTTGTAAAGATGTTTTCTTCTCTCCAGGAGTGATGTCACATCAGAATTCCTTAATTTATGCAAGACCTTAAACAGGCCTTTAGTCCGCATTTATTTTCTCGCATATGTGCTTATTTATCTGGATAACTGAGGAACACTGTTTATTGGGTGTATTTTTAACCTTTCCTGCTCGGTGCTGACTCACGAGCAGTAGCAGCTCTCACTGCAGCCTCGTGTCTGCAGAGAGGAGGGGTGAGGGCACGTAGCTGCAAAGGCCTCAAAGGGCTGTCAGATAGGCCTCCCACAAGTCCGCAGTGTCTAGACAGGTTCTAAGTTCTGTGGATTCCCATCTGCAACAATATTTCATGACTATGGGTCAGTTTGGGCTATTCTTGGACTTCACAGAAATGGAATCATTGAGTGTATATTCTTCTGTGAGACTGAATGACTATAACATTCTTGGTACAGTAGCCAGCTTCACGTTGGCATGAGAGTGCTTTTAGCCTCTGACTTAATTTGTGAAAAAAATAAAGGAAAGGCCCTTTCTCTTGTGTGTGTTATGCTTGTTGTTTATGGCTTTTAAAATTTGTCTCAGGCATGCTTCCGCCCTGTTTTGAGCTTACCTTTTGTCTTTTTTGGAAGCCACAATTCAACCCATTACACCTCGGACTCACCATCGGTAACCCCTCCAGCCCCAGGGTGGGGACTGCTGCACTGGAATGAACTGATTTTTTTCCTTAACTTAAGCACCTCTACTTTTATTTATAGTAACTAAAAAATAAAAGGAAAAGAGATATGTTTGCTCTTTGAAAAAATAATAGAGATAGATTAAATTAGAAATATAAAATGTATTTTTATACCAAATATAAAATATAGAAATTGCCCATGTATTGGGAAAGCCTTTTGGATTTTCAAACAATTTTCACATTATCTCATTTTAGAAGCTACACAGTAACAGATCCACTTTGGCTCAGGAGAGGGAAAACCCTTCAGAGGCACGAGGAGAGAATGTGTACCCAGACCTCTAGCTGCCATCCAGTCTCCTGACTCTCCCCCTGCAGCCTAAACATATTAAGGTGTGAGGAGCAAAAGACACTGATCCTGTGTGAGCGGGATGAAACTAGAATTCTTTTGTGGTGTCACACTAAAGCAGTTAGGTAAGAATGGCCAGTAGGGTTTTTTGTTTGTATAACTCAGACTGGTGGGAAAGTAAGACAAAAAATATATGCCAACTACTGTTGCTCACTTGCCAGTTATTGGAAAGAGAAGAGCGAGGAAAAAAAAAACACAACGGGAAGAACAGGGCAGATCTGGGATGCAGGACCAAGGTCTCATACAAAACACAGGGAAGTCAAGGAAAGTAAAAGATCAACCTCCCCGCTCCCGGCACCTCCACTGGCAGGAACGCAGGCTGTTTTAACAGTGGCTATTCACTGGAGCAGTCACCAGGCCAACACAGAAGATTCCTGTGCTCCCTTTAACCTTATCTCAACCTTCACAACATAGCTGCTAAGGTGTTCATGTGTTTCACCACAATTTCTTGGCATCGTTTTGTGTTAGTGACCCTTCCTTTACGCTTTTACTTGCTACTTGTGCGAGCTAGTGTAATAACACATTGTAAGGGAAGGCAATGCCTGAGTAGCCATGGCAACCTCCAGGACAGCCGGCCACCCCCCCCCCCCCCCCGTAACCCAAGGCTTCCCAAAGACGCCTTTTGATGAGCAAAGGTTTTTACTTTCATGAATTCCAAATTATCCACTTTTTCTTTCATGTTCACTGATTTGTGTGTCCTCCCCTGCCCCTTCCCCACCCTCTCCTGTCATATTTATCCAGTTGCTTTAGCACCATCTGTTGAAAAGACTTTACTTTTCATGTTGAATTACCTCCAAGCCTTTGTAAAACAATCAATTGACCTTCTATGTGTGGATCTATTTCTGGCTACTTTGTCTGATTGATCTATTTATCTATCCTTTGTCCAATTAACACTGTATTGTGTCCTGTAGCTTTAGAGTAACGCTTGAAATCTGATAGTATAAGACCTCCAGCTTTGCTCTTCCTACATATTGATTTGGCTAGTCTAGGTCCTTTGCTTACCCATATAAATTTTAGAATAAACTTGTTAATTTCTACAAGAAAAGCCTGTTGGAGTTTTGATTACAAGTGCAATGGTTCTACAGACCAAATGGAAGAAAATCAACACCATTTAATTCGCGAACATGGTACATGCCTCCGTTTATTAGATTTTCTTTATTTTCTTTTAGTGATACTTTGTAGTTTTTCAGTGTAGATGTCTTGCACACTTTTTGACACATTTATTTCTAGGTAATTAGTGCTTTTAGATGCTACAGCAAATATAATTAAAATTTTTTCATTTTTCAATTGTTTCCTACTATCTATAAAACAATTGATTTTTGTATACTGACTTTGTATCCTACAAGTTTGCCAAATTCACTTATTCATTATAGTTTTGTACATTTCTTCAGCTTGTCTATTGTAAATAAGTATGTTGTCTATGAATAAAAACCATATTGCTACTTCCTTTTCATTTTGTACCCTTTCCTTTCTTTCTCTTGCCTTGCTACAACTAGCCAGGACTTCCGGTGTGATGTTGAATGGTATTGGCTTGAACGGATATCCATGCCTTGTTCCTGATCTTAAGGAAAAAGTGTATATTTCACTATTAAGTATGGTTTTAGATAGATGCCCTTTATCATACTGAGAAAGAGCTCTTCTATTTTTTTTTTTCTGAGAGCTTTTATTATACATAGGTGTTGAATTTTGTCAGATGCTTTTTCTACATCATTTGGTATGGTCATATGAATTTTCTCCTTTTACCCTGTTAATGTGGTGAATTATATTATTTGGTATTTTAAAAACATATTAATCTAATATTGAATTTGTGAGATAAACATCACTTGGCCACAATGTATTATCACTTTTACCTATTTCTTGATCCAATTTGCTAATATTTTGTTAGGGAATTTTGAGTATACATTCATGAGGGTTATTTTTTATGTATTTATAATATCCTTGTCAGGTTTTCGTATCAGGGTATGCTAGCCTCATAATATGAGTTGGGAAGTATTCTCTCTTCATTATCTGAAACAGTTGCTTAAGACTGACACTCTTTCCTCCTTAAATGCGTGATAGAAATGGCTAGTAAAGACATTTTGGCCTATCATTTTCTTTCTGAGAGTTTTTTTATTACAAATTTAATATATTTAATATAAATATGCCTATTCAGATTTTCTATTTCATATTCTGTCAATTTCGGTAAGTCATATTTTTCAAAGCATTTCTCTGTTTCATCTAAGTTTTAGAATTAGTTGGCAGAAAGTTTTATTGTATTCTTGTTGTTATCCTTTTAACATCTGCAGAATCTTTAGTGATATATTCTTTTTTATTCCTAAAATCTTAAATTTGTGCATTCTTTTCTTTTCGTTCTTGATTGGTCTTGCTAGGGGCTTGTCAAATTTAGTACTTTTAAATATAAAATTCTAGCTTTTGTTAGATTTCTCTATTGTTTGTCTGTTTTCTATTTAATAGATTCTTATTTTTATTATTCCCTTTCTCCTACTTATTTTGGGCTTAATTTATTCTTTCTGTAGATTTGTAAAGTGGAAGCACGAGCCATATTTTTTTCTAACATTAGCATTTAATTATATAATGTCCTTAAAGCACTGCTTTGGCTGTGTCTCAGTAATTTTGATATCTTGTATTTTTATTATCATTCACTTTGAAATATTTTCTCATTTCCATTGTGATTTTCTTATTTTACAAACTGGTTGTTTACATATTGTTTAATTTCCAATTATTTGGGGCCTTTACAGTTAACATATTATTTATTACTAACTTAACTCAATTAAAGTCATAGAATGTACTTCAGATGATCTACATTTAAAAACATGTATTGAGGGCTTCCCTGGTGGCGCAGTGGTTGGGAGTCCGCCTGCTGATGCAGGGGACGTGGGTTCATGCCCTGGTCCGGGAGGATCCCGCGTGCCGCGGAGCGGCTGGGTCCGTGAGCCATGGCCGCTGAGCCTGCGCGTCCGGAGCCTGTGCTCCGCGACGGGAGAGGCCACAGCAGTGAGAGGCCCGCGTACCACAAAAAAAAAAAAAAAAAATGTATTGAGTTTTTTTGGCTATCTTGAGGAACACTGCATATGTACTTTGAAAGAATGTGTATTCTTCCATTGTTGGGTGTACTATATATAAACAGCAATGTCACGTGTTTTCAAACCTTTTACAGTATAACTGATTATTGGTATGGTTGTATAATTTTATCAAGACAGGGTGTAAAAATCTTTGATTTGATTGTGAATTCATTTCACTATCCTTTTAGCTTTCGATTTTTTTGCTTTATTTATTTTGAAGTTGCTATTACATGCATATATATTTAGGATTGTCATGCCTTCCTGATGAATTAACAGCTTTATCATTTTGGTAAAATGCACCACTCCAATTTTCTTCAGCTTAGTATATCCTTTTCAAGCACTTAAGTTTTATCCTATCTACTTAAAGTCCATCTCTTGTAGACAGCATACAGTTGGGCCTTGCTTTTTTGTAAGTGCGGCACTTTTTACCCAGGTGCTGCCCCGCCTGTGCATAAGCTGCCACAGCCTTCACTCTCTGCATGCCTCCGCATCAGCCTTACCTCACCTGGGTCCCAGAAAGTAGTTGCTTGTTTTGCTTGGCACCTGTCCAACTCTTCCTGGGTAACCCGGTGAATTTCTCTACCATTCAGTGGGCTGTAGCCACACCTTCTACAATAAGGTCTGAATTCCTGCCTTGGGGACAGAGCCCTTTTCCAAGTTTGTCCTTCCTTGGGTACTTTCCCTCAGCCCTAGGAGGCCACTTAGCGTTCTCTTTATATCTTTATAGCTACTCCACTGTCATGGTTTAATAACTCTTTGTATTGAACTTCCACTGTTCAAATTACTGTATAGGGCTTCCCTGGTGGCGCAGTGGTTGAGAGTCCGCCTGCCGATGCAGGGGACACGGGTTCGTGCCCCGGTCCGGGAGGATCCCACAGGCCGCGGAGCGGCTGGGCCCGTGAGCTATGGCCGCTGCGCCTGCGCGTCTGGAGCCTGAGCTCCGCAACGGGAGGGGCCACAACAGTGAGAGGCCCGCGTACCGCAAAAAAAAAAAAAATTACAGTATAGTTTCTCTCCGTGTTAGACTCAGACTGGGTCATGCCCCTCCTATGGATGCCTCCTTTTCACAATTCATCCCCTCAATTTCCAACTTCTCTAGCAGAATTGAACTCCATCCTCCAACACTTCCAGACACTCAGACTGCAGCTTTTTGCTTGAGCTACAGCTCCACACACTACATAAACTGGAGAACACCCTCAGGGGGAAAGTCAAATAATATGGAAACTATCCAGTGCAGTTCTGTTATCCAAAGGTTAAATTCCTTCTACTTTCTGCCTCCTTTGGGTAATTTTCCATTACCTTCAAACAGTTTTGTTTTTATATGTTGCCCAGAATTTCTAATTATTATCTTTTGGAAGGTTAGTTCAACATAAGCTACTCTGTTATTATTGGAACCAGAATTGCTGTGTAACTTTTGTAAACAACTTTAGTACAATATAATTCACACATCGTAACATACATTCATTTAAAGTGTCCAATTTGATGGTTCTTTACTCTATTCACAGAGTTGTACAACCATTATCACAATCAATTTTTGAACATTTTCACCACCCAAGAAAGAAACCTCATACCAATTAGCAGTCACTCCCCATTCCTCCTCTGTCCCTAGTCGTAGGCAACCACTAATCTATTTTCTGTCTCTATATATTTGCCCATTCTGGAAAATTCATAATGGTATCATGCAACATGTGGTCTTTTGTAACTGCCTTTGATTTAGCACAATGTTTTCAAGGCTCATCCACATTGTAGCATATGTCATATTTCATCCCTTTCTATTGATAATATTCCATTGAATGGATATACCACATCGTTTATACATTCATCAGCTAATAGACATTTGGGATGTTTCCACTTTTGGGCTGTTTCCACTTTTGGGCTATTATAGATAATGCTGTGAACATTCACAAACAAGTTTTCTGTGAATGGTAAACTTATGTTTAACATTTTGAGGAAATTCCAAACTGTTTTAGAACATGGCTGCATTATTTTAGGTTCCACCAACAATATGTGAGGCTTCCAATTTCTCCATATCCTTGCCAATACTTGTTATTGCCTATCTTTTTTCTTTTTTTTGCAGTACGCAGGCCTCTCACTGTTGTGGCCTCTCCCGTTGCGGAGCACAAGCTCTGGACGCACAGGCCCAGCGGCCATGGCTCACGGGCCCAGCCGCTCCGCGGCACGTGGGATCCTCCCGGACTGGGGCACGAACCCGTGTCCCTTGCATCGACAGGCGGACTCTCAACCACTGCGCCACCAGGGAAGCCCTTGCCTATCTTTTTATTATAGTTATCCTAGTGGTTGTGAAGTGGTATTTTATAATTTTTGATTTGCACTTCCCTAATGATTCATGATGTTGAGCCTCTTTTCATGTTCTTATTGGTCATTTGTATATCTTCTCTGGAAGAATGTCTACTCAGATCTTTTGCCCATTTTAAAATTGGGTTATCTGTCTTTTTATCATTGAATTGTAAGAGTTCATTAAATATTCTAGATACAAGTCCCTTATTAGATTTATAATTTGCAAATATTTTCTCCCATGCTGTTTTCTTCTTTTCACTTTCTTGATGGTATCATTTGTAGCACAAAGCTTTTTATTTTGATGAAGTCCAGCTTATCTATTTTATCTTGTGGTTTGGTATCATATACAAGAAACTATTGCCTAACCCAAAGTCATGAAGATTTGTATCTATGTTTCCTTTTAAGAGTTTGTTTTAACTCTTCCATCTAGGTGTTTGATCCATTTTGAGTTAATTTTTGAATATGGAGTGAGATAAGGATCCGACTCCATTACTCTGCATGTGGATATCCAGCTTTTCTAGCAACATTTGTTGAAAAAACTATTCTTTCCCTCACTGAATCTTCATATGCTTATAAAAAAATAAGCTGACCATAAATATAAGGATTTACATTTGGACTTTGAATTCCATTTATGTAGGTCTCTTTAAAATCTCTTAAAATCTCTTTTATAGTTTTCACTGTATATGTCTTGCACTTTTTTTGTTAAATTTATTCATAAATACTTTATTCTTTTTTGATGCTCTTTTAATGGAATTGTTTTATTAATTTCATTTCAGGATTGTTCATTGCTAATAGGGAAATTAAGTTGATTCTATATATTGATTTTTATCCTGCAACTTTCCTGAACTTGTTTATTAGTTCTAATAGTTTTATTGTGGATTGCTTAGGATTTTCTCTATCCAGGATCCTGTCATATGGAAATAGAGATATTTTTACTTATTTCTTTCCAAACTGGATGCCTTTTATTTCATTTTCTTGCCTAACTGCTCTGGCTAGTGCCTCTAATACAATGTTGAATAGAAGTGGTAACAGCAGACATTGTTGTCTTGTTCCTGATCTTAAGGGATTATTCTATAGATGTCTGCTATGTACTGTTGGTTTATACTATTTCCTTATTGATCGTCTGTTTAGGTGTTCTATTGCTTATTGAAAGTAGCATATTGGAGTCACCAAATGTTATTCTTAAATTGTCTATTTCTCACTTGTATGACTTTTTCAAAGTGCGGAAACTTATTAGAAGTTCCTAGACAAAAACCTGTGTGTTTTTAAGGCAACTACAGACAATTATAAGGGCTTCACATGGTGGCCTCACGGGAAAAAGCTCTCCCCACACCAGACCTGATGCACAATTTTGATGTACTACAGTCTCAAGGGATTTACAGGCAAGGGCTGTGGCCCTCTGGCTGGCCATGTTCTTACTCATATATGCACTCTTAGCATAGGAACCTCCATCCTGAGGTCTCCTAATTGGAAGACCCTGAAGTCATTTTTCTCCACTCTGAATCAGTACTGAGTACTTTTCCATTCCTAGCCCTTCTCCCCAGCCTCTGCGTCCACAAAACTGCAGGAGCCTTTTGTACGGGGCTCCTTCAGCAGTGAAAAGATTCCCCACACCTGTGTTGGTCTGTCTGACCCTCACCTGGTGCCATTCCATGGAAGAAAATGGAACAGTGGGGAAGCCAGCAGTTTCTCTGGGTTAGCCTCTTGCTAATACTATTGCAGTTAAGTGATTAAAGTCTTGACTGTTACTTTCATTTTTGGCTTGTTGCTTTAATCAGCTATTCTGACACCTGGCAGCTCAGTTCTCTCCAGCTCAGCTCAGCTCTAGACAGAACTCTTTAATACAAATTTATCTTTTTATTTTATGAAGTTTTTAAAATACAGAAGTTGACTGAGAATAATATAACCTTGACATCTGCACACCACACAAATTAACAATAAACGTGTGCAGTTTTGTTATTAATTACTTTGGGATTTTAAGTAACTTAAAACTTTACCCATATCAAGTAGAAGCTTCTTAATTTCCCTCCATAGTCCCACTGTCTCCTACCTTCTCCAGAGGCAAGCACTAAAATGAATTTGATGTATATGTACCCAGGACATGTTTTTCTACTTTTATTCCATTTATATGTATCCATAAATAATATATAACCTTATTTTGTGAGTTTTAAAATTTGTATATAAGTGGTAAATTGTATATTAGCCTTTTGAAATTTATAGGTCTGTCTTTATGGTGAATTAAATGATCCAATTTCCATCAAGACAAAGTTAAATCCAGATCTCTTTTCTAATTGTTTATTTTCCCCCAACTCCCATATCTCATTACTAAAGCCAAGGAGAATTAGATGAGAGTTGGCCTTATCCTCACAGGGTTACAGAAATAAGGAGGTTATATCTCTGTTGGGAGATCTCTCTTTATGAGAAAGTAAGCATACAATTTCCTTGAAAACAGGACCCATATAGGTTTTCAGAGCTCTTTAAAAGCAGGGGATCTGTTACATACCCTAACCATGCCAAGCTCTGGCCTCCCAGTTGGGGAGTAACAAGATTAAGAGAAACTAGTTGAAAATGCTCATTTGAGTATTTTTTGGACACTTCCCTAAAACTGACAATGAACTACAGAAGTGAGAAGGGCTTCTGAGATCACTCATGCTGTCTTAACTTACAAAGTATGAAACTGAGACCCAAAAAGATCAAGTGACTTGTGCAAAGTCTCAAGTTAGCCAAACCAGGACTATAACTCAGGTCTCCCGATTCCTAGTTCACTGCTCTTTACGCTAATTACTGATTACTAAACTGGGCTCTGTGGAGGCATCCTCAGGGGCAAAGGAGAAGTTCAAGCAAGTTGGTTGCTAGGCCCCATTTCCTTTCACCCAGGGTGCCTCAACTTTCAGTAACTGTTATCTTCTCACAGTTAATAGGCTGCAATGACTCCTTAAATGCATGTTGGCAATCATTTTCATCTGAGCTATGAATGTATGAAGTTTCCTGTCACTGCTTTCACACCATAAGCAAGATGCCATTATTCTTGCTAAATTAATTTGATGGTGTCTCAAAAATTCATCTAAACACTTAGATTTTACTGGGCTGCATTACCAAGTAATATTATCATCACCTTTGTATCATTTACATATCATGCTAAAATAAGTAAAATGGAGGGATTTACAGCATGGTTATTTTGGTCTAGTTAAAATATAAAGTTTTACATAATATCATCTTTGGAAGTGACTTATTTACTATACATATAGGATATACATTTTTTATTCTCCTTTGGACTGTTTTATCAAATAATGGTATACCAGCAAACACTGTTGGTTGTCTACCCAAACAAAAGTCCCTTCTTCATTACTAACAGAATTCAGATGTTATCCAAGGGCCCATCTCTGTGGCATCCTGTATTTTCCAAAGGTGAGTACATTTATCTCTGTCCCAGCCCACATGCTCTTCTTACAATGTGATGTTTACATGTTTCCTTGAACCTTGTAACTGCTCTGTCCAATAGAGTATGCTGGAAGTGTGTTAAGGGACTTTGGAGGTTAGGTCATAGAAAAGCAATACAGCTTACACCTGGCTCTCTTTTTCTTGGGATGTTTGCCCTTGGAACGCTTTGTAAGGAAGCCAGGCATCCGCAAGGAGAGGCCAGGTGTAAATGTTCCAGCCATACGTCCAGCTGTTAGTCTTCCAGCCAACAGCAAGCATCGGTGCTAGATGGATGAGTGAGAAGCCTTCAAAAATTTCACCCTAAACTTTTAAGTCCTCCAGCTGAGGCTTCAGATATGGTGGGATAGAGAGAAACCATTCCTGCTGTACCCTGTCAGAATCCTTGACCCACAGATTCTATGAGCATAATAAGTGGTTGTTTTTTGCCACTAAGTTTTGAGGTAATTTGTTATGCAGCCATACTAACTGGAACAACACTGCACAATAAAGCCCGATATTCAGGGGACACTAACTCTATATCCACCCCGAGGGGTGGACTCTAACTGAACTAAGCAAGGGGTTCTCAATCAGGGACAACCATGCCTCCACGTGACATTCGGAAATGTCTGGAGACATTTTTGGTCGTCACAACTGGGAAGGCGGGGCTTCTGGCATCCAGTGAGTGCGGGCTAGGGATGCTGCCAAACATCAGTCAATGCACAGGACAGGCCTTCCCACCCCAACAAAGAAGCACGTAGCTCAGAATGTCAATATTGCCAACGTTGAGAATCCCTGACTAAGCCAACCAACAGCCTTGTGTGTATCGGACTGATCAGTTAGCAGTTGCTTGTGAAAGAGATTCTTAACAGATAGGTGGAAGAAAAAAGATGCTAAGGCATCCTATCAAAAGGAGATGAAACTGCAAGTTTCTAAATCTAAACATTAATATGAAGCTGGGGACCAAAGGCGTTCACAAAAATACCAACTACTCCCTTGTCTGATATTGGGAGTTCAGGTGAAAATTTATAGCTGGGATCATCCTTTCTGTTTTCTATTCCCTAAAGAAAGAAAGAAAGAAAGGAACAAGAAAACACCTTATAAAGTTTCTGTAATGAAGAATACTAAGTTAAAGAAACTTATACATCAGAAATTATGGCCATATTCTATGGACATAACTTCAGAATTTTGGGGAATTTTTTCTGAGTATTTAAATTGATTACCTGGGTAATAATATTCAGATGGGAATCCTAGATTTCTGAAAGTACAAATATTTGCATGTTTTTATTAGTCAAAAAAATTGGAATTTCCCTCTTGGGCATAAAGATAAATTAACTGATGACTCTAGTAGCTTCATCTTTAAAAATGTGTCTGAGTGATAATGTCATGTAAGATAATTTTTGCAATGTCATTAAATGGAGTTTTAAAACATCTTCGTGGTAGAATGTATATTTTCCTCATTTGTGATATATAACTTGCCTTGAAGAATGCTATAAAAATATTTTTAAGATAGACAACAAGGATTTACTGTATAGCACAGGGATCTATATTCAATATCTTGTAATAACCTATAATGGAAAAGAATCTGAAATATATACATGTATGTACATATCATATATATATAAATATAACTGAATCACTTTGCTGTACACCTGAAACTAAGGCAATACTGTAAATCAACTATACTTCAACAAAAAATATTCTTATAGTCAGATTGATGGTTTTTTGGGTAGAATCTGTGAAGCATGGCATGAACTTTTTAAACTGTATAAAACGCAACATGAAAATTACTGCTTTGTAGTATATACACTTGGGCTCTCAATCACCTATATTCTCTACATAGTATTAGACGCCACACTGCCTCAGAGAGAAATATTAGCTCTGAGCGTGTACTTCCTGTTTCCTTCTTCATTCTGAAGGGTGGTGACTTTTTAACCGGGTTCCTCAGCTTTGTGCAGTAGTCATTAGTGCTGATCACAGATCTTCCTCTCTCTCCTTCCAGTCTTAAGATTAAGAATGGTATTCGCCTCTGGTCGGGAGTTGTAAGAGCCAGTGTGTGCTTTTGCCACATTCTCTTTTCCATGCGTCCTTATGGCCAGCAATATCCCACATAGTTGCCTGGGTCCCAGAACGAGGACAACAAACAAGCACACAGACCAGAGCCCCCAGCTGATCCATGATAGATGTGCAGCATGAATCAAAACTAGATCTTTTTGTTTTAAATTACTGAGAGTTTGGGGTTGCTCATTAGCACAGCACAGCCTAGTCTCTTACGTGCTACGCTTTGATAAAATGAATACTAGGCAAACATCCTGTGTGATAATTAGATCTTCAAAAAATAAAACAAAACACCTGTACTTCGAGGGTCAGAGTATAAACTCTCAAATTCTAGGCTCACCAATATGTAGCAAAAGCTAAGTTGCAAGAAAGGATAATAATAAGAATTACTCTTCCAAATACTCTTAAGTATCTGAATTAAGGCGTATGATCAGAGCCCTACATACTCATGCTCCACGGGTTGGGGCCTTACAGATTTGCTGAACTGCATTTTAATGTCATGCTATCTGCCTCAATTGATGACTATTCAGAAATACCCCTAAGAAACTCGTAATTGCACTTGTCAGGAGCATAAAAGAACAACAGAGCTGTCTCTTTATGAGAATCTCTGGGACTCGGTATGATAAAATAGGTTTGCTTTCTTATCTCAGGGAAACTCGCAATTGTATAACTATTGATATGTTTCCCACTTTGTGCTAGCTGTTAGCAAGTTCCAAGTCAAATTTTTAGTCCATTTCTAGTCAAGTTATAAAACCGCAAAACCATATGGGATATATCTAGGGGACTAACAAGTTCTTATCATTTTTTTCCTACCAAACTTTCTTTTCCTCTTGATTTCTGTGCTAAATTGCTGTTTTAATTTGTGAACAATTTTTATTATTTTGTTGTTCTGTAGATATCTCTATAAACTTTTTAAAAATCCTTTTTTTGTGTTTTGTAATTTCTGAATTATTATTTTTGGAAAGCTTTCTGTAAGGTTTTCCAAATCTTTGTTTGGGGTACATCACAGCATAAAAATTAAGTCTATCACTGTAGACTGATACTTGCTATTTGATACACTTATATTTTGAGTCCTATCATATAAACATAGACTGTTAATTTCTTGCTTCAAAAAAGTATTGTTGAATGTTTCAAAAATTACCTTCTTCTTCATTTACATTCTCATGTTTATTTTGTTATCCTGCTGTTAAGTGAAATTAGGAGTAAACCAGTGGATACCCACTCCTTCAACATGAGTTGAGGTCCACTTCCTGGAAGACAGTTTTTAAATGACCTCTATATGCCTATAACTTAATACGGTTTCATAGAATGTACCCTTAAAAGTAATATTTATGGAAGGCATATTTTATTCTCTTAATGTTATCATTGCCTTAAACATTTTCTGCAATTCCTCTTTGATGGTAACTTTTAGGAGTATATAAGCCACAAAACAAAACTTTTCCTGTAACTGCCTGCGGTGGAACTGTAGCATTTAAAGACAAATCACAATTCTGTGACACATACAGAACCTGGCATCAAGTTTTCAAAGAGATACAAAATAGTTCAATCCAACTTTGATTGCTTAAAATGTTTCAGACACTGTGTTTAGAACACAATGAAAACTAAGATCTGCATTTGCCATGAGGAAAGCAGAGTCTAAAGGAGGGAATAGATTTATGCGCAAATCACATCAGTAGACAAACGGGTTTTGACTGAGGGGCAGGCACTGAGAAGAGAGCCCAATGGTGAGAGAACTTCCTTGATGAGAAAAACTCTGATGAGTCTTAAAGGATAAGCAGGAATTATCCAGGTGAAGAAAAGGAAAGGGGTGTTTGCATGAGGCAGGTACAAAGGCACGAAGGCATGCGGTGGCATTATGATCGTAGGCAAGGACAACGCTCTCTTATTTGCTGATGCACGAAGTCTGAGGTGGACAGTGGTGAGACAGGCTGGATCTGAAGACAGAACCAAGACTTTGAGGGTCTTGTACACCATCCCAAGGAACTGAAATCCTAACTCACGGAGGAGTTTTACACAGTGGAGCACCAGAGTTGAATTTATGTTTTTCAAAATTCATCCTGGCCATTGTGTGGAAGGTGGATGGAACTCAGGTAAAAGGTGCAAAAGAAATCCAGAGATGAGAGAAACCAAAGGGACCTGGAGAATCAGAAGATGGCTCACAGAACGCTGCAAGGCAGAAAGGAGGGCAGAGAACTTCTATTCAGGGAAAACGGTCTTATTTAAAGCATGAGACAAGTGTAAAAACAGCTTGTTTACCTGAAAGAGACTGTTCTGGATTTCTCGTTGGTTCATGTTAAAGAATTATCCTACAATTTAGAATTCTGGGCTTAGAACAGAGCAGAGAAGACTCTTGAATTTTGGCTGGATCTGGAAAAGACCTTAGAGCTGACCTCATATAGATCCTTTACATTAAAAATGAAAAGCAGAGGGCAGAAAATATACAGATAGGCTTTAGTTGTTATCATCATCATCAAAGCAAGAGCTAATGGTTCTATACTGTCTCTTATGTATGAAACACTGTTCTAACTTTATACATCTTATCTCATTTAATCTGATAATGACCCTGTGAGGTAAGTACCATTATTGTTCACATTTTACAGATGAAGAAACTGTGGCATATAAAGCTGAAAGAATTTTCCTAAGATTGATCAGCTAGTTAAGTGATGGAAGTGGGATTCAATTCCAGGCAGTATTACTTTAGAGCTTGTGCTTTCAATTCTACATTTAACTTCATCTAAGCCACAAAGCTAATGGTTTATCCAAAACTAATATTCAGATTTCTAATCCGGTGCACATTACAACATGTGATAGAATGAAAACTTTCCTATTAAAAGATAAAACCATTTTTACATAAATTTAGAATTAGAATATCCAGCCATGATAAAAAGGGGTTGGATCAGTAGAGAAAAGCCATATTTCTGCATGTAGGAGGTGACGCATCATCTAAAGAGCTAGGTCCTCAATAATGTCCATCACTGGGAAGACCACCTCTCCCACACAAAGCAGAACTCAGTAGGAAGGGCCTAGGTAGCCACAGAGTTGAGATCTGCCGTTTTTGGTCTTGCCTCTGAAGGTGATAAGGGTTGAAAGGCATCTCCCAGGTGATGGACTGTATAAGGGAGTGGTCACCACATGGAAGCTGGCCAGGGGTTAGGGAGAAAGGAACCAGGCAAGGCTGAGATCGGGGTCTCTTCTTGGGCCACAGGACCAAAGCAGGAAATTTCTTGGATCTAATGAGGATCAAAGAAAGTTAAGTAGGGGGCTCAATATATCAGGCAAGTTGGGCAGCTTCTTTTATGGTGGGTCCTGTTCTCTCAACACTAAAACGGGAACTATGGTTTCCTCAGTCTAAGTCACGGGATATTAGGAGGAACAATGAGGTAGTGCCAGGCACCCTCACCAACCTGATATCCTGCAGGTTCAAGTCTGCTTGAGTGTGGAATTTTTGTGTGTCTCTCTGAGTGCACCCAGACCAGAGCTGCATCCCCAGGACGAGGGCTACAACCCAGTTCATAGCCATTTTTGGATTGTTTTCCTCCAGGGTCTGTAAATTCATTCAACAAACATTTCTTACCTGCCTACAGTCTGCCAGGCAGAGTTAAGTGCTGAATGCACTGCCGGGGATACACTGACAAAGAAAACAGGATGCTGCCCTCCGGCAGGTTAATTTAGTAAGGGAGAGAGACTATAAATACATAAACACATAGATAAACAAATAAATGATTTCAAATTATCATGAAGGAAAACATAACTAGGTTCAGTGATAGAAAGTAACGGAAAGAGAGGTTTTTGGTAAGATGGCCATGGAAGGTCCCTCCGAAGAGTGGCATCTGAGCAGAGACTTGGAGGATGAGCAGGAAGGATGCTATGCCCCCTCGTGGGATTGTGCAGCCACGCAGCCTCGCTGTGAGGAATCCCCTTACTGCCTGGGCCTAACCTCCCCTCTCCCCCCAGCAATCCTCTCCCCAAAGCAGCCCTGACTTTCTCTGTTCTGAGCTGTGACGAGGGGATTTCTCCTGCCCAGTTTGCCCAAGGCAGGTCTGTGTCCCTGCTCTTCCCTCTGCCCCTTTCTGGCTTCAGCTTCCTACCAGAAATGGTTTCCATAAAGCATCCATCTATTTATGTGCATGACTGAAACCCCTGTGTGCTGGATAACTTCAAGTCTTAAAGCACGTTTCCTTCAATGTGAACGTGGCCTGATGCCAGACACAGCTGGAGATCTCCACGCAAACTGTTTTCAGAGGAATAAAATGTCCAAATGATTCCCAAATCAGTTTGCTCTCACACAGCAACCTCGTTTTTTCTTCCATTCTTCTACCTTGCAGCAGTTTAATTTATATGCCAATAAGCTGCCGTGTGCAATAACTTGCAATTGTAAGCCCTGTTCATTTATCAGTCACTTCACACTGTGTATACCTCTCCAAGATTTAAACGCATGCATCTGCTTCAGTGTGAGCCCAGCCAGTTTTATGTGTCAACAAAGGAAACATCCAGAAAAAATCCCACCAGCATTTATGCTTTAATACCAAACAAACACTTGGTCATTTAGTTAAGTTGGTCATCTCAAATAAATCACTGTGTAAAGGTTATATGTGTTGGGCTTCCCTGGTGGTGCAGTGGTTGAGAGTCCGCCTGCTGATGCAGGGGACACGGGTTCGTGCCCCGGTCCGGGAAGATCCCACATGCCACGGAGCGGCTGGGCCCGTGAGCCATGGCCGCTGAGCCTGCGCGTCCGGAGCCTGTGCTCCGCAACGTGAGAGGCCGCAACAGTGAGAGTCCCGCGTACCGCAAAAAAAAAAAAAAAAAAAAAAAAGGTTATATGTGTTGCATTCTACAGTAACTTAATAAGGGTGCTGACTTTCTTTTAGGATTTAAAAGTGATAGGAAGCCGATCTATGCTTTCATTTCTCCCTTTTTTGCCTGCCAAAAGGCATGGAGTGATCCCCAGGTGTTTTGAAAAAGTCAAAGTAGACCATCAAATTAAAATCAAATATCATCCTAGAATCCAACGAAGGTCTCATACCAGTGCTTCCTTCCATATTTATCTGCAGTACATAGAGAACAGAATTTTATAAAATATAGGTTTTCAAAGAAATCTCTAGCTCTCAGCAAATCACATTCAATTAAAGTAATGATTATCTCAGACCATGAGCTCAGTCATTCCCAAGGTAAAGGGCAAGAATCCAGCCACATGTCTCTCTCATATCTTCTTTTGAGATAAGGGCACTAATACTCCTGGGGTTAACATGGACCTAAAAGAAAAGTCACAAGCGTCTGATCTGAGAAAAATGGATTCATTCTGATTTTAAAAATCTGGGTAATTGTATGCTCAAATCAAATCAAGTGAGGGCAACAAACCTACTGGATTCAAAGACGTCCCGCTGAACTGAGAATACAATCCAACGCCTTCTGCCAGCAAGGCCCTCCGTCACGTAGCCCCGGCTACCTCCTGAGCTCTTCCCCTTACTCACTGTGCTCCAGCCACCCTGGGCTTCTTTTTGATCCTCAAACATGTCAAGTCCATTCCCACCTCCAGCTCCTTTCATTTGCCTGGAATGCTGCGGCTGTGTGCTCACTGAAAAGGCTCCTTCTCTTCATCCAGGTCTCACCTCACATGCCACTTCCCAGAGTGGTCTTCTCATGTTCTCTCCTGTTTTGTATTCTCCACAGCACCCATCATTTTCTGAGATCCTTATTTGTTTATCAGCCAACTTTATTTTCTGTCTCCTGTACTAGACTATAAGCTCCTTGAGAGCAGGGGTTCTGTCTCTCATTAACTGCTATATCCTCAAAAAGCATACAGATAACTAGTTCAGACCATAGGAAGTACACAAAGGGAAGAAAAAACAACACGCGATCTTCAGAGAACAGGCAGGAACACCTCAGGCTCCTGAACGGCTGAGGTTTGACCTATCACGTTCTAAAGGGTGGGGTGAAGCATTCATTAAGGAGACTGTGCAAAATGGAGCCTCTGGGTGCAGACCCGCAGACCCACTGTATTCCAGGGAAGGTAAACTGTCCTTTCACTGAATCATAATGAACCTCTTCCAGACTCTTGAAATTGCAAGTTATCATTTGTAAAATAAAATTCTTCCAAAATTTTACTAACATCAAAAAACTTTCAGGAAAAGATGAAGGAAAAGAAATGAAACAGACTCAGTTTTATCAGCTTGCTGCTGAGTCAGTTTTCAGGCTAAAGTGAAAATAATTTCATAGAATTCAGATGCTTCTGCACTTTCCACTGATCCAAATTCCTGAGAGCTCAACTCTGTGTTCCTCCAAGTCTGAAATGTCTTAGTCACCCCTGAGGGTTCCTTAGGCCCTGAGAAGAAAATCATCTCCAGCCCCCAGGGCCAGCCCCAGGCCCTGTAGGCTTCCAGGGGTCCCTAAAGCTCTCAAGCAAATGATTCACTGCTCTCCAGTCTCAATGCCAGGATGTAATGCCTTTTGACACAAATCCGACAGTTCTGCAATCCGGTGCCTGATGACACTGCAGCATCTTATAAGCAGAGGCTGTTCTAAAGCAAGGCGACCCTATTTAACTCCCACACCGTCCCAAATTCAAAAAGGTTTGTTGCCCAGGTGACAGATCACGGGAGGGTGATTAGTCACATATAATGTCTACTTCTTCTGCTAAACTGCAACCTAAAATCTGGACACAGAAAGCCCAGGTTTACAAATATTAGACCGTTGGGCTTAAAGCTAGCGCCAATATTATGTAAACATCTACGGTTTTACTTTCAACACATTACAGTAGTGACTCTAACCTTTGGTGCATAGTAGAATCATCTGGAGAGCTTTTAAAATGCTATTGCCCAGGCCCCACCTTTTGCCGATTACATTAAGTATCTCTTTGGGTGGAATTTAGACGTGAGTAATTTTCGAAGCTCCTAGTTGTTTCCAATGAATGTGTGACCAAGTTTAAGAACCACTGAATTACAGAAAAATCTGTATTTAGAACCAAATGTGCCTTCTTGGTTTCCTTTAAAACTCTCTATGTAATGAATGACTGTATTTATACGAAACACACACATGCACGCACGCACGCTCGCACGCACACGTGGGCAAACTGAATCTATGCTGAAAGCAGCTGGGATGGTTGTCACACTGGTGGGCAGGGAAGGCTGCAACTGGAAGGAAACCGTGGGATGTTTTGTGCGGGGGGCTGGTAAAATTTTGTTGTGTTCAGTTTGTGAAAATTAATCAAGGTGCACATTTATAATACGTGTACTTTGCTGCGCATATAAAATGTCAAACAAAAGTAAAAACAAAGCAAATAAAAACTACTTCTCTCTGCTTATACTTTCTTTCCTTTCTCCAAATTGGTATCTTGAAATGTTGTTTCCAAAATGCTAAACTAGTCCAAGATTCAATAAAGCTATACTTCAACACTGAAACCAGCAAAGTTAAATTCTTTTAACAAGGTTTAGTGATATTGCAAATATTAAAATAGATGCTTCCTGACATATTTAAGAGGAAATTAAAAGGTCTCTTTCAGCATTGTTGTTCAACAAAAAGCAGAAGGGTATTCTGTTTCCCTTTTTTAAAAAACGGTGCTCATAAAACATTAAACCTATATTTGTCTCCTTCTTATGGAACCTAAACTCCATGATGGCAGGGACCATTTCTCCCTTCTTTACCATGTTATTTACCTTGCTTAGCACACAGCATAGAGTATTTGCTTAATAAATATTTGCGGAGGAGTGAAAGAATGAAAAAAATTCATGAATACCTGGAACAGAAGCTTGCTCCTTAAGGGCCTGTATGTTGAATATTTTATGTATAGTTGACCCTTGAACAACATGGGTTTGAACTGCATGGATCCATTTATACTTGGATTTTTTTCAGTAGTAAATACTACAGTACTACAGGATCCACAATTGGTTGAATCCACAGATATGGAACCATGAATACGAAGGACCCTGGTACAGAGGGGAATCACATGGGGATTTTTCAACTGCATTGACAGTCGGGTGCCCCTAAACTCCGGCATTGTTCAAGGGTCAACTGTGTATTTTTTCTAATCTGTCTACAAGCTGATACTAAAATATCCCTCTGACAATACCACCTCCTGTTGCAAAAACATGGTTAAAACTTTCCTTTCATAAAATTGCAAGTTCTAAGATGTTCTACTGACTGTTAATAGTTTATGTTAGACTTATGTTAATAAAAACTTCATATTTTTCTTCCTCATAACCCTCCCCCCATACCTACCTTGTGATCAAATGCATTTGTAAATGCTGGCTTAAGCTGTAAATACCAATATGCATTTTAAGTCATTAGGAGGGCATATACACTTAGCATGCAACACTTCCCAAGTTTATTTAACCATATAACACTTCATTCAAACGGCATTCCCTTTGAATACACAATATACAAGTAACTACAAAATCATCCCATATACCTTCTCATAAATAAAGAAGAAAGCACTCAAAAGTCATCTATATTATCAACCCTGACTAAACAATCTAAAGCTGCCCAAACTGTCACAAAAAATATGTCTTCACAGCTGTGAGACTCAAATTATTAGTTATGTTATAGACGATTAATTCACTAAATAGTTAACGTTGCTTGAATAATTTCCCAATATCGATACTGAAAATCTGTGACAGATGAGGTCCCTAAGAAATCCAGCTGCCTGCATTAGACACTGCAGGAGCATCTATCAGACCTGCTCTTCCACTCTGTGTTTATCCACAACAAGTCTAGTGAGTTTCCTGAGTCAATGATGGGCTACCTGCTGTCTCCAGATGTTCTCCTGAGAGGTTAAAAAAAATAGCCCCCTACCCAAACTACCCTTCAGAGTGCATTCAGTCAGTGAACCCTTTAAAAAAAAAAAAAACAATTCTTTCAGAAAATACCCTAAGACTATATTCTTGTCGGAGTGACACTTACAAAGAGCAGCAAGGGGTTTATCTGAGTGGCAGAGAGATGAACTTGGATAGAATAGAATGGCGCTGGATTATATAAAAGGAAGAGGGACTGAGTGAGTAACACTGAAGTCAGACCAGAGGGGACAAAGGCAGAGCACAGGGCTCTCGCTGCAACTGTATTTAAGTAGGCCCCACTCTAGGGGGCCTCTCAAAGTCCAGCTCTTCAGTGAGGCCTCAACAAAGGCATCTGTGATTCAACAATGAACACACCCCAAACTTCTCTCTTTGTAAAAGGGCTGCATGTCAATACTTTTTAAAAAATATACTAGGAAATACGGTTTTCTCTTAAGTTGCAATTCTGTACGTGCAGGTTTTTGTACTCACCGTCATTTCACTCTTTGTAAGTGCTAATTTCGCTCAAAACGATAAATCATTTTCTAATGTTAAAAATAAAAACAGAAAGGGAAATCTAGGAAAACAAGTCTTCTAAACACAAATTTACCATATTGGATAATGAGTATTGTTAGTATCAGAATAGAAATAGCTCATTTTTGATTGATTGGACAGGTTGAATTGTCTGTATCACTCATTACAAGGCCAGTAAGAGAAGTGCAGTATGATTAATTTCATTTTCACTCTTTCATGTGAAATGTATCAGCTTATTGTTCTCATCTCTTCTTTGCACTGAATGTTCAAAGAGCCTTGGCCATGTGCAGATAAAGCCTAATCCAAAAGTCTGTAATGTTTTGGGGTAGAGCATTAGGAAAGAGCTTAGAGTCCAAATACGAAACCATTTTTCTTTTCAAGGTTATATATATATATATATATTTTTTTTTTTTTGCAGTACGCGGGCCTCTCACTGTTGTGGCCTCTCCCGTTGCGGAGCACAGGCTCCGGACGCTCAGGCTCAGCAGCCATGGCTCACGGGCCCAGCCGCTCCGCGGCATGTGGGATCTTCCCGGACCAGGGCACGAACCCGTGTCCCCTGCATCGGCAGGCGGACTCTCAACCACTGCGCCACCAGGGAAGCCCCCTCAAGGTAATATTTAATCTAAGAGTAAAGGATGAAAAAGGAGAGGACTAGAAAGAATAACTCTTTCATTACCTACAATACACTCACAGGAGATAATGAGCAACACGTTTTAACAGTCATATGTCCTAAACCACATGCGACAGAATAAACAGTGCCACTGAAGAAGCTAGAGGTGGTGGACGTAAGTCTGTAAGCAAGGGACAGTGTTTTATAGAAGAAATTCACCACCATCTCTTCTGTTTGAAGTGTTTTTGATTCAAGAATGTGCTTCATAGCATTAACTGTAATGATAAATACAGGAAACCACATGAATGTCTAAAGTGTGGGGATCTGTTAAATGCATTTTGGTCCATCCACATAATGGTAAGCTAAATAGTTATTAAACAGAATGTTTTTCAGTGATAGGAAGAAAATATATACATTTAGGAAGACAAGATAATAATGAAATTGTCAACACATTATGCTTGTTGTAGAATTATGCATAATTTTCATCATCTTTATACTTATTTTCAATTCCTAACTTTTCTAAAAATAAACATTTTTACAATAAAAACTTTCAAATTACATTTAAAATTTAGAGAATAAATCTGAGTACTTTTACGGATGTAAGGAGAATCTAGGTGGGTTATAGTGAGTGATAAATGACAATTTATCTCAACAATTTTGAGAAGTGTATATTTATTTGGAGATAGCTATCAGTCAATGTTCAATGAGGCTAAGCTGCAGAAACAAACTCGGAAATCCCAGTGACTTAAAAAAGGCTATATCTCACTCCTACAAAGTCCAATTTGTCTCAGGCAGTCCTCCTCCATCTTACAGCCACCCCGTGTAGAAAACATGTCCTCAAAAGTGCCACAGCGGAGAGAAAGACAGAGGAGACACACCGGCTCAATCCATTTTACAAATCATTGTGAATTTTACAATTTCACTGTCCAATCTACTCATGTGGCTCTCACACTTACCGCAAAGGAGAACGGGAAACGTAAAGAAATACACGGATATTTGGTGTACGATAAAGTCTCTGCTACAGGGGTTTATAGAGACACTAATTACAAATAATTGAGTCATGATAATTTTTGACACACACACACACACACACACACACACACACACATGGCATACATCATACATATCCATATTGAAAATATACCTTGAATCTCACAAAGCTCAATTCTTCATGCTTTCCTTCGGTTTCCAAAGTTTCTAAAATGAACAGATGTCTATTTTCTTTTGCAAATCGGTGAACATTTAGGGCACCCACCACAAATTTTCACTAAGAACATCCTCAAACATGCCTATTTATAAACAAGTGTGAGTCTTTATCTAAAGTATATGTTTATAAATAGTATTTGGGGGTTGTACCCCATATATAATTTTATGTATACATATGCAAAAGTGTATATATTTTTAAAATTTGTATAAATGCTGACAATTTGCATTCTAAAGTGCCTGTGCATACAAATACAGCAAGTGAGAATTTGGGTTTTGGTTTCCACTTATCCCCACAGCGGATGGATGTGACATTGGTATCTCCATTTCCATTTGCATATCCTTAACTGCCCTTGAGGTTGGGCATTGCTTTACATATATATTGCCTAACTGGGTTCCCTCCTCTATAAATTTTCTTTTGATTTACTTTACCTTGTCTTTATGTATTTCTTCACACAGAAGTTCTGATTTTTGATGATAAAAATCTGCCTTTATGGTTTTTGCTTTTTGTGTAATAGTCAAGAAATCTTTTCAAGGTCACAAAGATAGTCTTTTATATTTTCTCCTAACAGCCTAATTTTTAAAACTTTTTCATATATGTATCTCCAATTTATCTGGATATTCTGTGTGTGTGTGTGTGTGTGTGTGTGTCTGTTGTGTGAGGTAAGGATCTGATTTTATTTTCTCCGCATAGAAGTCCCTGTCTCAACAGCATTCACTATAGACTCTTTCCTTTCTCCACTACTTTTAAGTGTTGCCTTCTTTGCATATAGAAGTGAGGTGGGGGCAGGTGACGAAAGAAGGTGATTGAAGGGAGCAGTTTAAGGAGGTCTCTCCCTGGGAACATGAAGTTTAAGTTGAGGCCTGAAGGATAATGAAAAGTTATACAGGTGAAGAGGGTAGGGTGCAGGTAGAGGTGAAGAGTAGGGAGTGACCGAAGATGGATCATTATTCAAAGAGGCATTCCAGCCTGAAACCCTTGTATTCTTTGAAAATGCTGTACCTCATCAGTGCCCCATAATATCTATGAATTCACTTTGTAAATGGCTTCTCAAAATATGTCCTCTTAATATTTTTAAAATTCCTGCCATCACTCTACACAGTAATGAACCTTATCACTGCCATCTACTTAGTGACTGAAGAAAATTTAGCAGTGTGGAATGTTAACAGAAATACAGGCAAAGGCTAAATATATACTATGATAACTACCAATGGCTAAAAGTTGGTCCCAACCCTAATCCAGATAAAATTTCCAGAGTTTTAAATGAGAAGCTTCCTTAAACAAACTTCTTTAGCAGCTCTTCCAATGTGAGATATCTCTAATTCCGAGATAGGCAGAAATTTCAGTAGGTATTTATCTTGCTTTATTTTAGAAAAATCACTTGGAAGAAAAATTTTGTTTCGTTTCATTATTTTTCCTTTTAACTAGGATATCAGGCCAACAAAAGTTCCTGTCTTCTTTTCTCCTTTGACTTCAGAGAAACTCTAAGCATTCTGTTATACACTAAAGTTAGCAACTTGTGGCAATATTATCTTTCTTAAAAAAAAACCCAAAAAACAAAAAACCTCATAGCAAAGGGAATAAAGCTTAGAGTAAAACTACTGTTCCCCCCCCCCACCAGATTTAGCTCACTATACTTACTGTGCCTACACTATAGCTTAAAATAACTTCCAAAGATTTTTAAGGCATTGAAATCAGTGTACCCTAAAAGGAATTGAGCTGTCAAAAGAAAAACCCATATGAGAAAATTCATCTTAGGTGAGTCCCTCTTTAATAGTTATCTAATAGCCCCATAGATTAAATAAGGACTTTCTTTCCTGTCTGAATCACATCTATTATACAATTACTTTCTTTCCAGGCAAGTGAAAGAAACAAGAAGGAAGAGCTATATAAAGATTACAATTAATAATGATAGGCAGTTTTCCACCAGTTTTCCACAATGCACAATGAAGTCTGCATTGTGAGTTACATAATCAGTACCTCAGCAACCTTAGTTCTCTTGCCAGAAGTCATGGTTAGGCAGAGTCAGAGACAGGACTTCTCTTAATTTTTTTAAATAAAGATAATATATACATATGCATTAAAGAAATGCAGAAAATATAAATCAGCAACTAAAAGAAGATAAAAACCACATGCACAGTAGAGATGAGATCTCACAATGGGCATAATTTCCTTCTCCCAGTTTTTCAGTCGAGCACGTGGCTGCCTCTTTAGAAGACCATTTCCCAGACTTCTTTGAAGCTAAGGGTGACCATGTCATTAAATTCTGACTAATTACATTAAATGGAAGAGAGGTATAGTATTCCCTCTCCAGTCCCCATTCTTCCTGCCTGCTTCCTTGGAAAAGATGTAATGGTTGGAAGGGACAGAGGGAATAAATCACCCAAGATCCCTGTAACTGTGAAATGCAATTTAGCTTTGAACGAGTCACTTCCATACTTCTCTTTATGGCAGAAAGAAACTTTAGCTTTCTAAAGCTTCTATTCTTATGTTCCTTGGTACTTGCAGCTAAACGTGACCCTGACACCTATCAAATCCTAATAGCACTATATTTTTTGCTACCTACCTTTTGAGTTTTTATATTTTCACAAGTATGCACTACCTCTTTAAACTTTTATTTTCAATTTGGTTTGTTTATTTCACATTGGGAACTCATGTAGCATATGGGAGGCTTCCAAATTTTAATTAACTGAAATACAGTTTTATTCCTTTGAGTCGGAGTTTTAACTAGGTGTCAGAGGAAGGATGTTTTTCCTTTTTATTGTCAAAACTTTCAGCAAAATCTGAAAGCCAGGCAGAAACTTACTCTGTATGAATAAAACGGGTTGGGTGAGACTGTGAAAAATGAGAAAACATAGGCACTTTCCTAATCAGGATCCACTGCGCAAGTCCAACAGATGGTTGGCACTGAGGGAGTATCGGCCCAGTATTTACAATCAAGGAGGAAAACAGCCTTTTAATATGAACTTCGCTAATTTTCAAATGACGTTGGAAGGGAATTATGGAAAAATAAATTAATCCCTATGCAGGAGAGCAAACTTATGTGAAGGGCAAATTCATAGTAAAGGCACTATAAAACAAATTTATTGTCTGGGACGCTGATTACAATTAAAACCAGGCTTTGGAAAAAATATAAATAATAAATAAAATCAGGCTTTGGATATTAGAGCGTCTCAAAGACTTGGGGTAGCTCTGGTTGGATCGAGTTGGAATTTGGATTTTTGATAATTGTTGTGGTAGGTAGAACAGCACCCAAATATATCTATATCTTAATCCCAGGAATCTGTGAATATGGCATGTCTCTGTCTCCATTTAAAAGAGCATAAAACAAAGGATTGCTAAAATACCAGAAGGTACTAGCCTAACATGAAACATTAATGGCACATCCACTTCATTTGCTACATGAAATTTCTCCCTTTCTGAAGGTAGGTATGAATAAAAAATTCACATTTATCTGAAGACAAATCAACTGGAAAACTAAAAGAATACCTTTTTTTTCATTTTACTTTCCTTGAAATTCATATTTATTGTATTTTACCAAAGAATTTGTCTATGACAGATTGGAATAAACAAAACAAAACTAGCAAGTAAAAACCAACAATTCCTTCACCACACACAATTTGAAAAGCACTACTGTAGGCCAAAGGTTTTCAAAGCGTGGTTCAAGGACCAGTACCAGCAGAATCAGCATCCCTTTGGAACTGATTTGCAATGCAAATTCTCTGACTCGACCCCAGATTTACTGAATCAGAAACTCAGGGGTGGGGCCCACCAACGGGGATTTCACAGGTCTCAGGTGACTCTTATGCTTGTGAAGTTGGAGAACCACTGCTTTAGGATATGTTACTTTGTTAACTAACACTTACACATTTCATAATATGTGTTAGGCACTATTCTAAGCATTCTGCATGCACAGAATCATCCAAAGATACTTTTATTATCCCTGTTTTACAGATGAGGCAATGGAGGTCCAGAGAGATTGAAGGGCTAACCTAAGGTCACACAGCTAATGTGTCAGTTACAGGGGCTCCTCACTCCATGCTCTTAACCATTACACAGTAAAGCCTAAGACTGATCACATAAGTAAATACTAAGAAATAAGGTGTTCACTAGCTAGTGTATTAAGCGTTTCAGGAAACAACTGCTTTAACACAATTGAATCATGTGTCTCTAGAAAGTTAAGGAACAATTCTAATTTTATTAGCATGTCAACCACGGACACATACTTGGTAATATGGTCTGTCAGGGCCTTTCATAGCATATTATAGGGCAGTAACCTTTTTGTCATGTCAAAGTTCTGCACTGTTGGCTCATTTAATTTCTTGTTTACAGGCAATTAGAAAAATATTTATTGGATTCTTACTATATGCCAGGCACTATGCTACACACTGGGCTGGGGGGACAAAGATGTATTAGACATAAGATAACACACATAAAGCACCTAGGATGTGTAATGTGGTATAGAGGATGGAAAACCACACAATAAATGTCAGCTCTTATTATCATTAAGCTGATCCTTCTGCTGTTGCTTAAAATAGTGAAACACAGGAACTCAACTATAAACCCAAATAGAATACAGTAATATTGTGGCAAAGAAATGAGAGTCATGATACTCTGTTGTTCTGTGATACTCATACTTTCGCGCTAAATGCATTAACAGTATTAATAAGAGAGATAATCTCCTTCCTCCCTTTCCTTTCTCTTTCCTCCTCCTCCCTGAAGTTCAGCACTCTGAATGCAGGACTCCATTTCTTAATGTTTGAGGGATGTCATCATAAGGCTCCTTCCAGAACTGAATCATGAATTCATTTTTCTCAAATACAAAGGGACGGAAATAAAATATGCTTTCCTAAGGAAGAACTGAAAATACGCCTAGTGATAAATAAATATGCCACTAAGATTTCCAAGATGAAAACAATGCCATTTACACATTACCTAAAAATTGCAGTTTGCCAGTGTTCAGCATCCAACTTTCACCTTCAATGTTCTATTTATCAATAAATAGAGTAGGACAGAGGAAGGTGAAATAAAATGGCAAAAGGTTGACCAAGTGAAGGGAAAAAGATTCCAGCACTACTCAACTCTTTCAAGAGCTGCCGAAAAGCCTGGGTTATTAAGTGTTTAATCCATTTTTGCAGCTTAAATTTTTTAATTAAAATTCTATCTGAGCTCATGTGACAGATAATTCAGTTTTAGCCCTGAAGATCTGTACTATCTGTCCACATAGATTAGAATAACTAGACAATTGTCAAATTTTCAATTTGCTTTATGATAGCAGAAATAGCTTAAGTAACTGAATAGCTGATACAATGACAGCCCTGAAGAGTACACGGATCCAAACACATCTGAATCTGAACTGAATAGGACTTGACAGGCGGTCTATCATCTGGAGTCACTGTTCTATCAGAGACAGTCATTTTGCCATGGAATGTACACTGTCTGGAGGGCAGACATGAAGCCAGATCGCTGTATACTGTGGAATAGTTATCACAAAGTCTGGGAAGTCTCTACCAATTATTTAGAATGTTGTAGTTTACGTCTCAGGACTCCCAACTTCAACTGCACTGAGATACTACCTGACTCTAGTGTGAAGTCCTGAACAAGGAAAATGAGAGAAATAGCCAAAAATGTCACATTCTCAGAGATGTCCCAAGTTCTCATTTTTGCCCTGACCACTGATTTCCATGTGACATTTATGGAAGAGAAGGCCTGGTACCTTCTTCCTTCCAATCACAACGAATGAAGTGGATTTGTTCTGACCTAAGTTCAACCCCTCCACTTACTCACTGGATCCAATATGCTTTGGTCTATTTAAGGGCTTCCCTAACGACAATATTCACTTCTCTTCTGCACCATTATTTTCCATCTCTATGGGGCCATCCATAGCCATGAAAACATGTTGTACTATTTCTCATTAAAAATAGTCTCAGTTGCTCTACAACTTCCTCTAGTACCCGGACACTCTACTTCCTTACACTGCAAAAACTGCAGAAAAAATAGTTTCTACTTGCTGTCTCTATGTCACCTCATCCCTTCCCTCTTTGGAATCATAGTTAGGCTTTTATCATCCACCACCACACCAAAACTGGTCTTGTCAACACCACCTCAACATCACCAAATTCAGTAGGGATTCTCGTTCCCGATCTTACAAGACCAATCAGCAGCATCTGAAGGAACTGACCACTCTCTCTTCTTTTTCTTGAAATGAAATGTGTACATTCAATTGATCTTTCTCCTACTTCCCTGCTAGGTCATTCCCAGTCTCTCTTGCTCAATCTTCTTCACCGCCAGACCTCTAGCCAACAGAGCATCTCAGGATATATATGTAATTATATATATGATTTTATATATAAACGCAATAAATACCCATACCCATTTACCCACCCACTCAGTTTAACATTACTATTACCTTGAAGTCCCTTTATTCCCCTCTTCCTCTGTGATCTCAACCTCTTCCCTCACCTCTTCCAGGGAACCATCATCCTGGATTTTGCATTTGTCATTCTCCTGCTTTCTTACGGTTTACCTCACATGCTCATGTCACACACACACACATGCACGCACGTGACTTCACTCTATATAAATGGAATAATACTTCTGCAATGTTACAGGATTTTTATTATGTATACTTAAGACAAACATTATGGGACTGACATTATTAATTACAAATATTTTAATAGGTGTAATGTATAAAAGGGTATAATAAAATCAAGGAAGATGGGGAAACACTCGGTTTTAAATGCATTCTTTTACTGCAGATCTCAAAGCCTTTAATAAATAATGTTCACTATGACTTCTCAGATAGGAGCATTGGCCATGTGTACTTGACCTCTTCTTTTTTAGAGAATCTCTTACTTCAGAACATCTGATGAGATGCTATGATTTACAACAAAAGGTGAAATGGGCAGTTGTTTTGAGAGAATCCCGTATAAGCAGCAAAGCCTCTCATCCCTCCTCACAGAGAACGAGAGCACTTGTATGGGGGCTGCAGTGAGGTCACATCCAGCCCCCAATAGCACAACTGATCGTGTGAAGTGGACAAGACCATGGAGCAGACGATTATTTTTTCCCATTTCTGTAAGCATGATGAAAAGTAGATGTTGGTGGCAGAAATGAATGTGTGAAGAATAAAGAAAGTCAAAGTGGAATTGAAAGTAATGTCTGGATTAGGATGTCATCTGAACATGTCTATACGTGAATTAATCATATTATCTCCAAAGCTTAGAGGAGACATTCAAAATAAATCTCAATTTGGAAAACTCAAGGATAAACAAATCATGGAGACTACAGACATCTAATCATAAATGACATCTCCCTTAGATAATTTAAATATTTATGAAGGTCCACCAATAGTGATTAAATTTTCAGAAAATATGGTCTATTTTCCTCATATTATAGAAATTATAACATGAAGCAATATTCATATACCATATTCACAGCTTTTAGATAAATATATAATTAAAATAAATGTGTGGGCTTCCCTGGTGGCGCAGTGGTTGAGAGTCCGCCTGCCGATGCAGGGGATACGGGTTCGTGCCCTGGTCCGGGAAGATCCCACATGCCGCGGAGCGGCTGGGCCCGTGAGCCATGGCCGCTGAGCCTGCGCGTCCGGAAATGGGGGAGACCACAACAGTGAGAGGCCCGCGTACCGCAAAAATAAATAAGTAAATGTGTCAGGTGACACACTTGTCTGATATATTCTAGGAAAGTAATCTGCTCTTTCTCCTAAAAGTTCATCTTGACCTCATTTAAATGGTCCAAAATTCTGGACCATTAAATGGTCCAAAATAAAAGTCCAAATTCTTCCTTCAGTCACACTTATACTAGGATCTGTATATTGTGAGATGGGGCTTTTATTACCATGATTCCATGTTAGTATTATTTCTTTATGTTTTCCCTCTTTTGCTATTTTGTTTGAGTGACATATCTACTTTATTGAATTGTGACTCTTTAGTGACACTCTGTAGTCCCTGACATTCAAGGTGTGATTTGCTTTGTCTTCTTGTCATTTTTAAAAGAATACTTAATACCATTTTAAATAGTGTTTTTAAGTCTTCTACAATTTTTTCCCCGGAAACTAACTTGGAAGAGGAAACCATTTTTCAGGACACTTTGCTAATTCTGACTCTAACAACTTTTATTCTGCTTGTAGCTATTTTCCTAATTATCTCTCAGACCCAAGTGTCTTCATAGCTTCATATGTCAACTGTTCACAACTGAGACCCCAGAGATAAACTTGGACATCACAGTAGTGGCAGTCAGCTAATACAAATGTCTGACAATTCTGAGAATGTTTCCCACAGACTAAAGTTCTCTAAAACCACATGTTCACATATAACACCTAAAACCTAAAGTATAAATTTGTTAGCCATTTATTTACTGAAAATAACTTACCAAACTTCAGAAATAGCTAATTACTTATGTGTCTTGGGCCTGCACGGGAAAATTCAAGTGTATTTCTGTAAGCACGGGAGAAATAGTAACCACTGAAAAAGAGACAGAGTTTCTGCCATGTTTTTCCCATGGGTAAAGACATTAATCCACAAACTCTGGCAAGGGAATTAGAAATGAACTGATACTTCCATAATTTTTTACTAAAGAGCTAAAACAGGCTAGCTATGACATTGCTGCAGAGGTACAATTTCTTATCTTTCAACTGAAACCATCTGACTGTCAAATTCTCTGTCATTGCCAGAGCCGGCACCTCTCATCTGTTCCTTTGAAGGCATTCTCAGGATAATTTATTATGTTCTTAGTCTACTGCCAAATTGTGACATCCCTGCCTCCACATCATCACTGAATCTGTCTCCATTTGGTCCCATTAGAAATTCTCTGCAATTGGGGTGGTTTATTCTCACTTTAATGTCATAATTTTTTATTTAACTTCTTCCTGTTTATTCCAAAATAATGAGTTCCTTAACTTCCTTTCATGGAAGAGCTGACATCTAAGCAAAGGTTTAAAGAAGATGCAGGAGTTCGCCACAGAGATATGTGGGTTAAGAGTGCTCCAGGAAGAGGAGACAGCCAGTGCCAAGGCTGTAGGGTGGGTGCATGCCAGGCCTGCTCATGGAAGAGCAGTGCAGCCAGTATTGTTGCGGCAGAGTGAGGGAGGTGGAGTGCACTACAGTACAAGGTCCAAGAGGTAAAGAGGGGCCGGGTCATGAAAGACTTTGTGAGCAAGAAGTAAAGACTCTTTATTGTTGGTCTACATTCCTTTCCACCTCCCCATAGGGAAATCAGAGATAAAGACAGTGATCTAGAAGCAGAGAGACACAAAGATAAAGACAGAGGTAAACAGCCATACGTTCATATACATGTATGTGCATATGTGTAATGGCTTTAGTTAGAATTATATTGAAATTCAACACATTTTTAATGTGCTGTGATGGAAATAGATGCAACAGACATGGTCCTGCTCTTGAAAGATTTATAATTAAAAATATGATTATAACTAAAAATGTAAAAAATAACTTTTAAAAGGTATGAAAATCCATCATTAATGATACACGGAAAGAGCTGTACTCCATATGTTAATCAATAAAGAATGTCTGAAAAATATTCATTCATTCAAAAAATATTTGTTGACCACCCACTATGCTCCAGGCATTATTCCAGATGCTGAAATACAAGAGTGGACTTAAATTCTAGTGGAGGGAGACAGAAAATTAAAAAAAAAAAAAAAAAAAAATATATATATATATATATATATATATATATGTAAGAAATAAAGATAATAGAACTTATATATAAAGTGATAAATTCTATGCAAAAAATATATATATATATGTTACCAGTGTGATCAGAAGTTCTCTGAGGAACAAGGCAGTCTGCAGTTTAAAGTAGGGTCTCAACAGGGTGAACTTCACCGAGAAGATATTTCAGCAAAGTTGTGAAGGAAGTGAGGCAGTTGTCACATAGATAAGACGAAGAAGTGTGTTCCAGGCAAAGGGAGTAGCTGGTGTAGGTCAGTAAGGTGGGAGTGTGCCTGGCCTGTCTGAGAACAAGGAAGAGCCCAGCGCTTACTCTGCTTCCAGAGTAAGAGGAAGAGATAGGTGAGCAGATTACATAGGCTTTTAAGTTTTTAAGTTTCATGCTGAATGAAACAGGGAGCCATTGCGGGGTTTTGAGCAGGAGTAGCTGACTTAGGTTTAAAAAGAAATTTCTGGCTGCTGTGTTGAGAACAGACTACAGGAGGACAAGAGTGGAGAGCTGGGAGGCTAGTTTAGAAAGGTCATTGCAATAATTTAATGCTCAACGATGGTGCCTCAGACCAGGGTGCTAACAGTGGAAGCAGTATGAAATGGCTGGGTCTGGATATGCTTTTAGGATAGAACCAACAGGATTATTTCATGATAAACTTGATACAGGATGCAAGAGATAAAGGGAAGTCAAGGATAAACCCAAGGTTTCTGTCTTGAGCAACTGGAAGGACGGAGCTGCTACCAACTGGAAGGGGCATTATGCTGGTAGAACAGGTCTGGTGGTGGTGATGAAATGAGGAATTAAGTGTTGGATGTGTTAAGTCTGTGATGTCTACCAGACATCCAAGTAGAGATGTTGAATAGGTAGGTGCACGTACACGTCTGGAATTCAGGAAAGAGATTTAGGCTGGAGATATAAATTTATTTGGTTTTGACATGTGGAGAGTATATTAAGCTATGAGGATAGATGAGAATCCCTAAGGGAGAAAAGAGAAGCCCCAAGAGTTAAAGTTGCACCAAAATGAAGAAATACACGTAGAGCTGTTACATTCCTAATCCAGAGCTCAGTCAGGAAGCAATCTGTTCATTGGAGAATGAATCTTAGGGCATAGGGGGCCAAAGGAGAACTGTGGAATTTTCCTGTAGAAACACAGCATCATCCCAGATTGGAGACAGATTTGGAGACAAGCCATCCTCGCTGATGCACCTAAGCAGCACACTAGCCACGGAAAAGAGCCAGAGCCAAAGTGGGGTGAAAGAAGAAGGTGCAGCCCCAAATTATGATACAGACTAACCACGGGGCTTTGTGTGATCTCAAAATGAAGAGGCGGCTTCACTCAACCTATTCCTCCTGCTGCTCTCCACCTAGTTCTTTATAAAACAGCTGGAAAAAAACTGCTTCATTCAAAAATGAAAAGCAGCAAATCAAAACCGCAATGAGCTACCACTTCATACCCATTAAAATGACTATTAAAAATAAACAAGAGAGGGTTTCCCTGCTGGTGCAGTGGTTGAGAGTCCGCCTGCCGATGCAGGGGACGCGGGTTCGTGCCCCAGTCCGGGAGGATCCCACATGCCGCGGAGCGGCTAGGCCTGTGAGCCATGGCTGCTGAGCCTGCGCGTCCGGAGCCTGTGCTCTGCAACGGAAGAGGCCACAGCAGTGAGAGGCCTGTGTACCGCAAAAATAAATAAATAAATAAATAAACAAGAGAAAATAAAAAGTGTGATGTGGAGAAACTGGAACATTCGTGCATTGCTGGTGGAAATGTAAATTGCTATAGCCACTTTGGAAAATGGTTTGGCAGTTCCTCAAAAGTAAACAGAAAATGAGCACAGGATCCAGCAATTTTGCTCCTATACCCAAAAAACTGAAAGTAGGGACTCAGATACTTGTACACCAATATTCATAGCAGCTTAGATGTAATGGCAAAACAGCGAAAACAACCCAAATGTCCACCAACTGACAAATGGTAAACAAAATGTGGTATATATATACAGTGGAATATTATTCAGCTATAAAAAGAAATGAAATTATGACACATGCCATAACCTGGATGAACCCTGAACACATTATGCTTAGGGAAATAAGCCAGGCGCAAAAAGACAAATAGTGTTATGATGCTACTCACGTGAAGCACCAAGAATAGGCAAATTCATAGAGACAGAAAGTAGAAAAGAGTTTACCAAGGGCTGGGGGTGAAGGAGGAATGAGAAGTTATTATTTAATGGATACAGTTTTAATTTGGGATGATGAAAAAGTTATAGAAATAGATAGTGATGATTGTACAACACTGTGAATGAACTTAATGTTACTGAAATGTACATTTAAAAATTATTAAAATGGTAAGTTTATGTATATTTTACCACAATAAAAAAGAATTATTCCAATGAAAAAGAAATAAAAATCAGAAAGGAAACAGCACAGACTCTGTTTAAATACTGGATGGAAAAGGCAGATGAAGAACGGATAACAGAAGTGACATTACCCAAGAAAACTGATGAAAGTTCAAATAAATAATTCTCATAGCCTCAAAAAAATTACAGGAAACATTTCCTCTGATAAAGAAGCTCAAAGAAAAAGAGAATAGAGATCAAAGAAGAGAAAAGAAAAACAGAAAGAGATAAAATCAGTCCAAAAAATGCCGGGGAAGGGGGAAATATGAAAATTAAATTAAATTAAAAACTTAAGAGAGGTTAAAGGAATATTGGAATCAACTCAAGCAGAACAAACACAATTGAGAATAGTGTGAAGATCATGGAATCTTGAGGGAAACACACAAAACAAAATAGAAAAGGACAAAGATACACTAATGACTAGAAACATAGATACAGAAGGAAAAGAAAATCCAATGTATACATAATTCAAGTTCCTGAAGAAGAAACAAAAAATTAAAAATATAATTTAAAACCATTCCAAGAATTAGAGTGGCCTTACATCTATATATTGAAAAGAAATACCATGATCCAAGAAAAAAAAAATAACAGGATGATAAATTTCAAGGTAACTCCTAGTTTGATCATTTAATTGCAAGACTAAAGAATGACTTATTGGCATCAAGGCAGAAATATCAAGTCATCCATTGGAGGGAGAAATCAGGCTATTTCAAGATCTGGAAATAGTCAGACAAAAGACAAAATTCTGAGCAATAGGAAGTGTCTTGAATTTTTTATAACCAGGGAATTTATTCTTCATGTTTAAGGACAATGGGTGGAGATTCTCAAGCATGTAAGAACTCAAGAACTACAGAACTCAATACTCCTGCATGAAAACCAAGGGACAAATCAAAATAAAGAACTGAGGATTGAAGAAGTCAGGTTACAAAGATTAGCAGAAGACATTAAATATAGACCTAAGGTTGAACAACTATGTGAATTATAGTTTCAAAATTGCATACTATAAACATTAACAATTCAAAATTATTAACTAACAAAACTCAAAGAGTGGGAGAGTGGGAGGATGGGGCGAAAGAAACTGAGTTCAATTTCTTGCCTGTCAGCTGAATTCAAGTGATACTATCTAAAGTTGAAACACACAGCTAAGAAAAAAAAAATTAACCCAATTTAACTTTAGAAAGATCTTTTAGAATTAATAATCCTTGTTGTGAAGATTCATTTATCTAAACATCAGTAGTAACTTGTTTCACCTCAGTTTTTTAAATTAAAATAATAAAGATTACAATTAAATTTTTTGTTAAAAAAACCTCAGAGTAATCTTATCTGTGTCTCAATTTCCACCATCCATCCATTTTCTATTTCAATTTATATATGTGCATATACAGATGTCTAAAATGATCAAATGTATACAATGATTATTTCTGGATAATAACAACTTTTTGTTGATCTTTTCCTTGTATTTTTCCATTTTGTCCTAGTTTGTAAATAACAAATTATTATATTTCACAAAAACAACAAAGTATTTTTAAGAGGCATATAGTCGAATTGGTACTTATTTTAGTAAAGATGAAAACTGCTGTTTTTCACTGACAAACTAAGGGTCCAATTCTCAACTCTTTAAGGCTCGGTTTATTAAAAGTCTTTCAGCTAAAAGAAGATTATTAGTTACTTCCTGACACATCGCTGACCCAAGACTCTTCACCAAATGCGCTAGAATACTCACACTGGATAGCCTCCGTGCCTTTGCCTGTAGGCAACCACTGCCCCTACCCATCAAATCAGACTTCTGTCTGGAGGCTGGTAGGGGAGAGGAGCACAGGAAGGAGGGGAGAAGTGGAACTGCACAGAACCCCAGGGCATTTACAGCCATTCCTTCTATTCCTCTAAACTACACTAGAGAAGAGAACAAAGTGACTTGGCACCACATGCTTCCAACTCCCCTGAAGAGGCGGTCTAGTTCTCTGACATCTTTTGATTTCAATATTTTAGCCAATATTCCTGAAATCCTCTAGCTGTTTGTGGATTAAGAGTCTCTATCCCCACAGGCTTTGAGCTATCTCGGCATGAAACAGCCATCCCCATGCTATTGTTTTCTCTGACAGTGTTGCTGTGCTCATGAGTCGTAACTTTCCTTCCGATTTCCTTTTTCCCTTTGGCTCTGGTACCAAGCCAAATGGATCTAAATGGCACTGAGTAAGATGTAGTCTAGATCAGTTTAAAGGATAGAATCTTAAGTCTTAAGGATAGAATCTTAGAGTTGAGGAGAAATCTCCTTACAAAATCTCCTAGGTAACTGAGGGTCCAGAAACACTGGCCTAGTTGTAACATTGGCCTAGTTGTAAAACTGGGAACTTTCTGCCCTACGTTTGTCACAATGGAAGTGAATCTGTCTCAGAACTGAATTGCTACCATTTCCCCCTAAAAAGCACCAGAGCTCCTTGGAGAAAAGGCTGATTCCAGGGCTGGGGTAGGGAGAGTACTTTCTGTTGAAATAGAAAGGAGGGAAGTGCTCAAAGAATGGCAAAATCATATCCAAAGAAGGCAGGAGCCAGCTTGAAGGGACTCTCACTGGCCAATTCTGGGTTAATTTGAGCATCAAAATAAAAAATAAGACAAACGGATTAAAAACTTGGCTGCTTCAACTATATTCTCAGGGTCTGATTCTCACCCTCCCTCCCCACTTTCAACTCTCTCTCCTTTATTTCCTGCCCTTTAAGCTCTACGCATGGAAGCAACCTGCTCCCGGTTTTTTCTCTGCTTCTGGAGGCTGCACATGCTCTACACTGGAGGAAAAGAGTCCAAGTTTTAGTTTTAGGCTTTGGGGGGACCATAGAGAAAGCAGTCTCTTAACTGAGTGAGGTTCTGTGGCACTGAAACTAACCTGACATGGTCTAATGGGATTGTTTATTAAGTTTGAAAGACAAAATTTCTATTTTTGTAGGTAAAACAATTGAATATCAGAAACTTCACATAGCTCAACAGCACGGTCCATCTGAGCTCACAGAAGTTTTACATCAAACTCCTTAGTGCCAAACCTAAAGCTATTTCAAATTGGTTCCCTGTTTTATCCTCTGTGCCTTTTATTTCCTTGGAGGCCAAATGAGGAGCCAAAAGGTGACTGATGAAGGGGTAGAACACGAGCCTCCCTGATGACGCAGTTTAATGCCATCTGCATCTCACATCCATCCCCTCCATCAGAAGTACTGTCCTAGGGTGAAGAGAGCGCTGGACCAGGAAACCACAGACTAGAATCTAGTCCTGCCTTTCTCATCACCTCGCTGAGGAAAGTTGGAAGAGCTGAAATTTCTCGCAGCCTCTCTTCCTTCATTTGCAAAACAGAGGTTGAATCAAGACTAAGTTATGTCTGATGTCCCTTCCAGTACTAATATTTTGCAGCTCTTTTTTTTATAAGACTTGGGGTGGGCTGGGGCGGGGGGAACAACATGAAAATAAGTACCATATTTATACATGTACTGGTGTGCTGTATAGAAGGGCACATCCATCAATCAAATAGAGAACGAAGATTAAAGGGAAAAAATTTACTTTATTAGCTGAAACCGGTGGTTTGGTCAAGCTAGAAATAAACGTCTAGATTCCATATTACTTAATATGTTTTATTAATCCATAATATGTCGTTTTATGTGATTTAGCAAGAAAAATATACTTTAGTTGATTTTTTTAAAGCTCTTTTTTTCTTTCTTTTATAAATTGTATGAAAGTTGTTTTAGGTGATTATGAGGACTAATCGTTTGTTCACAAATGTGTGGACTTCAAATCATGAGTCTCTTTTGAGAATCTGTAAGAAAATGTTTTAAAAGCTTCAGCTCTCTGCTACCCAATTATAACAATGCTAAATTTAGTCAGATTTCGGTTTGTCCTTATCTAGACAATGATGATAATCTCTAATTTGGACTTTCCAATATAAGCATTGTTATGAAATCGTCTGTAGTCTAAGATTGCTTAGAAAAGGCAAAAATAACCTTAATTCTTGCAAATCTGTACAACAACATGCGGCATAAAAAGAAGAAAAGGCTCACTGCATAACAACTCAGTAGAACAGTGAATCTCCTCAAAGCGTCCTTCCATGGAGTTACCCAGCCCGAAAAACAACTCTACTTTGCTCAAGAACACTGTTTAAAACAACTGCAACCCCAAGTAAAAATTTTATGAGCAATTCCGGTACAGGCCACACAAGGAACAGAGAAAGTAAGATATTAATATTTAACAGATAAATATAGGTCACATTTACACCATCAAATAATTAGATCATTTGGCTATATTAGGTTTACTTAATCACCTTTATCATTTATTATAGAGGTCCTCCTTATAGCAAAAACTCTAGCCCAAAGTCATAAACTTCACTCTGCAACACCCAAGGAAGCCAATGAGCTCTGGTCTAATGACCAAGTTATTCTTCTTGTCAAGAATGCTCTATGCACATACACCCATGTGCATAAACATTCCCCATGTAGCCAAAGATTTTATTATCAATTTCTGAGACATCATCTTCCATTTTCTCACCTAAAATAAAATTACTTCCCTTTCCATACTCAATCAATAATATATTTAATGTCTTTTCTCCTCCTGTATCTTATGCTACATCCAAATCTTCATTAAATAATTTGGCCCTTTCTGCCATCAGAGCATGAACACTAACTTATTTAAAAACCAAGGTATGCGGCATGAAGTTGAGAGCTACACATTAATATTTCAAGCAGTTGCAGAAAGAATTTCTGTTATGAAAGATGAACTAGACAGCTAGTTAAACATGAAATCAACATGATGAGGCATCCTTATGTTCCTGTTGGACAGAATTGCTTTGGTAAGTCTTCTTTTCTGCTTTTTTCCTCCCAGGCACAATAGAATTGTCAAGCAGAAGTGTTGTCTTTTATTCTTTCTAAATTTCCATTTCTCTCTCCTCTTTTTCTTTGTACTTGATATCATCACAAGTATAGGCCCATTAGGTGACTTTCAAGACTGGATCCCAGTCAATGAAAGGGTCTCTAATAACTGCTTTGAACATTTAGCAGCCTAACATTTACTATTCTTTCAAACGTCCTTCTTTTCTAGAATACTTCTTCTGTTTATGAGGCTTTAAAATTCTATAGCTTTTAGGCCATGCTCCTTATTATGGCCACTTGATTTGAATAAGTAAAAAATAAACCCAAATTTGCTAACACCTAAAAATAACATTAAAAAGTGGTTTAATGCCTAGCTGTACGCACTAAATAAAGTAGTATGAATAGGACTATCATTCTTGGTCTTCCACAATCCAGCAGATTCTTTGGAGGCTATTTCAATAGGACAATAGCCACTAGTTTAGGATACAGTTCTAAATGCATCCAAATATAACCTCATTCATTCATTCACTGCATATTTACTGTGCTTCAACTATGGTGACAGGTACTGGGCTAAGTGCTGCAGGTACAATAGTGAGCCACACAGAAACAGGCCACTGCTCTCCCTGAACTAGAGTCTGTGTGGGAGAGTGACACTAACCAAATAATTGCACTTTTGAATGCATACTTAGAGATAGGTGTGGTTAAGAAAGGGATTCCATGAGAAGTTATTATAAGGAATTCGACTTAGTTTGCGGTCAAGGAAAACTTTCCTGAAAAAGTGATATTTAAGTAGAAATCTAAAGGATGACTAGTTGTTAATAGGCAGAAGAATTGGTGAGATGGGAATGGGGGGAAAGAAGAGAGGAGGATTCTTCAAAACTGAAGCAAAGCATGCAAAAAGGTCCTATGAGAAGAGGCACATTAGTTTCCCGTTGCTGCTGTAATATAGCACAAATTTAGTGGCTTAAAATAGCACAGATTTATTATCTTACAGTTCTGGAAGTAAGAAGTCCAAGATGGGTCTTATGGAACTAAAATCAAGGGGAGAGTCTGTTCCCTCGCCATTTCCAGCTCCTAGAGGCGCCTGCATTCCTTGGCTTGTGGACCCTTCCTCCATCTTCAAAGCCAGCAGTACCCAGTCCAATATTTTTCATGATGCTGTCTCTTTGACTCTCTCTTTTCTGTTTCTCTTTTTCACTTAGGAAACTTGGGCCATTCAGATAATCCAGAAAAATCTCCTTATTTTGAAGTCCTTAATTTAATCACATCTGCCAAGTTCCCTTTTCCATATAAGGTAACGTATTCACAGGTTCCAGGAATTAGGACTGTGGACATCTCTGGGGAGCCATTATTATACCTACCATGAGAGAGATCCTGTTTCATTTAAAAACTGAAAGAAGGTCAGGGTAGGTAGATGCAGAAAGTGAAGAGAAAAGTAGTATTGGATGAGGCTGGGGGGAAAGGGTGGGGTAAGGACCACACTTACATAACATAAACCATGTCAGGGTTTTGATCTTTATTCTAAGAACACTGAGAAGGTATAGAAGTGGTGAGAGGTTATATTTGATATTTTAAAATACCCCTCTGGCTACTGGGTAGAAAATATATTTTAAAATAGCAGAGGTTCACGAAAAAGATGATGGCAGAGCAAGAGAAGATATTCAGATGATTAAGATTATTACTCAGATTACTGAGGTCATTTCAGGCTTTCACGCTGTAACTGGGTGATCCTATGACTTTGGTTAAATACCTGCCTGGTAGTTCAACCAGGAAGATTAAATGTTACAATGTACAACATGCCATTTATACAGGAACAGTACCAGGCATGATAAACAGTCTTTGTATTATTATACCATTTCTATTATTAATTACTGTGTATAACTCTATGCTAGTAAATTAGAAAACTTAAGTAATATGGATAATTGTATGGAAAAATAAAAATGATTATACCTAAATACATTTCTATCTTAAGGAGAAATATAAAATGTAATTCAAGAAGTAGAAAACCTGGGTAGATTAAGAACGCTTGTAAACAGTGAGTCAGGAAAGATGATCAGAAAATGAAGTAATGCAGGCGCAGGATCCAAATCATGTCGGGCCTTGAAGGCCATCCTAAGGATTCTGGCTTTTACCGTAAGTAAAATGAGAAACGTTTTCAGAGTTTTGAGGAGAGGAATGCCATGGTCTAACTTTGGCATTCAAACCGGTTGATATTTTGAAGATAGATCGTAGGGGGTAAGCATGGAGGAAGAGAATGCAGCAATAACTCAGAAGACAGTGACTGGTTTAGGCTAGGGCAGTAACAGTGAACTGGTGGGGAGTGGCTGGATCTTTGCTATGTTTTGAAGGTTTTCTGATGGATGTGAGAGAAAGAGAGTTGTTAAGGATGACTCCCAGGTGTGGGGCCTGAGTAACCAGAAGGCTGCAGTCGCCGTCAATGGAGACAGAGAGACGGGCTGACTTTAGGAGGTCAGTATCTCAGTTAGGAACATGACAGGGAATTCTACTGGACCTTCCAATGGAGTTGTCAGGTAAGCAGTTGAAAATGAGTTTGGAGCTTGGGGGAAAAGTCTAGGCTGGAGATATAAAGTAAGGAGTCATTGTCAATTCAACAACATTTAAAGCTTCTGAGGCTAGACGAGATCCCAAGGGAGAATGCAGACTAAGCAAAGCTACAAGGACTAGTCCTGAGACACTCAAGTAGTAAAAAGTGGGAAAGAAGATTAAGAATCAGCAAAGAAGGCTGAAATGGAGCAGTTAGTGAGGTAAGGGGAAAACCAAAAAGAATGTGGTGCCCTGGAAGGCCTACCTTTTCCTTCTCTAACATCTATTCATCTTTCAGATCTTGGTCAAGTGATATTTTATTCCCCAGACTTGGTTAGGCGTCTCTCCTAAGTGCCTCCACAGCATCCTGCTCTTCTACTCTTCCTAACTTTTGTCACATTATATTATAACTACCTGTACTTCCTCATCTCCTCTTCTAAGCTGTAACCTTCTTGAGAAGAGAAAGCAAGTTTCTCTCACTTACAGAGTACTCCCAGATTAGCAAAGTGCTTAACACACAAGAACTGCTGAATACAAGTGGTTGAACTGAATTAGTAGAATCAGTACTTATCTTCTGGTTACAGGTATGTAACTAGTGCGACAGGAAGGTCTGTTATGATTCTCCACACCACTAGTACCACACACACATTTATTCTGCTTATTTGTCTATGTGACCATTTGGAAATTTTCAGCATTAACTACTTGGTGTGTCTCATGGTTCTGATTCAGGTAGAGGGGGAAGAAGAAGGAAACCAGTGTTTATATGTACATACCAAGCATGCCTTTCATATGTGAGCTCACTTAAGCAGTTAACACTTCTCACAAATTTGGGAAGAAAAGAATAATTAGCTCCATTTTACAAGAGGAAACCAAGGTTAGTTTAGAAATGCTAATCAGCTTGTCTAAGGTCACCCAATAGGTAAGAGCCAGGATTTAAATATCTGTAAAGCCCTTGTTTATATATCTACCATATATCTACATCTACATTTTATACAATATAGATATAGGTATACAAACTTGCATACAGATATAGAAATATATCTAAGCATATATACATATAGTACGTAGTATATATAATATAGTATACGTATATAGCAAAATAGAATGGCTATTTTAAACATGCAATTATAAAAATATGTTACTTACCGGAAAGTAGAGAAGCAGAGACCCAAAAAGGATTGTTTCCAACAGGATAAGGCCCGATGCCCTGATGCTCTAAAAACAACAACAAATATAAAAATGTCAATGTAAATTGACATTTCTAGGCATGGAAGAACTTAAGCTCTTGTGACAATGCCTCGAGCAGAACAACATTCTTTGGTGGGGGGAAATAACCAGAAATTGGCTTATATTTCAGACCGGTGGACTTAACTGAAACATGCAATAAGACTGACTATAAAGGTGGTGGTAGACTTAATGATATTGCCAGTGGCTTCTCAGAATTTTGTTGTCTAAAATTTGAATCACTGAACTGAGAACACTATTTAGAAGATCCTTCCAATCTAAGAAATTCACAGACACAGAAAGTCTTGCCTGTATTGCTGAAACATCAGCCACAAATGCATTTCTTTTTTTTTTCAAAAAGGATATTCTTTTAATTTGATTTTTTAATTTAAGTATAGGTGATTTACAATATTGTTAGTTTCAGGTGTACAGCAAAGTGATTTAGTTACATATATTTTCAGATTTTCCATTACAGGTTATTACAAGATAGTAACTATAGTTCCCTGTGTCACACAGTAAATCCTTGCTGCTTATCTATTTTATGTATAGTAGTATGTACCTGTTAACTCCATACTCCTTATTTATCTCTCCCCCTCCTCCCTTTCACCCTTTGGTAACCATAAGTTTGTTTTCTATCTGTGAGTTTGTTTTGTATATAGATTCATTTGTATTATTTTTTAGATTCCACATATAAGTAGTATCATATATTTGTCTTTCTATGACTTATGCCACTTAGTATGATATTCTCTAGGTCCATCCATGTTGCTGCAAATGGCAACATTTCAATCTTTTTTATGGTCGAGTAATATTCCATTGTATATATACTACATCTTCTTAAACCAATTGTCTGTTGATGGGCACTTGGGTTGTTTCCATGTCTTGGCTATTGTAAATAGCGCTCCTATAAACATTGGGGTACATATATCTTTTTGAATTAGTTTCTTTTCTGGATACATGTCCAGAAGTGGGATTGCTGGATCATGTGGTAGCTCTATTTTTAGTTTAAGGAACCTCGATACTGTTTTCTGTAGTGGCTGCATCAATTTATATTCCCACCAACAGTGTAGGAAGATTCCCTTTTCTCCATACCCTCTCCAGCATTTGTTCCTTGTAGACTTTCTGATGATGGCCATTCTGACTAGTGTGAGGTGAGACTTCCACAAATGCATTTCTGAATGCTATCCCTAAGCCATTTCACAAATACCTGAGCAATGGTTTCAGTGGATAAAACAAAAATATGTACAAGGTCTTAGCAAATCAGTGGTACATCTCGTACCATGTCAAAACATCGTTCCCAAAACTCAGTAACAGAGCTTCACTATTTAAATAACATAAATCACATTTAAAAACAGAGGTATCTCACTTTATGAAATGCCTAAATTATTAACTCAAAATTCAAAATAATAAGTTGATTTTCAAATAAGTTTCCTGATTATTTAAAGTTTGCTAAGCATAAATATATTCAATAATCTTAAGATATTTTGTTAGACTCAAAATAGTATTCTCTTCCCAAAGCAAAATGCTTAGAGCTGTGACAAGAAATGAAAGACCAAACTATCAATTTTATTTAGAATAATAAATTTTGCTTTGATGAGTTCAAATATCAATATAGAGTAAACATATCGGTTAAGAATACAAACACAAAAACAGGTCGTTCTAGAACACCTGTGTTTTCACTCAATGCAACGTAAAATGTATACAAAAATTACACCTGATGTAAATATGATATCTTAACAGAGAAATACTTTTAAGTAGTTCAATTAATTTTGCAACCACAAAAAGGCAGTGAAATGCTAAACCACAAGTCCATTACATTAAAAACAAAAAAAGTGTCAGATAACTGGACAGCCAGGGAAAATTCTAATTCCTCTTGAAAACACTGGGAGGACACAGAGGAATACTTTGTGTAATGCCTCAAAACAACTCAGGGTCTTCATTAATCTAAGAATTTGGGAACAGAGAAACAAGTTTAGTCAGTGAACAGACTTGATTATTCGAGTGGCTTCTCCCTTTTGGTCATTATTTTAGCTAGCAGATGCTCTTAGTGAAAAGAAAACTTCTATCAGCAAGACTTTAAATGGGTTTTGGCTGGCAGAATTTCCAACATGGCAAATTACATTCATACCTAATTATGAATACTCCATAGTTTAGTTTTTAAACTTTCTCCAAAATGACACTAATTTAGAGTGAGTCCAAAATATAATGCAAGACTGCTTATAAAAAAAAGTCTATGCAATATTGTTTGAAAACAAGGGATATAAAAAGAAGCTGCAAGGCTTAATGGAAAAGACAGACTTTGCAGTTAACGTCATCTCAGTTTGAATTATGAAACAACCACTTTAGTTAGGTGACCTTGAACTTCAATGGCCTCACCTGTAAAATGGGTATCCTCATCTTTGCCTTACTAAACCTGACATCTTTGATAAAATATAAAGTATATAAAAATGGCTGGCATCTTGCCTGATATGTAATAAGTAGGTATGCATTCCTTAAGGTAGAAAACAGCAGCAGGATCATGAATTTGAAAACCACAGAGGTATATGTAAGTAGCTGTGAACAATTTTTTAAAGTTTGGGGTCCAAAATGACCCCAGAGGAGCAAAAGCCTGGTGGTAGGGAACACAGAAGTTCTTTGTTTTGGGCCACTGGGCTCTTAGCTATGTTACAACCATCACTACCACATAAAAACAGTTGTAGTGGTACATGCTGTTACATATTCTCAGAGCAAATAATCTGTCTCCTTTTCATTTGGACATGCTGAACTCTTAATACCTCACTGCCTTCCTCCTGGTTGAATAGAGGAGCCCCATGATTTCAAATTATAAACTGGAGCTCTGACAAATGGTTCCATAACCAAATGTAAGCCCTGTTCAAAATTTGTGCATTTTCTTTCAAAATATGCTTGGGCTGAGTTGGCTCATGGCCTCACAGAATGAGCAGGTACCTAATAGGTGGGACTTCAGGGACAAAGAAGAAATCTCATGCTCTCTAAAACATTTCCACATTGTCTTATTGGTACTGGAAGTTCTTTTAACTGGAACAAAGCATTCTATTTTGTACTTGGTGCTAACAATTAATATACGTGTTGTAAGTAATACACTGACTTACGTTCAAAGTGAAGGATAGGAATCCTTTCCTTAAGGTCTAAGTGATAGGATGAGAAAGGAGAGAGGAGGGATTGAAAAATAAAAATGGACGAAAGAGATAATGCACAAAATAATAGAGACCAAGAAAAAAATTTCATCTCCTTCACAGTTTTGCCTGAGATAGAAATGGTGGTATGGAACTCGTTTTAACCAGAGCTGCAAACTGGCAAACCCTTGAAAAACTTTCTTGAAAAATGATCAACAATACAAAGTATGGTACTATTTATATAAAACACATACACACAAAGCAACACCATATGTTTTCTGTGTGTGTGTGTGTCTGTATGTATGTGTGTGTGTGTGTGTATATATATGTGTATATATATATATATATATATATATATATATATAAATATAAAATATCAAATCCAGGTCTGGAGGATATATACCAAACTGATAACAATGTATTTTATTTCCCGGAGAAGTAGATTTGAGGATAGATCAACTTATCTGGAAATACTTTACTTTCTTTGGAGATGTAGTCATATACTGCTGTGTAACATACATTTTAATAATTGAATAAATAAAATTAAAGAAAAATCATCTAAGATGTGTCAACTCAACTATTAGAAAATTCCACCATTAGGTATCACAATATGCAAAGAATTCTAAACAAAGCCCTTCCTAACTAATATCTACTTAATAAATTTTATTCAGTACTGACAACATGCATAAAATGATCAATGTATGTATGACACTTATAGGTGAATATAAACCTGGGGGAGCTACTGACCCTAATTCTCTGGCTTAGACTCATACAGCCTAATAAATATCATTCCAGAGTTTACAAAAGACGAGAGCAGATTCTACTCAAGAGGAGAGCAGATTCTACCTCACTCCACTCCATCCCGCTTTCCCCGGTTCTTAAACTTTCAGAACTGACTTACGAGGTAATTACAGCAGCCAGATATCAAACCTGTAGACAAAAGTGAAGGGCTAATCTTACTACGCCAATTTTATAAAATTATGTCAAATTCAGCATCTAAATTCCATAATCTCCAGATGTAAAGTACAGAGGCATAAGATGAAGCACAGCTTGTCACAGAATTTGCCTAGGATTTGCCTAGGATGTAAGCACCTAAAGGAAGCTAACTTACTGGAAGTAATAAGATGATAAGAACGCTAAAGTCTGAACTTCTAAACATAATTAAAATAGTTTGTCATTATTTCCTTGATCCTATAGGGACTAACTACTTCATTTATATTTTTTAAACATTTTTCACCACTGGGGAAATTAATGTATGTTTTGCTAAAACAGTGTAGCTATTTTTGAACACAGCTGGTATCTTCAGCCTTGCAGCAATTAAAGTTTCTTTCTATTACAAAAGGAACCTCTGAGCCTGAAGACATTTTTATACAGCTGGATCTCAGCATGTACGATGAAAATATACGAAAGCAAGAGAATCAGATTCTGAAAAGAGTGAACTAGCATAGGTTTGGATGACAAACCAGGACTCTGTAACTCTATAGCATTTACGAAAAGAATTTGCCGTTCTGGCAGAACAGTCTCATGAGCTGCACTTTTTCTTTTAATTCTTCTATTTCTGTAGAGAAAACCATGGACAGAGAGATTACAAATGAAACCCGACAACCACCTGATGAAATAATTACACAACAATATATTGGAGGCAAGATGTCCTGAAAAGAATCCTGACATTGAGAGGTAAGAGGATACTATTTTCAATAATTTTATTTACAATTATATAAAGGGATGAGAATAGACTCATCCAGTTTGACAGACTACATGAAATCAGTTTGTCTAGAGATGATCTGTGATGACACACTGAAAAACCAATCAGATTTAGAAAAATGTGTCAAGGAACAATTGCTCAAAATGTGGTTAGTTAAAAATCAATAACAGGTTTTCAGAAGAATTCTCAGCAGTAAAAAAGGTATAAAAAAGCAGAATATGGTCAGGATAGAGATTCCCAAAGTGAAGTATAAATAACTCAGAGAATTATAAATTTGTGGAATGAACACATGGGCTTTATATGCAGACAGTTCAGAATCTCAGCATTGGCGGCTCACTAGCAGTGTGACCCTGGGCAAGTTGCCTGACCTTCTGAGCTTCACTTTCTTCATTTATAAAATGGGTGTAATAATGCCCACCATGAAGTGCTGCTGTAAAGATTAGTAATCATGCTGCCCGGCACAGAGCAGGCTCTCAGTCAATGGACATGGACAATCTTTCATGGGCAGAAAGATGAGGTGGTGTCAACATATCTAAGCTCACTCAGCCAACGAGTAACAGAACAAGGTCCCACCATCCACCGCTGCTGGTCCCAAGTCAGGGCGATTTCCTCTGTACATCCAATCTGTCCCTCAGTCACCTTCTTACTCAAAGGAACAGAAATGAATGTAATACTACAATAAAAAACTATGTAGCATTATTAGAGTATTTAAAAATAAACTACAACTAAGGAATTTGGTTCAGATATTAGTTTTTAAAGTTGCTAGTCAATTTAGGGCTTCCCTGGTGGCGCAGTGGTTAAGAATCCGCCTGCCAATGCAGGGGACACGGGTTCAAGCCCTGGTCCGGGAAAATCCCACATGCCGCGGAGCAACAAAGCCCGTGCACCACAACTACTGAAGCCCGCGCGCCTAAAGCCCATACTCTGCAACAAGAGAAGCCACCGCAATGAGAAGCCCGCGCACTGCAACAAAGAGCAGCCTCCGCAAGCCGTAACTAGAGAAAGCCCGCGCGCGGCAACGAAGACCCAACTCAGCCAAAAATAAATAAAATAAAATAATTAATTAATTAATAATTAAAAAAAGGTTGCTAGTCGATTTAAAATTCCTGACAGTTTTATGTAAAACACTGAAACAAACTGTCACATGGCCTTAATTAGGAATTCTTTTAAATTTCTAAGACTTCATAAGAAAGCTCATTTTTGTATGACATGGTAATTTGCAATGGTGTTGTTTAAGACCTTTTAGAAAAATAAGTTTATCCAAAAATAAAATTCAGAGTAACGTATACATAGTTTCATATTCTTTAAAACAGTACAGCACACTAAGAAAAAAGTCAATGATATTTTATATATGTGAAATAAAAAACAACCAGTCATTCATTGTTAGTTATGGTTCACCATGCATTGCTGGGCAGAAACGTCTCCTGGTTGCTTTGCAGGATTTCGTGAGATGCTTGCCTTGTTCCCCCTTTGCTTTGTTTCAGATGATGTGGACACCTAGAAGTGTCTCATCTTCTAGGAGTTCAGTGCCTGATTTTATAACTCAAAGTGGCTGACTCTCACTGCTGTTGCAGAGATGCAGAATAACTAGAATGCATGAGAAGGAACATTTTGGATCACCTTTACTCAGCCAGGGTCACCTGTCTGTGCTTATGACCAAAGCAACTTAAATGCCAAAGCACTTCCTATTAGACTTTGTCATTCCCACACTCAGCCTCCCCAGCAAGATGCCACTGGAATGCATTCCCAAAATGCAGACGATTATGTCCTTATTTGTCCGCATTTTTCCCACAGCTTCTTTACAAAAATAGCTGCTACTTCTCTATAATCTATTTGCAACCTCCTATTCCCTTTTTTTCAATACTAATAAATAGAGTAATTCATACTCTGTTCATGGAGATGAATTCTCTTAAGTGTCAAAAAAGCACACCGAAGTGAATGGTACAGACTAAGATATTACAAAAAGAATCTTGCCTTGAGAAGGATTACTTAAGTAAAGTGGCATGAAATTATTGAAACAGAATATGTCATTTGCTTATTCTATTATTGATTAAAACCTATTGAGAGGGCTTCCCTGGTGGCGCAGTGGTTGAGAGCCCGCCTGCCGATGCAGGGGACGTGGGTTCGTGCCCCAGTCTGGGAAGATCCCACATGCCGCAGAGCGGCTGGGCCCGTGAGCCATGGCCGCTGAGCCTGCGCTCCGCAACGGGAGAGGCCACAACAGTGAGAGGCCCGCGTACCACCAAAAAAAAAAAAAAAAAAAAAAAAAAAAGCTATTGAGAGTAATGGATATATTTTCAAATAAAAAGTAGATCACTGAAAAAACAAATTCCCCCTCATGAAAATGGAATGGAATGATAATAATTAAAACAAAGTATTAAGTACTTTAAAATTTGATATTAATGAAACAAAACACTTTGCTTACTTTTTCAAAAATCAATCTTAGTTACACTGAGGTAAACTCAAATATCATCTAGTCTGACACCAATCATTTTTTTAAACTTAAGTATATTTTATACCCAGAGAAATTCAAGAGATGACATTTTTTGCTCAGTTTCACCTGATTGCTAAGTAGCAACAAATCTAAGCAATCTTTCTTCATCATTTGAACTTTCTAATCTCAGAATTTTTTTTCATTTGGTATGTTGAACACCGTGATCTGTAAGGTGACTACTTTTTTATTTATTTATTTTTTTTTGATCTAAGGTGACTACTTTAAAATACTACTGCTCACACATAGGCAATAGGGCCCATTAGATGTTAGCTGGACAACATCAACTCTCCTCAGGCTTCTTAAGTGGGGGAAAAAAAATGTGAGGACAGAAACAGAATTGCTTAGAACTGTTAAGCTTGTCTTTAACACATTGTCTGTCTTCTATAGCATGTTTGGAAGTGCATGGAATGACTAGACAGAGTGTAAAATGAAGAGATATTTCATACTGTGATATTTGGAGATAGTCTAACAAAAAGTTCCATTCGGATAAGACATTTACAAATGTACAAAGAAATATGATGAGCATTTTGGTGGATAAACAAATAGATGATTTAATGAGGTGTAAGAGATGCCCCCTACTTGCAAGAAGAGTAAGCGGTTCAGAAATTTAAAATAGCAGTATTATATCTGACAGGCAAAAACAAAGGTAGACTATAAAGGGTTGTGGGAGAATGACTGCTACTTAGATGCAAAGATGATGGAAACAGGAATTCGAAATTCTATCTCTAAAATAGTATAAATATTTCTCGATTAGATGGAGTAAATTGGATTCTGATTTTTGTCAAACGTCGGTGCATTAAGAAGATCTGTTAAATGGGTAATATGAAATTCAGTGCACATGGAGCGTATCACTCTTAAACTTGTTTAGCAAAAGACAAAGTGGAAAAAATGGGAGTCATATTAATTAACATCCTGTTTACATTGTGACTGTCAATTCTAACCATTTGTTTCACTAAATTCTGCTACTTCAGTTAGTCTTAATGTTTATTAGCAAGTCATAATATATTTGCAATTAATTATCTTGATATTTTAAAGTTTTATATTTTATATTATGAACATGGTTCAGGAAAGACTTTCAAATAATAAATTCATGTTTTAATTAGAAATAGATGCTCTTTAATATAGAATACAAAAAGGTCACACTAACTGAGGGTTATTTTAATTAGTCTTCTCTCTTCTCTTTGTTGGATCCTACTTAGTTATTCTTTGCTCTAAAACATATTATACAAATGCATTTGAATTAGACTATCAAATCAAAAAGATACAAGAGAAATAATTAAGTACAAGCTGAAATTTGACAGTAGAGAATCACTGAAAAGTTAAAACAATGTTATAAAACCAAAATTTAGAAAAAAGTTTTACAATGTAATAGATTTTTTAAAAAGCAATTGTGTTTAACCTTATTGAAAGATGAACTATTACTAAAGTAGTTTTCTATAAATAATATTTGAAGCTTTTTAAAGTAATGACTCCAAATCTGTATCTTCAGCCTAAGCCTCTTTCTGGAGCCCCAGAGCCATATTTTCAGTTGGCTATAAAACAGTTCTACCTGAATGACCCATAGGCACCTCAAACTCAAGATTTCAAAAACTAAATTTTTCCATTTTGCAATCTGCTTTTCTCTTCATGTTTCCCATCCTGGTTAATGGTAATCAATTGCCTATTTTGTAGTCAAACTATCTAAAATCTACATCTATAGGCTAGAAATAAAAGTGGATTTTATGAAATATTCCTAGTTTTACTTTTGGTATTTTCCAGAACCCCCTCCAAATTTTGTTGACCAACTGTTTCCCTGAGTAAATGAGTGAGAAGGTAATGCGTGCTGATGCACATTCAAGTGGAGAGAAAATCCTTCACTTTTAATCCATGGGCTCCTCTTCAACTTAGAGGATAAGTTAAACGGTCAAAATCTTAATAAGAGGAGGTAGGAGGGAGAAGGAGAGAGGAAGGACATAGAAGAAACTGTCAACGTACGATCAATTCTTGGACGGGGGCGGGGCGGGGGGGCACAGACACCTGCCTCTGTATTCACTCTTGTCTTCATCTCCATTACTTCAATCAATTCTGTCATCTCATCCAGGCCTGCCCTCTTCAAGTTAGGCATACATTTCAAAGGAATTCCCTTATTTCTCCTAATCCCCAACTTCTAATTTCTTCCATGCCTTAATTTTACCCACCTTCTTTAAATAAAAGGGATACAATAAATGCCAATTAGGGTGTTAGTGATTCATAGTAGTTTAATGGTTGCTCCTCCAGGTAGGACTTGGAAGACAAAGTAGATGGCCAACACTTAAAACCTAAAGGCAAAGACCTTGAACTCTGAAAGTTAAAAGCAAGGCTATCAGCACAGTGGGCCTCCTGGTGCCCCCAAACCTCACTGTCTATGACAGTTTCCTCAGAGACTGTTCCTATATGGAAGCAAACCAAGGTATCTACATTCAGTCAGAAACTGGAATGCAGACGCTCCTTTTAGGAATAAGAGGGACCCCATCATCCTCATCTTCTGTTGAAGATTTTTTAAAGAAGAAATTCATATTTCAAAAAAGTCTTTTCTTCCCAGTTGCGCATTTAAATTCCATTGAGTCAGTCTATCTAACCATAACTACACACATCTGTGCCTCAGAAAATCCCCTAAGCCTTTGTTGAGGACAAGCTAAGCGAGTAGGTTTGCTTCCCTTTATTCTTTCTGTCTTTGTAGCAGAAGTTTGTATAATAAGGAAGGTGCCTCTGAAATCCAGCTTTCATCATGTGACAGGTTTCACGACATGCTGTGCAGGTGTGATTTCAAGGTCCAGAAGAGCGGCTTCCTTCCGCCCCCAGGAATATACTCCACTTACTATGGTTTTCTCTTTGTTTCTTTTTTGACCACATCTTTAAGACCATGAAGGAAGTATAAATGCATAAATTCTGGGAATGAAAAAGCCAACTCTGGGGAAAGGGAGTAAATCCACAACCACTGTACTGGGTAAAACAGAGACCTGAAATTGTACCTAGTATTGCTAATTTGCTCATTCAGTGCCATTTTCCCAAAGACACCTCTGACTTTAACAAAATGTTGATAATAAAAGTGGTAATAAGTAACAACAGTGACAACATTATGTAACAAATGATGACAGTCGAATTTTTGTGCCAGCCATTATCCTAGGCACTTTATATTAATTAATCCTCACAAAAACATTTAACCCTCAGGACAAATAGTAGGTACTATTATTATCCCCACTTTATAAATGAGGAGGCTGAGGTTTAAAGAGGATAAAAAACTTGCCCAGGGAAATCGACAGAACTGACATTATATAATGGTATCACTCAACCTTGCCCCTATCACTTTCAAAATCCAACTTTTAAAGCTGTCATTTAAAATAGCATTGGATAGCAGCTCCTGAAGCAACCTTTACTAACCTCCACTGAAATATAAAGACACATATGAAATGGAAAATCACAGCCCTGCTGTGAACAGGAAATTCAAAGCAGAAATACAAATTGAAATAAAAATGAGAAAAAAGTACTCACTCTCACAAGTAACTGGGAAATATAAATTTAAAATATATCATTTTTAATCCATTAGATTCAAAAAGTTAAAAACATTGATAACATCAATTACTGGTTAGAATGCTAGAAAATGGACCCTTTCATGCTGATAGAAATATAAAATGATGAAGCCTTTGATTAAGCAGTTTTGAAGTATCTATCAAAATTTTAAATACTTCACATCAACTCACATCAACTTGGCTCACATCAACTCATTCCTCAGGTCTTACTTTCACTGACTTTTCACACAATATAGGGTTTTTTTAAGTGTCTTCACTGTAACACACCAGGCGGTAGACACAGGAGTTTCATAGAACTACCCAAACTGGGTAAGTTTCCATGTTCTATGCTCATCACACAGAGTGCCTCCATGAGTGGAACACTTATCACAACTGAAATTAATGTGGAAAGCAACATTCATGAGCATCACTTCCTCACAGAAAGAACATCTATAGTGGTGAGGAAGGAATTCTTCTTAAGTAGGCAAATGATAAGGATGCCTGATGGCAACCGTGGGATTTTACATTATTCTGGAATTTCTGTTAAATACAATGAGCTATAAAGGCTGGAAATGAGACAATGAGACAACACTGTGATCTGGCAGGAAGTTGCCCCAAGGAAGTAATCTGAATCACACACAAGATTTAGTTATAAGAATGTTTCAAATCCAAAAATGGGCAGAAGACCTAAATAGACATTTCTCCAAAGAATATATACAGATTGCCAACAAACACATGAAAGGATGCTCAACGTCACTAATCATTAGAGAAATGCAAATCAAAACTACAATGAGGTATCACCTCACACCGGTCAGAATGGCCATCTTTAAAAAATCTACAAACAATAAATGCTGGAGAGGGTGCGGAGAAAAGGGAACCCTCTTGCACTGTTGGTGGGAATGTAAGTTGATACAGCCACTATGGAGAACAGTATGGAGGTTCCTTAAAAAACTAAAAATAGAACTACCATATGACCCAGCAATCTCACTACTGGGCATATACCCTGAGAAAACCATAATTCAAAGAGTCATGTACCACAATGTTCATTGCAGCTCTATTTACAATAGCCAGGACATGGAAGCAACCTCAGTGTCTACTGACAGATGAATGGATAAAGATATGGCACATATATACAATGGAATATTAGCCATAAAAAGAAACGAAATTGAGTTATTTGTAGTGAGGTGGATGGAACTAGAGTCTATCATACAGAGTGAAGTAAGTCAGAAAGAGCAAAACAAATACCATATGCTAACACATATATATGGACTCTTAAAAAAAAAAAAAAAAAAGGTTCCGATGAACCTAGGGGCAGGACAGGAATAAAGACGCAGACGTAGAGAATGGCCTTGAGGACACGGGGAGGGAGAAGGGTAATCTGGGACGAAGTGAGAGAGTGGCATGGACATATATACACTACCAAATGTAAAATAAATAGCTAGTGGGAAGCAGCCGCATAGCACAGGGAGATCAGCTCGGTGCTTTGTGACCACCTAGAGGGGTGGGACAGGGAGGGTGGGAGGGAGGGAGATGCAAGAGGGAGGGGATATGGGGTTATATGTATACATATAGCTGATTCACTTTGTTATACAGCAGAAACTAACATAATATTGTAAAGCAAGTATACTCCAATAAAGATGTTTAAAAAAAATGTAAAAAAAAAAAAAAAGAATGTTTCACACACAGTATTATTTATATCGGGACAAAATTAGGGGCAATCCACATCCCAAAAACTTGACAAATGGTAAAATGAATTATATAATATACTCTATAGTATAATAATATTATGTCATAAAATTCAAGGTTTGGGGGCATATTTAATGACAAAAGAGTATAAGATTATAATTTATATATATGAAAATAATTTTCTACTAAATGTTTAGAAAACTAAATTGCGGACTTATAGGTAATTTTTACACTATTACTTAAAATTTTCAGTCTTTTCCAAACTCTGTAAAATATATTGCTTTTACAATACAGAACAGTTTAAAACTCTAATCTCACAGAAAGGTTGAAAAGATTAAAATTATAAAAAGATACCTTCTAAAATTGTTAAAATTAAAAAGACTGACAATACCAAATGTGGAGCGGATTTAGAGCAAGGGGAATTTCCATACATTGCTAATGGGAATATAAAATGGGAATATAAAATACAATAACAACCACTTTGGAAAATGGTTTGGCAGCATCTTATGAAAGTTAAAAACACATCTGCCCTATGACCAAGCAATCCTAATCGTAGGTGAAAGAAAAACATTTGATTGCAAAAAAAAACTTGTATAAGAATGTTCACAGTGGCCACCGCCACCGCGCACGTGGGAGCCGTGACTGATAACGAAGTCATACGGAAGCGTCTCCTCATTGATGGAGATGGCACTGGAGATGATGGGAAAATTAATCTGCTAGCGAAAAGTTTCATTAAGTGTCACAACTCTGGATCCCAGGAAGAGGGATACAGCCAGTACCAACGTATGCTGAGCGCACTGTCCCAATGTGAATTTTCAATGGGCAAAAGTTTGCTGGTATATGATATGAATCTCAGAGAAATGGAAAATTATGAAAAAATTTACAAAGAAATAGAAGGTAGCATTGCTGGAGCACATGAAAAAATCGCTGAGTGCAAAAAGCAAATTCTTCAAGCAAAATGAATGCAAAAAGATAGCCAAGAACATGATGCACTGGCAAAAGTGATTCTGTGTCATCCAGACACGCATGAGACATTAAAGGAACTACAGGCTCTGGGAAAGGAATTAGAGCATCTTTCACATATTAAATGAAGTATTGAAGATAAGCTGGAATTGAGAAGGAAACAGTTTCACGTTCTTCTTAGCACCATCCATGAACTTCAACAAACACTGGAAAACGATAAAAAGCTTTCAGAGGTAGAAGAAGCTCAAGAAACAAGAATGGAAACCAATCCTAAACCACAGACCAACTAATCACTCACCATTCCCAAGAATACTGAAGTAGCAACATGATCTTAGTGTGTTCAGAATTTGTTGTGCTCTTGAGATATTTAAAGTTTGGGCAATGAACTACTTTGCCTTTAAATATTAATGCAAAGTTCATTCATATTTCTTCACATAAAGGAAGATGACTTCATTGTATATTTGTTTATATTGAAATGCCTTTCTTATACTTAAAAGTAGGAAGCGACATCCAAAAATGTTTAATAAAATGCTTTCAAGTCGAAAAACAAAAAAGAATGTTCACAGCAACTTGATTTATAATAATCAAAAAGGAGAACAACACAAATATCCATCCAACAGGAAAATGAATAAACAAATTATAATAATATTCTTACAATGAAATACCACTCAGAAATAGAAGGGGAAAAGTGGTGATTCACACAGTCAATATGAATCTCAAAGATTATACAGTATATATTAAAGAAGCCAGATACAAAAGAGAACACACTGCATGATTCCATTTATATGGAGTTCTAGAACAGACAAAACTAATCTACAGTGATAGAACTCTGAGAGGGAGGTGTGGGGATTGACTGGGAAAGGGCAAGAGACAACTCTCTGGGGAGAATGAAAACTTCTACATCTTGAAAAAGGCATAGATTACATGGGTGTATGCATTTGTCAAACACACTGCACTGTACAATTAATATTCATGCGTTTCACTCTATGTAAATTGTACCTTCATAAAAATAAATAAATAACAAAAGATTTGAAACTCACACTAAGGTGGATAAAGATAAAAATCAACAGACCTTTTATTACTCCTCAAATCTCATGAAATTGGTGCCACCAATTTGCAAGACCTAATCACACAAAGGGTAAACTCACAAAGAAAGCAATAGTATATAACTTTCTGGTACTTCTACCATTTGTACCTTCAATTTGTATATTCTATTAATTTACATTTAAGCCAATGACATTTCCATACTTCCCATTCATTTACTTCTATCGGATCACTTTGCAAAGATGGAAGAGAGCCCTACAAGAAAGGGAGCAAGAAATTGACAGGAAGCTCAGAGTTCTCTACCCACACTCCAAGAAACAGGAATATCAAACATAGGGTGGTAATTAAATATGTAAGCTGTTAAGGAGAAGTGGTACATATATGCAATGGAATATTACTCAGCCATAAAAAGAATGGAATGATGCCATTTGCAGCAACATGGATGGACCTAGAGATTATCACACTAAGTGAAGTAAGTCAGACAGAGAAAGACAAATGCCATGTGGAATCTAAAAAATGATACAAATCAACTTATTTACAAAACAGAAATAGACTCACAACATAGAAAACAAACTTATGGTTACCACAGGGGAAAGACGGGGGAGGATAAACTAGGAGGTTGGGATTCACATACATGCTACTATATATAATAAAATAGATAATCCACAAGGACCTACTGAATAGCACAGGGAACTATACTCAATACTCTGTAATAACCTATATTGGAAAAGAATCTGAAAAAGAATAGATATGTGTATATCTGAAAGAATAGATATATGTACATCTGAAACTAACACAACATTGTAAATCAACTATATTCCAATATAAAATAAAAATTTTTTAAATAGGTAAGCTCTGAAGTCTTTATGATCTTTATGAGCTGAGTTTTGCTTACTGGCTCTGTGTCTTTGGGTAAACTTTATTAGTATTAGTTTATTCTATTTATTCTATTATTAGTCTAATAAATAATATTTTATTATTTATTCTATTCAATAAAATCTATTAAAAATTCAAGTTAAATTCAATTCTTTAAGAATACACTATTTACAGGAAAAGGTACCATAACTATATAAAACATATATGCCTGCTAATTTCTCATTGCACACAAAAAATTATTTTGAAAATAGTGTCTAGAAATCTACTGCTAAGTTCTGATTCTGTTCTTCTTAGGTAGAAACAATTTTGTCATTCAATGAGTTCCTGAATTCATTTCTGATATGAGTAAGTTTTTGCTAATATATTTCAATTATGTTTAAATTTGAAATAACATTTTGTATGGCCTCTCAAAAATCACTTTTTTTCTGGCCTCAGAAAATGCCTTTTTCCAAAAGGGCACCATAAAAACAAACAGAGCAACAAAAACCCCATTTGCTATTATTAAAACTGACAGAAGATTTTGTTGTATTATCTCCCCTATTTTATCTACCAACTTAAAATATCACTACGGATACGAAAAAGTTGTTTATTTGTCTTATAAGAACAAAATGTATCTATTTGCTGGTAAACATTCAGATCAATTCACATGAGAATCTGTTCATATTACCTACTTGTTTACAAGTGGTTTTGGCAGACACATTTTTATAGTAACCCAATATAAGAAGAAAACAGGCTTGAATATCGATAACAACATTGTATTACAACCATCAAACTTGCTAAGAGACTAGAACTTAATGAGTCTAACCACTAAAAAAAGACAATTCATGTGATGTGATAGAGGTGCTAATTATCACTACAATAGCAGTCATACTACAATATACAAATGTATCAAAAAACATATACACCTTAAATTTATACAATGTTGTATGTCAAATCTATTTCAATTAAAAAATAGGCTAGGGCTTCCCTGGTGGCACAGTGGTTGAGAGTCCGCCTGCTGATGCAGGGGACACGGGTTCGTGCCCCGGTCCAGGGAGATCCCACATGCCGCAGAGCATCTAGGCCCATGAGCCATGGCCGCTGAGCCTGCGCGTCCGGAGCCTGTGCTCCGCAACAGGAGAGGCCACAGCAGTGAGAGGCCCGCGTACCGCAAAAAAAATAAATAAATAAAAAATAGGCTAGAACTTGAGCTCGTCAATTACAAGACAATTACATACAGTGTTTTTGCTTTATATCATTAAAATGACCATATTCACATGTCTAGTCATGAATATGAATGGACTACATGCCAGATAAAATTTTTAAAATTCTGAAATATATATATGGAAATCCATGAGAACATCCACAGTGTATGTTCTCAAGAAAATAAAATATAGTCATTAAAACAGAGTTGACCCATTACTGCTAAATCAGTTCAAAAACTGTCTAAACTATAACCAAACTCTCCTGTTTCTCAACGTCTGCTTTTGGAAGGCAAGCAAACTCTCACCATATGCCTGTGGTCTGAAAGCACATATCATGAAGGCTGTTCTCAAAGACTTGGAAAATTTACAAAGATTTTGTGACTTCCAGACTCACAGAGAGCTGTAAATAGATAGAACTTATTTTAAGGCATTTCAACATCAGTTCTCCTGATACCAGCAGAATAAATAAATCAGAGCAAATGGACATCAAAATAATTAGATTACTTTCCCTTCCTGTATCTTAAAATATAAATCCTTCAGGTGATTCAAGTTTTGGATAAAGACTTAGAACAAGCGTTTTCTTATCTAAATTATTCCTCAGTGGTACACAGTAAGTCTGCCCCTCTTCTTCACATCCTTTCTCTGGAATACCTATTTCATTCCCACAGCATCAGTGAATACCCCATCGTGGTAACTCAAATCTATCTCTAGCTCTGACCTCTCTTCTGAGCACCACTCCAGGATTCTCCAGCTAGGGTTCATGGATGATTTAATCTCAGCATGTCCAAAACCAAACTCACCTTTGTCCATCCAAACCTATTCCTTCAAAATACCCTCTCTTTGTTAATGGCTTCAAAAAGCACGCAGAAAATCACATTACAATCTTGAGAGTCATCCTAGACTCTTCTTTCTCTCTTTCACCACTGCCAATACCATTTCTTTTTTTTTTAACATCTTAATTGGAGTAAAATTGCTTTACAATGGTGTGTTAGTTTCTGCTATATAACAAAGTGAATAAGCTATACATATACATATATCCCCATACCTCCTCTCTCTTGTGTCTTCCTCCCACCCTCCCTATCCCACCCATCTAGGTGGTCACAAAACACCAAGCTGATCTCCTAAGTGTCGATGGACAATTAGGTTGCTTCCATGTCCTGGCTATTGTAAGTAGTGCTGCAATGAACACTGTGGTACATGACTCTTTTTGAATTATGGTTTTCTCAGGATATATGCCCAGCACTGTAATTACCGGGTCATATGGTAGTTCTATTTTTAGTTTTTTAAGGAACCTCCATACTGTTCTCCATAGTGGCTGTATCAATTTACATTCTCACCAACAGTGCAAGAGGGTTCCCTTTTCTCCACACCCTCTCCAGCATTTATTGCTTGTAGAGTTTTTGAAGATGGACATTCTGACCATCTGTGTGAGGTGATACCTCATTGTAGTTTTGATTTGCATTTCTCTAATGATTAGAGATGTTGAGCATCTTTTCATGCGTTTGTTGGCAATCTGTATATATTCTTTGGAGAAATGTCTACTTAGGTCTTCTGCCCATTTTTGGATTGGGTTATTTGTTCTTTTGATATTGAACTGCATGAACTGCTTGTAAATTATGGAGATTAATCCTTTGTCAGTTACTTCATTTTCAAATATTTTCTCCCATTCTGAGGGTTGTCTTTTCATCTTGTTTATGGTTTCCTTTGCTGTGCTAATAAAGCTTTTAAGTTTCATTACGTCCCATTTGTTTATTTTGGTTTTTATTTCCACTTCTCTAGGATGTGGGTCAAAAAGGATTTTGCTGTGATTTATGTCATAGAGTGTTCTGCCTATGTTTTCATCTAAAAGTATTATAGTGTCTGGCCTTACATTTAGGTCTTTAATACATTTTGAGTTTATTTTTGAGTATGGTGTTAGGGAGTGTTCTAATATCATTCTGTTACATGTGGTTGTCCAGTTTTCCCAGCACGACTTATTGAAGAGGCTGTCTTTGCTCCACTGTATATTCTTGCCTGCTTTATCAAAGATAAGGTGACCATACGAGCGTGGGTCTATCTCTGGGCTTTCTATCCTGTTCCATTGATCTATATTTATGTTTTTGTGCCAGTACCATGCTACCTTGATTACTGTAGCTCTGTAGTATAGTCTGAAGTCAGGGAGCCTGATTCCTCCAGCTACGTTTTTCTTTCTCAAGATTACTTTGGCTATTCGGCGTTTTTTGTGTTTCTATACAAATTGTGAAATTTTTTGTTCTAGTTCTGTGAAAAATGCCATTGGTAGTTTGATAGGGATTGCAATGAATCTGTAGATAGCTTTGGGTAGTAGAGTCATTTTCACAATGTTGATTCTTCCAAGCCAAGAACATGGTATATCTCTCCATTTGTTTGTATAATTTTTAATTTCTTTCATCAGAGTCTTATAGTTTTCCGCATACAGGTCTTTTGTCTCCTTAGGTAGGTTTATTCCTAGATATTTTATTCTTTTGGTTGCAATGGTAAATGGGAGTGTTCCCTTAATTTCTCTTTCAGATTTTTTCATCATTAGTGTATAGGAATGCAAGAGATTTCTGCGTATTGATGGTGTATCCTGCTACTTTACCAAATTCATTGATTAGCTCTAGTAGTTTTCTGCTGGCATCTTTAGGATTCTCTATGTATAGTATCATGTCATCTGCAAACAGTAACAGCTTTACTTCTTTTCCAATTTGGATTCCTTTTATTTCTTTGTCTTATCTGATTGCTGTGGCTAAAACTTCCAAAACTATGTTAAATAACTGTCATGAGTGGACAACCTTGCTGTGTTCCTGATCTTAGAGGAAATGGTTTCAGTTTTTCACCACTGAGAATTATGTTGGCTGTGGGTTTGTCATATATGGCCTTTATTATGTTGAGGTAAGTTCCCTCTATGCCTACTTTCTGGAGGGTTTTTATCATAAATGGGTGTTGAATTTTGTTGAAAGCTTTTTCTGCATCTATTGAGATGATCAGATGGTTTTTCTCCTTCAATTTGTTAATATGGTTTATCACATTGATTGATTTGCGTATACTGAAGAATCCTTCCATTCCTGGGATAAACCCCACTTGATCATGATGTATGATCCTACTATTGTGCTGTTGGATTCTGTTTGCTAGTATTTTGTTGAGGATTTTTGCATCAATGTTCATCAGTGTTATTTGCCTCTAGTTTTTTTCTTTGTGACATCTTTGTCTGGTTTTGGTATCAGAGTGATGGTGGCCTCGTTTGGGAGCCTATGGTCTGCAACGGGAGAGGCCACAACAGTGAGAGGCCCACGTACCACAAAAGAAAAAAAGAAGAGCAGGGGAGCTTCAAGATGGCGGAAGACTAAGACGTGCAGATCACCTTCCTCCCAAAAATTACATCAGAAATAGATATACATGTGGAACAACTCCTATAGAACACCTACTGAATGCTGGCAGAAGACCTCAGACCTCCCAAAAGGCAAGAAACTCCCCACGTACCTGGGTAGGGTAAAAGAAGAAAGAAAAAACAGAGACAAAGAATAGGGATGGAACCTGCACCAGTGGGAGGGAGCTGTGAAGGAGGAGAGGTTTCCACACACTAGGAAGCCCCTTCACGGGTGGAGACTGCGGGTGGCAGAGCGGGAAGCTTCGGAGCCACAGAGAAGAGTGCAGCAACAGGGGTGCAGAGGGCAAAGTGGAGAGATTCCCGCACAGAGGATTAGGGCCAACCGGCACTCACCAGCCCAAGAGGCTGCTCTGCTCACCTGCTGGGACGGGTCGGGGCTAGGAACTGAGGCTCGGGCTTCAGTCGGATGCCAGGGAGAGGACTGGGGTTGGTGGCATGAACATAGCCTGAAGACTAGCGCCACAGCTAGCCGGGAGGTAGTCCGGGAAAAGGTCTGGAGCTGCCGAAGAGGCAAGAGACTTTTTCTTCCCTCTTTGTTTCCTGGTGCGCGAGGAGAGGGGATTAAGAGCGCTGCTTAAAGGAGCTTCAGAGACGGGCACGAGCTGCGGCTATCAGCGCGGACCCCAGAGACACTAAGTAATACACTTGGTGGCTGCTGCAGCCACCAATAAGCCTGTGTGCAAGCACAGGTCACTATCCACAACTCCCTCCCGGGAGCCTGTGCAGCCCGCCAGTGCCAGGGTCCCATGATCCAAGGACAACTTCCCCGGTAGAACGCACAGCGCGCCTCAGGTTGGTGCAAAGTCACGGTGGCCTCTGCTGCCACAAGCTCATCCCGCATCCGTACCCCTCCCTCCCCATTGCCTGAGCGAGTCAGAGCCCCAGAATCAGCTGCTCCTTTAACCCCATCCTGTCTGAGCAAAGACCAGACATGCTCAGGTGACCTACACGCAGAGGCGGGTCCAAATCCAAAGCTGAACCCCAGGAGCTGTGCGAACAAAGAAGAGAAAGGGAAATCTCTGCCAGCAGCCTCAGGAACAGCGGACTAAATCTCCACAATCAACTTGATGTGCCTGCATCTGTGGAATACATGAATAGACAATGAATCATCCGAAATTGAGGAGGTGGACTTTGGGAGCAACGATATATGTATATATTTTTTCCCTTTTCCTCTTTTTGTGAGTGTGTATGTGTATGCTTCTGTGTGTGATTTTTGTCTGTATAGCTTTGCTTTTACCATTTGTCCTAGAGTTCTCTCTGTCCTTTTTTTTTATTACTTAAAAACTTTTTTTAACAATTATTTTTTATTTTAATAACTTTATTTTATTTTACATTATTTTATTTTATCTTCTTTCTTTCTTTCGTTTCTCCGTTTTATTCTGAGCCATGTGGATGAAAGGCTCTTGGTGCTGCAGCCAGGAGTCAGTGCTGTGCTTCTGAGGTGGGAGAGCCAACTTCAGGACACTGGTCCACAAGAGACCTCCCAGCTCCACGTAATATCAAACGGTGAAAATCTCCCAGAGATATTCATCTCAACACCAACACCCAGCTTCACTCAATGACCAGCAAGCGACAGTGCAGGACACCCTATGCCAAACAACTAGTAAGACAGGAACACAACCCCATCCATTAGCAGAGAGGCTGCCTAAAATCGTAATGAGGCCACAGACACCTCAAAACACACCACATGTGGACCTCCTCACCAGAAAGACAATACCCAGCCTCATTCACCAGAACACAGGCACTAGTCCCCTCCACCAGGAAGCCTACACAACCCACTGAACCAACCTTAGCCACTGGGGACAGACACCAAAAACAATGGAAACTATGAACCTGCAGCCTACAAAAAAGAGACCCCAAACACAGTAAGTGAAGCAAAATGAGAAGACAGAGAAACACACAGCAGATGAAGGAGCAAGGCAAAACCCCACCAGACCAGATAAATGAAGAGGAAATAGGCAGTCTACCTGAAAAAGAATTCAGAATAATGATGGTAAAGATGATCCAAAATCTTGGAAATAGAATGGAGAAAACACAAGAAATGTTTAATAAGGACCTAGAAGAACTAAAGAGCAAACAAAAAATGATGAACAACACAATAAATGAAATGTAAAAATCTCTAGAACGGATCAGTAGCATAATAACTGAGGCAGAAGAACGGATAAGTGACCTGGAAGATAAGATAGTGGAAATAACTACTGCAGAGCAGAAGAAAGAAAAAAGACTGAAAAGGATTGAGGACAGTCTCAGAGACCTCTGGGACAACATTAAACGCACCAACAATCAAATTATAGGGGTCCCAGAAGAAGAAGAGAAAAAGAAAGGGTCTGAGAAAATATTTGAAGAGATTATAGTTGAAAACTTACCTAATATGGGAAAGGAAATAGTTAATCAAGTCCAGGAAGCACAGAGAGTCCCATACAGGATAAATACAAGGAGAAACAGGCCAAGACACATATTAATCAAACTATCAAAAATTCAATACAAAGAACAAATATTAAAAGCATCAAGGGAAAAACAACAAGTAACACATAAGGGAATCCCCATAAGCTTAACAGCTGATCCTCCAGCAGAAACTCTGCAAGCCAAAAGGGAGTGGCAAGACATATTTAAAGTGATGAAAGAGAAAAACCTACAACCACGATTACTCTACCCAGCAAGGATCTCATTAAGATTTGACAGAGGAATAAAAAGCTTTACAGACAAGCAAAAGCTAAGAGAATTCAGCACCACCAATCCAGCTTTACAACAAATGCTAAAGGAACATCTCTAGACAGAAAACACAAGAGAAGGAAAAGACCTACAATAATAAACCCAAAACAATTAAGAAAATGGTAATAGGAACATACATATCGATAATTACCTTAAATGTAAATGGATTAAATGCTCCAACCAAAAGACACAGACTGGCTGGATGCATACAAACATAAGACCTGTATATATGCTGTCTACAAGAGAGCCATTTCAGACCTAGGGACACATACACACTGAAAGTGAGGGGATAGAAAAAAACATTCCATGCAAATGGAAATCAAAAGAAAGCTGGAGTAGCAATTCTCGTATCAGACAAAATAGACTTTAAAACAGAGACTATTACAAGAGACAAAGAAGGACACTATAAAATGATCAAGAGAATCAATCCAAGAAGAATATATAACAATGGTAAATATTTATGCACCCAACATAGGAGCACGTCAATACATAAGGCAAATACTAACAGCCATAAAAGGGGAAATCGACAGTAACAATCATAGACGGGGAATTTAACACCCCACTTTCACCAATGGACAGATCATCCAAAATGAAAATAAGGAAACACAAGCTTTAAATGATACATTAAACAAGATGGACTTAATTGATATTTATAAGACATTCCATCCAAAAACAACAGAATACACATTCTTCTCAATTGCTCATGGAACATTCTTCAGTATAGATCATATCTTGGGTAACAAATCAAGCCTTGGGTAACAAAGGCTTGGGTAACAAATCAAGCCTTGGTAAATTTAAGAAAATTGAAATCATATCAAGTATCTTTTCTGACCACAACGCTATGAGACTAGATATCAATAACAGGAAAAAGTCTGAAAGAAAAACAAACACATGGAGGCTAAACAACATACTACTTAATAACCAAGAGATCACTGAAAAAATCAAAGAGGAAATCAAAAAATACCTAGAAACAAATGACAATGAAAACAGAATGACCCAAAACCTATGGGATGCAGCAAAAGCAGTTCTAAGAGGGATGTTTATAGCTATACAATCCTACCTTAAGAAACAACTCAAATAAACAACCTAACCTTACACCTAAAGCAATTAGAGAAAGAACAGAAAACCCTCAAAGTTAGCAGAAGGAAAAAAATTATAAAGATCAGATCAGAAATAAATGAAAAAGAAATGAAGGAAACGAAAGCAAAGATCAATAAAACTAAAAGCTGGTTCTTTGAGAAGATAAACCGTTAGCCAGACTTATCAAGAAAAAAAGGGAGAAGACTCAAATCAGTAGAATTAGAAATGAAAAAGTAGAAGTAACAACTGACACTGCAGAAATACAAAGGATCATGAGAGATTACTACAAGCAACTATATGCCAATTAAATGGACAACCTGGAAGAAAAGGACAAATTCTTAGAAATGCACAACCTTCCAAGAATGAACCAGGAAGAAACAGAAAATATGAACAGACCAATCACAAGCACTGAAGTTGAAACTGTGAGTAAAAATCCTCCAACAAACAAAAGCCCAGCACCAGATGGCTTCACAGGTGAATTCTATCAAACATTTAGAGAAGAGCTAACACCTATCCTTCTCGAACTCTTCCAAAAAATAGCAGAGGAAGGAACACTCCCAAACTCATTCTACAAGGCCACCATCACCCTGATACCAAAACCAGACAAAGGTGTCAAAAAGAAAGAAAACTACAGGTCAATATCACTGATGAACATAGATGCAAAAATCCTCAACAAAATACTAGCAAACAGAATCCAACAGCACAATAAAAGGATCATACACCATGATCAAGTGAGGTTTATCCCAGGAATGCATGGATTCTTCAATATACACAAATCAATCAACGTGATACACCATATTAACTAACTGAAGAAGAAAAACCATAGATCATCTCAACAGATGCAGAGAAAGCTTTCGACAAAATTCAACACCCATTTATGATAAAAACCCTCCAGAAAGTAGGCATAGAGGGAACTTATCTCAACATAATAAAGGCCATATATGACAAAACCACAGCCAACATCGTTCTCAGTGGTCAAAAACTGAAAGCATTTCCATAAGATGAGGAACAAGACAAGGTTGCCCACTCTCACCACTATTATTCAACATAGTTTTGGAAGTTTTAGCCACAGCAATCAGATAAGACAAAGAAATAAAAGGAATCCAAATCAGAAAAGAAGAAGTAAAGCTGTCACTCTTTGCAGATGACATGATACTATACATAGAGAATCCTAAAGATGCTACCAGAAAACTACTAGAGCTAATCAATGAATTTGGTAAAGTAGCAGGATACAAAATTAATGCACAGAAATCTCTGGCATTCCTATACACTAATGATGAAAAATCTGAAAGTGAAATTAAGAAAACACTCCCACTTACCACTGCAACCAAAAGAATAAAATACCTAGGAATAAACCTACCTAAGGAGACAAAAGACCTGTATGCAGAAAATTAAAAAACACTGATGAAAGAAATTAAAGGTGATACAAATAGATGGAGCAATATACCATGTTCTTGGATTGGAAGAATCAACATTGTGAATATTACCCAAAGCATTCAATGCAATCCCTATCAAACTACCAATGGCATTTTTCACAGAACTAGAACAAAAAACTTCACAATTCGTATGGAAACACAAAAGACCCCAAATAGCCAAAGCAATCTTGAGAACGAAAAACCTAGCTGGAGGAATCAGGCTCCCTGACTTCAGACTACACCACAAAGCTACAGTAATCAAGACAGTATGGTACTGGCACAAAAATACAGATCAATGGAACAGGATAGAAAGCCCAAAGATAAACCCACGCACATATGGGCAACTTATCTTTGATAAAGGAGGCAAGAATATAGAGTGGAGAAAAGACAGCCTCTTCAATAATTGGTGCTGCGAAAACTGGACAGGTACATGTAAAAGAATGAAATTAGAACACTCCCTAACACCATACTCAAAAGTAAACTCAAAATGGATTAAAGACCTAAATGTATTGCCAGATACTATAAAACTCTAAGAGGAAAACATAGGCAGAACACTCTATGACATAAATCACAGCAAGATCCTTTTTGACCCACCTCCTAGAGAAATGGAAATAAAAACAAAAATAAACAAATGGGACCCAATGAAGTTTAAAAGCTTTTGCACAGCCAAGGAAACCATAAGCAAGACAAAAAGACGACCCTCAGAATGGGAGAAAATATTTGCAAATGAAGCAACTGACAAAGGATTAATCTCCAAAACATACAAGGAACTCATGCAGCTCAATATAAAAAAAACAAACAACCCAATCTAAAAATGGGCAGAAGACCTAAATAGACATTTCTCCAAAGAAGATATACAGATTGGTAAGAAACGCATGAAAGAATGCTCAACATCATTAATCATTAGAGAAATGCAAATCAAAACTACAATGAGGGGCTTCCCTGGTGGCACAGTCGTTGGGAGTCCGCCTGCCGATGCGGGGGACGCGGGTTCGTGCCCTGGTCCGGGCGGATCCCACGTGCCGCGGAGCGGCTGGGCCCGTGGGCCATGGCCGCTGGGCCTGCGTGTCTGGAGTCTGTGCTCCGCAACGGGAGAGACCACGACAGTGAGAGGCCTGCGTTCCACAAAACAAACAAACAAACAAACAAAAAAAACTACAATGAGATATCATCTCACACCCGTCAGATGGCCATCATGAAAACAATCTACAAACAATAAATGCTGGAGAGGGTGGAGAGATAAGGCAACCCTCTTTCACTGTTGGTGGGAATGTAAATTGATACCACCACTATGGAGAACAGTATGGAGGTTCCTTAAAAAACTAAAAATAGAACTACCATATGACCAAGCAATCCCACTACTGGGCATATACCCTGAGAAAACCATAATTCATAAAGAACATACCACAATGTTCATTGCAGCTCTTTTTACAATAGCCAGGACATGGAAGTAACCTAAGTGTCCATCAACAGATGAATGGATAAAGAAGATGTGGCATATATATATACAATGGAATATTATTCATTCATAAAAAGGAACGAAACTGAATTATTTGTAGTGAGGTGGATGGACCTAAAGACTGTCATACAGAGTGAAGTAAGTCAACAAGTAAGTCAAACAAATACCGTATCCTAACACATATATATGGAATCTAAAAGAAAAAGAAAAAAAAATGATCAGATGAATCTAGGGGCAAGACGGGAATAAAGATGCAGACCTACTAGAGAATGGACTTGAGGATACGGAGAGGGGGAAGGGTAAGCTGGGACGAAGTGAGAGAGTCGCATGGACATATATACACTACCAAATGTAAAATAGGTAGTGGTAAGCAGCTGCATAGCACATGGAGATCAGCTCGGTGCTTTGTTACCAACTAGAGGGGTGGGATAGGGAGAGTGGGAGGGAGGCAGATGCAAGAGGGAAGAGATATGGGGACATATGTGTATGTACAACTGATTCACTTTGTTATAAAGTGGAAACTAACACCATTGTAAAGCAATTATACTCCAATAAGGATGGTAAAAAATTTTTTAAAAAAAGAAAAAAAAAAAGGACATACAGAACCCTAGGACAAATGGTAAAAGCAAAGCTATACAGACAGAATCACACAAAGAAGCATACACATACACACAAAAAGAGGAAAAGGAAAAAATATATATCTATATATAAAAAAAGAGGAAAAGGAAAAAATATATATCTATATATAAAAAAAGGGAGAGCAACCAAATCAATAAACAAATATACCAATAATTATACCAATAATTATACAAATAATTAACTCTAAATACTAAACTAAGATAAACATAAAACCAGAAACAAATTAGATGCAGAGAGCAAACCCCAAGTCTACAGTTGCTCCCAATGTCCACCGCCTCAATTTTGGGATGATTCATTGTGTATTCAGGTACTCCAGAGATGCAGGGCACATCAAGTTGATTGTGGAGCTTTAATCCACTGCTCCTGAGGCTGCTGGGAGAGATTTCCCTTTCTCTTCTTTGTTCGCACAGCTCCTGGTGTTCAGCTTTGGATTTGGATCCGCCTCTGCGTGTAGGTCCCCTTAGGGCATCTGTTTTTCGTCCAGACAGGACAGGGTTAAAGGAGTAGCTGATTAGGGGTCTCTGGCTCACTCAGGCCAGGGGAGGGAGGGGTACGGATGCGGGGCGAGCCTGCGGCGGCAGAGGCCGGCATGACGTTGCACCAGCCTGAGACGCGCCGTGCGTTCTCCCGGGGAAGTTGTCCCTGGATCACGGGACCCTGGCAGTGGCGGGCTGCACAGGCTCCCCGGAAGGGGGGTGTGGATACTAACCTGTGCTCGCATACAGGCTTCTTGGTGGCTGCAGCAGCAGCCTTAGCATCTCATGCCCGTCTCTGGGGTCCCCGCCGATAGCCACGGTTTGCGCCCGTCTCTGGAGCTCGTTTAGGCGGTGCTCTGAATCCTCTCTCCTCGCACACCCCGAAACAATGGTTTCTTGCCTCTTTGGCAGGTCCAGACTTTTTCCCAGACTCCCTCCTGGCTAGCTGCAGCACACCGGCCCCTTCAGGCTGTGTTCACGTAGCCAACCCCAGTCCTCTCCCTGGGATCCGACCGAAGCCCGAGCCTCAGCTCCCAGCTCCCACCGGTCCCTATTCTTTTGTCTCTGTTTTTCTTTCTTCTTATGCCTTACCCAGGTACGTGGGGAGTTTCTTGCCTTTTGGGAAGTCTGAGGTCTTCTGCCAGCATTCAGTAGGTGTTCTGTAGGAGTTGTTCCACATGCAGAGGTACTTTTGATGTATTTGTGGGGAGGAAGGTGATCTCCACGTCTTATTCCTCTGCCATCTTGAAGGTCTCTCTACCATTTCACTTCTACTTCCTTATTGTGCTTGGAAATCATTCCCTTTCTCCCACCCCTATGTCACTGTCCTAAGTCATGTTTGTCTTCATTTCTCCTGGAAACTAGTATAACAGATCCCTGACTGGTCTCTAAACTTGCAGTCTCATACATTCTAGGTTATCTTCCACATTCAGCCAGAGATTTCTAATAAAATACGAATGCAACCATACCATTTCCTTTTTTAAATCCTTGGGATAGCTTGCTATAAATAAATCCAACTTCCTTATCTCAGCATTTAAAGCTCTTCATGTTCTAGCCTCTTCCAACCTTTCCAGCTTCATTTCAAACATTCTAGAGACCACATGCTGTGTTCCACTGTGCTCTTTTAAATCCCAAGAACTTTGCAGGTTTTGTCTTTCTACCTAGAAAATTCCTACTCATCTTTTAAAGCAGTTCAAATATCGCCTTTTCTAGAAAGACATTCCCGATGTTTCTTTCCATTTAGAATCAAGTGTTACTTCCTCTGTATACCCACTCTTATTTACTTTTCTGCTTATTATTACTGTGTTTATATCTACCTTTTTCATCAGCTACCTGAAGCTGATAGAAAATATCACAGAAGGTATAGAGTACATTCCTCTATGTACATTCCTCTAGAAAGAAAGGCTTTGTGCTCCATTGCAAGCTTAAATTCTAGCTATACTATATAGTTTTCCCCCAAATAGTTAACAATACCAAGTTGCCACACAGCTAGATGAAGAAGGTGTATAATTTTTAGAATGCTTGTTTAGATATGGAGAAGTTGAGCCTCTTCCTCAAGAAGCCTAATGATCTGGAGGTTTCCAGTAGTGGACCAGAAGCATGTACCCCATGACTAATGTTCTCTAGTGAACTCTACATCAGGATTATGCTGATTTGAAATTCAATAATATTATGGATGTAGTTCTCAAATTTCCTTCTAGAGAAGAAAGAAAGAATGAACTTTGGAGACTAAAATCAAATAGTGACATTATTCCCCTATGGTGTTTTGGGGTTTTTTTCCATTCTTTCATTCAAAACACACACACACACACACACACACACACACACACACACACACACACACAGTTCATGATGTCATGGAGTATTCAATTTTTTTTAGGAAAAACATATTCAATACATACAGACTGAAGTAGAGGTAGCTGCTCTAAAGCTGTGGTTCTCAAAGGGGGTAACTTTGCTCCTCAGGAGGTATTTGACAATGTCTGGAGATGTTTTTAATTGTTACAAGTTGCATACAGGGGGTAGAGGTCAGGAATGCTACTTACAATGCACAGAACAGCTCCCCACGACACAGAATTCTCTAGTCCAGAATGTGAATAGCAACAAGGTTGGGAAACACTGTTCCATAGGAAGACTACTCAGGACTGCAAAAGGATACAGAAAAGAAATCTGACGAAGAGTGAGAGCTTGGGAGATGCTTTCTTGAGAGTGATGGACGCTTGAGATCTGAAAGCCTGGGAGGAGAAAAAGGAGCTGAGTAGGTGGGTGGTGATGGAGGGAGAAAAGTGATAGTGTTCCAAGTAGAGGACCCACAGGTGCTAAGTCCCTGGGGTGCGCGTCTCATCACGTGACAGAAGGGTTTGGCTGAAGTGCCAAAAGGAGAGAGAAGTAAATGTTGAAGTTGTAAAGACAGCCAATGTCAATCATGCCAGTACTTACAAGTATGGTTTAGGAATTTGTTCTCTATCCTACAGCAGTAAAAGGCCATCGAAGGGTTTCTAAGGAAAGAGACTGCTTATACAAAGATTAAACTGAATTTAGAAAAGATCTCTCTGGCTGCAGGGTAGAGCAGATCTTGAAGGAGAAGTTGGATGAGTGCAGGAGGACAGTATAACCATCCGGGGAAGAGATGATCGTATCTTGGACCAGGATAGTGGCAGCAGAGATGGAGACAAGCGAATCCACGTGAGGTGCAGCTTGACAGGAATTTGTGATGGGCTGGAGGGCGAGGGGGAGTGAAGTGTCAAGGGTGATGCTGGTGGCAGGAGAGGGAGTGGATTAGGTTTGGCAGAGGAAGAGCCGGAGCTGGTTTTAAACATTACTGATGTATAGAGACACAAGCAGGAATACCAGTCAGGGAGCTGGGACTCTGGGTCCGGAGTGCAGAGGAAATGTCTGGGTCCGAAGTGCAGAGGAAATGTCTGAGGTTGTTCAGGAAGAGATAATAGGGAAAGAGAGGGTGAACTAATAACAGGGAAGACAGGGGGTTATGAACTCCAGCTGCCTCTGCTATTTACATGTGATTCTCATCTGCTGTCTGTTCCTGTCACATGTGCCTCAAGCAGTCGTGTCTTTCAGCTTATTGCCCATATTTATCCCACTGGTGAGCCACTAGTGTTTGCGTTCTGCATTGCTGGTTCATTTGTTGTTGTGCCCAACTGCTCATTCACTTTCAGGCAAGCATTTCTCTGTTTGCTTATTTGTGTTGAAGGGAAAAGAAAAAAAAAAACCTCAACCTCCTTTGTAGTTTGTATAGCATTTATGGTCTCTCTTAGTCCCTTCATGCTGCTAACAACCAGAGTAGACTAATCAACGGCTTTCCTCCATATTTGATTTCTCTTAGAATCGGCCTTCACATTTGTGCCCTCTCTACATTCACAGACATTTAAAAATAAATTTTGGCTATTTCATGGTCTGGGGTAAACAGCCCAGAAATTTCATTTCACCAAGTGAATCTGGAACAGTTCAAATGGCCCTCTCTCTCTCCACCATGCTCCATTGTCTCTGAAAGTCACTGCCCTCCAGAATACATCTCCCCTTGGTTTTATTTCTCCCTGGTCCATGAAAGCCAAAAAGACAGATTAACTATGGTTTGTAAAGGTTATGTTGTCTATGTGATTGTGAGAGCACAAGATTAATAAAGAAAAGTCTCATGTCTCCCCCAGATGAGAAGTGTTTTTAGGGTTTACCTCCAGCCATAGAACAGGGTATGAAGGATGACTTTCAAGGTTTTAAGTCCATGGTTCTCAACCCTAGAGGTACCTTAGAAATACCTATGACAATTTAAAAAATTATACGTGCATATAGACCCCATTCTAAGAACTTATTCCTAAGATCTGAGAAGGGGTACGTTCATCCAAATTTTAAAAGGCTGCACAGGGGATTCTGAAACTGATAGCCTAATAGATTTAAGTGACACCCACCCAAGCCAAGCACGTGAGACTTCATTGAAAAAGTAGTCACCCACCAGCAGTCAGTACCTAATAATAGTGTCTAAATAGGCTAGCCGGGGCCTAGCAGTCATGAGGAGGAGAATCGTGGAATGAATTCCAAAGCGGAAAGGGCAAACCCCAAGCCACAAGAGCCAGAAGCAGGAAAACTGGTTATCTGGGCATCGCCAGCACGTGCTTTTCTAACCACGAACTGAATCAGGTGTAGAGACACCTTGAAATAGAAGCAAGTAGCCAGGGCAGAGCAGCAGAACCTCGGCTTTAGTGAAGCGTCTGTGTGCACTAAGTGGAGGGGGTAGAGTTGAGTAAGAAGAAAAAGTTCTAGAAATAAAAGAGTGCAGAAGCTCAAAGACAGAAGTTGAGTAAACAGTAAGTATGGATGGTAAGAGCTCCCATAATAATTATGAATTAAATTTCTACTGCCATAGGCCAATAAAGGTTATGGCCTTTTTTATTTGTTTTAAGCTTCTCTGCTATTATTATTCACCTTTCTTCCCTATCCTTCCTAGTTTTCACAAGGAAAATGAGGCCAAATGTTTTAGAAATGAGACTAGGAGTCCTACCTCTAATCTATTTTAAATTTGTATCCTAGAGCTAAGAATTGACTGCATTACTGAAATGTCAAAAATGATCCTATCTGAATATTACATTCTGAAATAGAAAATAACATATATCCGTAAGAGCCCTCAGCAGTATTATAAAACAGCATCATATTTAAATTTAGTAATATTTTATGGAGAAATAATAAAATAAACTGGCAAGTCATTAGAATGGGCAAACAAGCTTTAAAAACATTTCAATGTCTCAAAAATCCTGCATATTTCTAGGATCTGTGATAAATAAGAAATTGTCACTTTGCTAATTATAGCATTATAAAGATAACTTAAGTCTCACAGACTTTGCAAAGCAAGAGAAGGAAGAGAAAAACGGTCGATGAGAATCCTACTTCTCCTCAACTTAAACTTTTTATCATGTCAACTCAGCTTTCTTCCAAATGAAACCAATGTCTCCCTGTCAGATGCATTTCCTAGGCACAGTTGGGAGGGTGCTATTACGGATAATTAAACGGGAAAATGGAAACCCATGCTTTTCTTCTACAAACATCAACTAGCAAGTCAATTAATGAAGTTGTTGTTTGAGAGGCCCTGTTTTCTCTCTTACTGGTTATGGCAAAGGAACCCAGCTCAAGGCACAGCCAAGAGTGTCTTTTCTTAAGACAGCCTAACCCTGTCTCTCAGCTGGGCTCATCTCTAAAAATCTCCAATGGAAAGAAAACTCCCTGTCGTGGTTGCCTGCCCTGTGGCTTAGAGCCCTGTGATTCTATCCAGGTGGACAGAGAAAGCCAAACGACAGAAAGTACTACAGACATAAATATGAGGAAGGGGAGGCAAATGAGCTCTGCAGGCCCCTCAAAGGATGGCTTGTGACCTCTAGTTTGAGGAACAAGGTTACAGGAAAGTCTAAGAGGCTTCCAACGTATAGGAGACACACTACACTGCACTCCAGCCGAGCAAGATCCACCCTCGAATGTACTAACAAAGCTAAACTGAATATGAATTAGCAGTGGCCCAAGAGCTCATGGGCCAAATGAAATTTTGTTTTGGTAAAGTAAAAACTTTAATAAAATTGAACATTATGATCCAACGCAGCCAAGCCACGCTCCTCAAGCCCACAGAACCCAGAACCAAGCAAAGGACTTGGGCTCTTTGTAGCTATGTTTGAAAGGCAGATTGAGGCCTAGCTGCCCTGCCACCTTGCTCAACCATTCTGCCTGTGAAAGTTGTTTTGAAATTTTAAGTTCAGGATCTGAAGGGCCTGGTATATCACGAAGAGAACAGCAGGTCAAGAAACTAGCAAATGCTCCCAATCAGAATCATGTTTGTAGCTGACACAAGTGACTGTATGGTGGAATTAAAGGATGCCAAGGTGACCTTTTAGCCAAAATATATCCAGACATCCTGACCTGTACCTGCAATCCCAGCACTGTGCATTCATTCATTTGGGTCTAGCCTTTTTAATGTTTAAGAGTTCCTTATGAGGACTTCCCTGGTGGCACAGTGGGTAAGAATCTGCCTGCCCCTGCAGGGGACACAGATTCAAGCCCTACTCTGGGAAGATCCCACATGCCGCAGAGCAACTAAACCCGTGCACCACAAGTATTGAGCCTGCACTCTAGAGCCTGCATGCTACAACTACTGAAGCCTGCACGCCTAGAGCCCGTGCTCCGTAACAAGAGAAGCCACCGCAATGAGGAGCCCACACACCGCAACGAAGAGTAGCCCCCGCTCGCCGCAACTAGAGAAAGCCTGCATGCAGCAACGAAGACCCAATGCAGCCAAAAATAAATAATTAATTAATTTAAAAAAAAGAGCTCCTTATGAAAAGGCAAACACCCCTGGAATATATAGCACCAATAAGCAAGGCACTGAGAGATGGGAGAAGTGGGGATGGAAACTGGAGCAGGCAGGTGCTGTATTTTAAGTGACAGCCAACTTTTTCAGTAAAGGGCCAGATAGTAAATATTTTAGGCTTTCCATGTCCATCACAACTACTCACTTCTGCCACTACAGTGTGAAATCAGCCAGAAACAACATGCAGATAAGCAAGTGTGGCTGTATTCCAATAAAACTTAATTTAGGGACACTGAAATGTGAATTCCATGTAATTTCCACGTGTCATGACACATTCTTCCTCTTCTGATTTTTTTCCCCAAACAGTCAGCAGGTCATAGTTTGCTGATCCCTGCTGGATTAGGAAATAAAACTCACAAAATAAATCTCCCTGACTTCAGTTCTAACTGGGATATATCAACTATAACTAGCTAATGAGCTCCTGAGACAGAAATGGGTCAAGATGCCACACAACTATAATATTCATGCTAAAGTCTTCTATTAATAAAATATGCCCTTTTCATTGAATTTGGAAGATGCTGTTCATTTAATTATGGATAAAGAACTCCTGACCTCAGGAGTATCTTTAGGCATTATTTTCTCCATTTGTGACTGAAGATGCTAATTACTGTTATTTCTTTCCCCTCAAATTAATTAATGGTCACACATATTAATGTTGTAAATGTACTAAGAAACTTGGAGAGTGATCATTTTGTAAGTACACTTAAGAAAAAACAAATGGACATAAAGCAAGATGCGACGTGCAAAGTATTTGTAGTTCCTTGAATGATAACCGTTCAGTTAACGTAACTACCTATGCTAATACTTCCCATCTTTTCAACTTTCTGTCTTTTCTTCCTTTCAAAAGAACTTTAGGGAAACGTCTGTGCTGTCCTCTTTGATCCGGGCTCTCAGCAGTCCTTTTATGTGCACTTGGACATCCCCCATCCTTCGCCTACAGTGGCTACCGCCAAACTTGCATAGTATTCTCAAATCTCTACCCCACTCTATTCAAGAACGCTCAGTAAATGACCTTAGCCCAAATCTCAGACAGAAAGTTCAAGCTAGAATTTCTTCAACTTTGTTGCCTCAACCCCAAATTATTGATGTCTACTTCATCAGAATCACCATTTCTCTAGTCTCAGATACAATTAAGATCTTCTGTCCAAAGTCAGTATCTCCACCTGTACTCAGGATCCTCTTCCCTTCTGTTCTCATGGGACCCTGTTCCACATTTCTCTGTATTTTCAAACTTCTCTTCTCTCATTTCTCTAGCGGTTTATAAATATGTTCCCATCTTCTGAGATAAAACTCCCTCAACCCTGAGTCTCCTCTTTGGCCGTTTAGTCTTAGCATCTTTCTACTTACCTTAGAGGCAAGCTTCTTGAAATAATGCTGTATATTTATATTCTCTACTTTTCTATGTCCAATCCATCTCTGAGGCCACTACAATCTGACTTCTCAGAAACTGCTCAGGTAAAAGTTTTCAGTAACTTTATAATCATCAAATCCATAGAGTTATTTTCATCTGGAATTTATTGCAAATGCTGTTAGAGAAGGACCTAATAATGTATTTTTCTATATGACTGGACAATTATTCTTATACTATTAAATGCAATCTCAGTCAAAATCCCAACAGGCTTTTGCAATGAGTTTGACAAGCTTTCCCTAAATGTTAAACATGGAAGAGTAGAGACTAAAAATATCCAAAAGATTTTAAAGGCTAAGACGACCAGCTACCAAACAGTTAAGTCCCAGTAAAACTATCGTAATTAAAACAGCATGACATGGGTACAGCAATAAACTATTTTAGGCTTCATTTTCTTCGTGGCTCTGTATTATCTGCTACTGTTAACAACTCCCTCTCTTCTGAATCCCTCTCTCTTCGTTCCTATAAAATTTCCCTACTGGAGTTCGCTCATACCTCTCACTCCTCTGTCCCCTTTCCTCTTTCCTTTTCTTCTATCTATTCCAAAGATACTGGTTCAAATGTCTTCTTTTCTTACTGTAAACACTCCCCTGGGAAAGCTCAGAATTTGTCATGGTTTTCACTATCACTGTCTGGCCAACACTATTTCTCTGCTCCCTTCCCAAATAAGATTGTTTCAAGTTTTAGATAACCATGCTTTCTCTACTTCCTCAATCATTACAGAAGAGTACACTGCTAAGGTTGCCAATGACCTTTGTGTTGCCAAATTCGTTGCATACTTTTTCCATTCATATTATTCTATCACTCTGTAGTTTTCCCCACAGTTGGTCACTCTCTCCTTCTTTTAAATCCTGTCCTCTGGGAATTCCCTGGTGGTCCAGTGGTTAGGACTCCATGCTTCCACTGCAGGGGGCACAGGTTTGATCCCTGGTCAGTCAGGGAACTAAGATACTGCATGCTGTGCAGTGCAGCTGAAAAAAAAAAAAAAATACTGTCCACTTTTGGATTCTGTAATATGACTCCGGCCTGGCGTCCCTCTAATCTCTTTGGCCACTGAATTATTCAAAAAGAGTTCCTGTATTTTACTTTTTCTTCCAAATGTTGAAGAGTTCAGTCTTGAGCAGTCTCTTCTTTTCCTTCCCTGTACATTTCCTAAGTGGGTAATCTCATTGTCACAGCTTTAGATTCCTATGTCTCCCAGCTTATAACTCCTAAACTCTAGCCTAGACTCCTGCACTCAGCTTCCAACTCATATATCTAACTGCCCACCTGACATCTCCACTTTGACTTCTCACAGGTGGCTTAACCATCAGGGTTGCCAGAAAAATAACTCATATAAACAAAAAAGGATGTTTTAGTATTAGTATGCACTATTTGTCATAGATGTATACTAAAACATTATTCATGGTTCATCTAAAATTCAAATTTAATTGGGCATCATGTTTTTTATGTGCTAACTTGGCAACAATAGCTGAACTTATGTCCAAAATGGAACTCTTGATTTTTCCTTCCCTTACCCTTCAAACCACTCTCTTTCCAGTGTTTCACTTTTTTTTTTCTTTTTTAATTTTTTTGGCCACACAGCACGGCATGCAGGATCTTACTGCCCCATCCCGGGATCGAACCTGCTCCCCCTGCAGTGGAAGCTCAGAGTCTTAACCACTGGACCGCCAGGGAAGTCCCCATATTTTCTTAATTTTAGTAGACAGCACCACTTTTTTAAAAAAAATTTATTTAATTATTTTTGGCTGCGTTGGGTCTTCATTGCTGCACACGAGCTTTCTCTGGTTGTGGTGAGCAGGGGCTACTCTTCATAGTGGTGTGCGGGCTTCTCATTGCAGTGGCTTCTCTTGTTGCTGGACACAGGCTCTAGGCATGCGGGCTCAGTAGCTGTGGCTTGCAGGCTCTAGAGCGCAGGCTCAGTAGTTGTGGTTTGTGGGTTAGTTGCTTCGCGGCATGTGGGATCTTCCTGGACCAGGGCTCGAACCCATGTCCCCTGCATTGGGAGGCAGATTCTTAACCACTGCACCACCAGAGAAGTCCTGTAACACCACTCTTTACCCAGTTCCTCAAGCTATAAACCTGAAGGGATCAAATTTGATTTTTGTTTTTTCTTCACCTCTCACATCAAGTTCATCAGCAGGTCCTGTCAATTCTATCTCCAAATGTATCTCAAATTAGGCACTCGTCTCCATCCCAGGGCCACCGCTGTCCCTTACCTAGACTAATTCAATAGGCCTCTTATCACTGCCCCCACTTTTACATTGCCCCTTACTAATCTATTCTCTGCAGAGCACCTAGAGAAATTCATTTAATACCTAAATGAGAGCATTTATCCCTCTGCTTCAAATCCTTCAGTGGCTTCTGACTGCACTTCAAATAAAATAACACACTTCACTCTGGCCTATAGAACTCTGAATGCCTGGCACCTGACTCTCTCTGAGCTCATCTCTCTCCACTCTGCTATGATTCGCTAGCCATGCTGGCCTCCTTCACTTCCTAGAACACTCCAAGCTTCTTCACACATTGGTACCTTAAAGATGTGGTTTTTCTCTTCCTGGAATACTCTCCTGTCCTTGTTCTCTGCCTCCTGGTTATCCTTGAGACCTCAGATGAAATGACACTGACTCTGGGACGTCCTCCTAAACAGTCTCCCCAACCCCATTATCCTCCCTCATTTTACTCTTGTTACCTTCCTTCATAGTACTTACCAGCACTTACTAATTTATTTACTCACTTATCTTTGCCCTACAAGATTTTGAACTCCAATCATAGGATCACAGACCATCCTGTTTTGTTCACTATCCATAAACAATGCCTGGGAACTTAGTGCACCCTCAAAAAACATTGAATGAATGAGTGAGTGACTTCCAAGTTTGCTTCTATGGTGCCAGACCCATATGTCTAACATCCTTTGCCAGCTCAACAATTTATCTCAAGTGCCTATAGGATAAAGTCCCAATGCTTCGTCAGGCTTTTCAGGATTCATACTGAAATAGTTCAACTTCCCTGAAAGTATCCTGGGCTCTGTAAGGTCTCTGCATACATGTTTGTCTCTCTGCCTAGCCTGTCCCACTTACCTCCTATCCGTCTGACCAGTGAAATGCACTTTTCAAGATTCTTCCCATGTGTCCCATCTTCTTGGAAGTCTTCTCACACCACCCTCAACCACTCTTATTTTATGCTGTCATATTCTGCACATACCCCTATTAATGGCTAATGCTTACTGAGCATTTTCCACACGTCATTAGCTGTAATAAGCTTACAAGCATTCCACATACTTTAATCTTTACCATAACCCTATGAGATTTATTATTATGAGACTCATTATTATTAGATTTATTATTATTGTCCCCATATTACAGAAAAGGAAACTGAGACAAAGAGAGGCTGGTAACTTAACCTAAGGTTGAGGAACTCCTTTGTGTGAGGCCAGGAGAGGCACCTACATAAAGGGACTCGAGCCTATGACCTTAAAGACTATTCCCTACTGCCCTGCCAAGCACTCAACAAACTGTAGTACTTGTTTTCATATACCTTATATTTCCTTATATTCATTTCCCCATTAGATTGTGAGCCTCTCATGGGCAAGCCAGTATCAAAATCATCTTTTAAAATCTAGCTAAATGTTCATGGAATAGTTACTAAAGGCCTTAGTTTATAATTGTGCAAAGTACTTTGCCTACAAGATACTTGAATGGGCTTTAAAAATGAAGATCTAAAGAATTTAGAAAAGACAGATTGGTCTCTCAGAATATTTTTCAACTGGCAAGCAATTCAGTATACTACTACATTAATTTTTAAAGTTATTTTTACCATACTTCATATGTAACTGGCTTTACCACTCAAATAAGTATAAGTAAATGTAAGTGTCTCAAAACAGGAATGGAGCTTTGGTAATCATTAAGCATTTTATGTCTCTTAAGGCATACACAAGTATGTTATATTCACTCTAGCTGTTCTTCGTAACTCATAATTAGTACCGCTGCCACCGGATGGAGTAGGAAGTTATTTAAATGATATTTCTTAAGAAGCACAGAAAGAAAGAAATCTCTTCAGCTAAACTATTTTTTTCCCCATATGTACCCTAACCACCACCCTGACATTCATATACATTCATACACATACATACATATACACACATACCCCTAAATCATTACATATGAGTTGCTCCTTGGGTTAAAGCATTAAAGGATGCCATTACAGTGCAAAACTGGGGACTTCTCTGGTGGTTCAGTGGTTAAGAATCCACTTTCCAATGCAGGGGACACGGGTTCGATCCCTGGTCGGAGAACTAAGATCCCACATGCCGAGGGGCAAGTAAGCCCGTGCACCGCCACTACTGAGCCTGTGGGCTCTGGAGCCCACACGCCACACTATAGAGAAGCCCATGCGCCACAATGAAGAGCCCACGCAGCCAAAAGAAAAAAAGACGTGTCCTGTGAGTCAACTTAAAAAAAAAATTGCAAAACTGTGTAGTAACACAAATGAGCAGAGACAAGGAACATATAAATCCATTTAAATGGTACCACGTAAGAACTTAATTTATTCAGTTAACTAGTAGGCACCTAGCAAGAATGACACATTGGACATGTAAAGTTTTGATAAGGCATAAGGGTATGAGGAAAAACGAAGAATGCATGCAGGCCTAGAACTTGGATTACTACATTGAGGCCAGAGTTGGCGAGGTCTACTTTTTAAAATTTAAGAAAAAATTGCACTGTAAACATATGACAGATAGTATAGCATAGTAGTTAAGAGCAAAAATGAGTTATAAAGTCAAACAGACCTGAACTGGTAATCCTAGATTCCCTAAGTAACAATGAATGGGTTTCTTAAATTCTCTATGCTTTTGCTTATTCAAATATAAAATGAGGATAATACCAACTTACATGGTGGCCACAAGAATTCTACTCCAAAGTCACAGCCTATTGTTTTATATATTTCACTCTGATCACAGCACTTGCTAGCCACCTGATACATTCTTCTTTATTTTTCTTTTATTGTCTATGACTACCAGCCCCCACTGGAATATCAACTCCGTAAGAGCACAGATATTATTTGTCCTGTTCAGCACTGCATGCCCAGTATGGGTAATAGTTCCAAGCACTCAATAGATGCTCAGCAGATGGATGATGAATGGAAAGAAGGAATGGAGGGAGGCAGGCAGAAAGGGATGGAATGAGAAGAAGAGGAGAGAGGGAAAGATGAAAAATGGAGAGTACTAAAATAAAACTTCAAAAAAACGGTGGAAATGTGCTGATGAACTAAGTAACTATGTTAAAACCATTTTCTCCCATCATTTAGTATTCTACATGATCACTTTTATGGCCCCATATTTAAATGCATGGACCCAATTTTGAACACTTAATTGTTCCCAGTTTGCTTGTACTATAAATAGCACTATGATGCACATACATACACCTATGACTATATTTGTAAGTCCTTGTGCACCTGTATGATTTCTTTAGTACAGACTTCTAGAATTGAAACTACTGTGCATTTTTATGTTTATTACACATAATCCCAAACCTCATCCAAAAGTTTCTACCAATTTACACAACCATCAGCAATGTATGGGAACACCTAGTTGCTAACGTCTTCACAACACAGAGAATTATTATTGTTATAAAAGTACATGTCATTGTTTTCACTTGCTTTTTGTTATTACTCATGGATATAGAGAATATATATTGTATGTTGTTGTTGTTTTACAAACTGCTGATGGATGTTCTCTGCCTGTTTTTCTATTGGATATTTTTCTATTTCATAGTGATTCCTAAGAGGGTTTTGTCTGTTTTTAGAGTAAGAATGTTAATCCTTCACTATCATATCGTACCAAAACACTTTTCTCCAATTTGCTTTTTAATTTTGTTTTAATTGTTTAAATGCTAGACTTAGTCCTAAAGCTCACCCTTTCCAATTCGAAAGCCTAGTGACCAGAAAAAGAAGACATTCCTTACCGCTAATAAAAGTAGCTTTAAGGAAAGGTAACCTACAAACGAGTTAAATAATTTCCACAGTAACAAGAGGAAGAAAAGATTTGAAACTCTAAACTTGAGCTGGGAGACTAAGCACTACTCAGAGCTCATAAAATATTTTCATGTTAACAAAATACATTGGGGGATACAAGTTGTGTGCTGGACTAAAGGCCGTAATTTTTTAAGATCAAATTTCTTAGGGCACTTGTATTAATATACACCACACATATTTCTCAGAGGAAAAGTAAAAATGAATAAGAGTTGAAAGCATTACATTCTATCTGAAATACACTTGCCTTTAAATATTTAGGGAAAAGCACCTGTCAAAATACATTTCATACTGTGTCAAGTTCAAACTACTTGAGAACTGGCTAGTAAATTATGGAATGGGATAACTCCTAGTAAATCCATTATATCTGGAATAGATCGAGCAGTTCATCATCTGTAGAAACCCTGAATTTTGATATAATTCTTTAAGAAGTGGGTCATCCCTAGACAAAACGGTTTTATGGCCGTGCTTACCACGAAGGCCCTCCAACATCCTATATCGGTAGTTTTTCTTCCTTCACTTGTCCCCTGAGCCTGAAACTCCTAGTTAAGGAGTGACAAACATGTGGTACATATGTCATTAGTTTCCCTGATAATACCTATGGCTGCTAAAGTTAGCCAATAAAACAATCACTTCTCAGAATAAATCCATTTGCTGCATCGGAACCCTTTTTAACACAGTGCTCCAATAAACTGACGGGAGGTGGCAATCGTGTTTTAGCTCAAGCCCCACTCATCATTAGAACGATGACTAATCTTACTTAAACAGTATCTGTATTTTAAATAGGAAGGCTTTAAAGCCTGGAAATCTTTCAGGACTAAAATGTGTGAAGCCCTAACACTTTGGGCACAGTGGCATTAATGTCTGGAATAGAGATGCTTAGCGTATGCTTCCTTGATCACATGCTGCCCTGCACCTAATTGTAATGTTGTGGCTGGGCCTTTTCAGGCTTCTTATGTCCTAAAGAAGATCATTTGAATGTTAATTCAGAAAGCATGATTATACTTCTCTAACTTTCAAGCCTAGCACTTCAAGTTTCTTCATATATATGTTTAAATATATTTCATGGAAAGAAAAAATTATGCAAATAATATCAGGCATCATGTTACAAAATCAACCATTCCATTACAAATGATATAACTTTTTACTTAATTCTTCTTACCCCCCCATAAGAACAAAAGTGTAGAATTAAAAGTTGTGATACTTTCCCCTTTGGTAACTCTTGGAATGGTCCAGAAATCCTTTCAATGAATGAGTCCTTACATACACATAAGACATAAAAAAGTTTATCTCACATTAGCTAGTATGATAAGCTTCCTATTTGTAGATTCAATCCCCCTCCCGAACTGCTTACTACATGAATCAGGCTTGATTTTAGAGTACATACACTATTGCTGTTGTTGTTTTCCAAATTCTTGAATGTCCCCTTCTTTACATAAGATAAAAGCCATTTAGAGAGACTAAGTGACTTGCTGATTAGGTATATAACTATGCAAACTTAGGGTCACATAACTAGAATATGAAATCACTAGGATTTGCCTCAAGCTTTCTGACCCCGAACCTTTGCAAAAACGGAGGTAAAACGTAAGGAACAATTGTACAGAGATTAAAAACAGTTGGATTTTAGAATATCAGGAAGGTAGGGTACAGCAGCTTAGACAGCGCTAAAAACTGGAAGAGTAAAATAGAAGACAAACTTAAATAGCTTCTCAAAACACAGAGGAAAACACTTAAAATACAATACAGTGAGAACATTTTAAAAAAGAAAGTCTGGAGACCCAACCTATATTTAAAAGGAAGGCCTAAAAGAGAAGCCTAGAAAAACTAGAGCAGAACAGATAACATATGAACTAACACACAAAAGACTTCCCAGTATCAGAAGAAAGCTCAGTCTGAAATTTGAGAGTTTGGATCACATTTTTTGCAAACGCAATGAAGAACCATATTATGATGGTAAAAGTAAAGAAAAAAGCCAATAAGCATTCAGATGGGAGATTTTGTTCCATAAGAGACAAAAAGTGGGCAATCCTGGAAATTGTCCAAAATGTTCAGTTCTAAACGATAAATGAAGGAGCAATAGTAGAGCTTTAAAAGAAAAAGACAGTAATCCCCAAGTGCTCCCCCTAGCCAAGGGGCTGTCCTGTAAAAGCCACAGTCGGTGGGTGGGAGTTCAGATGTAACACAGGTACAAAACTACCATTTTCCAAACAAACTATTTGAAGATATAGATATCTAATAATGATAAAAGATTAGTCAAAAGTCAGAACTCAAAGGCAAAAAACCACATTTGGAAAGGTCTTATGATAAGTAACTAAACCAAATAAACATCTAGGAAGAAGACTAAATGATAAATTTAAATGTAGTGAGAGCCAAAATATATTAAAGAACTGCTTTTCCTTTGAAACTAATGATGGCTCTTACTGAAAATTGATGCAAATAATCATAGATTAAATTTTAATGAAATGGGAAGGGGGAAACGAGGAAAAATAAAAGTACCAACTTTCTCATTCATATTCAATAAAGGGGAGTGAAATATTATTGTTGTGATACTGTGTGATATTTTATTAGTTCAGTACAGTTAAAATATCTGGTAAGAGTCAAGATCAACATTGTAGCCCTTAGGAAAATGGAAATTGAGGGAAATATTGTCTACCATAAATTGACAGAAATATACAACATCATCTTATGTTGAGTGTAGTAGTTAGCCAGTATTAGAACAAGGTTTAAGAAAAAAATTTGTAAACCACTATGGAACTTCCATAAGTACCCCTATAGCTAGCTGCATTGAAGGTACTAGCTCTTGGTTTCTAACCATTCTACTCCTTTTCATGTATTATGCTGCACCTCCCTCCCATAAATAGAAAAACACATCCTAAAATTCATGAAAATTCCATGAATCTTAAGGGACCCAAAACGACCTTGAAAAGAAGAATAAATTTGGAGGCCTCACACTTCCTAATTTCAAAACTTACTACAAAGCTACAGTAATCAAAACAGTGTGATCCTGACATAAAGGCATAGACTAAATGGAACAGCATAGAGACCCCAGAAATAAACCCACATGTGTGTGGTCAAATGATCTTTGATAAGAGTGCCAAGACCACACAACGGGGAAAAGATATTCTCTTCAACAAATAGTGCTGAGAAAACTAGGCATCCAAATGCAAAAGAATGAAGTTGGGCCCTTAACTTACAACATATACAAAAATTAACTAAAAATGGATTGAAGTCTGATATAAGGCCTAAAACTATTAAACTCCTAGAAAAAAAACACAGCAGGAAAGCTTCATGATATTGGCTTTGGCAACGATTTCTCAGATATGATACCAAGAGTACAGGCAACCAAAGAAAACGTAGGTAAACTGGACTTTATCAAAATTAAAAACTTTTGGGCATCAAAGGACACTATCAAGAGAATGAAAAGACGACCCATAGGATGGGAGAAAATATTTGCAAATCATCTATGTGATAAGTGTAATATTCAGAATACATAAAGAACTCCTACAACTCAGCAATGAACAACCAATTCAAAAGTGAACAAAAGACCTGAAGAGACATTTCTGCAAAGAAGATATACCAATAAGCACATGAAAAGATGCTCAACTGCCACTAATATCTAGGAAAATGCAAATCAAAACCACAATGAGAATTCACTTCAGATTCATTAGGATGGCTATTATAAAACAAAAACAAAAACAGAAAATAACAAGTGTTAGTGAGGATGTGAAGGAATTGGAACCCTGACGAATTGTTGGTGAAAATATCAAATGGTCTGGCCTCCGTGGAAAACAGTTGGGTAGTTCCTCAAAAAGTTAAACACAGAATGACTGTGTGATTCAACAATTCTACTCCTAGGTTATATACAAATAACTGAAATCGGGGACTCAACCAAATACTTGTACACCAATGTTCACAATAGCATTATTTACAATAACCAAAAGGTAGAAACAACTCTTTCAACAGATAAACAGATAAATGAAATGTGGTAAATACACACAATGGAATATTATTCATCAATGAAAAGAAATGAAGTTCTGATACATGCTAAAACATAGGTAAACGTTTAAAACATTATGCTAGGTGAAATAAGCCAAAAACAAAAGAACAAATAGTGTATCCACTTATATATGAGGTACTCTGAAAAAACAAATTTATAGGGGCAGAAAGTAGAATAAAGGTTACCAGGGGTTAGGGGAATAGGGAGTTGTTTAATGATTACAGAGTTTGGTTTGGGATGATGCAAAAGTTCTGGAAATGAATAGTGGTGATGGTTGCACAGTGATGTGAATGTACTTAATGCCACTTAATTGTACACTTAAAGATGGTAGAAAATGGTAAGTTTTATGTTACGTATATTTTACCACAATAAAAAAGTAATACATCTCCCTTTTTTTTCAACAAAATAAGCATTAAAACATCATAATTAGCCTAGTAGAATTTCAGCCACACTCTACATTAAAACATCTGATTTTCCAAACCAAAAATGAGCAGTTATAAAATCACCTATCAATTAATTTCTAATTTAAAAAAAGAACTATTACAGGCCTGGAAGGGAAAATACAAACTGCAGTATGTTCACTTTAAAAAATGACTATCACTATTTTTTCCAAAGCACTAAGCTCAAACAAAACATGCTAAAATTTACTAAGAATAAATCAAGCAAAAGATTATTTTCAGAAGTGGAATAAGCTGCTGTTCCAGTGTACCTTCTTTTCTTTCAAATTTTCACTTGAAAATAAATTGTACTAACACTTCACATTACAAAGCTGTAAGAAACTATGCTCTCTCTTCAAAATAGCTAATAGAAAAAGATGTGACTTGTCATATATTTGGTAAAAAAAAAAATAAAAATAGAAATAAGTTCCAAATATTTAATATTCAGAACCTTTAAAATACTGTTGTAAAAATTGCTGTTGCTTTAGAAGAACTTACTGGGTTTAAAATCACTCCCAGTTTATTGACAGATTTAATCTTTAACCCAGGGCACAAAGGCAAATGTATATAGTTATGTCTCTAAATGTTTGTGCAGAGTAAAATTTAATTTACTCTTTGTGGCACTGTATCACCAGCCTCACCCCAAAATATAGCAGAATCTAGCTTGTGTTGTTTAAAATGATAAAATGTTAAACTAACCTTCGACCAATGATTGTTGGTACCTACCAACTGCAGAGTTGGTATTTTAGGCATGGGCAAACCTCATTTAACTTAAAATACCCATAATTAGACTAAATTATCTGTTTCCAGAGTCTGCACACTTGTCTGCAATGTTACTTCTATATTGCAACTAAGGTTTTTTCCTCTTTTGTCACAATAGATGTACACTGACAGATTATGTGGTTTTTGTTCCTTTAATTATCAGTGGGTAAAGAATGTAATGGGAAACTCATAAGGAAAACATCAACTTTGCTCCAAGAGGGGTCATCAGTTTTTTGCTTAATCCAAAGAAATGTTGCAAAGACATGTGAAAACTTTAAAAAGCAAAGCCGAAGTCTACATGTCCTAAATATGCAATCTCTATCCTGGAAATGGTTTATCGCTTTTACAATTAATCCATTGCTTTTGGTAATTGAAATAGGAAGATAAAATTTCATGAAACAGTGAACATATGAGACCTATGTTCATTGACTTTTTAAACTTCTTTCCTAAAAATATCTCCCCCTTATGTCACATTCTGTGAAAACCAACTGATTCTTCAAAAGGTGACCATCTTAAAACTAGATGTCTAATTTATGTATTCCAACTAGTTTGTATCTATAGAAATTTCACCAAATGACATGTAAAGATATCTATTCTCATGATAGCCTTGTAAAGCAGCATTTCATATGAAGGTGCAGAGAAATTCAAAAGGTTAATAACTTTAGAAATGTTAAGTAACATTACCATAGATTAAGACATTGGTCTAGCAAGCACTATCTTAGTTTTTTAATATCTTGTGTAATATTCTACCGTCATATATCACTAACTCAATTTAGCACAACAATCATTAATGATTAAAATCAATTAAAATTCTTAAAGAATTTTGTGGTATCCACTGTGTAAATGAATTACATTATATAGAGATACTTCAGAGCAGTTTATTAAATAGACCTTTCAATTCTACCTACTCTGCCAGTGATAGGCTTTTTAATAAGCAATTAATTTTATCTAGGTAACAGTGGTTAGCTATTTCCCAATTCCATTGGCCAGCTACTTTATTATATATACAATCTAACATATAATACATATTTTGTTGCAAAAGAATGACAAGTATTGGTTAAATGAAGAGCAATTTGCCAGTTTGCACCTTTCTTGCTGATATAAAGTTTGATTCTAATTTGTTGTATGCTTCTGTTAATGAAACTATTTAAAATAACTATTAAAGTCTATAACATTAACATAATGGATACATTCTCCTAGAATCTCAAAAGAGGTGGTTTTTTTAAAATTTTAATTTGAGGCTTTGTAACACATGCCATTCACAGAGTTGTTTTCTTTTTTTAATTTCTAATGGGAACACTTTATACTTTCAATGAGTTCTGTAATCTAAACCAATCTCTACAACTTTGCTAACATGAAGGGGTCATACAAATTCAGAAAAGGTGGAAACTTTAAGTTTTGTTTTTCTTTTCAATGGCACAAATACGTTTCTGAAAGCAACAGAACCACAAATCTGACACAACACTGGCTGCATACAGTTAACTGGGTGACCAACTGAAGACAGCTCCCCAGAAAGCTTTGCCCTGAATATTTTGGTATTTCGTCCACCCCCAACTCAGAAGCATACAAATGGTTATACTACTCTCTGATTCCTCAGAACAGAACCAAAGGACAGCCTCTCTCAAAAGCCATATAAGCTCTGTGCAGGACCACTATCATTCTGGGATACTAATGCAAGACCATATGTATGGTCATGAATAAATTCATTCTTCAAAGTATAATGTGCTCAGAAACAGTTGAGTCCATTTACCCTTTTCAAATATGGCTAAGAGAAATTAAAATGAAATACAATAAATATCACAAAGCTTTCTACCTAGGAAAAAATTAACAATATATTGGGAACTGGCAAAATAAGTTCTTCTAGAGTCTGAAGAGATGATGTAAAAGAGTCTTTTAAGGCAATGAGGTACTTGAGCTTCAGGGTAAACAGGGAGAAACACTCTGTAGAAGAAAACGTTATAATAAAGTTTCACATTTTCAATTCCTATTTCTCCTGCGAAGCCGAAGAATATAGCTTTCACACTCTAGTCCAATCATATTATAGAAAGACTTCTGCTTAAGAGAGAAGCACATGGGATTTGGAACAATTCTACTTGCTTAAGAAAACTACAATGAGATATCATCTCACACCAGTCAGAATGGCCATCATCAAAAAATCTAGAAACAGTAAATGCTGGAGAGGGTGTGGAGAAAAGGGAACACTCTTGCACTGCTGGTGGGAATGTGAATTGGTACAGCCACTATGGAGAACAGTATGGAGGTTGCTTAAAAAACTACAAATAGAACTACCATATGACCCAGCAATCCCACTACTGGGCATATACCCTGAGAAAACCATAATTCAAAAAGAGTCATGTACCAAAATGTTCATTGCAGCTCTATTTACAATAGCCCGGAGATGGAAACAACCTAAGTGTCCATCATCGGATGAATGGATAAAGAAGATGTGGCACATATATACAATGGAATATTACTCAGGCATAAAAAGAAACAAAATTGAGCTATTTGTAATGAGGTAGATGGACCTAGAGTCTGTCATACAGAGTGAAGTAAGTCAGAAAGAGAAAGACAAATACCGTATGCTAACACATATTTATGGAATTTAAGAAAAAAGAAAAATGTCATGAAGAACCTAGGGGTAAGACAGGAATAAAGACACAGACCTACTAGAGAATGGACTTGAGGATATGGGGAGGGGGAAGGGTAAGCTGTGACAAAGCGAGAGAGTGGCATGGACATATATACACTACCAAACGTAAAACAGATAGCTAGTGGGAAGCAGCTGCATAGCACAGGGAGATCAGCTCAGTGCTCTGTGACCGCCTGGAGGGGAGGGATAGGGAGGGTGGGAGAGAGGGAGACGCAAGAGGGAAGAGATATGGAAACATATGTATATGTATAACTGATTTGCTTTGTTATAAAGCAGAAACTAACACACCACTGTAAAGCAATTATACTCCAATAAAGACGTAAAAAAAAAAAAGAAAAAGAAAAGAAGAGGTCAGTCCAGAATAAAAAGAAAGGTACCTTTCATAATAAAAAGAAAGGTAACCAGGGTACCTGGGTTTACCTTTGCTTTGCGAAAGCGGTAGAGCACCAGCATGCTCACGCAGTCGAGCAGCACACACAGGGCTTGGAAGGAGATGATAGCAAGTCGCAAGTACTTATCCTCCTGGACAAAGCAGGGGCTGTCATCAGCACAGTAGGGGCAGCCCTCCCTGCAGGGCAGGCAGACATGGGCTTCTTCTGACACATCCATTGCATTTCCTGCAAAATGGTGATCCGGACCCCTTCCTGAAAGTTCCAAATAAAACCAGTGTCATTGCACCTCTGAGGTAGGTGAGACTGAGTACAGAGTCAAAACACATCCTTACGTCTTCATTCCTTTTCCCTCTTATTAAAGACCTTTCATCAATCTTCTTGCTAGAGGAGAGAGTTACTTTGTCTTTAGACTCAAAACAAAATTCTTTTCATCCTTTTGATTAGAAAAAAAACTGTCATTCAGACTAATTCAGGAAATTAGCAAATTAGCAAAAATGGAACTAAAACTCCTCGGAGGCAAGGAACAGTTTTCTAAGTCTTTTATTTCACTATCTACCACTCACCAATGGAAACTCCCTACAGCACAAATAATATTCCATAAATATTTGTTAAGGAATTAACAGAAGGAAGGATAAGAAAGTTGTGTCATTCTTGTACCAAGCAAATATACACAACACTTTGGAAACTTCTTGACCTAGATGGCACAGAACCCAAAATAAGACTCTGATTGCTCCTTAATCCAGCAGGGATCTCGTCTACCAAGTTCATTAGGTCTAAATTGGATAAAATGGTACTTAATCGACAGTTGTTCAGTGCGCAATTGCCTGATGAGGATGCATCATTTGCCCAGAATACAATCCATACTCACAGGCTCTCACATAATTTCCCACTCTGCACACCTATAGGACATTTCCACACTATAATCTAACTGCTGCTACTGATCTCCCTTTAACTTTAGATTCTTCTGTCTCAGTTATCAAACTTAACGTAGCTCTGAAGTCCAAGAGGTAAGAATTCTCTTTAAATGTTGAGTTGAGTTTAGCATTGATAAATATCTAATTAATAATACATACTTAAAAAAAAAAACCCAAACCTATTTCTAACCCTGACCTCAACATGAAAGATATTAGTAAATATATACCCAGTTTAGTATATAATACAACCATACAGCTCAGTATATAACATAACTTTGATTGAGGAATTTGGGAAAGAAGTTATTCTGGTTAACACCATTTTAATAACACAACGTCTAACAGAAAATCTTTATTACTTTCATCTCGTGTTGAAGGTTCACAGTCTTTCTAAGATGTATTTTTGTCTTCATTCCTTCCTTAATAAATACAATAGCAAACATAATTGAATATTTCTTTGTTGATTCAGGATACACTGCTGTTTAAGAGTCTTCATTCTGTTACACACTGAAAAGCATATGAAGTTCAGTGTCCAGCAGACATGGTTCCCATCCCTAGACAGCTCTGAAACATTAGGCAACTCACCCTACCACTTCGGGTCTTACTTTATTTATATATGAAATATGAATTGCTGTGGGGATTAAATGAGATAGTGTATGTAAATCACAGTGCCTTGCTTTCTCTTCTCCAAATATGGGAGACGCAAAGAGTAATTAGGAATCCACTGGTGTCTTAAAGAAAGGCACTACTGATCAAAAACAAGGAAGTTACAAGAAACAGCTGAGATATGAAGGGAGTCAGTGGGAATGACAAGCTCCATTGCAGATAAGTTAAATTTGACATCCAATTCATTGTCCAGGAGAAATATACAATAAGAAATGAGAAATAATACAAGAATGGAGTGTGGGAGAAGAATCAGTGTCAGTGAAAGAACTTACAGAGAACTCTGGGAGTAGATAAGGTATTGATCAGGAACTGCAAAGAGGAAGAAGTTAAATAGGTAGAAGTTTTCACAATGTCATAGAAGAAAACTGGAATTTACTGGAACATGCTGGAATGTGATCAGAGAGGATGCCTGAGGAAAGACTATGAGGTTTAATGATTATTTCATCCTTCACTGACCTTTAAGACAATAGTTTCTGGAGAGTGGTAGAGATTGAAATTAGGTTGTCAGGGCTTAAGGAATAAATATGTAATAAAACAGAATACTGTTTCAGTCAATGTTCCATTGAATACAAAAGGCAAGAAGAGCTCATGGTTAATAGGTATAATAATAATGGGGTCAAAAAAAAGGATTTTGGTTTTGTGTTTTGTTTTCTTCCATTACAGGTGAGATCTGAACATAGCTATAGTCAGCAAAAGGAGGCACTGGAAATTAAAAAAAGATTGAGAAGATTGGTAAAGACTTGAGAAGTTAGGATTGGAGGTAATCAAGAGCATAGTTGGGGAAATTAACTCTAATAATTGATGTCACTTCTTTTAACACTAGAAAGTAGAGGTATATTAAAGATATTTTAAGTATTTTTTATAGAGAGGAGGAATCAGTTCAAAATCATTTTGATGTATTGAAGAAAGAAAATGTGGAAGCTAATCTTGTAAAGTCTTATACTTCTTAACAGCTCAGGTAAGAATATGTGTGAAGGTGGCCAGTTTCGAGTATGAAGACATGAAAGATTAAGGAAGCAGTTAAACACAAGATGACCAGTTGGATCACTTGGCAGAAAATGAACCCAGTCTGGATAAGATGGTATGATCTACTGGGAGATCTAGTCAAGAGAGTTTTTTTATTTTCTACAATTTTCAGTAGCATAGAAACGAATGGGGAGGATAAAGCAGTCGAGGGGAGAAAATAAAGAGGATTGTGACAATGGCATTGCTGGGGAGAAGGAAACCCATGCTGCCTTTACTCCCTCGGGGTAGCCAGTGCTCAGTCTTCCAGGGGCCTCCTGCGTACGAGTCAATCTAACGGATTAAACAGGAAAACATTTCCCCATCATCAACCTTACTCACTGGTCAAGGGTGGCCACCAGAGTCATTAATTTCCACACATTTCTGGGTTACGCACTCATGAGCCCAGAGCAGGTTCCTGCACCCTGAAAAATTACTTCAGTGGTGCCCACAGCAGAACAGAAAGGCAGAAGTATGGTCTGAGGTGCCAGTCTGAGGCAAAGAGTAGTACAAATGTACTTATGCAAAGCTGTTCAAAGCTTTCAGAAAATAATCATGGCAATGGCTAGAGTAAGAGGTAGGGCCAAACGGCATGTGAAAGGGTGAGAAACAGGTATGTAATATAGATACAAACTTGAGGAATAACAGGCACACAAATCAAAATCTATGAAGTATGAAAACCTAGGTTACTAAGAAAATAATGAATTAATAAACTCTTGAGTAAAAGGTGGAGAGTCGTATAGGTGAAGCCAGAGAGTCACTGTACTGAGAAAGATTAAGAAAATTGTCAAGGATTCAGATGGTCTGATGAGGCCGACAAAAATGTCAAGGGCTCTAAGAACAGATGTGGGAGACAGAGGTCAGGATTTCCCCTTCGGGCCAAGATGGAAGAATGGGGATTGAATTTACTTTTTCATCAGAAATGATGAAAAAATGGGCAAAATATTTAAAAAGTAATGGTTTTACAGACACTGGACATTTGTAACAAAGGACGGTGATTCCTAACAAGTGCAAACACTCTTCAAATAAACCAACTACCATAAACAGAACCACAACAAAAGTTAAAGCAGTAAAGAAAAAGTATGTAGAGAAAATCTTTGTTTTATGAAATAGTCCTTCTGAACCCAACAGGTAGCTAAAATCTGAGGTACATCCAGAGTTTGTGATACAGGACACACACACACACACACACACACACACACACACACACACACACACACAAAAGATGGCTTCTAAGTGCCAAAGTCATATAGAATGCAATTTGAATGGTGTCCCCTAGATTTGAAGAACATGCTGACCATAAGCTGGACTTAGAGAGGTCAGCAAGCCTAGGACTAGTAGATCTCACAGACAACTCTAATTACGTTGTTAAACACTTTCCTACATGTTTACAAAGCAAATTACTCTGCAGAGGTAGTTTATTCTTGCCTGTGGTCCTTTTCTTTCCTTTACAATACATGTCTAATCCGTTTCCTAAAGATAGTAGACAATGCAATGAATTACTCCCAGTTTAAACTATCACACTTAAAGAGTAGAACCCGGGGAATTCCCTGGTGGTCCAGTGGTTAGGACTCTGCACTTCAGGGGGCACAGGTTCCATCCCTGTTCAAGGAACTAAGATTTCGCATGCCATATGGCAGTCAAAATAAAAAATAAAAAATAAATTAAATTATATTAAAAAAAAATAACGAGTAGAACTCTCTCCAGTTCCCTATTATACAGATTGTAACCAAATCACAGTATGGTGAGATGCTCTAATAAACTAGGTTGATCAAACTATCCAAAGCTCAATGAGCTTTAAGTCATCACCAAAGGAAAAACCTTAATTTCATGTTAGGAAAAAACAAAAGGCAAAACAGTTTCTCTTCTCAGACTTTGCCAAATTCAACAACTGATATTTTTAGAGTATTGTCAAAGACCCATAAGGCATTCTGCAACACTCTAAACATTTGGGTTTAGTTATTTGTTTCCTTTTCATAAGACATATCCAAGGATTAAAAAAGAAAAAAATTTCTCCTGCAATTAAAAATGGAGTACATTCTTTGTGAAATTTATTTTGTGTATATTAAATGTATATAATTAAATTCAATATATATATATATTTTTTAATTAGGCTCTCTTTTCTTTCTTTTACTAGAAAATCTTATTCCTAAATCAGACTTATATACCATTTCTGCATATGAGAGAAAGATATACATTTCTTCCACTAATCCAATTTTGTTGCACATCTATCTTTTTCCTAGTTATGGCCCCCTCTACATTGGCATATTTTCTTGTGCATAAACCAAGGTTCTTTCATAGTGATCACAATATCCCCCAATTCTGATTTACTGGAGAGACTGTTACTTGTTTAGATTCAACCTGTTGAAGCAGAGAATGGGAGGTGGAATTCAGGAACACAGAATCTCAGGCAGTCTGTTGTCCAAATGCAACTACCCTGCCCCATTATTCTCTATCTCCACACCAACACAGAGAACTTTTCACACCTGATCCACTCTGTCTCTGTTCACTTCCCTTCCTGCTGCTCCAAGCCGTTATGACTATTTTTAATTGCCTGTGTCCCTCTGCTGTGCTTACTGCTAGAGTTCCACACATCCATATGCTGAACCCAAATAAACTGTGAACTCTCTAAAGTAAGACTATGGTTTTATATTTTTATTTCCCAACCTAGATTAAAATTGCAAAAGACCCAACGTATACTGGGCTATAAAATACAATCATGAGTACAGGACATACCACAGAGAAGCCCATTATCTTCCTCAGGTAGGACTGAAATAATAGCTAATGGGTATTATGTCTACTGAAATAGTAATAGCTAGATTCAGGGTTGTAAACTGACATAATTCCAAACAATTCTATATTTCCTGATACAGGTAATACTAAGTTATGTTGGTTAAATGAGTGTTTCAATATTCACGGATAAAAAGCAATTTGTTGGAAGATAAATTATGATAACATCTTATCCTTTGTGCTCAAAATAATCACAAGATCAACTCACAAATGTCAAACGGTGAAGTGCTGCCATGAGAAACTTCCTCTCTAATAATTGCCTTCACTTTATTTGATTATGAAAAATCATGAGATTCTATAAGGGACACAAAGTGTTAAAATGGAGAGAAAGCAAAACTGAAAGTCAAGAGATTTGATTTCTAAAGCTCAAAAAAGCTAAAATTAAGGATAGAGCTTTTTACATTTAACTGTTTCCTGTAGGACGCAAAGCATGATTAAATAATCTTCTGGTTCCAAAAATAGTTTATTAATTTAGGCTGAAGTTCTCTACCTAGAACAAGAGTATACATGCAGTTAGTAGAAATCACACTACTACTAGATAATAATAATGGGCTTTTTGTTAATCTACTGAATGGCACTTTAAGTTTATGATGGTTTAAAATTTTAAGTTCCTAGAGAACAGGACTGTGATTTATATACCTCTTTATATACTCAGCACCAAACACAGTAATTTATACATACTGGATAGTCAGGAAATAATTGATAATGATAAAAGTGATCTCTCAAAAGAATAAATTAATTGACCTGTAATACGAATGTATAGTTGAAAATCACATTCAACTCAAATCTTTCTTTGTGTTCTCAAACCAGTTATGCATAAAAATTATATTTTTCAAGATGCTAGACATAAACTAGAAAGATACATTAAGAATATAAGCTATTACTTAATATTACTGTTTAGAAATCATCTTGGATGATAATTTGATTCTGAGCAACTTGAAACATCCTCCAGGCATCCTCCAGAATCCCAATCTGCTTTGCTAAGGCTTAAAAACAAAGTTGATACTTGGAACTTTCAGATGAAGCAAATACTTCCTGAAGACAAATGGCAAATATGAAGAGCTATTAACTTTGGCAATAGGAGGTTTTCAGTTCATTATATGGGTGATCAAATATGCTGCCTTGAGCAAAACTATAGAGGGCATAGGGAGAAGGTTCCAGTAGCTCCACAGGAGCACTGGTGAATCTAAAACATTCACCTGTAAACAGGAGCCCATCAAGATAAACTGTGACAATTCGTAAACAGTATGTTAATCTATTTGCTTACCTTAATTTTTTTACATTGACATCAGAAAAACATATAACCTCTGGACATTTATACCAAGTTTTAGAAAGATTATATAGAGAGAGACTATTGTATAAAAACTATAATCTTAAAGAATTAAATGACCAATAGATTTTCAAATGCCTTTTAAATTCTACTTTTCTATACATTCCAAAGTTTCTTTAATGTGTATATAATTTTTATAATAAAAACTAAATATTTAAAACCAGGACCCTCTAGATAGCAGTGAGCAACAAAGTAAATTTTGCTCCAAATCCCAAAGGCCTAATTAACCCACCAATGCTACAATTACTGAAAACTTTTAGACCTCTGAAATTGTGAAAATTCTATTTTTGTAGCTTCTAATTTGATATAATTTGAAATGCACAGAATAGCTGCAAGAAATCCGTATAAATGGAATAAAAAGATGTGGCACATATACACAGTGGAATATTATTCAGCCATGAGAAAATAGGATATCCTGCCATTTGTTTCAACATGGATGGACCTTGAGTACATTATGCTGAGCAAGGTAAGTCAGATAGGGAAAGGCAAGTACTATATGATATCACTAATAGAGAATCATACGTGGAATTTAAAAAAGTCGAACCTGTAAAACACAGAGAGTAAAATGGTAGTTACTAGCTATAGGAGGTGACAGGTTAAAATTGATGGTGTTTAAAACTACAAACTTGTAAGGAGTAGTAAATAAGCCATAGAGATATGATGCACAGTACAATGAATACAGACAATAATATTGTACTATAATGATGTAATGTGATAAATATTGCTTCAATGGCACTCACATTACAATATATAAATGTATCAAAGTAACACACTGTACACCTTAAATTTACAAAATGTAACAAATTTATCAAATATAAAAAAGAAATCCTATATATTTCTTACCCTGATTCACTAATTATTTATATTCTATAGCATTTATTTATCATTCATATGTTCTCAATATAAAACTGATGTTTAAAAATGTATATGTATACTATTTTTTTCTGAACCATTTGAGATATTGTATCTCTCTACCTATAAACACTTAAGCTTGTATGTCCTGAGAAAAGAGCATTCTCATACAAATGCACATTACAATGATCGAAGTTGGGAACCTTAATACTGATGAAATTTTTTTTAATGAACAGTCCATATTAAAATTTCATCGGGCTTCCCTGGTGGCGCAGTGGTTGAGAGTCTGCCTGCCGATGTAGGGGACACGCGTTCGTGCCCCGGTCCGGGAGGATCCCACATGCCGCGGAGCGGCTGGTCCCGTGAGCCATGGCCGCTGGGCCTGCGCGTCCGGAGCCTGTTGCTCCGCAACGGGAGAGGCCACAGCAGTGAGAGGCCCGTGTACCGCAAAAAATAAAAAATAAAAAAATAAAATTTCATCAATTCTCAGAGTAATGTTCTTTGTAGCTATTATCTATCCAGGATGAAATCCAGGATCATTCATTACATTTAGGTGCCACATCTCTAGTCTCTGATCTGAAACACGATTAAACAAAAAAGTATTTTTTCTAGTCTCCCAAAACACTTTTCTGATCAGTTTGCAAATTTTGCTGAGTTTTATAAGGTTTTTGTTTTACAAACTATGATCAGCATATTTTTAAGAATGTACCATACAGCAAACATACAGCTGTTGAAAAATAATGTATATTAGGGCTTCCCTGGTGGTGCAGTGGTTGAGAGTCCGCCTGCCGATGCAGGGGACACGGGTTTGTGCCCCGGTCCGGGAAGATCCCACATGCTGCGGAGCGGCTGGGCCCGTGAGCCATGGCCGCTGAGCCTGCGCGTCCGGAGACTGTGCTCCGCAGCAGGAGAGGCCACAACAGTGAGAGGCCCATGTACCACAAAAAAAAAAAAAAGTTTATTAAATGCATAAAATAAATACTAAATTATATATCTGTATGTTACTGTTGGCTACATTTTTTACATGAAATAATAAAGTGCAATACTTTACATCATTAAATCAGGAAATAAAGATTATTTCTTAGTGAGTCCTTCATTTTTATGCTGTTCTTTTAAATTTTGTACTGCTTATGATATTCTAATAAGATTAGGATAGTTAACACTGTTAACAATGCCTTTCTAAATATTTCACCCCATTTGGGGATTTTTTAAAAACTTCTATTGAAATAAATTAGACAATTCAAAATAACCCAAAAAAATGAGGAGATACAGTTTTAAATAATGTGCTTAGACATACTGTCTTATGAAATCTGAATTTCAGTTAACAGTGCTATCATTCCCATAGACAATGGACTTGAGGACATGGGGAGGGGGAACGGTAAGCTGGGACAAAGTGAGAGAGTAGCATTGACATATATACACTACCAAATATAAAACAGATAGCTAGTTGGAAACAGCTGCATGGCAAGGGGAGATCAGCTCGGTGGTTTGTGACCACTTAGAGGGGTGGGATAGGGAGGATGGGAGGGAGGTGCAAGAGGGAGGGGATATGGGGATATATGTATACATATAGCTGATTCTCTTTTTTATACAGCAGAAAGTAACACTGTAAAGCAATTATACTCCAATAAAGATGTTAAAAAAAAAATAGTGCTGTCATTCCTACCTAGCCATACCTGTTTCCACAAAAAAGTTCAGTAAAGAATAAACTGCATTACTCATTAATTAAAAGTTGTCCTTATACATAATATTAAGTAGAAATATCTTAAACTTTTTCCTTTAACAAGGTAATACCATCCTTTTCCTTTGAAGGGAATTGCAAACGGAATTAGAAGGTAACATTAGAAAACTCATGTGGCAAAATTCTATTTGAATGCCGGCTGCCAAAAAAAAAAAAAAAATTACATTGTGTATACATTGAGAAATTTTATTTGTCATAAAAATCCAAGTGGTAATTTCAGTCACTGCTGATGAAACACTAAAACTTTTCAGAAGTTTTCTTAAAATACTAGTTTTTAAAATATTTTCTGAAGATTTAACAAATGAACAAACTAAAGGGGAACTTCTCTCCTGCTGCTCCTCCTCTATTTTTTTAATAGAAAAAAAATACATCTTTCTTAATCTCTTAGATTGATACCCCCTGGGCATAAATTATAGAAGTGTCAAACTGGTACATCAAAATGTATTTACCTTTTTTACAACTTGTGCACATATTTCAAAATGTACCCCAGAAAGTTTTCTTCCTATATTTTATGGAAGAAAAACACTGAGTTTCTGATTTAGAAAAAAATGAGGAATGAGTTTGAGGGGGGAGGGGGGATTGAAGCAGAAGTTATATATTTCAGGTCTTCATAGTATAAATATTAGGTAGAAATATCACTATTGTATTAAGGGTTTTGCTGATTAAGACACTTAAGTGCCAGAAGTATAAACTTGTGTTTTCACAATAGTAAAAACACAACATTTGGACATTTGAGTATCTGGATAGAAACCATACCTACCCTTGAAAGCCTGTTAAACCTTAAAGCTCTTACATTTGACCTAATTTACTAATATCGGACAGTGAGTTATATTTTACTCAAGATTGCCCTCATTTGTTGTTTGCGGGTATTGCAATATGTTCTGGGAAGATGATGGGTCTGTCCTAGAAGCTTAGAAACCTCGCTTTTTTACTCCTTTTTCTCCAGTTCTAAACAATGTCTGGCACAGAGGCAGTGCCCAGTAGTATTTTTGACAGATGGATTTTCAGACACATAAACCAATCAACAAACCAGCTGATCAGAGGTCCCTTCTTAGAGGTGTTGTGGCCCTCAGTGCTAGGAACTGGTTCAGGCAGAAGCAGCTTAGAGCTTGGACCTTTGCAAGACCAGCCCCATGTGTTTATATGTCACAGACCCCTCTTCTTTCCATTCAACAGGCATGAGAGAAAAAGATGAATCACAGACAATGAACATAACTCAGCTGGAAGTAACAAAGAATCAAGTCAGACAATGAGGGTTCAGCATCAGCTCTCCATACAAATAATGCTCATCTGACATCATTATTAGGGTAAACATCTTCTTCTTTTCCATACACATATCTGATTTTTCATTAGAACTGGAGGGAACGTATTCATCAATCAATGTTTAGAGTTAAAATGCTGCAATGAGCTAACAATGGGAAGATATATTTGTTCATTATTTCATCTGTTTAAGATGATGAAGTAATCTGCCTCCAGTCTCCAGCTTGATAAAATCACATCCAAAAATTAAGTGGAAATAGGTACATGCACATGAGTAGCTCCAATACACTCAGGAGATTTCTGTGCATATTTGGTTCAATATGTATAATATTCATGAGGAGAGAACAGTTAGCAAACTGTGGTTATGCTCACACTGTTGTCCAAAAAGATTGCTACTGTTAGGACATGAATACATATTTGCATATCCTAAAATCAGGAGTAGCTAATATACTTTCATGCACTTATATCATGAATGGCTAGCTGTAACAATAAGCTCAAAATGAAGCCCAGAGCAAAAATTTTTTAATTTCTATTTCCTCACTATGAATATAGTCAATCTTTCCCTGAATTTCTGTATGCTTACATATACATCTTATATTCACTTTTCTATTGTCTTCTAGATTTTTATTTCTTATAAGTGACTGTAGTAGTATTTTTCTTTGGACAAAAATACCACCTTAGATAGATCTTGGAACGTTTCTGATCTGAATTATAAAATTATTAAACACGAATGGATTTTTTTTTTTTTTTTTTGCCTATGGACTATTATTCAATCTCCACAACACCCAATACATAAGTACTATAAATAAAAAGACTAAATTCTCCATATTCGCTTTAATATAATAATCACTATAATTTGGGGGATATCATGTTATCTCAATTACTCCTCATAACTACCAAGGGCATAGATTTCACTCTTCCTGATGTATGAATAAGGGGAGAATCTCAGAATATATGAGAAACTTCTCAAGTCTCCTGTGAGTAAGTGGAGATAAGACTCAAATCCGTCTGTCTGACTCAAAGGCCATCCTCATACAAAGAGCCTGCTAGATTATAAATTGTCTAAGTCAGCAATCATTTGCAATTATGAACAGTTTCCTCTAGAAAAAACATATGGCCTACTGTGAACACTGGAATGAATGCCGAGTGGGAAACAAACATACTGAGTGTACTGGTTTTCTATTACAAATTACCACAAATCTGGTATCTTAAAACAACACAAATCTCTATACTGCTTCTTACATGAAATATAATACACAGTTGACCCTTGAACAACACAGGTTTGAACTGTGCAGGTTCACTTACACGTGGATTTTTCTCACTGCATACGTACTACGGTACTACATGATCCATGGTCGGCTGAATCAATGTATGTGGAACCACAGATAAGGCAGGCCGACTATAAAGTTATACACAGATTTTCAACTTCACAGGGGCCAGTGCCCCTAACCCTGTGTGGTTCAAGAGTCAACTACAGTTATGTTCATCCTGATATTTCTATAGCTCAGAAGTCTGATATGGGTCTCACTGGGCTATCACCAAGGTGTGAGCAGGGCTGCATTTTCTTCTGGAGAGTCCAGGAGAGACGTTATTTCCTCGCCTTTTCCAGCTTCTTGAGGCCACCTCCATTCCTTGGCTTGTGGACCCCTTCCTCCATCTTCAAAGACAGTGATGTAGCATTTCTCAAGCGTCTCTCCTTGTGTCCTTACATCTATCTCTAACTACCACTGGGAATGGTTCTCTGCTTTTCAGGACTCATGTGATTAGGCTGGACCCACCTGGAGAATCCAGGATAATCTCCCCATCTCAATGTTTGTAATTTAATCACATCTGAGAAGTCTCTTCTTGCCATGTGAAGTACCATTTTCACAGGTTGTGAAAATTGGAACATGCACATCTTTTGGGGTTTAGGGGGCACTGTTCCGCTTACTACAATGAGCTAATGTATGAATAATTGACAGTCCAATTCCCCTGCCAGAGGTTTTTTAATACTTGGGGGAAGCTGATTGTTAACACAAGTGAATCTCTAATTAGCAGTCTAATAATGTAAACAAATAAAAAGAATGAAATACCTAAGGGAAAATCTAACAAAGTAAAATTTCAGCTGGTAGGGGAGAAGGAAGCCTTTGAGTGGACTATTACATCTCATAGCGAGGCCCATTTTAAGGATAAAGCTGAAAAACTCTGGGACTTGAAAATGTGTTCCTCAGCTGGGAAGTGGAGCAAATACTAGACGGAAGGGATGAAAATGGGCGGAATATCTGAGGAAAGGGGTAAGCAGAATAAATACAAGCTTTCCAATAGTTACCATAAAAGTAACAATATTTTTGAGCATTTAATACGTGCCAATTACTATGATTAGAACTTTATATTCATTACATCATTGAATCCTTATTTATTCTATAAAGCAGATGGTGTTATCCCAATTTTATGTATGGCATAATTGAAGTTTAGGTTAGTTAAATAATTTAGCACAGTGCAAGTAAGTAATGGAGCCAGGATTCAAACCTAAATTAGACTTATTCCAAAGACTATGCTCTTAATTATTATATTAAACTATGGTAGAAATACAGCTCTGAGATCGGCAACCAGGGAAATCCAACATGGTATGGAGTGTTCCAATAACTGAAAAGAACTAGTTAAAGACAAACGAGGTAAATGAGATAGTCAATAGTCCAAGAAGATTGGCGGCACTGGGAACTCTTCCACTGGCAAATAACCCTATCTGCCAGACATTTAGTGCCTGGACTCCAATCCCTATAAACAGGACTAATGAAAGAAGATGTAAAAACTGAAAATTAGGCAAATGACAGACAAAGTATAGGCCCAGGCAGTTAGATGGAGAATTTTGCTACTACAACTGAAGTGATTAGAACCAGGTCACAAGGCTTAAGTAAGACCAAGAGCAAAAGTAATGATGTTGATTATGAGAATATGATATTGAAGCTCTTTTAATCCATTCCAAGTTGGGGATTAGACTAGAGACTGGACTTAGTCTGCAAAAATCCAAATATCTCCAGCTCTCCGGTCATGAAACAGAAGAGGAATGGGGAGTGTGAGACCCAAGTGCAACACAAAGATGTGCATCCCAGAGACAGGTTAGCCTTGCTGAGCAGTTTGCTTGGAGCTCAGCATCCCTATGCTGTGCCTGCTTTCAAAGAGTTTTCCATTTCTTTCTTCTGAGACTACACATTGTTTAAATCTCTGCTTTTGGGGGGCCTTTTTTTTTTATTTTTTTTTTTAATATATATATTTTTTGCGGTACGCGGGCCTCTCACTGCTGTGGCCTCTCGTGCCGTGGAGCACAGGCTCCGGACGCGCAGGCCCAGCGGCCACGGCCCACGGGCCCAGCTGCTCCGCGGCACGCGGGATCCTCCCAGACCGGGGCACGAACCCGCGCCCCCTGCATCGGCAGGCGTACCCTCAACCACTGCGCCACCAGGGAAGCCCGGGGGGGCATTTTTTCCCCACCATCAACAGAGTTGGCAAAGCAGGGATTGTCATTTTTAGATGTGGGTCATTTGTTAGATGAGTTTATCTGGAAATGCATGTGAGCTGAAGTTGATCCAAAAGGCAAGAGAGGTAAGACTGAGAGGCTGGTAATGTGTCCCATGAAAGAGAAAGGAGATTGTACTGAAGACAGAGTTCAAACTGTGACAGATGGATTTGAGGAAGATGAGCTTGTCATAAGCTTGTATTTCAACAGCCTGGAAGTGAACAACCTGGATTTGAAGAGACAGTTACACATCAGTACTTGGCGATTCTGAAATCCTGCTGCTATCCAGATGTCAGATCCTATTAGCTCTCCTATGACCACCAATCTAAAGAGATGCCAGGAACACAGTCTCTGGGCTGTCAGCACAGTTTTAAATCAAGTCATCTGAACGTATCTTTGTTGTTCTTTACAAGCTCTCTGTTTACTGTGGGCCTAGGTCTAAATAAAGATTTTTAAATCACTTCATATTTTAACAGGATTTTTAACAGTCACACTGACATTTTCTCTAAGAGATCAACACCACATCTTAGCTCCTCTCTCCAAATGGGATACAAGACTATATGTGGGAATTTCAGGTCTTTTTCTAGATTCACAGCTATAGATAAGTAAATTTTACCTTTGAGAAGCATCCCTTTCTGTTTTCTATATCCCACTTTCCCTATCAAGCAACTGATTTCCTCCTGTTGCCTTTAACTCCCAAGTCTTCTTTGTATTGTCCTTCTCAATGCAGCACTGGTTGTTACAGACTTTTGCTGTCCCATCTTCCTTCTGATCTATGTAGAATTCATTCTCTAAGAATTCTAGTTTAAAAAATTGGTTATCCTAATATAATAAAACATGTGAGACAAAGTGCTAAATACCAATGGCACTTAAGGAGTCTCTCTGTACATGTATCACTGATGTGTGTTTATATATGTGTTTGCTTATTCACTTATTTAACTATATCTATGAACACTTATTATGTGCCATGTACTATGCTAGCTGTTTTGCATACATTACCTCATTTATTGGGTCTTCGATGCTTTCTTTACCTTTGGCCCAAGGGATACACGTAGTCATTCCTTACTTCACAGAAACCACCTCAAGAATATCTGAAAACGACTACCCATATGAATTGCCTGGCTACTATGATTAAAAACTTAACACATTAAAACAGAGGTATGTAGTATAATTCTAATAGTAAACCAAAATTTTTTTTAAATGTTTGGCTAGCCCTTGGTAGAATACCCTACTGAGCTGTAACTCCTGGTCCTTAGGACAAGAAATGAATACTGTTAGATTTTCATGCAACCTGACAAGGCCATCAGGAAAGACATTTTTGGTCAAAGAGCACTTTACTGACTTCAAATTATAACATGCAGCTAGCTTTCTCTTCTGTCATTGAGGCAGGCCAGTTCTAGCTAAGTATGTGCTGAGGTCAAAGCTGAATCACAGGTATGCCCAAATATAGCTCATCTTTCTGAAAACTGTGGCCTCCTTTCCACAGCTGCTGTGTGTACAACACACGAGTTATTAGCCTTATGCAGAGAAGCGGCCCCTTCTTAGAGAGAGTAGGTCCAGTGAAAAGCACTGGCTTTTAAAATAAGGAGGAAAGTAGGAGTATGCAAATTAAATAAAGATAAGTTGTTAAAGGTTAACTAGTTTCTCCTGGTGGTGTTATAAGCAAATGGCATAGTCATTCTCTAGTTCTACAATATTTAAATGTTTTATTTCAGTCACATAGTGGGAGCTGAGAACAAATGTGGGTAAACCAGATACAAAATACCTTCACAGAACATAAGCTAAAACCTATTCCCTTAATCCTTCAGTGTTGAATCATATGTTATGTCTGGACCATAAATGTGAAGAATGCCAAAGTCGCTGGGCTATTGCCACGATCTTGTACACACACACACACACACACACACACACACACACAATCATATCCATGCTGAAAATATGTTACCGTCATTGCTATTGTATTAGTTTTCTATTGCTGTGTAATAACTTATTGGAAACCTAGGGCTGAAAACACCTATCATTACGTCCCAGTTTCTGTTGATCAGAGGTCTGGCACAGTGAAGCTGGGCTCTCTGCTCAGGGTCTCACTAGACTAAAACCAAAGTTTTGGCTAGGCTATATTCTCATCTGGAGCTTCCAAATGTATTCACACTGTTGGAAGAACCTATAGATCTTTGCATTTATACAACTGAGGTTCCTGTTTTCTTGCTGGCTGCCTTAGCTCTTAGGGGCCACCCTCAGGTCCTAGCCACGTGGCCCTCTCACAACAAGCTAATTTATTTCTTCAAAGCTGGCACTAGAATCTCTCTCCAGTCTGCTACTATGGGAAGGATTCATTTAATGCAATATAATCACTTGAGCAACTATACCATCACCTTTGCTACATAACATAGCCTAGCAAGGGAGTGAGTACCTCGTTGTATTCACAGATGCCACCCATACTTAAGGGGAGGAGATCTGTACAGCACATGTGGGAGCAGAATCTTGGAGGCCATCTTGGAGGCCTACAACAACTATTACTCAGAACAAGGGCTGAACCCTGTGAATTATATGACTGAGGAGAGAGCAAAATGTTACTCACTTCCAGAACCTAGAAGTCAAGTGTAAACTGTCTCAAGATGAAGAACAGTGCTTTCCAAGAAAAAAAGAAGAAAAAAATCCATAAATGTCTACCAAGTTTCCCAGAGGAAGACACTCAGGTCTCAATTTCACTGTATACTTTGAACTACGCCCAGTAGAGATGCAAATTCCTATACAGACCGATAATAAGGCTGACAAAGATTTATGGATGACTACCTAAATGATACCTGTACCTCAGTTTTGGCAACCCCAAACCCTGTACCTCCTTTCTCCACTACATTCCTTCTTGTTATACCCAATAGCTGGCTACAAGCCAACGTGGCAACACTACACTCTCTAGAGGTAGAGTAAAAAAAAATCAATATTCAAATAGTAACTTTGACATTTTCTGGAGTAAGATTAAAACAACCAGGTGAGGAAGTTTTGATTCTGCAATACCTGCATACCTCAGAGATATTGTGGGTTTGGTTTCAGACCACTGCAATAAAGTGAAATCGCAATAAAGCAAGTCACATGAATTTTTTTGGTTACCCACTGCATGTAAAAGTCATGCTTACAGCATTCTGTAGTCTATTAAGTGTACAATATCACTATGTCTAAAAAACCAATATACAGACCTTAATTTAAAAATGCTTTATTCAGAAAAAAGTGCTAATCATCATCTGACAATACAGGGTTGCCACAAACCTTCAATTTGTAAAAAAGCACAGTATCTTTGATGCGTAACGAAGCAAAGCAAGATAAAATGAGGTATGCCTGTATATCTCCTGTATAATCACCTCCCCTTGAATGATGGTGGACCTGTAAGTATGAGGAGATAGGCTTTCCTTTGATTAAGTGACATTACATGGCAAAGTGATGGGATAGTCATTTCCATGACTGATATAATGATTATATTATATAAGACTCCATCTGAACAGACCGAGGAGATTTTCTTGGTGGCCTTGAAAAGTAAGGGTCACATGAGTAGGCCTTGAGGAGACTTCTAGGCGCTGAGAGTAAGCCCAGGTTGGTGGCTAGCAATAAAATGGGGACCTCACACATACAGCTGAAAGGAACCTAATTCTGTCAATGACCTGAATGAACTTGAAAGAAGTCCCTGAGCCTCAGATCAGATCACATCGCAGACGACCCCTTGACTTTGGCTCCGTGAGACCCTGTGCAGAGGAACCAGCTAACCCCTGACTGAAAAGCTAATCAGTTGAAACTGTGTGATAATATGATTGTGTTGCCTTAAGGTGTTAACTCTGTGGCACTTCCTCATGCAGCATAGAGACCTAACATACAAACAAATTAAAACATAAATAAAATAAGCAAACTAGCAAAATTAGCTTTAGGAATTTTCTGCAGCAACACCTCTCAATAACTGAATCCCAACTGGTCTCACTGAGTAGCTACAGTATTTCCAGGCATTTAAAATGTATTGAAAACAAAAATATACCTAAAAAAAACCCCACATTTTTTGGTGGTACTCCAGAGGATTAGATGACAAACTAAAGCAAAAACTCCTTAAGTGATGAAAGAATGCCAAACCAGTGGGGATTTAATCATCTGACTCCAACAAGGTTAAAAGAAAATCTAAATAATTAATTATGATAGATATTATGTGTATTCACATATATGCACAGAAGCAAAGGGCACTTACTCTGAAAGCTGTTCACTGAGAAGACTCGAGGATGATAGAATCCTGCTTTGCAAATGCACTGATAGGCTCCAAGCACGAATCCTAGGCCCTTAATCGGCATACACTATGAGAAAGAAAAGACAGCAGTACCGTTGATCATAGTTTACTTCACAGTATAAAGACTCACAGATATCCATCATTGCAAGTGGTAACAGAGATACCACATTTTCCAGAAATAAAATATCTCATTTTTGAACTTTATTTTATGTTTGTTTGCCAACAGACATTTTTTTAAAGTAGTTTTCTTTCTAAATATATGCCATTACAGCTGCAGTTGCCATACATCTTTAACTCATTCAGTTGCCTTAGGAAGTAATTATAGACAGTTTTTTTTAATGCCTCACATATCATCTTATTGCCTTAAGAGATATTTCTTAAGTCTATAAGAATATTTTTAAAAGTGATTCCATGCGAAATATTTCCACCAAAGTAAAGGTAGGTAGGTAGATGGACAGACAGATACATAGAATTTAAGATGTGGAAATTGCCTTTAAGAATTAAATATTCATCAAATTTCATCCTCGGATTAAAAAATACAAATTGATGGAATAACAAAACAAGTAAACTTTAAAGTGTAATTCAGAAGAGGATAAAAAGATAAATTAATGATCTGAAGTGCTCTTTACCTAAAATCTGTTTCATAGATAAATATTCTACATGTACATAAACATGAAGAAAAGTAATGATTGGCTTTCCAAATATATCACACCAATAGACATGATGGACATCCCAAAAGCTTAATATTGGCATCTTTCAAGAATATCACTGAACCCTAGCAAAACTGTTTAACATACTTCATTTCTTTTTTTTTGTAACATCTTTATTGGAGTATAATTGCTTTACAATGGTGTGTTAGTTTCTGCTTTATAACAAAGTGAATCAGCTATACATATACAAATATCCCCATATCTCCTCCCTCTTGCATCTCCCTCCCACTCTCCCTATCCCACCACTCTAGGTGGTCACAAAGCACCGAGCTGACCTCCCCATGCTATGCGGCTGCTTCCCACTAGCTATCTATTTTACATGTGGTAGTATTTATAAGTCCATGCCACTCTCTCACTTCGTTCCAGCTTACCCTTCCCCCTCCCCATATCCTCAAGTCCATTCCCTACGCCTGCGTGTTTATTCCTGTCCTACTCCTAGGTTCTTCAGAACCTTTTTTTTTTTTAGATTCCATATATATATGTTAGCACACGGTATTTGCTTTTCTCTTTCTGACCTACTTCACTCTGTATAACAGACTCGAGGTCCATCCACCTCACTACAAATAACTCAATTTCGTTTCTTTTAATGGCTGAGTAATATTCCATTGTATACATGTGCCACATCTTCTTTATCCACTCATCTGTCGATGGACACTTAGGTTGTTTCCATGTCCTGGCTATTGTAAATACTGCTGCGATGAACACATGACTCTTTTTGAATTATGGTTTTCTCAATTGACTCAAGTGCTGGGTCATACTGTAGTAATATTTTCAGTTTTTTAGGGAACCTCCATACTGTTCTCCAGAGTGGCTGTATCAACTTACATTCTCACCAACAGTGCAAGAGGGTTCCCTTTTCTCCACACCCTCTCCAGCATTTACTGTTTGTAGATTTTTTAATTTTTTTTTTTTGCGGTACGCGGGCCTCTCACTGTTGTGGCCTTTCCCATTGTGGAGCACAGGCTCCGGATGCGCAGGCTCAGTGGCCATGGCTCACGGGCCCAGCCGCTCCGCGGCATGCGGGATCTTCCCGGACCAGGGCACGAACCCGTGTCCCCTGCACCGGCAGGCGGACTCTCAACCACTGTGCCACCAGGGAAGCCCTTTATTTATTTATTTATTTTGTGGTACGCGGGCCTCTCACTGTTGTGGCCTCTCCCGTTGCAGAGCACAGGCTCCGGACGCGCAGGCTCAGCAGCCATGGCTCACGGGCCCAGCCGCTCCACGGCATGTGGGATCTTCCCGGACCAGGGCACGAACCCGTGTCCCCTGCACCGGCAGGTGGACTCTCAACCACTGGGCCACGAGGGAAGCCTTGTTTGTAGATTTTTTGATGATGGCCATTCTGACTGGTGTGAGGTGATACCTCACTGTAGTTTTGATTTGCATTTCTCTAATGATTAGTGATGTTGAGCATCCTTTCATGTGTTTATTGGCAATCTGTAGATCTTCTCTGGAGAAATGTCTATTTAGGTCTTCTGCACATTTTTGGATTGGGTTGTTTGTTTTTTTGATATTGAGTTGTATGAGCTGCTTGTAAATCTTGGAGGTTAATCCTTTGTCAGTTGCTTCATTTGCAAATATTTTCTCCCATTCTGAGGGTTGTCTTTTCGCCTTATTTATGGTTTCCTTTGCTGTACAAAAGCTTTGAAGTTTCATTAGGTCCCATTTGTTTATTTTTGTTTTTATTTCCGTTTCTCTAGGAGGTGGGTCAAAAAGGATCTTGCTGTGATTTATGTCAGAGTGTTCTGCCTATGTTTTCCTCTAAGAGTTTTAGAGTGTCTAGCCTTACATTTAGGCCTTTAATCCATTTTGAGTTTATTTTTGTGTCTGGTGTTAGGGAGTGTTTGAATTTCATTCATTCTTTTACATGTAGCTGTCCAGTTTTCCCAGCACCACTTATTGAAGAGGCTCTCTTTTCTCCACTGTATATTGTTGCCTCCTTTATCAAAGATATGTGTGTGGGTTTACCTCTGGGCTTTCTATCCTGTTCCATTGGTCTATATTTCTGTTTTTGTGCCAGTACCATACATACTTCATTTCTGCTACATTCAATTACATAAGGATGGAATAACTTCCATTACAATACAGTTTATCAGTAAAAAGGGTGTTTCAAGAATTTGATCAACACTGAAATTTCTTTTTTGATAGCTCTCTACCAAGATCCCAACACTTTACCTTTTTGCCATTATAACCTATTAGAGGAGCTGAGAATTTAGTGAATCTGAAAGTTACAAATAGTGACCCTCTGACAGAGGCCCTTGAGAGAAAATACTAAATTATCTAAATAATAATCCCTCAATCTAAGCTTTAATGATTAGTAATAAGATCAAAATTGCATATCATGAAAATTCCAGCAAACAATAAAGTATTTATATGTAAGGTAGCAAGAGCTAATACATGCTCTAAATTCATAGGTTATAGCACGAAAATCTTTGAAAAAGAGCTCTCTAAAAGACCTTGAATATTTTATTTCATTAATACCCTTTTTTTTTTTCACCCAACACACTCATATCCAATTATGTCTTGCAATTGAAAACACAGTTCTTGACCCAGAGCAAAATACAAGGACAGATAAGTACCAGTCAATTCAACTGGGTTGGCAAGTAGTTATGAAAGAACTATTGTGTGTGTAGAGAATTCCTCCAGGACTTAAATGAAATAACACATCCTACTTATAAAGGTCTAGTGATATAGTGGGTCAGATCCTATTTCCGAATTGTATAAATAAAAAGGCAATTGTAACACTTACTTTGGAGAAGCACTATTATAAGAGATCATATTGTTTGTGGTCAGTCAGAAAACATATGCCTGAATTCTGACTTACTAGTTAATATGAATTTGGGGCTGTTCTCTTAACTTCACTGAAACTTATTTTTTTTAACTTGTAAGAACAATCATTCAATTAGATTCAGGAACACTTTGAAGAAAGCAGAACTACCAAGATGTCCTAATAGCTGAAATACAGGGTATAAGAGGAAGAGAAGAATAAAGGATGACTCCCAGGTTTTTGGCCTGAGCAACCTTAAGAATGGAGTTGCCATCAAGGATCTGGGAAAGGCTGCAGGTGGAGTTGATTTGGAGAAGAGAACACAAGTTCAGTTTTGCAAATGTTAAGTGTGAAGTGTCTATTTGAAATTTAATTCCTGATATCAAATAAGTAGTCTGGGGCTTCCCTGGTGGCGCAGTGGTTGAGAGTCCGCCTGCCGATGCACGGGACGCGGGTTCGTGCCCTGGTCCGGGAAGATCCCACATTCCACGGAGGGGCTGGGCCCGTGAGCCATGGCCGCTGAGCCTGCACATCCGGAGCCTGTGCTCCGCGACGGGAGAGGCCACAACAGTGAGAGGCCCAGGTACCTCAAAAAAAAAAAAAAAAAAAAAAGTAGTCTGATAAAGTAGTATGGAGTTTGGGAGAGATGTCTGGGCTCTATAATTTGGGATTCATTTGCATAAAGACGATAGACGAAGCCATGAGATCAGATAAGACTAGATCATTAAGGGAGTGCCTGTAGGCAGTGAAGTTAATAGATCCAAAGGGATGAGACTCAGGACACTCCAAGGCAAAAAGGTTAGGCAGAAGGAAGAAGCAAAGGACACTGAGAAGTGCAATTCAGTGAGGTACCATTATTTAATTAACTAGATTGTGACACTAAGTGCATAACATGGAATTTCTTGTGAGTTACATTTATTAAACATTCACCCAGCCAAGATATATCCAAGCAAACTAAGTCTTAGATACTAAGAATAGCAGTGCAGTTTAAATATTCTGCTTCACTGGAATTTGAAGGTTAATGCTATTCATTTAATCAGCACTAATTCCCTGGTAATGTGACTCGGCACTGCAACAGTGACTCAGTTGAGAATTTTAAATGTTTAAGGCAGATCTGAAAGTTTATTGGAATAAGGGTATCTCTTTAATATAAGCTAACGATAGAGCTGAAAGAAAATGAAGTTTTTTAAAAAATCTATTGATTAGATAAACATCAATAAATGTTGATTAGATAATTAGTTGATTAGATAAACATCACCAAATATAAAGTCCCCTGAACTTAAAAACAAAATGCTTCCTAATTTTATTATGGGAAACACTGCAATATGAATTATTAGTTACCTCAAACTCTTTGTTCATCTTAAATTATCTTATACCCTTAAAGAAAAATTTTAAAATGTTCAAGCAGTTAAATTCAATAAAAGAATATCATCTGTTACAGTGGAGAAAAAACAAAAAAAAGAATATCATTCCGCTACACACACTCTGTGTGAAACCGAATGTGCTGTTGCTTACACACACTTGTCTTGGAGTGTAAAAGTGATCTTACCATACTTTCGTGTTCCATCCACCACCACCATTCTGTAGCTACTCCAATTTGGCCACCTCCCAGCCAAACTTACACATTTTCAACATGAGGCAATTCGTGTACTAGTTTAGCTAATTTCTCTTTTAATCTCCATAAGTATGGTGACTACTCAACCTATGTTTACTGTAATTGGACTCAGTAACTGCTTTTTATATTTTTTTCTCCTTAGGGATTTAGAATATAAACATAGATCCTCACTAGATTCAGGAGAAAAAAATCTTCAAAATTTTACCATAACATTAAGATGCTCATTTTAGATATTAAAGATCTTTATTTTATATACTCAAATCTAAATCTTTCTACTTTATCTTCATAGAAGTCCAAAAGGGTGGAAATGGAAAAAGCAGCACTTCTTCTTCCATAAGGGTAGCTCTTCCATGAGACCCTTTGATAAAAATTAAGCTCTTCATATTAAGAGTTAAGGCACCCTTGTGAGTGAGGTAGGTGCCCAAAAGATTGGATGCCTTCTTTGATGAAACTTACGAAGCCACCAGCAGAGACTTCCTAAGGAGAGATCTTGAGAGCCTACAATCAAAGGTAGGTCCCTAGGAGTAATCCAGATCCAAATGGGAAGAGATGTTGCTTAAGAGATTAGAGAAATATGGACAGATTGCTAGAAGTATACAACCGACCAAGTCTGGGTCATGAAGAAACAAAAATTACGTACAAACCTATAACTAGCCGGTAGACTGAATCAGTAATCAAAAACCTCCTAACAGAGAAAAGCCCAGGGCCAGATGGCCTCAATGGACAAACATTTAAAAAAGAATTAACATCAGTATTCCTCAAACTCCTCCAAAAATTGAGAGAGAACAGTTCCTAACTCATTTTATGAGCCCAGAATTACCCTGATATCAAAGCCAGACAAAGATACTACAAGAAAAGAAAACTGCAGACCAATAATCCTGATTAACATTGTTGTGAAAATCTTCAACAAAATACCAGCAAACCATATTCAACATCACATTAAAAGGACTATAGAGCTTTCAGCAGCAAGGAGGTACTTGAGAACAAGAGCCGTGTGGATGAAAGGCTCTTGGTGCTGCAGCCAGGAGTCAGTGCTGTGCCTCTGAGGTGGGAGAGCCAACTTCAGGACAGTGGTCCACAAGAGACCTCCCAGCTCCACGTAATATCAAACGGCGAAAATCTCCCAGAGATCTCCATCTCAACACCAGCACCCAGCTTCACTTAACGACCAGCAAGCTACAGTGCTGGACACCCTATGCAAAACAACGAGCAAGACAGGAACATAACCCCACCCATTAGCAAGGAGGCTGCCTAAAATCATAATAAGTCCACAGACACCCCAAAACACACCACCAGATGTGGACCGGCCTACCAGAAAGACAAGATCCAGCCTCATCCACCAGAACACAGGCACTAGTCCCCTCCACCAGGAAGCCTACACAACCTACTGAACCAAATTTAGCCACGGGGGACAGACACCAAAAACAACGGGAACTACGAACCTGCAGCCTGCAAAAAGGAGATCCCAAACACAGTAAGATAAGCAAAATGAGAAGACAGAAAAACACACCACAGATGAAGGAGCAAGATAAAAAGCCACCAGACCTAACAAAGGAAGAGGAAATAGGCAGTCTACCTGAAAAAGAATTCAGAATTATGATAGTAAAGATGATCCAAAATCTTGGAAATAGAATAGAGAAAATGCAAGAAACATTTAACAAGGACCTAGAAGAACTAAAGATGAAACAAGCAACAATGAACAACACAATAAATGAAATTAAAAATACTCTAGAAGGGATCAATAGCAGAATAACTGAAGCAGAAGAACGGATAAGTGACCTGGAAGATAAAATAGTGGAAATAACTACTGCAGAGCAGATTAAAGAAAAAAGAAGGAAAAGAATTGAGGACAGTCTCAGAGACCTCTGGGACAACATTAAATGCACCAACATTCGAATTAAAGGGGTTCCAGAAGAAGAAGAGAAAAAGAAAGGGACTGAGAAAATATTTGAAGAGATTATAGTTGAAAACTTCCCTAAAATGGGAAAGGAAATAGTTAATCAAGTCCAGGAAGCACAGAGAGTCCCATACAGGATAAATCCAAGGAGAAACACGCCAAAACACATATTAATCAAACTGTCAAAAATTAAATACAAAGAAAACATATTAAAAGCAGCAAGGGAAAAATAACACACAAGGGAATCCCCATAAGGTTAACAGCTGATCTTTCAGCAGAAACTCTGCAAGCCAGAAGGGACTGGCAGGACATATATAAAGTGATGAAGGAGAAAAACCTACAACCAAGATTACTCTACCCAGCAAGGATCTCATTCAGATTTGATGGAGAAATTAAAACCTTTACAGACAAGCAAAAGCTGAGAGAGTTCAGCACCACCAAACCAGCTTTAAAACAAATGCTAAAGGATCTTCTCTAGGCAAGAAACACAAGAGAAGGAAAAGACCTACAATAACAAACCCAAAACAATTAAGAAAACGGGAATAGGAACAAACATATCGATAATTACCTTAAATTTAAATGGATTAAATGCTCCCACCAAAAGACACAGATTGGCTGAATGGATACAAAAACAAGACCCATATATATGCTGTCTACGAGAGACCCACTTCAGACCTAGAGACACATACAGACTGAAAGTGAAGGAATGGAAAAAGATATTCCATGAAAACAGAAAGCAAAAGAAAGCCAGAGTAGCAATTCTCATATCAGACTAAATAGACTTTAAAATAAAGACTATTAGAAGAGACAAAGAAGGACACTACATAATGATCAAGGGATCAATCCAAGAAGAAGATATAACAATTGTAAATATTTATGCACCCAACATAGGAGCACCTCAATACATAAGGCAAATACTAACAGCCATAAAACGGGAAATCGACAGTAACACATTCATAGTAGGGGACTTTAACACCCCACTTTCACCAATGGACAGATCATCCAAAATGAAAATAAATAAGGAAACACAAGCTTTAAATGATATATTAAACAAGATGGACTTAATTGATATTTATAGGACATTCCATCCAAAAACAAGAGAACACACATTTTTTCAAGTGCTCATGGAACATTCTCCAGGATAGATCATATCTTGGATCACAAATCAAGCCTTGGTAAATTTAAGAAAATTGAAATTGTATCAAGTATCTTTTCCGACCACAATGCTATGAGACTAGATATCAATTACAGGAAAAGATCTGTAAAAAATACAAACACATGGAGGCTAAACAATACACTACTTAATAACAAAGTGATCACTGAAAAAATCAAAGAGGAAATCAAAAAATACCTAGAAACAAATGACAATGGAGACACGATGACCCAAAACCTATAGGATGCAGGAAAAGCATTTCTAAGAGGGAAGTTTATAGCAATACAATCGTACCTTAAGAAACAGGAAACATCTCGAATAAACAACCTAACCTTGCACCTAAGGCAATTAGAGAAAGAAGAACAAAAAAACCCCAAAGTTAGCAGAAGGAAAGAAATCATAAAGATCAGATGAGAAATAAATGAAAAAGAAATGAAGGAAACGACAGCAAAGATCAATAAAACTAAAAGCTGGTTCTTTGAGAAGATAAACAAAATTGATAAACCATTAGCCAGCCTCATCAAGAAAAACCGGGAGAGGACTCAAATCAATAGAATTAGAAATGAAAAAGGAGAAGTAACAACTGACACTGCAGAAATACAAAAGATCATGAGGGATTACTACAAGCAACTATATGCCAATAAAATGGACAACCTGGAAGAAATGGACAAATTCTGAGAAAAGCACAACTTTCTGAGATTGAACCAGGAAGAAATAGAATATATGAACAGATCAATCACAAGCACTGAAGTTGAAACTGTGATTAAAAATCCTCCAACAAACAAAAGCCCAGGACCAGCTGGCTTCACAGGCGAATTCTATCAAACATTTAGAGAAGAGCTAACACCTATCCTTTTCAAACTCTTCCAGAATATAGCAGAGGGAGGAACACTCCCAAACTCATTCTACGAGGCCACCATCACCCTGATACCAAAACCAGACAAAGATGTCACAAAGAAAGAAAACTACAGGCCAATATCACTGATGATCATAGATGCAAAAATCCTCAACAAAATACTAGCAAACAGAATCCAACAGCACATTAAGAGGATCATACACCATGATCAAGTGGGCTTTATTCCAGGAATGCAAGGATTCTTCAATATATGCAAATCAATGAATGTGATACACCATATTAACAAACTGAAGGAGAAAAAACATATGATCATCTCAATAGATGCAGAGAAAGCTTTCGACAAAATTCAACACCCATTTATGATAAAAACCCTGCAGAAAGTAGGCATAGAGGGAACTTTCCTCAACATAATAAAGGCCATATATGACAAACCCACAGCCAACATTGTCCTCAATGGTGAAAAACTAAAAGCATTTCCACTAAGATCAGGAATAAGACAAGGTTGCCCACTCTCACCACTGTTATTCAACATAGTTTTGGAAGTTTTAGCCACAGCAATCAGAGAAGAAAAGGAAATAAAAGGAATCCAAATCAGAAAAGAAGAAGTAAAGCTGTCACTCTTTGCAGATGACATGATACTATACACAGAGAATCCTAAAGATGCTACCAGAAAACTACTAGAGCTAATCAATGAATTTGGTAAAGTTGCCGGATACAAAATTAATGCACAGAAATCTCTGGCATTCCTATACACTAATGATGAAAAATCTGAAAGTGAAATCGAGAAAACACTCCCATTTACCACTGCAACAAAAAGAATAAAATATCGAGGAATAAACCTACCAAGGGAGACAAAAGACGTGTATGAAGAAAATTATAAGACACTGATGAAAGAAATTAAAGATGATACAGATAGATGGAGAGATATACCATGTTCTTGGACTGGAAGAATCAACATTGTGAAAATGACTCTACTACCCAAAGCAATCTACAGATTCAATGCAATCCCTGTCAAACTACCACTGGCATTTTTCACAGAACTAGAACAAAAAATTTCACAATTTGTATGGAAACACAAAAGACCCCGAATAGCCAAAGCAATCTTGAGAACGAAAAACCTAGCTGGAGGAATCAGGCTCCCTGACTTCAGACTACACCACAAAGCTACAGTAATCAAGACAGTATGGTACTGGCACAAAAACAGAAAGATAGATCAATGGAACAGGATAGAAAGCCCAGAGATAAACCCACGCACATATGGTCACCTTATCTTTGATAAAGGAGGCAGGAATGTACCGTGGAGAAAGGACAGCCTCTTCAATAAGTGGTGCTGGGAAAACTGGACAGCTACATGTAAAAGTATGAGATTAGATCACTCCCTAACACCATACACAAAAATAAGCTCAGAATGGATTAAAGACCTAAATGTAAGGCCAGAAACTATCAAACTCTTAGAGGAAAACATAGGCAGAACACTCTATGACATAAATCACAGCAAGATCCTTTTTGACCCACCTCCTAGAGAAATGGAAATAAAAACAAAAATAAACAAATGGGACCTAATGAAACTTCAAAGCTTTTGTACAGCAAAGGAAACCATAAACAAGACCAAAAGACAACCCTCAGAATGGTAGAAAATATTTGCAAATGAAGCAACTGACAAAGGATTAACCTCCAAAATTTACAAGCAGCTCATGCAGCTCAATAACAAAAAAACAAACAACCCAATCCAAAAATGGGCAGAATACCTAAATACACATTTCTCCAAAGAAGATATACAGAGTGCCAACAAACACATGAAAGAATGCTCAACATCATTAATCATCAGAGAAATGCAAATCAAAACTACAATGAGATATCATCTCACACCAGTCAGAATGGCCATCATCAAAAAATCTAGAAACAATAAATGCTGGAGAGGGTGTGGAGAAAAGGGAACACTCTTGCACTGCTGGTGGAATGTGAATTGGTACAGCCACTATGGAGAACACTATGGAGGTTCCTTAAAATCTAAAAATAGAACTACCATATGACCCAGCAATCCCACTACTGGGCATATACCCTGAGAAAACCATAATTCAAAAAGAGTCATGTACCAAAATGTTTATTGCAGCTCTATTTACAATATCCAGGAGATGGAAACAACCTAAGTGTCCATCATCGGATGAATGGATAAAGAAGATGTGGCACATATATACAATGGAATATTACTCAGCCATAAAAAGAAACGAAATTGAGCTATTTGTAATGAGGTGGACGGACCTAGAGTCTGTCATACAGTGTGAAGTAAGTCAGAGAGAGAAAGACAAATACCGTATGCTAACACATATATATGGAATTTAAGAAAAAAAAATGTCATGAAGAGCCTAGGGGTAAGAGAGGAATAAAGACACAGACGTACTAGAGAATGGACTTGAGGATACGGGGAGGGGAAAGGGTAAGCTGTGACAAAGCGAGAGAGTGGCATGGACATATATACACTACCAAACGTAAAACAGATGGCTAGTGGGAAGCAGCCGCATAGCACAGGGAGATCAACTCGGTGCTTTGTGACCACCTAGAGGGGTGCGATAGGGAGAGTGGGAAGGAAGGAGATGCAAGAGGGAAGAGATATGGGAACATATGTATATGTATAACTGATTCGCTTTGTTATAAAGCAGAAAGTAACACACCATTGTAAAGCAATTATACCCCAATGAAGATGTTAAAAAAAAAAAAAGGTTAATTATCCTAACATCCAGTGACTTCTCCACAACTATCAGCTGTTTATTAAAACAAAAGGAAAACACTGAAACAGAGGAAATCTAAAAGGCCCCCAGGCAGTGATAGGGTACACATCACCCACATATTTCTCAAACAATCTTCCAGGAAAACAAGAACTCATGAATAACAAATAGTGCAGTATTTCACCAGGGAGCAAAAGAACTACATTTTGTCTCTATTTTTCATTAGCCGCCAGATAACATGGTTTAAAAAGCTTGATGGACTGGAGCAGGGTTGGGGGTGGAAGGATGTTTTCTTTTATGATATAGTTAATATGAAAAAAGAAACTTTTCTATTATTAATTTTTGAAACGTTCTTGTTATATTCAGTGGAGCCCTCTCTCACAACACAGGGCTAAGGGTGCCAAAGCAGCATGGGAGCAGACACATTACAAGTACTGACACATAGCAAGATGCTTTGCGTGAGGTTGAAACTGACTCAAGAAAACGTTAGGATTGTATCTCATTGAGTGAGCAAGCCAGTTTTTCTAGACCTTCTTACAGAAAAAAGTCCCAAACGCTCGATAAAGATAAGTTCTTAATATGCTCAACACTTTAAAAAAAATAAAATAATGCCCCCCACTAAACCACAAATTCACTACGTTCCACCTTTGACACCCTGTGCTTCCTGTGGTCACAGACCATAAGTAATGGGAACTTTCTTCTCATTATTGACTTAATTTAGCTCTTGCTTACTGAGCCCCATTGTATGCTCTTTGCTACAGCAACAAAGAGGAACAAAATCATGGTCTAGTTCTCAAAGAGCTTACCTCCCACAGGTAGAAAAGTAAAATCAAAGTTGCTGTATGGTGCTCTACCATGTTCACAGCTAAAGGGCTTCACATATATTTTTGAGTAGTCCATCTTTACACATTTTTCTGGCATCAATTGTTTGTTAAAATACAAATTGCTGTACTAAGAACAGAAATCAATGAAAGAATATATAATATGATTTCAACTTTATAAAATTCAAAAATATGTAAAATTTTTATAAAGTACTATTTAAGCATATATACATACATGGAACGATAAAGAATCGAAGTGATAACATAAATTTCAGGATAATGGTTATCTTTTGGGGGGGCAGATGGGTATAGGATGACAGAGGAGAATACAGGGGCTTCTTAGGTAATGGTTACAATCTATTACTGAAATGAGGGAAGGAAAGAACTGACTCTAGTTTCTGGCTGTGATACATTATGTTATAGCAGGATGAAGTTTTCACCAAAAACAATTAGAATATCTGGATAAAATGGAAGGAAGGAAGAAAGAAACAAATGAAGGAACAAACAAATGACTGAACTTACCTACTTACCTATGAGGAGGCGTCAGAAAGCTGCCAATGGAGCCAAAATTGAGAAGCCAAGATCACAGAAAGAAGAAAAATGCACAGATATACTATATTCTTTATTTATGTATCAAACTGAGTATTTGATGATATGAGGCATTGAGGAAGGAGTGAGAATCCAGACAAATGGAAACTGGTAAGAAGTAGAGAAGCCAGCAAAATTTTGGATATCTTACAGCCCAGAGGAGAAAAAAAAATCAATTTGAGCACTTCAAAAATACTCAAGCCTTAAGGACAAAATCTCAGACAGAATGAAATAACAAAGAAATAAGACTGAGACTCAAAATTTGTTGTTGCATTCTTAAGCTGTCTGCGGTGAAAACCAAAGACGCAAAGCAGATGCTAAAGAGAAACAGGGTTGAGTTTTTGGTAGTATCGCAATGTTAAATTCCTAAATTGGAGTTCAGGAATTTCTGAGGATGAAGGGCCCTAGTAAACATCTCAGTGAGCTCCCCATAGTGCTATATCCTAGAAGTAAGAGTAAATAAGGAGCAGTTTGAGACTTTCATAGATTTCTGTCCAGCTGTGGGACAGATCAAGTACTGGTTAGATTAAGATGATCTGTCTCTATCTAGTTACTTATCAGAGACAGGGCAAAACCTCTCCGGAAGAAGGTAATGCATCCAGAACCACTGCAACAAAACTATGTGTGGCATTCACTCTTAAATTAACAAACACTAAGAAATAAACAGACAGTATAAACAGATCGACAAATGACCAGATACTCAAGCTACTGATAGATTTTTAAATAACTATAATCAACATGTGCAAGAAAGTGGAGGACAACTTTTAGAAAAACTGGAATCTAATTTTTAAAAAAACAATAAAATATTCTGGAATATTCCAGAACTAACAAAACCAAGATAGGATACCAGAGAAGACAGGGTAAGTGAAGGAGAAGACAGATGAGCAAAAGACGTCCAGTCTGAAGCTTGAAAACTAAACTGAAGAGAAATATACAAAAGAACACAAAGGACATAACGAATCATAGAAAAGGGATCTAATATACTTGTACTTAGAGTCACATAAAGGGAGAGGACAGAAGCAATATCAGATAAAATATATTTCGTTATACACCCCAAAGTGGATAAACACACATCATAGTCTAACTAGAAAGCCAAACACACACAAAAATCTTAAAATAGCCAGAGGGAAAAAAAAGATCATACTTACAAATAAGTAGCAACAAGTTTGACAACTGTCTTCAAAACAGAAATAAAAGAAACCAGAAAATAATGGAATGACAACATTAAAGTGCTAAAAGAAGGGAAAACCCTAGAATTGTTTCCCAAGAGAAAATATCCCTTCAAATGTGAAATACATAAAGGTATTTCAAGTCAAACAAAACCTGAAAAAAAAAATACCTTATCACCAGACCTATGACAAAAGAAATGCTAAAGGAATTTTCAAGCAAAAGGAAAATTATGCCAGACAGAAGCACAAAAGTGCAGGACAGGGCTTCCCTGGTGGCGCAGTGGTTGAGAGTCCGCCTGCCAATGCAGGGGACGTGGGTTCGTGCCCCGGTCCGGGAAGATCCCACATGCTGCAGAGTGGCTGGGCCCGTGAGCCATGGTCGCTGGGCGTGCATGTCCAGAGCCTGTGCTCCGCAATGGGAGAGGCCGAAACGGTGAGAGGCCCGTGTAGCACAAAAAAAAAAAAAAAAAGAAAAGTGCAGGACAGAATGAACAGCAATGTAAGTAAATATGTGGGTAAATCTAAAATAGATAGTACAAGGTACTAATAGTAATAATAATGTCTCGTGAGCTTTAAGATATATATTGAATGAAAATGCAAGGCAAAAGGCAGGGGGAAGGGTAAATGCAGGTAAAAGGTACTGATACCCTATTTCGTCTGGGAAAGGTAAAAGGAATAACACATTTGTTTGTAATGAGCTAAGGATATATGTTGTAATCCATAGAATAACTACTAAAAGTATAGAAAAATAGTTTATAACAGGCAAAGAAAAAAGTGCAATACTAATAAAAAGAAACAATAGATTAATGCCAACTAAGGCAAGAAAAGAGACAGAAAGGAATATAATGGGACACAAAGAAAAAGATATTAAGATAATATATGTGAATAAAATTAACAAGGAAGGGAAGAAGGAAAACAGAAAGACAGGCAGCTGTCTGATTTCTAACAGTGATTTCTTTAAAATTTGCAAATATTGTTAGGTGGTTTTTCCAGTGATGATTAGAAAGCAATTACATTTGTATAGTAAGGCCATTAAATTAATATGATGTATGTTTACATTTTTATAAAAGAACGACAGCAGGAAAAACTAATGTTTTTTATCAGGATGTTACCTTTGAAATGGGGTGGATAATGACTGGAAGAGAGCAAAAATGGACTTTTTTGCTGGTAATATTCTCTTTTCCCACCTGAGTGCTTGTTAAACAGGTATGGTCATTTTGTGCACTATTTTGTATGTATTTTGCACACCAATCAAAGTTTTAAAAAATAATCAAGTAGCACTATGAGAAACCACTTTACAATGACTAGGGTGGCTAAAATTAAAAAGGTAAACAATAACAAGTGTTGGTGAGGATGCAGAGAAATTGAGCCCTCGTACACTGCTGGAGGGATTATAAACAGTACAGTCACCTTGGAAAACAGTTTATCAGTTCCTTAGTTCCCATATGACCTAGCAATTCCACTCCTGGGTTTATACCCAAGAGAATTAAAACACAGACCCACACAGAACTGGCATAGAAAAGTTCACAGCAGCTTTATTCATAATAGCCAAAAAATGGGCACAACGCAAATTTCCATTAGCTAGTAAATGGATAAATAAAATGTGGTCTATTCATATAATAAATTATTATTCAGCAATAAAAAGGAATGAAGTACTGATACATGATACAACATGAATGAATTTTGGAAAAAGTATGTTAAGTTAAAGAAGCTAGTCACAAGAGAGCACAAATTATATGATTCATTTATATGAAATGTTCAAAATGGGCAAATCCATGGAGACAAAAGGTTGAACAGTGGTTGCCAAGTGTTGGGGAGAGGTACAAAGGAGTACAAGGTTTCTTTTTGGGGTGACAAAGAGCCTCTGAAAGTAGACAATTGTTATGGTTGCACTACTCTGAATATAATAAGAACCACTGAATTGTACACTTTAGGAGAGTGAATTTTATAGTATGTGAATTATAGTAAAAAGAGAAGACATTTCCTTGAAAACTGAGAAAATGCAGGCTATAGAAACAAATGTAGATGGGATGCAGATAAAGGAGCTATAAAACTCAAACATTTTTGGCAATGCTTTGTCTTAGTCATCTTGGGCTGCTATATATTTATAACAAACCACCATAATGGCTTAAACACAGATATTTCTCACAGTCTGGAAGCTGGGGAGTCCAAGATCAAGGTGCTGACAGATTCAGTTCCAAGGGAAAGTCCTTTTCCTGGCTTGCAGATGGCCACCTTCCTACTGTGTCCTCATATGGTGGAGAGAGAGGGAGAGCCCTGGTCCTTCTTCCTCTTCTTGGAAGGACACTAATCCTATTCTAGGGCACTACCCTCATGACCTCATCTAAACCTAATTACCTCCTAAAGGCCCTACCTACAAATGCCACATTTCAGGTTAGGACTTCAACATATGAACTTTGGGGGGACACAAACATCCAGTCCATAATACACTTAATGTGTACAAGAATACAGAAGGGAAGATTGATAATGTTGGCAGAGACTGGCAAAGAAGCAAAAGTACCATTTTAAAAGATAACGGCTGGAAATTTTCCAAAAAAAATTAAGTTCACATTCCAGATGCACTACAAACCCTAAATTGGATTAATACAAGGAAAATAACGCCTAGATATATCAAATGCAAAGATAATCCTTAAAGCTGGCTTCATATATAACTAAAATATATATTCTATATAATCTGAATATATTCAATATTATATTATTAGATATTTATTATTATACTATTAAAATAAAGTGATAATGGCTTGTCTAATAAAAGTGCAACAGAAAATAACTGCTAATCTAGAGTTTATTTACAATTAAAATACCCTTCAAAATTAAAAAGTGAAATAAAGATATTTTCAGAAAACCAAAACCTGAAATAATTTTTCAGCTGCAAACCAACACTACATAAAATACTAGGGAGTGTTTATTAGACAGAAAGAAAATGATCTCAAATGAAAGAATGAAGATGCAGAAAGCAATCAAAAGCCATGGAAAGGGTAAAATCTGGGCTCATCTAAATTAATATTTACTATTTAAATCACTGTTGTAATTATGTATGTATTATTAGGGACATCCCTAAAAGAAGCCTAAGAGAATGTAAGATACAAAGTTGATAGTAGTGATGAGAAATGACAGAAAGGACAGAAGAGGAAAGGCAACTAGAAATGATAAAAAAGTTCAAAACCCAAATATAAAAGAACTCATACATCAATAAGAAAAAAATAAACATTCCAATTTAAAAATGAGCAAAAGTTTGAATAGAGTGTCACAATGGTTAATAAACCTATAAAAAATTTCCAACTTCATTAGTCATCAAAGAAAAACAAATTTAAGATAACCAATACATATCTACTAAAATGGCTAAAACTTTTAACAACTGACAATTTAAGTGTTAGTGAGGATATGAAATAAGTAGAACCCTCATATAGTGCTGACAGACATATAAAGACATACAATCTCTTTGTAAATGAATTTGGCATTATCTACTAAATCTGAAGATAACATATCCTATTATCTAGCTATTTCAATCCTAGATGTATATGCAACTGAAAGATATGCAAACATGCTCTAATAGACAAGCAAAAACAGCTGCACTGTTTGCAATAATCCCAAACTGTTAAGAAGCCAGATGTTCATCTAAAGTAGAATGGAGAAATAAATTGCATTTATCTAATATTATTTGTATAATAGAATACTATACAGCAAGGAAAATAAACCAATGCTATATACAACAACATGGATGAATTTCTCAATATCTCAAACAATGTTGAACAAAATAAGTCATATGTGCTGTATTATTCTATTTACATAATGTTTAAAACAGGATATTGCAATATGTAGTGTTAGAAATCAGGGTATTTTTTAGTTTGGGGGAATAGTGGGGAGGAGGTGATGAGTAGGGGCACAAGAAAGCTTTCTAGTGTACTGGTGATGTTTTTTCTCTTGACCTGAGTGGTACTTATGTAAGTGCGTTCCTTTTGTGACGATTCATTGTACTGTATACCTATGATTCTATATTTTTATGCAATGTTTTTTATTTCAATAAAAATTATAGAATTAATGTTATGCCACACTTCTGCCTCTCATGCCTCCAGTTTTTATTTCCTTTCTCTTTCACCTATCATATAAATTCTATTTTTTAGTATTCTGAGTTATTTGAAACAATCAGAACATTTTATCCATTCCATTTTTGCTGACAGAGAAGGAATCTAAGTACTGATACTGAAGGAGGAAGCCTCTGGAAATTAAAAGTAATTACACAAAAAATTATGTAAAATTCAGAATGTGTTTGCATGCACTCAGTTCTTGGCTGCCTCTCAAGTATTTAGAATCTGAATGTACATTTGCATTTCCCCAGTGAAATTTTAGAGGGTTTTTCAATAGTAATTAGCAAATCAGCTAAAGAATAAAGGGCATAGAGCTAAACCAAAAGCCAGGAACTATACTGCTTATTAAATGCTAAATCAAAACTAAATGTTACATTCTCAAATGGCACTGAGCTTTTCTTTTATTATGGAGAAAAATAAAATATTATTTATCACTCACAAAGAAAATCATTTTAATTGGTATAATTGCTATCATTCTCGGCTGAAAAACATGCAAGATTTTTTAAACAATTTATCTTATTCTAGAAAAAAATTCAAGATGCATAAATGCCCTTAGTTCATCACTGAACCACAAAAAAAGTTTTTTAAAAAACAGTACAGGGCTTCCCTGGTGGCGCAGTGGTTGAGGGTCCGCCTGCCAATGCAGAGGACACGGGTTTGTGCCCCAGTCTGGGAAGATCCCACATGCCGCAGAGCGGCTGGGCCCGTGAGCCATGGCCGCTGAGCCTGCGCGTCCGGAGCCTGTGCTCCGCAACGGGAGAGGTCACAACACTGAGAGGCCCGCGTACCGCAAAAAAAAAAAAAAAAAAGGACAAATTTTAAGTAAATATTTAACGTTAAAAAATGTTTCCAAGTACTAATATTCATTTTTATATAAACAGTAAAAATATTGGTTATAAACTTTCTTTACTTTATCATCAAAACAGGCCTCTCTAAATAACCTCTACGGCACAACATTCAAAGCCCTGCATACACTCTTTCAAGTCACAGAACTTTAGTATCCTTTGCCTTACCTGAGACTCTCAACCTAGTCTGACCAACAAAAAAATTTGGATGGAAATATAAAATAGCTATTTAATTTTAGCATTCCTGATATCTATGAGTGGGAATGTCAACTAAAACTGACATGTACCCTAGACTTTAAGAAGATAGACTTTTTAAAACAGAAGGAAAATTTCTCCAATGAAACACAAAGTTCAGAAAAGAAACATATCCAAGAACACTGAGGAGTTCACAGGAGTAATAAGCATTAGCACTAAGTTTAAAAAATTTAAAGTACCTTCATTTTCTTTTTGAGAATGTCTGCAATGGCCAATAAGGGACAGACATATAGGTACAAGGCATATATACGGACTCACCAAAGTATTTTCCATGATTTTATTTGAAGTTGCTAAAACTCATGGAGAAACGGATAAAAGATTCAAAGACATTATTGAATAATCATAAAAAGGGCTCTGATTAATAGAGGGAAATTTGTGGTAGTGAATTCCAAGGCCCCTACTCTTGGCACTCTTTTCTTCCATGTGTTTAATGACAGTTTGAATGAAGCATTGAGCGGATGATATTAAAGAATTAGTGGTCAAGAACACAGACTTTGGAGTGAGACACACTTTACTTCAAGTCCCAGATTAACTACTCAATAGCAATGGAACGTTGGGCAAATTACTGTCTCCTGAAATCCTATCTTCCTTACCTATAAAATGAGAATAATACTTCTTACATCATACAGTTATTTTATTTTACAAATGCTTGTATGGTATTTATTATATGCTAGTCATTATTTTTAAAACACTTTACATATATTAATTCATTTAATCCTCATAGCAACCCAGTGGGCTAGATGTGATTGCTTATCAGCATCCCAACTTTATAGATGAGGAGACTGAGGTAAAGAGGTTAAGTAACTTGTCTGAGATCACACATCTAACAACTGACACAGTGGAGTTTATATTAGGTAAATAGAATGCCCAGTCATATTCATTAAATGTTAGCACTCATCATAATCGTCATCATTGGAATGACACTGAATATACAAGATGATAAACGCAGAAACTGAAAGGACAATAGGTTAATTAGAACAAAATAAGATTTAATATAAAAATATAGGGTCATGTGACTAAATCCACAAAAATCAGCCACATAAGTTGCCAAATTATGATATGCCTGCCCCTCAAATACCAAAACAACAGTTGACTGCATTAAAGGTAATAAAGTAATATAGAATAAACAATCATTCACAGATAGATTATTAATTTCAATATTTAGAACTTCAGTTTAAAGAGACTATAGTCCAACTGAAGAGATCTAAAAAGGAATGATTCCCTTCCTCCAAAATATCTATGATTCAACTATCTGTGGTATACCAGAGGCACACTTTAGGTTCAAACACAAATAGGTTGAAAGTAAAAGGACAGAAAAAAACATACCATGAAATCAGTAAGAAAAGAGAACTGGTGTGGCTGTACTAATGTCAAATACCATACAATTTAAAACAAAAGTTGGTACTAGAGACAAAGAAGGACAAAATTTTTAAGGATGAAAAGGTCAATCTATCAAGAAGATATAACAATTGTCAACATGTATGTACCTAAAAACAGAGCACTAAAATACATGAAACAAAAACTGACAAATTTGAAAGGAGAAATAGAAAATTCAACAATAGTAGGACACTTCAATTCCCTACTTTCAATAAAGAATAGAATAACTAGGTAGATGATCAATAGGAAAGTAAAGGACTTGAACCGCATTATAAATCAACCAGATTTAACAGACATCTATCTAGAAAACACTCAAACCGGCAAGAGCAGAATATACATTCTTTTCAAGCACACATGGAACATTGTCCAGGATAACCAGGATAGACCAAAAACAAGTTTCAATAAATTTAAAAGGATTTATATTACACCAAATGTTCTCTGACCAAAATGGAATGAAATAAAAAATCAGTAACATAAGAAAATTTGGAAATTCACAAATATGTGGAAATAAACAACACAGTTAACCAATGAGTCAAAGAAAGTATCATAGATAGACACTTTGAGATGAATAAAAATGAAAACACAGCACACCAAGATAAGTGGATATACCTAGGGCAGTGTATTAAAAGGAAAATTTATAGCTGTAAATGCCCATCTTAAAAATGAAGATTTCAAGTTAACCTAGACTTCTAACTTAAGAAACTAGAAAAGAAGAAGAAATTAAATATAAAACAGAAGGGATGAAATAAATATCAGACTGGAAATAAATAAAACAGAAATATTTTTAATTTAAAAAAATCAACAAAACTAAAAAGTTGGTTCTTTGAAAAGATCAACCAAGTTGACAAATCATTAGCTAGAATGACCAAGACAAAGGAATGAGAAGACTTAAACTAGACAAGCTGCTCCCAAAATTCATAGGGAAATGCAAGGGACTCAGAATAGCCAAACCAATCTTGAAAAAGGAAGAACAAAGCTGAAAGACCCACACTACCTGATTTCAAACTTACTACAAAGCTAAAGAAACCAAGATAGTGTGGTACTGACATACAGACAGACATACAGATCAATGGAATAGAACTGAAGAGTCAAAAAGTAAAGCATTACATTTATGGTCAACTGAATTTTGATTAGGGTGCCAATATAATTCAGTGGGGGAAAGAATGGTCTTTTCAATAAATTGCACTGTGATAACTGGATATTTAGATGAAAAAGAATGAAGTTACATTCCTACCTCACACCATATACAAAAAGTAACCCCAAATGAACCAAAGACTTAAATGTAATAGCTAAAACTATAAAAATCTTAAAGAAAGTATAGAGATAAATCTTCATGACCTTGGATTTGGAACCCTATCTTTAGATATGACACCAAAAGGATGAAAAACAAAAGAAGGAAACAAATGGGCCTTCATCAAACTTTTGTGCTTCCAAAAATACTATCAAGAAAGTGAAAAAAACAACTCACAGAATGGTATAAAATATTTGAAAATCATATATCAGATAAGGGAATTGATTCTACTATATATAAGAACTGTAACAACTCAACAATAGAAGAAAATAAAAGTCTGGGGGTTGCTCAATAAATTAAAAATAGAGTTACCATATGATCCAGCAATTCCACTATTAGGTATATACCCAAGAGAATTGAAAACATATGTTCACACAAAAACTTGTACTCAAATGTTCATAGCAGCATTCTTCATAATGGTCCAAAGGTAAAAATAAGCCAAATGTCCACCATCTGATGAATGGATAAACAAAATGGGACATATCTATGCAGTGGAGTATTATTCAGCCATAAAAAGTAATGAAACACTGATACTTGCTACAACATGGACAGCTTCTAAATCAATGAAGCCAAACATAAAAGGCCATATATTGTATGACTCCATTTATATGAAATATCCAGAAAAAGCAAATCCACAGAAACAAAGTAGATTAGTAGTTCCAAAGGGTAGGGATGGGGGGAATGATAAGTGACTGCTAGCTAATGGGTATGACCTTTCCATCTGGAGTGATAAAAATGCTCCAGAGGGCTTCCCTGGTGGCGCAGTGGTTGGGAGTCCGCCTGCCGATACAGGGGACATGGGTTCGTGCCCCAGTCCGGGAGGATCCCACATGCTGCAGAGCAGCTAGGCCCGTGAGCCATGGCCGCTAAGCCTGCACGTCCTGAGCCTGTGCTCCGCAACAGGAGAGGCCACAACAGTGAGAGGACCGTGTAACGCAAAAAAAAAATGCTCCAGAAATAGCCAGTACTGATGGTTTAACAATTCTGTGAATATATTAAAAACCACTGGATTGTACATTTTAAGAAAATAAAAAAATAAACTTTAAAGAAAAAAATAAAGAATGACCATAAGTTAAATCTGGAGAAACCAGAAATATTTAAGCCAGAGAAAAGTAAAGACTCAAGGAAGACATGAACACTACCTAAAAAATCTTTAAAATAAAACAGAGCAGAAACTAACACACCATTGTAAAGCAATTATACTCCAATAAAGATGTTAAAAAAAAAGAGACAGAGCTATCAATATTAGTATCTATATTGTGCAGATATATTAATATATCTTCTAATCATCTCTAAGAGTGTTATGTAAATGAGCTAATGACGGCTCCTGGGTATTGTTCCTATGTTACACTTCTTCACAGCAGGTTCAACCATTAGCTCAAAGCCCACCAGAGCCAAACTCAAATTATTATACACCCAATCACTTTAAATACTGCCTCAATAAGCATATTTTTAGCCATTTAGAGCCTACCTGCTTTGCATACTCTGCAAAACTTCATTCCAACACCTGCTAGCCATAGTTAAGACACACGCAGGCCCTATAAAAGATCCCAAGCCTCTGCTGCCCTTCAGAGCTCTCTGACCCACAGACTCCCCATCTTGCAACTGAGCGACATAGCATCACCTGGACAATACGGCCTCTCTCCATTTCCCCACTCTCCCAGGAGTTCTCTTGACTTCTTTCCCTTTTGAGAGGGGACCCTGCCCCACTGACTCTGGAACATCTGCCACCTGGGACTTGCCCTCTCATGCAACTGAGCCACCCAGATAAAGCCATTCTGTGCTCCTGCCACCTCATGGCCATGCTTTTTCTTTGATCTGTCCCCAAATTCTTCAACTCACGACAAAGGGGTTACTTCGTTTGATTGAAACCATATGTTGGTTCAATATAAATGAAAATCTAATAGTAAAAGATGGTCTAATACAAATATGTGATGAGTTCTCTGTCCCTTACAAACATCCACATTTTGAAGGGCAAGACTCTCTGAAAAAGAAACAGAAACTAGATAAATGGTTTGGACTAGAAGAATGCTGGTACAGCCTCAACCTAATTTTCAAAATGTAGAAAATAATCCAAGACCCAAAATATTTTACCAGTTTGGATTGGTTATTTCCCTAGTATACCCAAATAATTCAATTTAACTGTAGTCAACAATTTGTTTGCCTATTGGGAGATGAGGAAGATCTGACATCTGAAAAATGACAATGATTTCCTGATTTTCATCCCCAAAATAATGTATAATTGACCAATTTTTATTGCAAGTTGCTATAAATAATGATAAACTTCATGAAGAAAATGTATTGGTGATTTCTAACAATATGTTAACACAAAATTGGTATTGTTCCAGTGATAAAAGGTAAGAACTACATTTGGTAAGAGTAAATAAGTACTGTGAACCTATTAAATAAACAAATGATCAGCCACAAATGTTAGTTAATTACATCAATTCTTTTGTGAATAAGAAAATTTATATTTAGGTTTAGGAACAGGAAGCAAAGATGATCATGATTATCACTTTTTAATAAAATAATTAAGTACTCACTATATATTTTAACGTGAGGATAACAAGATGAATAAAACAGTTATTTACATGAAAACATATTCCTAGTTTCCTAGACAGAGCCTAAGTCACCATGGTAACTGAAGCAAGATATTCAAGGATTTCACAAATGAAAGCACTTCATTATTGAATTAAAAATCTGTGTTTTAGACCTGAAAAGATTTACTTGACATTGGTAAATCACCACTTCAACACTTTTGAGCCTTCCTGCAGAAGACAGTTCTGTGATTCAGTAGTGAGGGGAAGATCCTCTTCCAATCCCACGATAAGACACAGCAAGCATAATGTGCCCAGGGAGGCAGACATTCAAAGCTCTGAATTCTGTTTCATTTTTAGGCTATGGTCCCAACTTTTATTATAAAAAAATCAGTAATGGGAACCTAGTGATTTAAAACAGAAGACTTGGCCTCAGTTTTACACTAGGTTCAACAGCTCTAATTAGGCTAAATCCACCTTAGAAAAGTGAGGTGTAGGAAATAATCCTTGTAAAGCATTTTTTAAGTAGCAAGTGCTACAAAAGTGTTAAATAATAAGCTTAAGTACTACAAAAATTAACTGTTAAATAAAAAATTGGATTTTCTTGAAGAACAAAGTAATCAACGGCAGAAATCTATTTCCCCTATACTGGAGATAGTTGTAGTCATTTCTGCTCTTGCAGAATTTTAACAAGGTTGTTAAAGTGAAGATGTAATAGGTATTGTCACAGCAATACTGAAATAGGACAGGAAGAAATACAAGCAAAGCTGCAGAGTATTAGTTTAGAAACGACTATCCTAGATTTCTTTCTAGCACTGTATATGTCATCTGGTTTATATTTTTATCTATTTCTTTGAGCATATATTTAATTCTCTTATATTCTTACAGTGGCCATGTTCAATACTAAGAAACTTCAGAAAGAATCAGGAATGTAATATACAAAGTAGCTGTTCAACGCATATTCTGCTTCCTCAGATATCTAAGACATGAGTCAGATACATCAGATACCAATAAAAAAAATTCGATGGCTTGTAACACACTGTGAAATTATCTCATTAGTCAGCTTTATCCTTTTAGAAATGAAAGAGATCTCTAGAACTGGGACAAGCATCTCTTTAATGGTGGGAAGGATTATAAGGATATAAAATTTGAGCCTTTGATATTCAGGTAGGTTCTGACAGTTGGAAAGGCAGAAGCAACCAATCAGCAAAGCCATATTTGCCTTTTATTCTTAATACTATAGACTTATTAAAATTATATTAACATAAACTTATTAAAAAGCTTATATACTTTAAAAAAGGTTCTAGAAATTGAAATACCATATTAAAGCAGAAATGAATGCCAAGAAATACCCTAGAATTTTGCATGAATTTCTTTGTCGGCTTAATTTTAATTTCTACCTCAAAAATTCACTTTTTTATCAGACTTAATTCAAGGACTTCCCTACACAGTTGTAGGACACTGCTGCGCTCACTGTGAAGATGGCAGTGTTAGTTCTTCATTAACTAAACTGATGGCCTTAACTATATCACCATGGATTTCACTGTACTGATATTCAAAATATTTAATGACGGTATGGCATGGGTACCAAACAACCAGAACAAACGCTGGCCACAGTACTAGAGCATGGTCCTGGGGGTCCCCTGCAGATCCAGAGGTCCTCTTTTAGTCGGAGATGTCCAGGTGTTTCACACCACGGGGCCAGGACTGGGAGAGGAGTGAAGTAGGTATTTGAGTGATTCTGATAAGTGGCTATTTATCCACAGTTTAAAAAACAACAACAACAATGAAAGCAACAAACAAAAAAACTATGGATATGGCTGCTTTGCTATATCAGACCTGGGTGTCAGCCTAAACAGAAGCAAGTCCCCATCTGATTCAAAGGAAGCGTGGAAATTCAAATACAAGGAGATAGTAGCTACCTTTACTCCTTTGTCCCTTGTCCTTTTATTATCTGACACTATTTGGTGCAATTCCGGAAGCCTGAACCCACCCCCAACTCCCTCCCCTCCCCAAATCTTCCTAATCCTGTATTGTCTGACTTTGAGGTTTTACCATTTGTCCCAGGACAGCCACTGGTACCCCCCAACCCCAGCTCTCCCGGACAGTTTAACATGAAAATAAGGTTGTTTACTTGCTACCTCTACCATCCACAGCTTTCTGCGGAAGCTGCCACACAGATTTTCCCTCATTCTGTCTCAGTAGGAGGCTTCTGAAAGGGGTCACATTTTAATTTCACATGTTAGATACCCTACTTGCAACAAAGAAAAGAAAGTTTTAAATAGAATGCCAAGAATTCCTTCTCTTCACAGGCATATCTCGTGCTTAGGAGAGATTTAGAGTGAGAGCACAGGTAGGATGCCAGCTTTCTCTGTAAGCAAACACCTGTTGAGGCTCGTAGACTCTTCTGTGTAAGAGTCCCCATCTCACCCGGAGATAGAACTATTTTTTCTTAGCATTTTGATGGTATTTCTATTATGTCTTGTAATACTCATTTTAAATCATTTATCTACAGTCTTCTGGACTGGGAGTACCTGAAAACCAAATATTTGTTTGGTGAATTAGTGAATGAATGAAAGAAAGAAACTGAAGTCCAGGATGAGCACATGTATATGAAAACATGTTTTTTTTTTTTTTTTGGGTACGCGGGCCTCTCACAGTTGTGGCCTCTCCCGTTGCGGAGCACAGGCTCCGGACGCGCAGGCTCAGCGGCCATGGCCCATGGGCCCAGCCGCTCCGCGGCACGTGGGATCCTCCCGGACCGGGGCACGAACCCGTGTCCCCTGAATCGGCAGGCGGACTCTCAACCACTGCGCCACCAGGGAAGCCCGAAAACATGTATTCTTGTTTTGTACAGGAGGATGAGGAAAGAAAGGCAGATGAGTCCTAGCAAAGGTTATTCCTTTTCTAGGAACCATGTCACTTGCCCCCCTACACATACTTCCATACAAATATCTTGCTGCCCAATGCCTTAGTGTTGCTAAAATGAATGATAATACCCAACACCTCATCTGAGGGCTTTCTGGGATACACTTAGTTATAGGGGCTATCTCTGCCTTGGTTTCCCAATCTGTAAAATAAGAAAATCCTCTATTAAGATATCTTATATAGGGCTTCCCTGGTGGCGCAGTGGTTGAGAGTCCGCCTGCTGATGCAGGGGACGCGGGTTCGTGCCCCGGTCCGGGAGGATCCCACGTGCCATGGAGCAGCTGGGCCCGTGAGCCATGGCCGTCGAGCCTGCGCGTCCAGAGCCTGTGCTCTGCCAACGGGAGAGGCCACAACAGTGAGAGGCCCGCGTACCGCAAAAAAAAAAAAAAAAAAAAAGATATCTTATATAGCTGAAATACAAACTATGGTGAAAAACCAATATGAGCCAGCAAATTTCAATTTTCACAAGAGAAATTTAGCTAATATGAATAACCTCAAAAAAGAAACAAACAAAAAACAAGCAGACATGTCATCATTAGTGTATCTGCATTATTAATGGCCATAAATTATAAGAATTATGAAAACAGAGCTGATATCTCTCCATGCTTAATCGACAAATCTTTTACTTCCTTTGTAATATTTTAATCTGGTTTATGTTTAAATTTTTTATTTATAAAAATACAAATGGATACATTGCACGCTACATTCCACACTAGAAATATGGATATTTTCCAGGCAAATCACATGGGGTACTCCTGCTGCCTGATTTCACAAGAGATCAAAGTACTACAAAAATGTCTTTAACTTTTGTTCTACGATAGAAGTCAGAAATCTTGTCGAGAGCCTTGCCACACAGTAAGATGGGCAAGAGAAAGACCCTTCATCAGAGAGAGGTTTAGTAGAACTCCCACTGATCAGCTAGCAGGAGGGTTCTTTTCGTCTCTGTCTGCAGAATATTGCCTGATGGGACCACTGAGATAGGTTAGATATCTGCTCTGGCAATACAGGACAAACGGAGTCTGTCCTTAGTTACCTGTCAAACTGACACTGGCCTCTACCTCAAGACAAAGTCAGGTATAGCAAATGGTATTCATTTCAGAGAAAGCAGCTGCATTACTTGAATATAATAACTATGAATAAAACTAGCATTCCTATGCTTAATCATGGTATAAATGCTTCATGTTTAAACACTTTTTTAAATATAAAACCTTTGGAATATTTTATCCATGAATGAATCAAACCATAAAGCAGGTGGAGTCTGAGATTCTGCAACCTCTTTTTTAAAAAAAATCAAGGTAATTAATTCTTAATTTGATCTCCAGCCCCAAACAAAATAACTCAAAAATACCATCAGTGAATTCTCCACGTCTCCATATTTTGAGATCTATTTTGAATTTAATGCTGCACAATATAAAGAGTGTTTCCAGATGGTTGAACTTTTAAAGTAGAGAATCTTGATGAATGTCTCTTCTGAGAAGAATGCCAAGCACAAAGCAATAACAGAAACTCAGATACCGATGAAAACAAAGGTGACCTAGTAGCTTCAGATTAGTGTAGGAGGTCTAAGTTATACTCTAGCCTCTATTACTAATTATCTTTGATATGCATACGATCTTAAATAAAAAACATAATTTAATAGCTCCTCCCTCTTTGTGAAATGATGAAATTTTTTTCTCTTTCTTAGAAATGTACTGCCAACTTTCAATGATCCAGAAGCCATAGTGCATGTGTATCTTCTAGCAAGGTAAATAACCACCTGCTAGGAGCCATGTACGTTACACAAAAAAATGGTTTTCAAAAAATGGTCCATGTAACACCTCCCTCAGAACTGTCAGGAGTACTTGTCAAGCTTTCTGAGACCCATTTAGATCTATTCAAAATATTTTGTGAATCAAGTCCAGGAGTCTGAACTATTCAAAAGCACCTTTGATGATCTTTCTGCATTCTAAAGTTTAGAAACTACTGAAAAAAGATTTTGATAAATCAAGGATGACTTGTAAAAATCCCAACTCTAGGACTTTATGATCAAACTAGACATAGAGCCATACACTAAATAAGTCATGTGGTGTGAAATTAGTAATATTATATCTGTAAGCAGAATAACTGACTTATGCTAGTATTGATTAGATGCAGGCAATTTAATATCTTCATGAGAACATACAGATAGTAACAGATAAAGTCAAAACAGGTCTTTTATATTCAATTTTAAGTGGTTTGAACAAAATTAAATGAATCAGGAAACTTATCAGGTTTTAGTCATCTGCTTACTCTCTTTCTCCTCCAATTAAGTCAAACTTTAGAAGCAGGAGTCATGATTTTCTTTACCTCTTAAAATGCCTGAACATCAAATTTCAGAAATCCTAGATATTTAGTAATTGCTTTAAGAGGCAAACAATGTTCACTTCTAATACCTGAGCAGGCTAAAAGGGGCTACTAAGGCATCCGAAACTTACCTCCATATGACCAAGATCTAAATCTCACTCTCCTAGGAAACAGAAAGTTTGCTAGTCATCTGAACAAATCCCATTTTGCTCAAACAGAGAATTTCATTGATGCTTACTTGACCTGATGAGTATTTTATCTATCAAGCAGAAGACCTAAGAAGATGCAGTTCCTTCCTTAGGTAAAGAAAGGTAGAGACCCATTTATCCCGTAGGGCTGAGACTGGCAACAAAAACTTCTCTTCACTAGAGGCACTGAGCTTCTGTGACTGCATTAATACCAATAAGTATGCAATATTATGAGCCCTGTGGCAGATAATATGAGTTATTTGGAGAAATGAAAGAACTTAGACATCACTCTTACACTACAATTTATACACAACAAATCCTGGGGGTAAAGAAGGGTATTAATCTCTGTTCCTATATAACCATCAGCAAAAAAGGATAGATTCCAGAGACAGAATAATTGTCTGAAACAACAGAAAGGATTACACTCTTTTCTTGAAGACTATATATCAAAAATTTTTTTGAATTTTTGAATTTTATTTTTTTATACAGCAGGTTCTTATTAGTTATCCATTTTATATATATTAGTGTATATATGTCAATCCCAATCTCCCAATTCATCCCACCACCACCCCGCCCCGCACCCCCCCCCCACCCCCGGCTATATCAAAATTTTAATAGTGATTCTCTTAGGATGGTAAGATTCAGGTGCTTTTTATTTTTTGTTGCAATTTTCTGTGCTTTCCAAAATTTTACAACAAAACCAAATTACTTATTAAAAAAACAGTTGTAAAAAGTAAAACTTGAAAAATAGTCTACATCTCTGTGAGTTATTAAAGAAAAAGAGCATCACGTAAGCATTAGGATCCAGAGAAGGCAAGAGACTACAGAGCTGAAGAAACAACAATAAGAAACAGGAGGGACTAATAGCAAATCCGGAGGGTCATTGCTGCCATCTAGACTTTTAAATGCTCCTTTAGGTATTTAAAGGGCCAGAGACCGGATACATACCTCCAGGCTTAACAATGAAAATGAAGTGCAAGAAATAAGAACTGTATAAGTAATTTAGCACCCTATTTTAGAGGGCTATTGCCCAAGAAACAAAATAAATTATACTCAGACGGATATGTATGCTAGATTTTAGCAGGTTTCAAGAAGACATGGAGGTACTGTATATTTTTATCATCAAAGGTGCTAGGAGAGAAAACAGGAGCAACTAAGTACCAGGAACTCTGTCAGTACAATCACAGCTGGTTATGGAGAGAAAAGTGGAGGCATCTAAGGGGAAAGGGGGTCAGAAAGCGGGTTCTTCATATGTTTACTTTTCATTTGTTGGTATTTTTTTTCAGAATATATACTAAGGATGGACTGAACTTTAGATAAATGCTGCAAAAGATTGGCACAGAGCCTTTCAAAACATACTGTGGAATTCCCACTTCTACCCATTAAATTATAACTTGTTTCAAACTAACCCTCTTGCTGAGGCTAACTCTAAGACCTATATAAAAGAAAACAAACAAACAAACAAACAAAAATCCTAACTGTCTGAAGGAAAGTAACCAAAACAACCAGGACTTGAGGGGCCAAGATCCTGATAAAAGAAACTCCACTGGGCTTCCCTGGTGGCGCAGTGGTTGAGAGTCCGCCTGCCGATGCAGTGAGCCATGGCCGCGGGGCCTGCGCGTCCAGAGCCTGTGCTCCGCAACGGGAGAGGCCACAACACTGAGAGGCCCGCGTACCGCAAAAAAAAAAGAAACTCCACTGAGGTGAACGCTCTAATCACATTTTTTTTCTTTCAAGATACTTGCAAGTCTACATAGAGTTCAAACAAAATGTGTAACCTAGAGGCTACATTGGTCTTACTGACCTAGGGTGATAAAAACTGGAGTTCCGTGCTACTAAAGCAGACAGAACTTGAGGGACTAAGACCCAAGAGTAGAAGAACGAAAAAGAAGATAACTTTCTGAAGACACTGTTCCCAAAAGCACTTCTGATTTCTAAGCTGCACACATGTGAAGCAAAATGAATCTAGCGATACATAAAATGACAATTTATTAGAAAACGGTGGATTTATTCCAGAAACACAAGATCAGTTTAATATTAAAAGCCATTCAGTACAGTTCAACATGTTAACAGAATATAGTATAAAACTTGTATGATCATTCTAGTAGTGCACCATAACCAGAAAAGAATTTGATAAAATTCAACACCTTCATGAAAAAAAGCTTAGCAAATGAGGAGAAGGAAACTTTCTTAATATGATAAATTTATGCACAAAAAACCTTCAGCAAATGTCATATTTAATGGTGAAATACTGAAGGCTTTCCCAATATTCCCAAATGGGAACAAGAATGTCTGTTATCTTTGTATGACTACTTTTATTCAATATTGTACTTGAATTCCTAACTAGTGCAGTAAGGAAGAAAAACAAATTGAAGGGATGAGAATCAGAAAGGAAGAAATAAACATATTATTCAGAGATCACAAAATTGTGTACATAAGAACTCTAAAAGATTGAGACACTCAACCTCATTAGTTATCAGGAAAATGATAATTAAAATGAACATTAAAACTATGACACAGCACCATACAACATCAGATAGGCTAAAATTAGAATTTACAATATTATATGTTGGCAAGCATGTGGAACAAATTTTACATTCGTATAAAATGGCTGGCAGAACTATATATTGATATAATCACTTCAGAAAACTCTCTGTGGCGGGCTTCCCTGGTGGCGCAGTGGTTAAGAATCGCCTGCCAAAGCAGGGGACACGGGTTCAAGCCCTGGTCCGGGAAGATCCCACATGCTGCGGAGCAACTAAGCCCGTGCGCCCCAACTAGAGCCTGTGTGCCACAACTACTGAAGCCCGCGCGCCTAGAGCCTGTGCTCCACAACAGAAGCCACCGCAATGAGAAGCCCACGCACAGCAACAAAGAGTAGCCCTGCTATCTGCAACTAGAGAAAACCCGCGCGCAGCAATGAAGACCCAACACAGCCAAAAATAAATACATAAATTAATAAATTTATATATAAAAAAAGAAAACTCTGACAATATCTACTAAAGAGGGACATTTGCTACCCTATGACCCAGCAATCCCACTCCTAATTATATTCAATATATGCAATAGAAACGTATGGATATGTATACAATGAAAAACATGTATGAGACTGTTCATTGCTTCATTATTCGTAGTAGCCAAAAATCCAGCATCTGTCATAATAGAATGGATAGACTGTGGTATAGTCACACAATAGGATACTAAGTAGAAACTAAAATAAACTGCTATTGCTACGCATAACATAAATAAGTCTCATTCCAAATCATTAAGCAAAAGAAGTCAGGGTTCGTATTATGACTCAAATATATAACACTCAAAAACAGGAAAATTTTTCTGTTTAGAAAAGTGGGTAACCCTGGGATGAGGGGGCCATGTTGACTTGGAATACAGAGAAGACTTCTGGGAAGTTAGTAATGTTCTATATCTTGATCTGGGTGATGGTCTACACAGGTGTGTTCACTTTATAAGAACTGATAAAAATTTAATAAAAATATTTCAGAAAATATTCTGTATAAGTATTTAAGCATCTACAGAATCCCACATAGTTATAAATTACTTATATGTTCCATTTATATAATTTTTAACATGCCATTACAAGAAAACAAAAATATACGATGAGTAATATTATTTAGGATGCTTTTAGCTAATGTTATTTAGGATGCTTTTATTTTTTAGGATGCTTCTTTTCTGTATCAGAAAACTCTGACTCAACTAAATGACACTAATAGGGAATTTATTATCTTACAAAAGAGCTCAAGTGCTTGGTGATTCCAATGTTGGTTAATTCAATACTTTAACATCATCTTCAAGGACCCAAGTTTAGCTTCATCTCACTACTTTGCCATCTTCACGTATCAATTTTGTCTTGAAGCTTATGACCTCATGATCACAGGATGGCTACAACAGTTCCAAGCATCAGTGCCCAGAAGCAGGAAAGGAGAGCTTTCCCATTTTAGAGCAAATAAAACATTTCTCAGAATCCCTTCAGCAGACTTTCCCTCCCTTTCATTTGTTACAGCTTTATAACACACTCTTGCTTAAATCAATTACCGGCAAGGGGAATAGGAGGGCGCACCAAATTGAATAAGATCTATCAGGATCTAACTCTGAGTCACTGAGAGAAAAGCAGGTACCCGAATAGAATCAGAACTCTATTAACAAGGAAGAGGAAGAGGGGGTGGGGAATGGTTTTGGGGGACAACCAAAATCATCTACTATAATAGCCAACTGAATCACAATTAAGGAAGCACAAAATAAATGGTTCTTTGGTATCATTCGAAATGTTTGTAATGCTATTAATTTTAAAATGTTCTCTCTGGTTCTATTATCTATGTATTTTTTTGTCTTACACAACAAATTATAAAGAATTATACAGAATTCAAATATAAAAATTCAAGTAGAGATTGGCTTATCCACATTTTGTATCTTATTTTTATGAGACAGGTAAACAATATAAACACAACGATTCATTTTTTTAAATACTTGCCCATTCAAGTATTTGAGTAAATACAAATACTGCTCCAACATCCATATCTTTTGCAATAACAGTACTATGACAACAGTCTATCTTCACACTTGATAATAATAACAATGACAGCTAATTTTTATCAGGTGCTTACTGTGTGCTCTCTATGTTCAGCACTTAAATGTAAGGAACTCGTTAAATCTTCATAACAAATCTTTTAGGTACTACTGTTATCTCCTGTTTTACCAACAATGGAACAGAATCACAGAAGAGTTCTTTAAATTTCTCAAGGTCCATAATTAGTAAATGGTGGAGTCATTTAGCCATATTTGTGACTGGCAATTTTAAAATATTAAGAAGGCACCCAATATAATGAATTAATTCCTGGGGATATCAAGTTTTTGTTTTTGTTGTTGTTTTTTATAATATAATGACTTAGTCTCAGAGAAGCAAACTTGATACAACCAAGGTATTGGGTTACCAATAGACTATAAACAAAATGATAACATGGTTCAAGAAGCTTCAAGAGAAGAACAGACGAGCTTATTAGAATAGCCTTTCTTCAGACTCTGCAACTCCCCAGACAGGGAGAGGAAGTAATTATCTAGAGAAAAGGTCTTAGTTACTAGACAAAACACCACAACAAGGCTAAACTCCTGTGTTTAGAAAAATTCCAGAGGACTGTAAAGCAATATCAGTGGAACATTTTATATAACATATAGGCTAGAAAATATTCTGCTTACCATGTTGAGATATTTTAGGTCAGATTCACGAATAAAATTTAAAATTTAAGTTATTTATAAAAACAATATTCCATCATTTATAACAACAACAAAAGGAACTGTTATTACATCACCTCACAATACTAGAAATTTCTATTCCTATGCAAAAAGCTATTAGTGAGTAATGAAATATTAATAGCAAGAATGTAGTTGCTTCTTTGGCTTCTAACCAGGTTTAAGCCATTAGTAAATCATGTATTTATGCCAAAAAATAAAAGTATAGAACTCATTTGCTCTCTCTGTTCAGCATTAACTCAAAAGCGTGTGTTGGATTATTCTAGAAACAAAACACTACAAAAATCTGTAGACTGCACTTATATCCTGAATAAGTAAACTATTTGTAATACTTGAACAAATCTCCCAGTATCCTAGAGATTTGTACAATATTCCCTCTAAAAATAATATGAAGAAAAACTATTTTAAAAATAAGAGATTTGCATTGCCATTTCTACCTAGTCAGCTCTTCACAATGAGACAGATCCTTTTGTCCTGGCCTCTCTGTCACTTCACACCAATTCCTGCCCATTCCCCAACTTGCAAATCTGGAATGAAGATACATACGACAGGATTTTAACTTTTTTTTTAGTTAATTAATTTATTTTTCTTATTAGTCATCCATTTTATACACATCAGTGTATACATGTCAATCCCAATCTCCCAATTCATCCCACCACCACCCCCACCCCCTGCTGCTTTCCCCCCTTGGTGTCCATACGTTTTTTCTCTACTTCTCTATGTCTCTATTTCTGCCCTGCAAACCGGTTCTCTGTACCATTTTCTAGGTTCCACATATATGCATTAATATACGATATTTGTTTTTCTCTTTCTGACTTACTTCACTCTGTATGACAGTCCCTAGATGCATCCATGTCTCTACAAATGACCCAATTTTGTTTCTTTTTATGGCTGAGTAATATTCCACTCTATATACATACCACATCTTCTTTATCCATTCGTCTGTCGATGGGCATTTAGGTTGCTTCCATGACCTGGCTATTGTAAATAGTGCTGCAATGAACATTGGGGTGCATGTGTCTTTTTGAATTATGGTTTTCTCAGGGTATATGCCCAGTAGTGGGATTGTTGGGTCATATGGTAATTCTATTTTTAGTTCTTTTAGTTATTTAAAATTAAAAAACAAAAGTTTAGGATGGAAAAGTCAAATACCTAAAAGCAGAGTAAAAACTGTCATTTCATATTTCTCTTGTACTTTCCTTTTCACATGTAGTATCACATTTTATTCTCACAAGAACTTTATGCAGTAGTAAATGAGGTAATATTTATACTACTTTACAAGGAGAACCAGTCACACAGAAGCTGAATGGCTGAGGTGACCCAGTTCTTCAGAAACAATCATAGCTGGACCCAGGCCTGACTCAATGCTCAGGTTCTTCCCACTCAGACCTTGCTTCCTTCAGATAGTATTCTTTCTGGCTCTGGTTGCAGAGTATGAAAGAAATTGCACTGCTTATCTAAAAACTGAAACTGACCTGTCCCAGCAGTTCTTGCACTTCCTGCTGCCAATTCTATTGTCAGACGCATTGAAGCTTCACGATGACAGAAGACTGAACAAAGCAGAAGAGGATATGTCTTCAGTAGGAGAAAATTGATCATTATAGGTCTGGGGTAAATGGTAATAACAAAATAAGCTGACAATGAATTCAATTTTAGGTTCTTATTTTAATACTTCTTCCAAATTCTACTGATAATACACTCGCTATTTAAATTCATAAACATGTTTAACTATCCACACAGTGACTAGTTTAATACCTAAACTTTGGGGGTATTATTATTATTTGCCAAAACTTGAAATAAATCTACTGTCACTTCTAATTGTCATTTTATACAAGTGGCCTACAGTCCTTCCAATAATTTCCATTTTAGTTTCTTATACATAAAATACTCCCTTTGATTTCTGGTAGGAAACCACTCTCTTTAAATGTTTTTATAAATGGAACTACTGCATTTCCTCCATGGGAACCATATTGTATTTGAACTATAATGTATAGGTTTAAAAAATAAAGCAACACCTGAGCGACACTGTCAAGAGTACAGGGAGGAGGCTGTCTATGGCCTGTCTATAATTGGCTCAGAACACATGACACTAAACCCAAATGATGTCAAATCAGAAGCTCTGCCCAGCCATTTTCTTTCTGTCAAAGTTCCAGGAAATTGCCCTACAACTAGATGGTTGGTACTACCTCCTCTTAGCAAAAGAGAACAACCACTGTGTCCTCTGAGAGTAAAATATTTTGATATATAACTTCTGCTTATGTGCTTAGTTAATACATCTTTGGCCTCTTTTCATTTTAGAGGAAATTTAGAAACTAGTCATTAATTATTCTTTTCTTTTCAGTTACTTATTTTCAGTTACTTATTCTCCCTCCTCCATTGTAACATGTCCAACGACTTAAGGACAGTGAGACAGGTATTTTACTACAGCACTCACTTCTTACATTGGGGATGAGCTCTATGGTCACCTACAGTCAAATGTTACATAATTAAAATTAAGAAAATCCCTTCAATCTGCCTTCAAATACAGTATATAGATATGTATATACAACTTTGCATGGTAATTCTTCTACATATTAAACTTGAGAACCACTGAGATACCTGAAAAAACGAACCTAGAGAAAGACTATAGCAGAAGTGTGTGCATTCAAACCAGTCTTAAGACAACTATTAAATCCCTAGCTAATAGGCAAAAGTAGAATTTCTAATGTGTCCCCGCTTGCCTACACTGTTTACTCATTAAAAAATAAAATCAACTGAATGCCAAAAATATTTTGTCTATAAAATGAAGAGACTGGACAAGAGATGTCTAAGTAAAATTTCAGCTTTAATGTTCTATGAATTCTCAGTAGATCTCATTCCAAGGAAACCAACATCAGAGGCTGTAAATTGTGAAAAAGTGCCATGGTTCTACCTTAAGAAACACTGTCAATTTCACTAATTTTACCATTTTCTATTTTTTTTACATCTTCACCAAAATCCGTTTTTGCCAAATGAGTTTCGTGACACAATCCAGCCAGTTAACAATGGTTCCCAAATGTGTCAGCAGATCAGAATCACTGGAAAGCTGTTTCCCTCCTCAGATCTACGGAATTAGAATCTCCAGAGATGAGACCCCAGAAATGAATTTGCCAAAAGTGCCCCAGGTGATTCTGATAAAGGCATTCTATGAATCTCTAAGTTTAAAACCACAGAACTATATGTACATGCTCTTTATTCTTGGATGCCATATGTTAACAAAGCAGTTTTGGGGAGAATTCCCTGGTGGTCCAGGGGTTAGGACTTGGCACTTTCACTACTGCTGGCCTGGGTTCAATCCCTGGTTGGGGAACTAAGAACTCACAAGCTGCATCATGTCACCAAAAAAAAAGACTTTTTCTTTTTTAAATAATTTTTTAGATTCCATTTTTTGTTTTTATGTTATTTTGTTTTAACCTTTTATTAGAGAGTATTTCAAACATACACAGAGTAGAGCAAAGAATAAACCCCTATGTAACTTTCAACAATTATCAATTCATTGCCAGTCTTATTTTTTCTGTACCGCCACTCTCACATATTATTTTGAACCAAATCCCAGAGAGAGCAAAGGATCTTTTTTGAACCTGGGTAAAAATAGGTTCTTCTCAAAATAATGTCATATTCTAACACTGTGGAGAACACAGACTGCATGACCCGAGTCTCTAACCTGGAGTGCAGAGCCTGGGATGAAACAGGCCAGAAATACTAACAAAAGCCATAGACAGTGGTGGCAACTTCTCTTCAGAGTCATTGCTTTTAGCCCTTCTGAAGGTTCACGTTATTCCCTACATATTTTAATGTGCTATCACACCTCTTCGAGTACTGTTTAAGTCAGTCTGGTTTTCTGCTATAGGTTCATAGATACAATTACCTTGTTCATCTTCATCTCTAATTATGATAAAGCTTAGATAGACCCAAACTAGCAGATCACGCCAAAACAACACTAGTTGGTAGAAAAGTGTGACATTTGTCTAACCAACTGGAAAACGACAAACAAGTCAGCAAAGAAAAAAAATTACTGAAAATACAGCTGAATGTGTCATACTACATCCTAAGAAAAGATGATCTTCCTTTCTCTTTTCTGTGGCAGATCTAAAGCAGTATTTACCCAGTAGAGAGAATGTACTCTTTTAAAAATAGAAACAGACATTTATTATTATATTATTATTTATCATAATTTGGGCATTTATCATAATTGGGGCATGCCAAACATGGTATGTGACAGTCTGGTGTCCTTCCAATATGGTGTAGATTGATGCATTCCATTCTATTCTGCTTGATTATCTTTGGTAATTAAAAGAATGATGTTTTTCCAAAAGCTAGGTTAAGACCTTAACCATGCAGACATCAATTAGTCAAAGTGAAACAACTTAAAACTGAGTCAACTTGGTTTCATCTATGAAGGAAAGAAGGATATCAGAAAGTAACACTCAACCCAATAGCACAGACTGTTAACTGTTTCCTAAACATTCCCAGGTTCTAATTTCTAAGCATCATCTTATCAGAGATATAGGATCAATCTCACTAGACTAAAAATCCTATATGGTATCCCTAGGGTAGGCTGGTGTTCTTTGATTTTTGTCTGTCTCTGTTCTACAACTACTTATTAAACTGTCCACGGAGCAGAAAGAAACATTGAGATGCCTCCCCAGATTTGAGTTCCCTTATGCTAAATTTCAGTATACATGGCTTTGCTTCTGTGTTTTTTTCAGCAACCATAAAAACTCTAGTTTTAAAAAATGTGAGTCATTACTATAGGGGACAACTATAAAAAGAAGGGAAGTGTTTGGAATAGAAATGAGAAGTAAAAGAAGAGCTCAGCTAGAAGAGAAAAGTTTTTAAAAGTTAAAGGTAATAAACACAGACGTTACACAATCCTACACCTGTTAAAAAAGAATGGGATGGATAATATATTTAAGAGGTAACAGCCTGACCTTTGGGGCTGTACCTGGAGAGACACAGTGGGATCCAGGAGCTAGATTAGCAAGTCCAAATCAAAAAGTCTGAAAACCACTGAATATTTGTACAGCAGGATGAGCAATGGAAATAGAACGCATCTTAGTATCCACATTATTTACAACAAAGCAAAACTAATTTATAAGCGTCTCAATCAAAGTACCAGGCAGAATGATCTTAACATTTCCAGTGAGCTAGGGATGGCAAATGGAAAGTAATCATGTATGGCATTATTACTAAATTAAGATGAATGAAATGTCATTTACATTTTTCTTCAGTATGCTACACTGTTTCATTTCTGAAAAGAAAGAATAGCTTTTATTGGTTTACTAGACATACTGGCTTCTCAGGCATTAAAGATTATGTACTGCTATCAATATGTTCTTCAGGTTTTCCAGAGGAAAATATTCCAACAAACAGACATTAGGTAACAAATATTTACAAAGTGGAATGTATATTTAATAAGGTACTATTATTGATATTTCCCAACAATTTCCTACTAAAATAAGTAAAGTTTATTAACAGGCCCTAGTCTGTCTGAATCTGAGACCTCCATTGTAACCACAGTTCCAAACACTGAATAAAAAATGGTGAAGATTCCTTGGTATCTAACACCTGTTTGCATGTATCTCTCTTTCTTTATTATCAAGACAAGAATTAGTGCCTCCTCATTCAGGAACATTTCAAGGGATTAACTCTCAGACCCAATGCACTAACCAAATTATAGGGACAAATTATATACACTTTAGCATTATCTACAGGACACACTATTAACCCTGTCATTTTTTAAATCTTTGTCTTCAGTTCAGAAAACTCTGAAAATGCATTCTGAATTTCAATCTGTTTTCTTCAGCCTTTTCTTTTATTCTCTTCTAACTTTTTTGTAGTTTTGTCAACTTTTCAGTTTTCAGTTAAGCCCAATAGTTAAAAACAAAGTACACGGGCAATTAACTCCCCAGTCAATAGTAACAGTTATAAAAGCCAGTGTAGCAATTTACATTGGGTTAGTACTTCATTGCTCCTGCCTTCCACATCTAAGAATCATAAATCCCAAAACCCCTTCAGATTGCAAGTCTAGCACAGATGGAAGGAGTTTTATCTCACTTGGGAACTGAGAAGGTGAAGTCATTCCAAAGTGGAAGAGTACAAAGCCAGTCCCATGTGTACCATTTAATTCAATGGTTCCCTTAGGAGGCACTTCATTTGCTGGTGCACTGCTGACAGCAGAAATGCTGCTTAGCACAGCAATATGGAAGCCATTTGTGCAGCATTATGTTAGGAAATACTTAAATTAAGGCCATGGAAAAACTGAAGAAGTCAATGAAATCAGGTTATCTGCATGACTCTGAATCAAGGTTTCAGGATACTGGTTTAAAGGAATGCACCCAGGTACATAAAGTAGAAGGGCTCTGCACGTACTTCAGAAAAGGTTTTCTCCATCCCACACTTTTGAATGAATAAAACAAATGTTAAATTCCAACCACAGGTTTTATACCTTAATTCCTTCTGTTTTTCCTCATTTCCTTTGCTTTTCCTCTATTGTGTAGATTTATCTATGGAAATTGTAGAGAAGAGTGGAAGAAAAGTATGTAAATGGTATATAAAAATTAGCCCTATCGTGGTGAAGGAAAGAAGGATAACTTTGAGTGCAGAGCCATGGATGCAGAGGCCTGAGCCAATGGTGGGCCCAAGAGAATAAGACCACCACCCTGATGGGCCCAAAGAGCAAGGCTGCCATCCCAGCAGTCCCAGAGGACAGAGTATCTGGCCACAGATAATTATTCTATGGCCCTGAAACTCAACTTGCCCTACTGAGTTTCATCTTGCTTGGGACCTGTTATCCTTTTATTCCTTCTAATTTCCCCCCTTTGGAATGGAAATGTCTATGTTATGGATGCTCTACCACTGTATTTTGGAAGCAGAAAACTTGTTTTCCACAAAGAGGAATTCATACCCTAAGTCTCACCCATAACTGATTCAGATGATTTAAGTGATGATATTTGAGACTTTCTGTGTTGACGATATTTAGATGAGATTTTAGACTTCGAGTTAATGCTAGCATGAGCTATGACTTTTGAGGACAGTGTGATTAGGTGAAAGTATTATACACACAGAAAGTATATGAACTTAGGGAGGGCATAAGATAGACTGTTACAGGTTGAATTGTGTCCCCAAGAAAGATGTGTTGAAGTCCTCATCCTCAGTTCTTATGAATATGACCTTACTTGGAAATAGGGTCTTTGTGACATTATCAAGTTAAGATGAGGTCATAAAAAACTAAGGTAGACTTCCGGGAAGATGGCAGAAGAGTAAGACGCGGAGATCACCTTCCTCTCCACAGATACACCAGAAATACATCTACGCGTGGAACAACTCCTACAAAACACCTACTGAACGCTGGCAGAAGACCTCAGACCTCCCAAAAGGCAAGGAACCCCCCACGTACCTGGTTAGGGCAAAAGAAAAAACTAAACAGAGACAAAAGGATAGGGACGGGTCCTGCACCAGCGGGAGAGAGCTGTGAAGGAGGAAAAGTGTCCACACACTAGGAAGCCCCTTCGCGGGTGAAGACTTCGGGAGGCGGAGTGGGGGAGCTTGGGAGCCGCGGAGGAGAGCACAGCAACAGGGGTGCGGAGGGCAAAGCGGACAGATTCCAGCGCAGAGGATCGGGCCGACCGGCACTCACCAGCCGAGAGGCTTGTCTGCTCGCCCGCCGGGGCGGGCGGGACTGGGAGCTGAGGCTCCGGCTTTTGTCGGAGCGCCGGGAGAGGACTGAGGTTGGCGGCGTGAACACAGCCTGCAGGGCGTTGGTGCGCCGAGGCTGGCCGGGAGAGAGTCCGGGGAGGGGTCTGGACCTGCCGAAGAGGCAAGAGACTTTTACGTCCCTCTTTGTTTCCTGGTGCACGAGGAGAGGGGATTAAGAACGCTGCTTGAGAGAGCTCCAGGGACGGGCGCGAGCCGCGGCTAAGAGTGCGGAGCCCAGAGACGGACATGGGACGCTAAGGCCGCTGTTGCCGCCGCCAGGAGGCCTGTGTGCGAACACAGGTCACTAGCCACACGCCCTTCCGGGGAGCCTGTGCAGCCCGCCACTGCCAGGGTCCCGGGATCCAGGGACGGCTCCCCGGGAGAGTGCACGGCGCGCCTCAGGCTGCAGCGTCACGCCGGCCTCTGTCGCTGCAGGCCCCGCCCCGCACTCCGTGACCCTCCCTACCCCCGGCCTGGGTGAGCCAGAGCCTCCGAATCAGCGGCTCCTTTAACCTCGTCCTGTCTGAGCAAATAACAGACGCCCTCCGGCGACCTACACGCACAGGCGGGGCCAAATCCAAAGCTGAGCCCCTGGGAACTGTCAGAACAAAGAAGAGAAAGGGAAATCTCTCCCAGCAGCCTCAGAAGCAGCGGATTAAAGCTCCACAATCAACTTGATATACCCTGCATCTGTGGAATACCTGAATAGACAACGAATCATCCCAAATTAAGGAGCCCTGTGGATGAAAGGCTCTTGGTGCTGCAGCCAGGACTCAGTGCTGTGCCTCTGAGGTGGGAGAGCCAACTTCAGGACACTGGTCCACAAGAGGCCTCCCAGCTGCACATAATATCAAACAGCAAAAATCTCCGAGAGATCTCCATCTCAACGCCAGCACCCAGCTTCACTCAACGACCAGCAAGCTACAGTGCTGGACATCCTATGCCAAACAACTAGCAAGACAGGAACACAACCCCACCCATTAGCAGAGAGGCTGCCCAAAATCACAGTAAGTCTACAGACACCCCAAAACACACCACCAGACGTGGACCTGCCCACCAGAAAGACAAGATCCAGCCTCATACACCAGAACACAGGCACTAGTACCCTCCACCAGGAAGCCTACACAACCCACTGAACCAACCTTAGCCACTGGGGACAGACACAAAAAACAACAGGAACCACGAACCTTCAGCCTGCAAAAAAGGAGACCCCAAACACAGTAAGATAAGCAAAATGAAAAGACAGAAAAACACACAGCAGATGAAGGAGCAAGATAAAAACCCACCAGACCTAACAAATGAAGAGGAAATAGGCAGTCTACCTGAAAAAGAATTCAGAATAATGATAGTAAGGTTGATCCGAAATCTTGGAGATAGAATGGACAATAGAATGGACAAATTGCAAGAATCAGTTAACAAGGACCTAGAAGAACTAAAGATGAAGCAAGCAACGATGAACAACACAATAAATGAAATTAAAAGTACTCTAGATGGGATCAATAGCAGAATAACTGAGGCAGAAGAACGGATAAGTGACCTGGAAGATAAAATAGTGGAAATAACTACTGCAGAGCAGAATAAAGAAAAAAGAATGAAAAGAACTGAGGACAGTCTCAGAGACCTCTGGGACAACATTAAACGCACCAACATTCGAATTATAGGGGTTCCAGAAGAAGAAGAGAAAAAGAAAGGGACTGAGAAAATATTTGAAGAGATTATAGTTGAAAACTTCCCTAATATGGGAAAAGAAATCGTTAATCAAGTCCAGGAAGCACAGAGAGTCCCATACAGGATAAATCCAAGGAGAAACACGCCAAAACACATGTTAATCAAACTGTCAAAAATTAAATACAAAGAAAACATATTAAAAGCAGCAAGGGAAAAACAACAAATAACACACAAGGGAATCCCCATAAGGTTAACAGCTGATCTTTCAGCAGAAACTCTGCAAGCCAGAAGGGAGTGGCAGGACATATTGAAAGTGTTGAAGGAGAAAAACCTGCAACCAAGATTACTCTACCCAGCAAGGATCTCATTCAGATTTGATGGAGAAATTAAAACCTTTACAGACAAGCAAAAGCTGAGAGAGTTCAGCACCACCAAACCAGCTCTACAACAACTGCTAAAGGAACTTCTCTAGGCAAGAAACACAAAAGAAGGAAAGGACCTACAATAACGAACCCAAAACAATTAAGAAAATGGGAATAGGAACATACATATCGATAATTACCTTAAATGTAAATGGACTAAATGCTCCCACCAAAAGACACAGATTGGCTGAATGGATACAAAAACAAGACCCATATATTTGCTGTCTACAAGAGACCCACTTCAGACCTAGAGACACATACAGACTGAAAGTAAGGGGATGGAAAAAGGTATTTCATGCAAATGGAAACCAAAAGAAAGCTGGAGTAGCAATTCTCATATCAGACAAAATAGACTTTAAAACAAAGACTATTAGAAGAGACAAAGAAGGACACTACATAATGATCAAGGGATCGATCCAAGAGGAAGATATAACAATTGTAAATATTTATGCACCCAACATAGGTGCACCTCAATACATAAGGCAAATACTGACAACCATAAAAAGGGAAATCGACAGTAACACATTCATAGTAGGGGACTTTAACACCCCACTTTCACCAATGGACAGATCATCCAAAATGAAAATAAATAAGGAAACACAAGCTTTAAATGATACATTAAACGAGATGGAGTTAATTGATATTTATAGGACATTCCATCCAAAAACAACAGAATACACATTTTTCTCAAGTGCTCATGGAACATTCTCCAGGATAGATCATATCTTGGGTCACAAATCAAGCCTTGGTAAATTTAAGAAAATTGAAATTGTATCAAGTATCTTTTCAGACCACAACGCCATGAGACTAGATATCAATTACAGGAAAAGATCTGTAAAAAATACAAACACATGGAGGCTAAACAATACACTACTTAATAATGAAGTGATCACTGAAGAAATCAAAGAGGAAATCAAAAAATACCTAGAAACAAATGACAATGGAGACACAACGACCCAAAACCTGTGGGATGCAGCAAAAGCAGTTCTAAGGGGGAAGTTTATAGCAATACAAGCCCACCTTAAGAAGCAGGAAACATCTCGAATAAACAACCTAACCTTGCACCTCAAGCAATTAGAGAAAGAAGAACAAAAAAACCCCAAAGCTAGCAGAAGGAAAGAAATCATAAAAATCAGATCAGAAATAAATGAAAAAGAAATGAAGGAAACAATAGCAAAGATCAATATAACTAAAAGCTGGTTCTTTGAGAAGATAAACAAAATAGATAAACCACTAGCCAGACTCATTAAGAAAAAAAGGGAGAAGACTCAAATCAATAGAATTAGAAATGAAAAAGGAGAGGTAACAACTGACACTGCAGAAATAAAAGAGATCATGAGAGATTACTACAAGCAACTCTATGCCAATAAAATGGACAATCTGGAAGAAATGGACAAATTCTTAGAAATGCACAACCTGCCAAGACTGAATCAGGAAGAAATAGAAAATATGAACAGACCAGTCACAAGCACTGAAATTGAAACTGTGATTAAAAATCTTCCAACAAAGAAAAGCCCAGGACCAGATGGCTTCACAGGCGAATTCTATCAAACATTTAGAGAAGAGCTAACACCTATCCTTCTCAAACTCTTCCAAAATATAGCAGAGGGAGGAACACTCCCAAACTCCTTCTACGAGGCCACCATCACCTTGATACCAAAACCAGACAAGGATGTCACAAAGAAAGAAAACTACAGGCCAATATCACTGATGAACATAGATGCAAAAATCCTCAACAAAATACTAGCAAATAGAATCCAACAGCACATTAAAAGGATCATACACCATGATCAAGTGGGGTTTATTCCAGGAATGCAAGGATTCTTCAATATACGCAAATCTATCAACGTGATACACCATATTAACAAATTGAAGGAGAAAAACCATATGATCATCTCAATAGATGCAGAGAAAGCTTTTGACAAAATTCAACACCCATTTATGATAAAAACCCTGCAGAAAGTAGGCATAGAGGGAACTTACCTCAACATAATAAAGGCCATATATGACAAGCCCACAGCAAACATCATCCTCAATGGTGAAAAACTGAAAGCATTTCCACTAAGATCAGGAACAAGACAAGGTTGCCCACTCTCACCACTCTTATTCAACATAGTTTTGGAAGTTTTAGCCACAGCAATCAGAGAAGAAAAGGAGATAAAAGGAATCCAAATCGGAAAAGAAGAAGTAAAGCTGTCACTGTTTGCAGATGACATGATCCTATACATAGAGAACCCTAAAGATGCTACCAGAAAACTACTAGAGCTAATCAATGAATTTGGTAAAGTGGCAGGATACAAAATTAATGCACAGAAATCTCTGGCATTCCTATATACTAATGATGAAAAATCTGAAAGTGAAATCAAGAAAACACTCCCATTTACCATTGCAACAAAAAGAATAAAATATCTAGGAATAAACCTACCTAAGGAGACAAAAGATCTGTATGCAGAAAATTATAAGACACTGATGAAAGAAATTAAAGATGATACAAATAGATGGAGAGATATACCATGTTCTTGGATTGGAAGAATCAACATTGTGAAAATGACTCTACTACCGAAAGCAATCTATAGATTCAATGCAATCCCTATCAAACTACCACTGGCATTTTTCACAGAACTAGAACAAAAAATTTTGCAATTTGTATGGAAACACAAAAGACCCCGAATAGCCAAAGCAATCTTGAGAACGAAAGAAGGAACTGGAGGAATCAGGCTCCCAGACTTCAGACTATACTACAAAGCTACAGTAATCAAGACAGTATGGTACTGGCACAAAAACAGAAAGATAGATCAATGGAACAGGATAGAAAGCCCAGAGATAAACCCACGCACATATGGTCACCTTATCTTTGACAAAGGAGGCAGAAATGTACCGTGGAGAAAGGACAGCCTATTCAATAAGTGGTGCTGGGAAAACTGGACAGCTACATGTAAAAGTATGAAGTTAGATCACTCCCTAACACCATACACAAAAATAAGCTCAAAATGGATTAAAGACCTAAATGTAAGGCCAGAAACTATCAAACTCTTAGAGGAAAACATAGGCAGAACACTCTATGACATAAATCACAGCAAGATTCTTTCTGACCCACCTCCTAGAGTAATGGAAATAAAAACAAGAGTAAACAAATGGGACCTAATGAAACTTAAAAGCTTTTGCGCAGCAAAGGAAACCATAAAGAAGACCAAAAGACAACCCTCAGAATGGGAGAAAATATTTGCAAATGAAGCAACTGACAAAGGATTGATCTCCAAAATTTATAAGCAGCTCATGCAGCTTAATAACAAAAAAACAAACAACCCAATCCAAAAATGGGCAGAAGACCTAAATAGACATTTCTCCAAAGAAGATATACAGAGTGCCAACAAACACATGAAAGAATGCTCAACATCACTAATCATGAGAGAAATGCAAATCAAAACTACAATGAGATATCATCTCACACCAGTCAGAATGGCCATCATCAAAAAATCTAGAAACAATAAATGCTGGAGAGGGTGTGGAGAAAAGGGAACCCTCTTACACTGTTGGTGGGAATGTAAATTGATACAGCCACTGTGGAGAACAGTATGGAGGTTCCTTAAAAAGCTACAAATAGAACTACCATATGACCCAGCAATCCCACTACTGGGCATATACCCTGAGAAAACCATAATTCAAAAAGAGTCATGTACCAAAATGTTCATTGCAGCTCTATTTACAATAGCCCAGAGATGGAAACAACCTAAGTGTCCATCATCGGATGAATGGATAAAGAAGATGTGGCACATATACACAATGGAATATTACTCAGCCATAAAAAGAGACGAAATTGAGCTATTTGTAATGAGGTGGATAGACCTAGAGTCTGTCATACAGAGTGAAGTAAGTCAGAAAGAGAGAGACAAATACCGTATGCTAACACATATATATGGAATTTTAAAAAAAAAAAATGTCATGAAAAACCTAGGGGTGAAACAGGAATAAAGACTCAGACTTACTAGAGAATGGACTTGAGGCTATGGGGAGGGGGAAGTGTAAACGGTGACAAAGCGATAAAGAGGCATGGACATATATACACTACCAAACGTAAGGTAGATAGCTAGTGGGAAGCAGCCGCATAGCACAGGGAGATCAGCTCGGTGCTTTGTGGCCGCCTGGAGGGGTGGGATAGGGAGGGTGGGAGGGAGGGAGACGCAAGCGGGAAGAGATATGGGAATATATGTATATATATAACTGATTCATTTTGTTGTGAAGCTGAAACTAACATACCATTGTAAAGCAATTATACTCCAATAAAGATGTTAAAAAAAAAAATAATTTTTACAACATAATGATGATTACGCATTCACAAATATAGGGAGAGAGCATTCCAAGCAGAGGGAATAGAGTAAACTCATGAGAAATTCTCTAGTGTGCATGCAATCTTGCGTGGAATTTTGATTGCAATAAAGTTTCCATGAAGGAGAATAGTGGGAAGTGAGTTTGGTCAGGAGAGAAAGAGGAGTCAGACACACTGGTAGAAGGTATTTTACAAGTGATTTCATGTAGGGATTTTTGAGAAAGATGAACAAGTCAAAGATATTCTGAATTTTAAGCCTAAGAAAATGGAACAATTACGCCACCAAGAGTAGACAGCACAAAGTCAAGGTTGACTCAGGAAGAAGGTTATACAGAGTTGACTATCTGATGCTTAAACATTTCAACAGATTTCTTCCCTATTGCTTGCTTATTAGGTAATTCGCTACTCATGCAAATCCAAAATGGGAGAAAGGATTTTCATGTAATTTGGGTTTGCTGCTTGTAAACAGCTCCATTAAAAAGTTTCAAAGTCAAGGTAACTTATGCTAGCTGCTGTGACAGGTAAACATCAATATTTCAGCAGCTTAACACAGCAATATTTATCACTTGCTTGTATCACAGTTCAATGTAGTTGGTGGGCCAGGGTGTGGAGGGAGTTGGAGATGTGAGTTGTGTTCTGTGCAGTTATTCAGAGACCCAGGCTCCTTCATGATATGGTTCTGACATCTATAACATGAGGCTTCAAAGACATTCTGCAGTCATCCACGAGGAGACCAGAGGGGAAATGTGTAGAATCTCACAAAGGAGATAACAGTGCTCTCACCTGTAAAAAAAAAAAAAAAAAAAAACTAAGGTAGACCTTATCCAATACAACTGGTATCCTTATAAGAGGAGGAGAGGTGATAGAGACACAAGAAAGAAGAATAATATAATAATAATATAAGATTTATAATATAAAGAAGAAGAATAATATGTGACGACAGCAGAGGGCAGACAGCAAAGGCAAGAACTACAATCCTGCAGTCTGTGGAACAAAAACCACAGTCACAGAAAGATGGACAAGATGAAAAGGCAGAGGACTATGTACCAGATGAAGGAACGAGATAAAACCCCAGAAAAACAATTAAAGGAAGTGGAGATAGGCAACCTTCCAGAAAAAGAATTCAGAATAATGATAGTGAGGATGAGCCAGGACCTCGGAAAAAGAATGGAGGCAAAGATCGAGAAGATGCAAGAAATGTTTAACAAAGACCTATAAGAATTAAAAAACAAACACCTAGAAGAATTAAAGAACAAACAAACAGAGATGAACAATACAATAACTGAAATGAAAAATACACTAGAAGGAATCAATAGCAGAATAACTGAGGCAGGAAAACGGATAAGTGACCCGGAAGACAGAATGGTGGAATTCACTGCTGCAGAACAGAATAAAGAGAAAAGAATGAAAAGAAATGAAGACGGCCTAAGAGACCTCTGGGACAACATTAAATGCACGAACATTCTCATTATAGGGGTCCCAGGAAGAGAAGAGAGAGAGAAAGTACACAAGAAAATATTTGAAGAGATTACAATCAAAAACTTCCCTAACATGGGAAAGGAAATAGCCACCCAAGTTCAGGAAACACACAGAGTCCTAGGCAGGATAAACCCAAGGAGAAACATGCCGAGACACACAGTAATGAAACTGACAAAAATTAAAGACAAAGCAAAATTATTAAAAGCAAAAGGGAAAAACGACAAATAACATACAAGGGAACTCCCATAAGGTTAACAGCTGATTTCTCAGCAGAAACTCTACAAGCCAGAAGGGAGTGGCATGATATATTTAAAGTGATGAAAGGGAAGAACATACAACCAAGATTACTCTACCCGGCAAGGATCTCATTCAGATTCCACAGAGAAATCAAAAGCTTTACAGACAGGCAAAGGCTAAGAGAATTCAGCACCACCAAACTAGCTTTACAGCAAACGCTAAAAGAACTTCTCTAAGTGGGAAACACAGGAGAAGAAAAGGACCTACAAAAACAAACCCAAAACAATTAAGAAAATGGTAATAGGAACATACATATTGATAATTACCTTAAATATGAATGGATTAAATGCTCCAACCAAAAGACACAGGTTCGCTGAATGGATACAAAAACAAGACCCATATATATGCTGTCTACAAGAGACCCACTTCAGACCTAGGGACACATTCAGACTGAAAGTGAGGGGATGGAAAAAGATATTCCATGCAAATGGAAATCAAAAGAAAGCTGGAGTGGCAATACTCATATCAGATAAAATAAACTTTAACATAAAGAATGTTACAAGACAGTTACAATGCTTTAAAAGACAGTTATAACTCATAAATAAAGAAAATTTCAAGAAAATTCCCAACGAAATAGCTGCAGGCCCTTATAGTTTCATTGGAGAATTCTACCAAACCTTAAAAGACCAGATCATCCCCATGCCACATAAATTATTCCAAAGCACAAAATATGAAATAAGGCTTCCAAATCTTTGTGTTAAGCAAGTATAACATTAAAATCTGAATCTGTAAATACAGTACAAAAAATTACAGATCAATATCACTTATCAATAGCATTACAAAAATATTAACAAACTAAATCCAACAATCTAATGGTACATTAAGATATGTATACATCATGACCAAGTGAGATTTATTCCAAGAAATATATTATTCAATGAATTAGGGAGTCCATTAATATAATACAATATAACAAAACCTCTAAGGAGAAAAATGATTGGATTATTGCTCTAGATTACAAAAAATAAAAATAAAATACTTCTGGCAAAATTTAACATCAGGTTCTGATTTTAAAAACACTCAGGAAAATAGGAATTGATATATACTTTTTAAATATAGTAAAACATGTAAACCACTATCTTAATAGGAAAGCACAAAAGATATTTCTCTTAAGATTAGGAGCAAGATAGAGATGTATCCACTTTCTCCACTACTATTTAATGTTGCAGTGGAGGCAACAGTAAATGCAATTAGAAAAGAAAAATCTATTAGATCAGTGGTTCTTACAGTGTGGTCTATAAACCCCAGGTGATTCCCAGGAGTCTTTCAAGGGGTTTGGCAATGTCAGAGCTTTTCCCCCAATAATACTAAGATATTAACTGCTTTTTCTACTGTACTGATACTGGTACTGATGGTGTAAAAGCACAGGGGTTAAAATTGCTGGCATCTTAGCATGAATCAGGGCAGTGGCAACAAACTTGACTAGGAGCTATTGTATTCTTTACTGTCAGGCACTAGAAGAAAAAAATTGCAATTTCACTTAAGAATGTCCTTAATCAAGCAGTAAAAAATATTATTAAATCTCAATCCTTGAGTACATTTATTTTTAATATTCAGTGTAATAAAGAGGAAAGTATGCATAAAGTATTTATGCTGCACACCAAATTATAACGTTTGTCTCAAGTAAAATCACTTGTACAGGGCTTCCCTGGTGGCGCAGTGGTTGACAGTCCGCCTGCCGATGCAGGGGACACGGGTTCGTGTCCCGGTCCGGGAAGATCCCATATGCCGCAGAGCGGCTGGGCCCGTGAGCCATGGCCGCTGGGCCTGCACGTCTGGAGCCTGTGCTCCGCAACGGGAGAGGCCACCACAACAGTGAGAGGCCCGGTACAGCAAAAAAAAAAAAAAAAAAAAAATCACTTGTACAATTGTTTTGGTTGTGAGCTGAATTAGCACTTATTTCATGGAACACCATTTCCCTTGAAAGAAAATTTGACAGATAAATTATAGTATTCAGATTGGATATCTGGCAGACGTTTTTTAGAAAATGCATAAAGTGAACTTCAAGGAAAACAACTGGCAAGATTTGCTGCCAATGACAAAATTCAAGTTTTAGAAATCTTACAATTTCCACCATGAGTTTGACAGTTTCCCAATAATTAAAGCCCTTTCTGATAAGATCAGCAGTAATTTTAACAAATGTGATTCTTTAATATTTTCTAATGAAATGTGTTAACATTTGGAATATTTGCATAAATCAGTGAAACAGTATCTCTAAAACATAAGTAACAAAGTCATGCATGGGTAAAAGACCCATTCAAACTGCAAGACACACTAAGGGGTTTTAATGTAACATAGCATAAAAAATACACTGAAATGGTTTCAGATTCCATGTTACAAATAACATTAAGAAGTTACCACATGTCATGTTTTGGAGTATAAGGAAGAATATAATTCTCTGAAAATGTTACTAAAATATTCCTTTTACTAAAATATTCCTTTGTTTTCCAACTATATATCTGTATGAGGTCAGATAATTTTCATATAGTTCTACCAGAAAAAAATAGTGCAACAGATTGAGTATAGAAATAGATATAAATATTCACCTGTCTTCTATTAAGCCAGATGTCAAAGTGATTTATAAAAATGCACAACAATGTCAATCTTGTCACTAAGTTCGTAAAAGTAACACATTTTTATTTTCTTTTAATTTTTTTTAAAACAATTGTATATTTCTTTTTTTTTTCTTTTAGAGAATATATTCTTTTTTAAAAAAAATATTTTCTTTTTGGTTCCATTGGGTCTTCGTTGCTGCGTGCAGGCCTTCTCTAGTTGCGGCGAGCGGGGGCTACTCTTGGTTGCGGTGCGCGGGCTTCTCATTGCGGTGCTTCTCTTGTTTCAGAGCATGGGCACTAGGAGCAAGGGCTTCAGTAGTTGCAGCACACGGGCTTCAGTAGTTGTGGCTCACAGGCTTAGTTGCTCCACGGCATGTGGGATCTTCCTGGACCAGGGCTCAAATCCATGTTCCCTGCACTGGCAAGCAGATTCTTAACCACTGCGCCACCAGGGAAGTCCCAGTAACTCATTTTTAAAAAGCTGTGCTAACATGCAATGGATTTATCACTGTTATTTTAAAGTGAATTAACAAATATAATTTCCCGAGTCGTAATTCTAACACGGTAAATATTGATACCTATAATTCGCATATTCAAAAATATCTAAGAGCATAAAGGGGTCCTGAGACCAAAAAGTTTGAGAACTGCTGAATTACAGCATTAGAGTATGAAAAGAAATAAAACTACCTCTATTTGCAGAGGTACTGAAAAATCACAGAGCATCAATGATAAATCTACTTTAAGCAATAAAAGAATTCAATAAAGAATCAGAATACAGAATTAACATACAGAAATCAATACCCTTTTTATACACAAGCAATAATCTGGTAGACTGGATACAATGGTAAAATAAATGCATTTACAGTAGTAAAACAGAAAATAAAATACTACTTTGAATAAACTTAACAAAAAATGAAAACCAATGTGAGAAAAACTTTAAAACACCTCTGAAAGACACAAAAACGGCCTGGAACAAATGGGAAGATGTCCCTTGTTCCTGGATAGAATGTCTCACCATCATAGAGATGTAATGACTCCTCAAGTTAATTTATAAATTTAAAACTATTCCAATAAAGACACCAAAAAGGTTTCTTTTTGTTTGTTTGTTTGTTTTGTTTTTGGCTGCATTGGGAAGCTGGGTGCGGGCTTTCTCTAGTTGCAGTGAGCAGGGGCTACTCTTTGTTGTGGTGCGCCGGCTTCTCATTGTGGTGGCTCCTCTTGTTGCAGAGCACAGGCTCTAGGCACACGGGCTTCAGTAGTTGCAGCCCGTGGGCTCAGTAGTTGCGGCTCGTGGGCTCTAGAGTGCAGGCTCAGTAGTTGTGGCACATGTGGGATCATCCTGGACCAGGGGTGAACCCATGTGCCCTGCATTGGCAGGCAGATTCTTAACCACGGCACCACCATGGAAGTCCCTCTTTTTTTTTTTTTTTTTTTTAAATGGAGCTCCAAAAGTTCATGTGGAGGGCTTCCCTGGTGGCGCAGTGGTTGAGAGTCCGCCTGCCGATGCAGGGGACATGGGTTTGTGCCCCGGTCTGGGAAGATCCCACATGCCACGGAGCGGCTAGGCCCGTGAGCCATGGCTGCTGAGCCTGTGCGTCCGGAGCCTGTGCTCCGCAACGGGAGAGGCCACAACAGGGAGAGGCCTGCGTACTGCAAAAAAAAAAATAGTTCATGTGGAAAAATAAGCACGTAAGGAAAGTTAAGAAAAACTGAAAAAGAAAAGTTACAAGTGGGAAGCAAGCCTAACTATTTAAATTCTAAATTCTCTATAATTCAAACACTGTGGCACTGATGTATGAATAGACAGAGGGGACTAGAATAGAAGTAAACCCAATATGGAATTTTAGTAAATGAAGGTAACATCTCAGATTACTGGAGCTAAAAAAAGAGATGTAGTAATAAATGGTGCTGGGAAAACTGGAGAGACATTTGGGAAAAGATAAAATAAGATCCACACCTCAGGACAGACAGAATTCCATGTATATCAGACAGCCAAGATAAAAAAAATAAAACCATAAAAGCTCTAAAAATTAAAAAATACAAATAAATACTGGGCTGAGATATTTCTCACCTGTCATATTAGCCAAAATTAAAAAGTTTGACAACTTGTTATGTTAGCAAGGCTGTGGGAAAACAGGCGTTCATACCTTGCTGGTACAAATGCAAAGTGGCACAACCTATGTGGAGTGGAATTTGACAATATCTAACAAAACAATATATGTGTTTACCTTTTGATGCAATAATCCGACTTTAGGGAGTATTTCCTAAAGATACACTACCAATAGTATAAAAATACATATACACACACCAGGTAATTTATGAGAACACTCTAAGAAACTGTAAAACATTAGAAACAATATAAAAGGTAAAACATAGAAATATAGTTAAATAAACCATGGAACATCCACACAATGGACCACTGTACAGCTGTTTGAAAGTATGAAGAACTCTTAAAACTGATATGGAATTATTTTCAGAATATATTGCTAAACGAAAAATCACAGTGCAGAAGAGCCTTGAGACTACAGTACCTTTTACATAAGAAAAAGAGGGGAGGAGTAGAGAGAAAGAGAGATGAGAGATGAGAGAGAGAGAGAGAGAGAGAGAGAAAGAGAGGGAGGGAGGGAGGGAGGGCGGGGGAGAGACAGAGAGAGAGAGAGAGAGAGTAGTTATTCATTTGCGAAAAAAAGAACCTTATGACAGATAAACCAAATGAACTAATGAACTTAGTTACCAACAGGGGTAAGTGGAAATAGGCAGAAATAGGGTAGGAAAAAGGAGGTGGGAAAGGGTTGAAAGGGATAGGGTAGGAATTACACTTTTCTCAGAATTCCTCTTTACAAAAGTTTTACTTTTGAACCATATTAATATTTTAACATTCAAAAAATGAAAAAAATCTATCAGACTGGGGATTTTTAAAATCACTAAAATGAAATACAAACAAATTTTCAAATGAATAACATCAACTCACAATATTTGGACTATATATTTTCAGACTAAAGACAAAAAGAACTATAAACAAATATTAAACGTTAGTTAGTAGGTTTATTTATCACAGAGGATGACTTAGTGATTATGAACTACTTTGGTGTGTCCTAGGATTGAGAATGAGGAGAGTTAAGTGTCTCATTTTCAGAGAAGAAAGTTACACATGCGGAGCGAGAAGACTAGAAGGAATTCTGAGGTGCTGAACTCAGCTACGTATGAACTCAGCTAATTCTGAGGTGCTGAACTCAGCTACGTATGTGTGCACATGTGTAGACACAGAGACAGAGAAAGAGGGTGGGAAGAGAAACCACAAATAGTTTTCCTGAGAGACCCCAGAATCAATACCATCCTAGTAGCAATGAACCCACATAACATGCAGATCTCACTTTCTAAATACCATTCTCCACTAGGAGGAATCAGGGCTCCATGAAGAAATGGCTGATTCCAGGGCCAAGGTAGAAAAAGGACAAGATGAGCCTGTAACATCTTATGTCAGAAAATAAGAAAATGCTCATGGAATAATGGGGACAAGTCAAAAGGACACAGAACATCGACCGAAGGAACTCCTCCTGGCCACATATGGGACAACTGGAACATCAAAATATATAATTACAGTAATGGATTATACATTAGTTTTCTAGGTTGAATTTCTACGAACTGAGTTCACTTATGTGATCGGTATAAGGGAGCTCTGTGGGTTCAATGAAAGGTCAGTAGGGCAAGAAAGATGAGGGTACTCATGAAAATAAAGTTCATATAATCAGCTCTATAGATCGGTCTGGGTAGGGGAACAGGATCATAGAGAAGTTATTAACACTGGGAGAAAATGAAAGGCTCCAGAAAATGGATCCAGGAACTAGAGTCTAGAGGCTAATAATAGGTGACCCTGACAGAAAATGGTGACACAGGACAACATAAGCCAGAGAGAGAGAGAGAGGCTGAAAGAGGGAAGGCGGGAGGCAGGGAAGAAGTTTACGTGAGAGTTTGTCATATAGCGTATATCTCAGACATGTACTGGTTGCTGGTTTCCTCTGGAAGAAGAACAATGGCTAACCACCATCTCAAACGCCATGGGTTTAATCCTAAAGGCCACCTCAAAAAATACCGTTCCAACTTTCCACTGTTTCCTCTGACATCTACCACCCTAGATTAGATATACATTCTTCACATTATTTTTTTTCAAATACTGTCAAGTTTTTCAAATGACAAAATGCTTTCCTGTGGTTTCAAAGTGAAATTGTCAAAAAGAATATAAATCCTTTTTGTTCAACTTCAACTGGTACCATTCCAAAATACATAATTGAAACCTCTCCCAAGTAGGCAGTGATAAAAATTTTATATAATGTGCCTGCATGTTTCTTTCATAAATAAAAGATGGCACAAAGTATTTCTAACTTGCCCATTATTATCAGAGCTGGTTGTGTCAGTGGAGCATTGCTATTTGTGATTCAGTTTAAAGTCTTAAATTTCAGCCTTTTGGAAAGTAAGTCTAAATTCCTACTGAACAGTTTTCCAAAATTGTGTTTTGCAGACCAATGCAATACCTTCAGCTCAACATGAGCTTAACTAAGGATGCACAATTTACTAGAGTTCCAAAAGACTTACAGCATATGTACAGACGTAGAAAAGGAAGAAAATAATTCCAGGTAACAGATACAGCATATAGTAAAGATACAAAGATATAAAAACAAAAGAGTGTACGTGTACATGTTTGTGCATGCACACATGCATGCACACATACTGTAAAAAAGTAGGAAAAGACTAATCTATGTCTCTGTACTTCTTCTTAATTATTCTGTTAATACCTGTCTTCTCCTCCAGATTCTATGCATCATGACCACAGGTGCCACATCTCTTTTGCTCTCAGTTGTATCCACGTGGCCTCAACAAGTATTTATGGAACAATGAATGGTAATAATAACAACCAGTCTGACTAAGCTGAAAGTTAATGAGAGACATGTAGTACCAAGTGAAAAGTAAGGTTGGATGAGCCCAGTAAAGCCAAATTATGGAGGGTCTTAAAAGTCAACTAAGAAACCAAATGAAAGGAATATATGGAGTGGACAATAAGGATTCATTGTACATCCTTGATCAGGGAAATGACCTTATGAAAATGACATTTTAGGGAAATGGTAGGGATATAACAGATAACAAGCAGAAAAACAGAGAACAAAAGTTAGGAGGCAATAGCTGTAGTCCAAGTGTCAAGTGATGAGTCCAATTTAGTGTTATAACAATAGGAATAGGGAGGAAACAGAAACCCAAAGAGGCATTTCAAATGAAGAATGAAAACAGATTCAACAGTAATGTCACTTTTAAAATCACTTGCAATTACTTAGATTCACTTTTTGGAGACTGAGCCATAAACTTAAACCACTAAACCACGAGTAATGATTTAACTACTAAAATACCACTTCTCTCCTATGATTCATTTGTCTCTACTTCTACCTCTAGGAACGCTAACAATTACAATGTAAGAAGACTTGAGCCACCCCAAACCATGACAATTCCCTGACGTCTTAGGGCACCTTATAAATTGTTGTTGGTTTGTTTGCTCTGTGCAAAATCACCAAGCCAAAGTAAAGTTAAAGACCATGGCCAAGAGAGACTCCCAGAGGCACACACAGTTTCCTGCTATCTGGAGTACCCTTCTCCTCTCCTTTACTCTATTACCTCCAACTCCTTCTCAACACAACACGGGCATCTGCTTCACTAAGACACACTTTCTGATCCAACCAAATGGAGATGAAACCCTTGTTTCTGCCCCAGAGGATTCTGGGCTCACAGCATCATCACACTATCTTATAACTATCGTAATTATGATATGTATACATGTTGGCATATGTAAAACCCCTTTGAGTTCCCTGAAAACGGTGATTTAATTTTACTCTTGTCAGTATCCCTAGCACTTGGGACAGTCCCTGGCATAGCGTAAAAGCTTAATAAATAGTTGATGAATGAACTATTAAATGTCCTTGACCTAAACATGCAATGCTAAGAATCTGGGAAGGGATTCTTTAGGGAAAGAGATTACACATCCCATCAAAATGGGACAAATTTGCTATCACACTACTTCTGTAGTATAACAAACTGATTTCTGTTAACAAGTTCTCTCCATCTTAATTGACCTTACCAATTCTACAGGGAAAGAGGGTCAATGAGGCAACAAAGTATAGGAAGATTATTTTCAAACTGTGCTTGATTGAATGTATTCAGATGTCACCACCAAGGGTGTAGGAGGATCTGAACAGGTAGAGCACTATAAGTTCTTAGAAAAACTTTCTTAGAGTCAGGGACTACAAAAAAGTAGAATGTGTCACCTCCAAAAGGGTTAGCTCTTCAGACACAGACAACATATCTACTTGTTGAATTGCTACTGAGCATATCCAGGAATCAGAGGGTAGCTGGATTATATTACCAGCATCACACCTCATAAGCTTGAGGCTTATGAGACAATTGACAGTCCTTCGATTCTCTCATATTTTGAGAAGCAATGTCAAAGAAGAGTGGGTGACTCTAAAATCCACTTAACTACTTGTTAGCCTATTAGCCAGTGTGACTCTGGGCAAACACTTTAAGTTTCTCGATCCTCACTTGCAGAGTTGTTCTGAAGACTTGTAGAAATATAAGGGGAAAAAAATCACATAACTGGAGACACACACACACACATTCAATAAACTGTAGCAACTGTTATCAAGCTATTATTCTTCTTCTCATGTGTATGTGCACTTAGTTTCTCTATAAAGAAAAGTACTGAGTCTTGAGGCAAAAGTAAACTGATAGTTATAAGTAGTATTGCTTCCTATGTACCATGTATTATTATTCTGAGACAGAAAATATTATAAAAATCACACTTGAAACTTCTAATTTCCCCCCTCAATCTACCGTCATTTGGAAAATTTCAAATGGCTCTGTGGTTTCAACTAATTTTTTCTTTTATTTTCAGCCTTAGGTAAAGTTTTTCTGAATATGTATGGTTTCATCCTTGCATCACTTATTTATTTATTTATAGACATTACTACAAACTTCCCAATTCAAGACTAGACACATTTTTTTTCTCTAGATAAAGAAGATAGTAGGAATACACAGAAAAATTACATTAAGTCAACAAATTCTGTTTAAAAAAATATTTCTAGCTTTGGAGAAAAGGTATATACTTTTGGTTGAAAGAAATTGGTAGAGAAGGGATATCAATAATTGGAGCACACAAGAGTGAGCATAGGCCTCTACTAACCTACTAAACTGTAAAATAACACCAGCTAAACCCGTAAGCACTAGCTGTGTACCAGGCCCTGTCCAAGAGCCGCACAGGAGTTAACTCTTATGTTAGCCCTCACAACAACCCTATAAGGTAAGTTCTACTACCTTCCTTCTTTTACAAATGTAAAAACAGGAGCACAGAGAGGTTAAGTAGCCTGCTCAAGGCCACACAGATGGTAAAAGTGGTAGATGAACTTGGCACTCTCCTTCTGGAGCCAGCAATCTGAAACACTGTGTAAACAAGGGGTGAAACTTCTTACCCCTCTTCACCTCTCCCATCTGCCCACCCCAGTTTTCTATAAGAAGAAACATTTATATCTCACATATCCCCTTTGGTAAGCTTGAGTGTAGGTCCATGGGGATAATACTACAAAACAGTATCTAAAATTATTACAGTTGAGGAAACTGAGACCTACAGGGCAAGGACACTTGCTCAGGTAAATAACTTCAGTAAATTGTGAATTTAAGATTTCAAGCCAGATATTTCCAAACTCAGGCTCTGTGTGCCACATGGTGACTTTTCAAAATAATTTTTTGCCACACCCTTTCTTTTAATGAAAACTCCTGGAAAAGTCCACTATAAAGAATAAACATGAAGCTGCTTAGAAAGCTCCAATATAGCACCCATAACTGAATTAAATAACACACTACCACCTCTTCACGTATAGGCACTACACACATATATGGGTGTAGCCTAAACCACAATAGCTTTTTGCCAGGGGAAAGGAGAGGAGGGAACTGCATTACTGACTGCACTGAGTCTATAAGTGGCTAAAATCCCCAAGCCCTTTACACGCATGGTCCTTTTAGGCCAGATCTCACTCATTCCTGATTTTATACAAATAATATAGAGACCCAAAAGGCAGGGTTTTCCCTTTATCCTTTTTCAATTTTGTCATGTTAGATCTAATCCATCTCTCTAGGTTAACAAAAAAAATAAGTAAAACATATTTCTTTATCCAGGATTTCTCAGAGCCTTTAATACGCTTTTTGACTAAAAAAAAAAAGGGTTAATTACCAAATTTGGGGGTCCAAGAAAGAGATGTTTCATGTAACACACCAACTAATTAACAGTTTGGGGTACTATTATTCCAAAGATGCTGTCAAGATCTTTCAGGAAGCCGATGCAGTCGTTTTAACATATTTGTTTCCCTTACCAGCTTTGTCTATAAATACATAAACTGGATAATCACATTATTTTTATCTGCATAATCTTTATCTAAAGTATGGCAAAAATATTGGACAACACAAGGTTAAGGACAGAATTTTTTTTTACATGCCCCTAGAAATCTCACTCTGGGAGTGCTGTCCAGTGAAACCTTCTGTGATAATGGAAATGTTCTAAATCTTTGCAGTCCAATATGGCAACCACCAGGCACGCACAGTCACTGAGCAGTTGAAATATGGCTAGTGCAGCTGAGGAACAGAATTTTTAATTTAATTGTAATTTATGTCGATATAGCTATAAATGTTGCTTATGGGACAGCACAGCAACTAACAACACACCATGAACTACTGCCATCCACAGGACCAAAACTCTGGCCTGATTGCTACAACTGGTTTCCATTTAAGAACACTTAACTGTCCCCAAATCGAATTTCTCCATATTGACATGAGGCTATCATGAAATAATCTGTCATGTATTATGATTACTACATTTTATTCATCTACCAGGTTAGGAACTGAGTCAAAGAAATAAATTAGAGTAGCCTATATAATTTTTTCAGAACTTATTTTGGTATCATCTGATTTCTGTTTCTTCTTCAAGTTTTTCACAAATAGTTCCTAAAAGCCATTCTAGATTTCTTTGCTCAACAACCACAAGTGGCTGGTGGCTACCACAATGGACAGCTCAGATATAGACCTCACCACGGAAAGCTCTACTGAACAGCACTGACCTAGAGCTGGGACTGGCAAACTACAGCCTAAACTAGGCCACATCCTACCTGCAGCCTGTTTTACATGGCTTACAAGCTAGGAATTGCTTTTACGTATTTAAAGGGTTGTTTAAAAAATAAGAAGAATATGTGACAGAGACCATATGTGACTCACAAATCCCAAAATATTTATTACCTAGACATTTAAGGAAAACATTTGCCGACCCCTATCCAAGAGTAAGATGTATTCTAGATGCCACTTAGCAAAGCCTAAAAGCAAGCCCCCAATAAGATCCACAGGGGAGTTTCGAGATTGAGTCCTACCAAATTACAGTGTAACAGGAAATATTTAGGCTTTCCAATGGAATACTACTCAGCAAGAAAAAAGAACAATTACTGATGGATGCAATAAACAGATCAATCTCACAGACACTACACTGAACAACAACAACAGAAAAAAACACACGCAGAGGAGTACATACTGTATCATTCCATTTATAAGAAATTATGGAACAAGAAAATCTATAGTGATAAAAGTAGGTCAGTAGTTGCCTGGCACAGGTGGCAGGGAGTGACTGATTGCAAAGAAACACTAGCAAACTTTCTTGAGAGATGAAAATCCTACACACCCTGACTTGGGTGGTGATTACACAGGTGAATACCTTTGTCAAAAGTAGTTGACCATAAAACATGTCATGAGCAAAAAAAAAAAAAAGTAGTTGACCTTACAATGTACTTTATCATACATAATTTATACCTTAATAAAGTTGATTTTTAAAATGTATTCTAGAATCTCATTTTTTAAAAGTCCATGTCAAAGGTATCCATTTGTGATACATAGTATTCAATTACTTTCCCTTTCTGAAAATCACATTTCTCCATCCAAACTTTCAACATCCTTCCAATTCTTCACAAATCCCTCAAAATCCCAACACATAGGATATGAGTTATCTAGGACAGGAAGTAATCCAAAGCAAATAAGTGTTCACTTATAAGTTCTTTATTCATTCTGGGTATGTTTTTTCCCTTGCTAATATTCACTTTAACTTTTAGCTTGAAGATCTTTATTTTGGAAAAGAATATGGAATAGAAATAAAATTTGAAGAATTTGACCAATTAAATCAGTATCTCTGACATTGGGGCCCAGACACTCACATTTTCTAATGAATGTCCAGGATTAAGAGCTGGCTCAGAAGACTAGATTTTTAAAACTACAGGTGAGGATGTTAAAAAGTTATCTAGTCAGACCATCTTATTGTAGAGATGGAGAGACTAAGGGATGTAATATAGTTTTTATTAATTGAAAAATTTTATCAAGGAACACTATTTCTGAACAGTTCCTTCCCTTGCTAATGTTCTACTTCATAGATTCACATACCTTTTTCTAACTTCTCACAATACATTTTGAAGGCATTAAGAATGGCAGGTATAACCATAAGTAGGTATCATATAAAGCTTATAATAATAGCGCACAAATGGGTGACATGAGGAAAGAACAGCTGAATGAGATAAACTCAGGGGCCACTAAACCACCACATTAGTCTCAGCCTCCGCACGAAGAATGCCAATCAATGAGGTAGTAACGTCTATACTCCATCCTCTCTGATAAGACCTCACTAATACAGAACCACATGGATTCCACTGGTTTTACTTTTGCTACTCGACCCACCCTTGTCGAAGGTCTGTCTCACTCTGTCTCTGCCTCTCCCCCATGAAGTTTCTTTTTCCTCCATGTTTCTCTTTCTTTGGAGCAGAAGGGGTTACTTGGGTATTAATCCAATTTAAGTGAATACACTGGTTTCTTTTACCCTCAATCAGGCCAAAAGGATACATGTGCAAACAGACATTACTAAACTAAATAAAATCATTCTTATGTATTCAGTAACAAAAATTACGTGAGAACCTCTATGAGGCAAAAATTTTAGCTTATTTTTATTTTTCATTTATTTATTTTGCGGTACGCGGGCCTCTCACTGTTGTGGCCTCTCCCGTTGCGGAGCACAGGCTCCGGACACGCAGGCTCAGTGGCCACGTCTCACGGGCCCAGCCGCTCCACAGCATGTGGGATCTTCCCGGACCGGGGCACGAACCCGTGTCCCCTGCATCGGCAGGCGGACGCTCAACCACTGCGCCACCAGGGAAGCCCTCTTAGCTTATTTTTACTCAAACGGAACAAAGAAAACTGTATTTAAGAACGTATGTAGGCAGAATAATCCCCCCTGCCATCCCTACAAAGATGCCCATGTCCTAATCCCTAGGACCTGTGAATGTTATTTTACTCTGCACAGGAGAACTAGGCTACAGATGGAATTAAGGTTGCTATTCAGCTAAGGTTGTTTGCCTTAGAACAGAGAGATTATCTTGATTGTCTGGGGGGTGGGGTGCACTATATAATCACAAATGTCCTTGAATGTGAAAGAGGGAGGCAGAAGAAGAAAGTCAAAGGGAGATGTGGCTATGGAAGAATGATCAGAGAGATGCAATTTCTGGAGACAGAAGAAGGAGGCCACAAGCCAAACAATGCAGGCAAACCATAAAGCTGGAAAAGGCAAGTGAACAGGTTCTCCCCTACAGCTTCCAGAAAGGGTCTCAGCCCTGCTGACACCTTGACTTTAGCCCAGTGAGACCTGTGTCACACTTCTAATCTACAAACGTGTAAAATAATATATTTGTGTTATCTTAAGCCACTAAATGTGGCTACTCTGTTATAGAAGCAATAGAAAATTGGTACAAAATGCTTCTAACATGTAATAATATAAATTAAACTCTTCATTCAAAATTTGTACTGAAAACATGTTCAAACTATTCCAAGTGAAGGATATAGCTCTTTTACAAATAAATTTGAAAGAAACCTTTTCAATTATGCTAACTACAATCTCAAATCATTGCTGACAAAACAGTTTAGAAAATAAACAAGTACTCTATATACATCAAGTTACATTTAGCTCCAGCTAAAGAAATTAAGTTGAAAATGAAACTTAAAGGTAAAGTGAAAAGCTCCTTCTGATTGGAGTAAATAAATAAACATGGAGATTCCATTTTCTTGGCAACATTACTAAGGGCTGTAAAAGCAGAGAAATGGAAACCATCTAAAGCATTTCTTTTAATTAGCTCAAATGCCTAGGCAGGGAAAAACAGAAGACTTGTTACTGAGAGAGAAAATTTCTTTTTAAAGAAGAAGAAATAAAAAGAAGCCAAATTGCTGTGAAATACACAGGCCAGGATGTTTGAGATTATGATTCATTCAAAGACTTGAACAACCCACCTTCTAATTCAAAGCCAGGATTCTGGCTAAGCTGATAAATGAAAAAGTAAAAAATTAATGAGAAAGATAAAAATGTACCTTAAACTGTTTAAGATTGAGAACTTGTATTGTACCCTTAAGAAAATCAGAAGCTCCATTTTTAGATTTTAAATATATATTGATACGTTAATTTGCAATCATTCTGTTTTAATAAAACAAATTTAATAACAGGCATTTTTTAAATTTAATGGCAAAATCCATTGTTTATAGAATAATGATGCCAGTTCAAATCAGACTTTTAAAAAAGAATACCTGTTTTAAAAGCATGCTCTGAGAGTTATTTATTTTGTTGGGTAATACTATTTAAGGTCAAAAGTTTGCTAAGTTAACCAAATATTTAGTAATAAAACAACATAGGAAAATTAAAATTATAGCAGCTAAATTCTATTATCTGGAACCTTGGAGTTAAGCCGTAGTATAGAGCATAGCCAAATTATAGGAACATGTACAAGAAGTAACCTATTAATATTACAGAACGTAATCCTAACAACAATAATAATAAATAAATAAAAAGTCTGATAAATAATAATAATAATAAAAGCTAGCATTTATGGAGTGTCCATAAATCTCAACAGGCAACTCTGCTGGGCATAATCCTTACAATATCCCCACATTCACTCATTTCCCACAGATGGAACCTGAGGTTCAGAAATGTCAAAGCGCCTTGGCTATTAAGCGGCAGGGATGGAATTTTAACCTACATATGACTGGCTCCCAAGTCTATGCATGCTTTTCCCAACGTACAACACAGCAAGTATTATATTATGACCTCAGATTTCACTCTTCTTACAGTACACATTGCAGCTCAACAGGAGAGGTCTCAAAACACAAGTACACAGCTACTGACAGAAAAAGAAATTCACATCTATGTCTCTTGCCCCCAAATCCAGTTTTCTTGCTAAGATTATGGTCTACAAGCCACTGATAACCTATGTTGTCTGGTCACTGTACTGACTGACCCTCAAAATCTTGTATCTTCATCTGAGCTTTGGTAATATTAACCTGAAGGGAAGATGGGGGTTAAGAGGTAAAACAGAACATATTTCCTGTTTTCTGAAATGATGATACCCAGGTGATAGGACAGAAATAGGTACCATGTACTGAGGACAATGGATGAGAAATGCTTCTGGTTAGGGCCGTAACTTCTTATGCTTTCTGGCTTTCTGGCCCAGTCAAAACAGCACTAAACAATTCTCTGGAATCTCAGATGATGCTCACACATTCATTTACTCATCTACTGATTCATTCATACAATACCCCTTCAAGACCACTGTCAAACATTACTGTGCCTCACATCCATATATTTATTCATATGACAAAAACTTGTCACTTCACAAATCAAGAAAGTGAGGCTAGAGAGACTGACAAAGTGGCCCTGGTCTGCAAAGATAGGAATGTCAGATCTAGAAGTAGAATCCAGTTCTTTAAACTCCTGGCAAAGTTCTTATGCTACGGAGTACCTAGTACGATAAACAAGTGACTAAGCCACAAGGAGCTAATTAAAATACAGGCCATAAGTAATGAGCAGAGTAGGTAGAGTGCCAGCCTTTTGCTACCTAAGCCTGTGCTGCAGCACACAGGCACAGAAAGACACTGAAGGATGGATTTTACTGAACTCCCACTTCATTACTGTGCTGAAATGAGATGACAGAAAGGTTTAATACCTAGAAAATGCTTGATGAATTGAACTCAGTTGACTTATTCCTTCAACACTCAACAAATATTTATCGAAAAGTCAGGAGACAGCCTGGAGTTGAATCCTAGACCCAGCACTTACTAAATACGTAACTGTGAGGAAGTTACTCTGTCCCTGTGTCTCACTTTCCTCACCTGTAAAATGGGGATAATAATAATATCTTTCTTACAAAATTGTTATGATAATTAAATGAGTTAATACCTGGCATGTTGTAAGCACTTAATAAATGTTAGTCATGATTATTTTTATTTGATACTTCTAATGTACTGGGCACTAGAAATTATAGCAATAGGCAAGACAAAATCCCTTTCCTCATGAAGCTTTCATTTTAATCTTAAAAAAAGGAAGACAGACGGCAAACACACACACTTAGATAATGCAGTAGCAAGTCAGGGTAAAAGTAGTGAAAAGTTAAGCCGGGTACAGAGCTGGGGAGGCTACTTGGTGGGGATGCTGTTGGTGACTCACCCAGACCCCCTTTCACCACACGATGTACCCACCGTCAGCTTCAGTCAGCGTTGGCTGCTAAGGGTTCACAGCTACCTCCTTCCCTAGAGAACTGTCCTCCACTGAATGGGAGCTGCCTCACGCAGAAGACTGCATCCCATTACCGCCATCCCAGGAGCAGCCAGTGACTGACGGACGTGAACTACAAATGGCCAGTCTCTTTGCCTCCAAGTAGGACTACGGCTTTGATAAGATCTGTGCACCAATACTCCCGATGCAAACAGACTAAAGCAAGTCCCCAGCTGAGCCACATCTTTGTTTAGTTTTTTTCTCCCTGCCCTATAGTATTCCTCTCATTCCCCCTCTCCTGAGAGCACTCTCTCAATAAATGACTTTCTCAAGAATATTTATTGCAGGTTCTGCTTCTAACATCACTGACCTAAGATGTTATTTTTTAAAAGAGTGTCACAGAAGGCTCTTTTGATATCTGAGCAGAGACTAGAAGAAGAGGGCTTTGTAAAGAGCATATTACAAAGAAGAAGAGTATGTTAGGCAAAGCAAACAGCTCAGTCTGGAAGAAATTTAGCAGGTTCAGGTTCATGGCCCCAGGAGACCATGAAAAGTGTTTCCAGGTTTTGTTTGAAGGGCAAAGGGAAGGGAAGCAAAGCCATTGGGAGATTTTAAGTAGCTGAGAGACATGATCTGGTTTGTTTTTTAAATTGATTACCCTGCTGCTGGGTGAACAGACTTTAGAAGGGGCAAGCATGAAGTAGGACTGCCAGTTAGGAGACTACTAGACAAGACCACGTTACGTATCATGACGTTTGGACCATGGATTTAACAGTGAAGATAATGAGAAGTACATGGATTTAGGATGTATTTTGAAGAAAGAGAAATCGATAACAGAATTAATGAAGGTAATCAGAAACAAGAGCTGAGCATGATTCGTAGGATTTTGAGTACAGGTGGGTGACATGAGGAGGTGGTGACACAGGGCAGATGGGAAAGGAGTAGGTTGAGAAAGGGATAGTAAAGGAAATCTCAAAATGAAATACTGACAAAGCAGTCAACTTCTACGCCCTTTTCTTTTTAAAGCACTAACTCAGTAGGGGTGAGAATTTTATCAGATGTTAATGTCTTCTACTTTTACTTTCGGCTTCTGTGCATTTTATACATCTAGATGCTCACCTGACAAGCTAGACATCCTAAGAATCTGACACCATATGACTCACAGAGAGGACCAATATCTTTTCCCAGTGCAAACTTGTTTTAAAAAGGCAGAGAGAATGCTATTGCCTACGGAAATTTTTGCTTCCACGTTCTTAGTTGGGAGGCAAAAAAAGAAATTCTTGGCACTATTAGATCACCTGCTGGATGAGTATCTCTTTTAATACACAAATCACTGGCCCTTTACCTGACAGATGAGATTATACCCAAATCATAGGGGTTGGCTTTTCTTTCCATATTCCTCTTGTTATCTATTCGGTCACCTGGGATGGTGCACTTTCTTAACTCAATGCAAACCAAAGATAAAAGCAATGATAGTCAGGTAGCCTTGTTCCCAGAAAATATGAAATGACTCACCATCATCAAAGCTAGCCCAGTGAGTCAGAAGCACAACTCAGAAAATTCAGCAAGAACATGCCTTTATGAACTGAAATTATCTTGCTGAGCAAACTAGGCTGATTTAAAGAGGGATTTCCACTCCTGTTTTTAATTACAAGAGATTATTAAGACATGATTTTAATATTGATTAAAATTTTTATTAAATGATAGTGACTCACGAAGTTTCTCCCACGGTGCTCCCACTAAAGATGTTTTGTTTGCTTACTTTTAGTCAGCTGTCCTTCCCTTGGTTCAAATAACTAGAATCTCATTCATCTTTCATTAGTTGATTGATTACACAACAGCAATATCAAGGTAGTTGATGCAACAGTGACAAGATAAAAGAAAATTAATTGATTTGTTAGTAAACCTACATTATTTAAAATATGAGAAGTTATAAATTTAAAGAAATTTTTTTAAATCCCCAAACCAGGGTCAAGGAGACAGGATGGTCCATAAAAGCAAGAATATAACCTGCTATGAAAAAATTATGTATAATATTCTCCTTCTAATCCTAACGTTTATCTAGAAAACATGGCGCCTACATGGACCTTGCAAGAAATTTGGTCACTATTCTTGCCAATTTGCATCAAAAAATAACACCAGCAGCAATAATAGTATGGCTACCACTTTTTGAGAGACTAATATTTACTAGTCATTGCATTAGGTACATAATACCTTTTTTAAAATTATTTTTTATTGTGGTAAAAGTCACATAATATAAAACATACTATTTTAACCATATTTAACTGTACAGTTCAGTGGCACTAAGTACATTCACGTTGTTGTGCGACTCTCACCATCATCCATCTCCTGAATTTTTCACCTTCCTAAATTGAAATTCTGCCCCATTAAACACTAACTGCCCATTCCCCCTCCCCCCACCCCCGGCACCTGGCATCGACCAATGTACTTTCTGATTCTATGAACTTGACTATTTTAGGTACCTTGTGTAAGTGGAATCAAACAGTATTTGTCTGCACCTACTGTATATTGGAATGCATTTTTAAGGTTAACTTAATGTATGTCCTACAAACAGATTAGGTACATCATATCTTATTTTATCTTTTAAACAAAGACTAAACTCATTGTGAAGATTATCCCCATTTACTTAAAACTTACTGATCCTAGGAAGACTATACCTACTACATAAGTGGGAGAATCAGGAACCAGGCTCAGTTTCATGGTCAGATATCTTCCCTGACTCCATATACCAGCCATGTTATAATATAGATTTTTCTCCATAAAATAAAAAAAATAAAAGTAGAGAATGAATAACTGTGCAAATCCCTCTGTTCTCTATTAGGAAAGGAACACTCATGAAGCAGTAGTGTATGAAAGATGTATCTTTCACAGTTGATCCACAAAGGAAAAACTGCAAAATCTCAAAGGGCCACTTAGAAATCAATGAGCTTATATCCATATTTTTGGTCAGGAATGGTAGAAGACATAATTTTTTTTTTTAGTAATAGCGAAAGATAACTTTTGCATACCGTCTTTGCAACTGATCGAATATCTCATCCATTTCCTGATGGGAAAAATCCCATCCAACTCGCTGTGACTGATTTCTCCTTAAAACTCTTGTTATTTTTATCATCATCCATTATTGTTTACTTTCTTAATGAACCACAGAATTCTAGACAGATAAGTGTCTTTTACAGCAAACGACACAGTAATTCTTGGAGAAAATAAATCAGTCTAACCAGGAAAATACTCATTTTTGTCCAGGAAATAAATGTTTTCTTCTTTCCATACATACGTGTGTGCGTGCGTGTATGTGTAGGGAGAAAGATAAAAGCAATTCTGTGTATAAAATTTGGCTCAAATTTGTATAATTTAGGTTGACATCTTTCAAATCTATTATCTGTGCTCTTTTCACAAGTCATTACATTCAACTTAGCTCTATCTATTTCTCTTTGCCAAGTCCTTTACTCCCTCATTCAATGATTCTGTTATATAGAGCTAATAAACTAGCAATGAAAAGGGAGTGTGGGAAGGTTGCGTTGCAAAGCATAACTAGATCTAAGGTCAGTGAAATGCTTTAAACTGTCTGCTCATCATGGGAAAATTTATCCAAAAGGAAAGAAAAAAAATGTCCTTTCAAAGTAACCTTGAAAGACTTTTTTAAGACAAAAGGAACAACGAGCTCATTCCAAACAAACTTTCTAAATTCTAAAGCAAACAGAATTATTAATTTAAATGTTTCCTTAAAATGCATTATTTTATGTTAACTTTGGTTCTATAGTATTTACCAACAGCAAATATATAAAAATGTATGTTATAAAAAGCCCCATGCAACAGATGAGTTGCATATTTGATACTAGAGTGATGCTGAAGTCATTGTATCCTCTTTATGATGACAAACAAAGAAATTTCTATATGGCCTCAGGATTATGAATATTTCTCACTTCCAAACAACTGGTCTTTTAAAATCTACAGTTCACTATAAAACAGGAATTGAGCCCATTTTCCCCTTTGTGTGGCTGCTCAAAGATAAATCTGCGGCCTATGGGATTTCCCTGGTGGCACAGTGGTTAAGAATCCGCCTGCCGGGGCTTCCCTAGTGGCGCAGTGGTTGAGAATCTGCCTGCTAATGCAGGGACACGGGTTCGAGCCCTGGTCTGGGAGGATCCCACATGCCGCGGAGCAACTGGGCCCGTGAGCCACAACTACTGAGCCTACGCATCTGGAGCCTGTTTTCCGCAACGGGAGAGGCCTCCATAGTGAGAGGCCCGCGAACCGTGATGAAGTGTGGCCCCCGCTTGCCACAGTCAGAGAGTGCCCTCGCACAGAAACGAAGACGCAACACAGCAAAAATAAATTAATTAATTGATAAACTCCTACCCACAACATCTAAAAAAAAAGAAAAAAAGAATCTGCCTGCCAATGCAGGGAACACGGGTTCCAGCCCTGGTCCGAGAAGGTCCCACATGCCGCGGAGCAACTAAGCCTGTGCACAACTACTGAGCCTGCGCTCTACAGCCCACGAGCCACACTACTGAACCCACACACTGCAACTACTGAAGCCCGTGCACCTAGAGCCCATGCTCCGCAACAAGAGAAGCCACCGCAATGAGAAGCCTGCGCACCACAACAAAAAGTAGCCCCCGCTCGCTGCAACTAAAGAAAGCCCACGCCCAGCAACGAAGACCCAACACAGCCATAAATAAATAAATAAATAAATCTTTAAAAAAAGATAACTCTGTGGCCTACATTTAGAATCTAATGGCATACGTTTTGTATGTTACTTCACACATTTCTTATTTTTCCCACCCTTCTCTTTCTCCTGAATTTTTCTTTGCCTACTGTTTTTTATTTAATGTTATCTCGTTCTGTGTAAGCTGACTTGAATTTTTTTATGAGATGGAAAGAGATTGCAATTCATAATACGAAATTATAATGATACATATTATAACTGCAATTATATTAAAGATATGGCTGCATGCAGAAGGCAATGTGCAAATATTAAGATAACTGTGTGATGGTGTTAGTATTATAAACGTTTTACTTTTTTCTAATTATGATGTATTCTCTTCATTAAATTTTTACATATTTTGGTTAAATTTTTACTGTAGTAGAATTTTATCTTTAATGGCAGTACTTTGGTGACCCTAAACAACCAAAGAAACATAGTGTATTTGGTTCAGTTAAGATTGGGTTTTAATTAAACATTTCAAAAGAAAACTCTATTTGCATAACATACAGTTATCGAGAAGAACTAAATAAAAATTATCCTACTTAGGTTCAAAGTGAGAGAATATATAGTAAGACAAATAAATAGAAGAAAATACTCCATAAAATGCCTTGCCTTATACAATACAAATGAACACCTCCCTGCTACAAAGTCATTACCACCTGATTATCTAGTATATTTCTGTTGCTACTGACAAAAAAACTACATTTTCTGACTATTATTTTATCTGACTATTGATCTATTTCTCCCTTGGATGCTTTCTACTGTCCTCCCCTTTCCTTTTGAAATCACGTTTTCCTTTTCCATGCAATGACAGACTATTTTAAGGTTGACCGTCATATGAATTGTCCTCTTGTGCTTTTAAGCTTCACCAGTAGATTTTGTAGATTGTTAGTATACCTTTAAACACTGGATTACATACATTATTAACTATCTTGCCTTGTACTTTTCTTCCTAAATTCTAACCTCTGAAGACAAAATTTGCCCAGAGTATTACAAATGATATTATTCAAGAGAGTAGTAGTACCAGTTCAGTCATGTTAGAAAATTAGGGAGTCAGTATATGAAATTATTTTCTAGAAGTCAATGTTATGAAATGTCTTTGACATACTGGATAAAAAGAGCCATGCTGAATCTAAGTAAGTTTTCCTATCCTTGCTCTTTCTGAGTTGTGTGGGTTTTGACTATAATGCCAGCGAATGCAAAATTAAGTTATTTAACCTTGACATTCTAAGCAATGTACCCTGTGTTTGTTATGTTTTTATGAGCTCATAGGGTCACTAATTGTGTGATTAGTTTATTGTCAGGGTAATTAATGAAATGTTAATTAACATGGCTCATGATAATGAAAACTCAGAGGATCCAATTTCTTATAATTAATTAGTCTTGATTTGTCATTCTATCTCCATATCTTATTCACGAATTTAAAACTAGCATTTCTCTAAGGTTATTAACAACAACGATAACAAGATGGTTTTCAAAATTCAAATTACATTTTTCATAATCCTTTATATATAGTTTCTTAAAAATAAAGACATATGTGGGCCTGTACCAGTTCTTGATTCAAACTTAGAAAATATTTAAATCTTCTTCCCTTTGCCTGGAATGCTTTCCCCTCACCTGCTTGGTGGCCTTTTATTCATATTTTAAATCCGACCCCTGGGAATCTTCTGATTCTCTCATGTATGACTCTTCTATATTAAACTCATACATTTGGTTGCATATCACAATATCACAATTATTTACAGGTCAATCCTCAGATCAGAACATAAACTTACTGGGAAGCAGCAATTTCCTATTGAACTTTGTGTCCCCAGTCCCCACCATTGTGTCTTGCATATAACAGAAGTTCAGTAAGTGCTTATGGGTAATAAATGGTCTAATTTGATCCTCATGTAACATGAGGTGAAGGTGAGAAAACAGAAGCTCAAAAATATTTGCCAGAGGCCAAGTTGCTTGCTAGTAAGTCCCAAAACATGACTACGTTTTCTGACTCCTGTCCCACTATACTCTCCTATGTATATGTAAGCATAGAAAGGTGAAAAAAGAAAGAGAAAGGAAGAATATAAGATGGAAACTCTGTCCTTAAATGGTATGTGAATTTCCCGAAGCACTATATATATATATATATTTTTTTTTCCTTTTCCGGTTTGTGGGCCTCTCACTGTTGTGGTCTCTCCCATTGCAGAGCACAGGCTCCAGACACGCAGGCTCAGCAGCCACGGCTCACGGGCCCAGCCGCTCCGCGGCATGTGGGATCTTCCTGGATCGGGGCACGAACTCGTGTCCCCTGCATCGGCAGGCGGACTCTCAACCACTGTGCCACCAGGGAAGCCCAAGGATAGCTATTTTAACTTTGTATGTGTTCTGTTCTTGGCACATGTAAGTGAATGGGATATAATTAAATGGCAATCTGAAAATTACCTTCACTTCCATCATTTGAGCTGAAACTATAAATAAATTTTAATCTAAATGAGGAATAACTAAAAAACGAATCTCTAAGTCTAGAAAATCTAGAAGGGTTAAGTTTCTATATTTGAGTATATTTCCTCCCAGCAAAATAAATTAGAAGAAAATCAAGTGATCACATTTATTCCCAATAAAATAAATTAAAGGAAAATCAAATAGGTGAATTTAAATAAGTTTCAGGAGCACTGGAACTGTATTCCCATTTGTATTCGTATATTATTATTAAGTAAAAATAGGATGAGAAATGGAAGATCTTGATTCTATATTAAATCAGCCACAAACTGTGTGTCTAGCCCTTGATAAGGCCTTTAACTCATCTGTTTATGACTTCATTTGTAAAGTGAAAGAGCAGGACTAAATGCTCTTCAGAATTCTAAATTACCCTAATTTGTTATCCTTTTATACTTTTTTCTTGAAAAGCAATTGAGCTTAGGGATTGAAAACATGCATTCAACCCCCAAATTTACTACTTAAAAGGTGTGCTATCTTAAGCAACTAAATCTCATTGTGCCTCAATTTCTTTATCAGTAAAATAAAAGTTGTCATGAGAATTAAATGAATTAATACATAGAACATGCTTAAAATAGTGTTTGGGGGACTTCTCTGGTGGTCCAATGGTTAAGACTCCATGCTCCCAATACAGGGGGCCCGGGTTCAACCCCTGGTCAGGGAACTAGAGCCCACATGCCGCAACTAAAAGCCCACATGCTGCAACGAAGATCCCGCGTGCAGCAACAAAGACCCGGCACAAATAAATAAATAAAATTTAAAAAATAATGATGTTTGGCATATGATATGCACTATGTATATTTCAGCTACTATTATCTTATACCAGTCTTGTACAACTCCAACTTTACCAATGATGAAAAGGTGGATATAGGAATGCAGAACGTATGTTATAATGGGAGTGACACTTGAGCTATTTAAACCCAAGGCCTGGGTAATTTGTGAATACAGTGCATGAATATAAATTCCATATTTTCATATTCTCCCATTAAAACATAATGGATAGGTACTGCCAGCTTTTATTTGAGACATATAAGGTTGGAAAGAGCATTACTCCCACCCTTAATACAATAAAAATATCAAAGAAAATTCTGGACAATTTGAAAACTCCCAACTTTTCTTCAACTCACTAGAAAGCTGAGGTGGTAGGGCAATTGACTCTAACCTAAAATCTAAGGAAAAACAGGCACCTGCAATAAGAAACAGGATGTGAGCTCTTCTTACTTGGCACACATATTATCAGAGACCAGTAAGAATTCAGCCAAAATTTTTAATAAATTGGTAAATGTTAAATGTGGGCTAGCAAGAGAGTAAAAATCTTGGAGAAACACACACATAAGAGGAATTCATAGCATTTCAGGTTCTTCTCCACTGTCCTGACCAACTGCTCATTAAAAAAAAAAAATGATTAGTGAGAGTCCAGAAAAATCATTCTTCATGATGTAGGCATGAAGGAAGGTAACAACAGCCACTTCAAAAAAAAAAACACAAGTGCCCAACCAGATCCCTCTTCTTCTTTTCCCCCTACAGAACAAAAGCCTTCCAATACTGGGAAAAGGCCAACAAAGATGTTCACCCTCAGAGCACTAATGAAAAGCCACTAAAACTAGGGGAAGAAAGAGGAGACAAAACCTCTGCATCTGGAGGAGGGAGAGGAATACAAGCCAGTGCCAGACCTACAACTGGAGGTGGAGTAGGAGCACTGATAAAGTCATCCCTGAGATGCAGGAACATAATGCCTGCCTAAAACAGAAGCTTTATTCAGAACTATAAAGAATCCCTCCAACCATCACCACAGAGATAATAAGCATCAAGTAAAAATAATAGACTACAAGGAGATTGGGAGAGAATGTGAATAGAAACTCTCATTAATGCACAGCACAAACGGAAGATATGAAGTTGAGGGTAGAACACTGAGGGAAAAAAAAACCCGACAAACTACCGTCACCCTAAAAACAAGGTAAAAACTACTAGAATGTAAAGCCTGTGGTGCAATGAAGGTAACCATTGGAACTACAATCCCAAACCTAGACCAGCTGCTGCCCACACTCACTCAAAAGCACACTGAAGGCTTAAAAGAAGGAAAAACGTACACATTTCTAGGCCCAAAAATCTATTTACTTCAGTTGCAACTGTCTCACACCAGATGTCCAGATTTCAACAAAAAATTAATACAAGAGAAAAAAACAAAATGGAAGAAAAAATCAGAATGGAGCATTTAAGATTTGTGAGAGAACGTAACATTTTTTTTTTTTTTTTTTTTTTTTTTTTTTTTTTTTTTGCGTTATGTGGGCCTCTCACTGTCATGGCCTCTCTCGTTGCGGAGCACAGGCTCCGGACATGCTGGCTCAGCGGCCATGGCTCATGGGCCCAGCCGCTCCGCGGCATGTGGGATCTTCCCGGACCAGGGCACGAACCCATGTCCCCTGCATCGGCAGGTGGACTCTCAACCACTGCGCCACCAGGGAAGCCCGAGAACGTAACATTTAATGAAAGACACCAAACCACAGATCCAAGGGGCTCAGATAACCCAAAGTAGGATATATACAAAAATGAAACAGAAGAAACAAGCCAAACACACACACACACACACACATACACGCACACTCCTAGGAATATCATATTCAAATTGCTGACAACAAAAAAAATTTTTAACATCTCAAAGGCCACCAGACAGAAAAGAAATATTACATAGACAAGAACAGAGATAAGAATTACAGTAGACATCCAATAAGAAACAATGCAAGTAAAATAACAATGGAATGCCTTCTTTAAGGTGCTGAAAAAAATGTCAACACAGAATTTTACAGCCAGTGAAAATATTTTTCAAAAATGAAAAAGAAATAAATATTTTTCTCAAATAAACAAAAACAGAATTTTTGCCAGGATACCTAAACTAAAAGAAATGTTAGGAGTTCTTTAAAATATATATATATATATATATATATATATGAATGACACCAGAAAGAATCTTGGATCTACACACACACAAAAAATAAACAGCTGGAAACTGAATAAATTTTAAAATATACAAAATTTATTTTTCAATGATCTAAAAGATCAGACAATCAAAAGCAAAAATAGTAGCATTCCATTATGTGGTTATAGTATGTAGAAAAGTAAAATAGCACCATAATAACACAAAGGGTTACAGAAAAAAAAATTGGAAAAATACTGCTGTATGGTCCTTACACTACCTGTGAAACAGTATAATATTTAAAGGTAGACTCTGAGTAATTAAGATATATATTGTAAACCATAGGCAACCACTAAAATATTTTAAAGAAAAGGCTATAACTAAAAATCCAATATTAGATACTAAAAAATAATAATACCCCAAATTTTTAAAACAGGTCAGAAAAACAAGGAAAAACAAAGAACAGAAATAAAAATAGAAAATGCATAAGACATTATATGTTAATCCAAGCATATCATTAATTACATTAAATATAATTGATTTAAACAAAAAATTAAAAGACATTGTCAGATTGGATAAAATAGCAAGACCCAAATATAGCTATGTATAAGAAAACCCACTTTAAATGTAATACAAAAATAGGTTAAAAAAATAAGAACATAGCAAAATATATGCTATTCAAGCATGAATCAAAAGAAGGCTGGACGCACTGAACCAAGATGGCGGAGTAGAAGGACGTGCTCTCACTCTCTCTTGCGAGAACACCAGAATCACAACTAGTTGCTGGACAATCATCGACAGAAGGACACTAGAACTCATCAAAAAAGATACCCCACATCCAAAGACAAAGGAGAAGTCACAATGAGACAGTAGGAGGGGCGCAATCACAGTGAAATCAAATCCCATAACTGCTGGGTGGGTGACTCATAGACTGGAGAACAATCCTACCACAGAAGGCCACCCACTGGAGTGAAGGTTCTAAGCCCCACATCAGGCTTCCCGAACTGGGGGTCCACCAATGGAAGGAGGAATTCCTAGAGAATCAAACTTTGAAGGCTAGTGGGATTTCACTGCAGGACTTCGACAGGACTAGGGGAAACAGAAACTCCACTCTTGGAGGGCACACACAAAGTAGTGTGTGCATCAGGACCCAGGGGAAGGAGCAGTGACCCAAGGGGAGACTGAACCAGACCTACCGGGCAGTGTTGGAGGGTCTCCTGCAGAGGCGGGGAGTGGCTGTGGCTCAATGTGGGGACAAGGACACTGGCAGCATAAGTTCCGGGAAGTACTCCTTGGCTTGAGCCCTCCCAGAGTCTGCCCATTAGCCCCACCAAAGAGCCCAGGTAGGCTCCAGTGTTGGGTTGCCTCCGGCCAAACCACCAACAGGGAGGGAACCCAGCCCCACCCATGAGCAGTCAAGCAGATTAATGTTTTACTGAGCTCTGCCCACCAGAGCAACAGTCAGCTCTACCCACCACCAGTTCCTCCCATTAGGAAACTTGCAAAATCCTCTTAGATAGCCATATCCACCAGAGGGCAGACAGCAGAAGCAAGAACTAGAATCCTGCAGCCTGTGGAACAAAAAATACATTCACAGAAAGGCAGACAAGATGAAAAGGCAGAGGGCTATGTACCAAATGAAAGAACAAGATAAAACCCCAGAAAAACAACTAAATGAAGTGGAGATAGGCAACCTTCCAGAAAAAGAATTCAGAATAATGATAGTGAAGATGATCCAAGACCTCGGAAAAAGAATGGAGGCAAAGATCGAAAAGACGCAATAAATGTTTAACAAAGACCTAGAAGAATTAAAGAACAAACGAACGGAGATGAACAATACAATAACTGAAATGAAAACTACACTACACTAAGGAATCAATAGCAGAATAACTGAGGCAGAAGAACGGATAAGTGACCTGGAAGACAGAATGGTGGAATGCTCTGCTGCGGAACAGAATAAAGAGAAAAGAATGAAAAGAAAGGAAGACAGCCTAAGAGACCTCTGGGACAACATTAAATGCAACAACATTCGCATTATAGGGGTCCCAGAAGGAGAAGAGAGAGAGAAAGGACCAGAAAAAATATTTGAAGAGATTACAGTCAAAAACTTCCCTGACATGGGAAAGGAAATAGCCACCCAAGTCCAGGAAGCACAGAGAGTCCCATACAGGATAAACCCAAGGAGAAACACGCCGAGACACATAGTAATCAAATTGGCAAAATTTAAAGACAAAGAAAAATTATTGAAACAGCAAGGGAAAAACAACAAATAATATACAAGGGAACTCCCATAAGGTTAACAGCTGATTTCTCAGCAGAAACTCTACAAGCCAGAAGGGAGTAGCATGATATACTTAAAGTGATGAGAGGGAAGAACATACAACCAAGATTACTCTACCCGGCAAGGATCTCATTCAGATTCGATAGAGAAATCAAAAGCTTTACAGACAAGCAAAAGCTAAGAAAATTCAGCACCACCAGACCAGCTCTACAACAAATGCTAAAGGAACTTCTCTAAATGGGAAACACAAGAGAAGAAAAAGACCTACAAAAACAAACCCAAAACAATTAAGAAAATGGTCATAGGAACATATGTATCGATAATTACTTTAAATGTGAATGGATTAAATGCTCCATCCAACAGACAAAGGCTTGCTGAATTGATACAAAAACAAGACCCATATATATGCTGTCTACAAGAGACCCACTTCAGACCTAGGGACACATACAGACTAAAAGTGAAGGGATGGAAAAAGATATTCCATGCAAACGGAAATCAAAAGAAAGCTAGAGGGCTTCCCTGGTGGCGCAGTAGTTGAGAGTCCACCTGCCGATGCAGGGGACCCGGGTTCGTGCCTCAGTCTGGGAAGATCCCACATGCCGCGGAGCAGCTGGGCCCGTGAGCCATGGCCGCTAAGGCTGTGCGTCCGGAGCCTGTGCTCTGCAACGGGGGAGGCCGCAGTGGTGAGAGGCCCACGTACCGCAAAAAAAAAAAAAAAAAAAAGCTGGAGTAGCAATACTCATATCAGATAAAATAGACTTTAAAGAATGTTACAAGAGACAAGGAAGGACATTACATAATGATAAAGGGATCAATCCAAGAACAAGATAAAACAATTATAAATATATATGCATCCAACATTGGAGCACCTCAATACATAAGGCAACTGCTAACAGCTATAAAAGAGGATATCGACAGTAACACACTAATAGTGGGGGACTTTAACACCTCACTTACACCAATGGACAGATCATCCAAAATGAAAATAAATAAGAAAACACAAGCTTTAAATGACACAACAGACCAGATAGATTTAATTGATATTTATAGGACATTCCATCCAAAAACAGCAGATTACACTTCCTTCTCAAGTGCGCACGGAACATTCTCCAGGATAGATCACATCTTGGGTCACAAATCAAGCCTCAGTAAATTTAAGAAAATTGAAATCATATCAAGCATCTTTTCTGACCACAACGCTATGAGATTAGAAATCAATTACAAGGAAAAAAACGTAAAAAACACAAACACATGGAAGCTAAACAATACGTTACTAAATAACCAAGAGATCACTGAAGAAATCAAACAGGAAATCAAAATATACCTAGACACAAACGACAATGAAAACACAATGATCCAAAACGTATGGGATGCAGCAATAGCAGTTCTAAGAGGGAAGTTTATAGCTATACAAGCCTACCTCAAGAAACAACAAAAATCTCAAATAAACAATCTAACCTTACACCTGAAGGAGAAAGAAGAACACACAAAACCCAAAGTTAGCAGACAGAAAGAAATCATAAAGATCAGAGCAGAAATAAATGAAACAGAAACAAAGAAAACAATAGCAAAGATCAATAAAACTAAAAGCTGGTTCTTTGAGAAGATAAACAAAATTGATAAACCAATAGCCAGACTCATCAAGAAAAATGGGGAGAGGACTCAATAAATCAATAAAATTAGAAATGAAAAGGGAGAAGTTACAACAGACACTGCAGAAATACAAAGCATCCTAAGAGACTACTACAAGCAACTCTATGCCAATAAACTGGACAACCTGGAAGAAATGGACAAATTCTCAAAAGGTATAACCTTCCAAGACTGAAGCAGGAAGTAGAAAATATGAACAGACCAATCACAAGTAATGAAATTGAAACAGTGATTAAAAATCTTCCAACAGGGCTTCCCTGGTGGCGCAGTGGTTGAGAGTCCGCCTGCCAATGCAGGGGACACGGGTTCATGCCCTGGTCCGGGAAAACCCCACATGCGGTGGAGAAGCTGGGCCCGTGAGCCATGGCTGCTGAGCCTGCGCGTCCAGAGCCTGTGCTCCGCAACGGGAGAGGCCACAACAGTGAGAGGGTCGCGTACCGCCGAAAAAAAAAAAAATCTTCCAACAAACAAAAGTCCAGGACCAGATGGCTTCACAGGTGAATTCTATCAAACATTTAGAGAAGGGCTATCACCCATGCTTCTCAAGCTCTTCCAAAAAATTGCGGAGAAAGGAACTCTCCCAAACTCATTCTATGAGTCAACTATCACCCTAATACCAAAACCAGACAAAGATGTCACAAAGAAAGAAAACTACAGATCAATATCACTGATGAATATAGATGCAAAAATCCTCAACAAAATACTAGCAAACAGAATCCAACAACACATTAAAAGGATCATACACCATGATCAAGTGGGATTTATCCCAGGGATGCAAGGATTCTTCAATATATGCAGATCAATCAATGTGATACACCATATTAACAAATTGAAGGAGAAAAACCATCTGATCATCTCAATAGATGCAGAAAAAGCTTTTAACAAAATTCAACACCAATTTATGATAAAAACTCTCCAGAAAGTGGGCATAGAGGGGAAGTACCTCAACATAATAAAGGCCATATATGACAAACCCACAGCAAACATCATTCTCAATGGTGAAAAACTGAGAGCATTTCCTCTAAGATCAGGAACAAGACAAGGATGTCCACTCTCACCACTATTATTCAACATAGTTTTGGAAGTCCTAGCCATAGCAATCAGAGAAGAAAAAGCAATAAAAGGAATACAAATTGGAAAAGAAGTTAAACTGTCACTGTTTGCAGATGATATTATACTATACGTAGAGAATCCTAAAGATGCCACCAGAAAACTACTAGAGCTAATCAATGAATTTGGTAAAGTTGCCGGATACAAAATTAATGCACAGAAATCTCTGGCATTCCTATACACTAATGATGAAAAATCTGAATGAGAAATTAAGGAAACACTCCCATTTACCACTGCAACAAAAAGAATAAAATACCTAGGAATAAACCTACCTAGGGAGACAAAAGACCTGTATGCAGAAAACTATAAGACACTGATGAAAGAAATTAAAGATGATACCAACAGATGGAGAGATATACTATGTTCTTGGATTGGAAGAATCAATAATGTGAAAATGAGTATACTAACCAAAGCAATCTACAGATTCAATGCAATCCCTATCAAATTGTCAATGGCATTTTTTACGGAACTAGAACAAAAAGTCTTAAAATTTGTATGGAGACACAAAAGACCCTGAAGAGCCAAAGCAGTCTTGAGGGAAAAAAATGGAGCTGGGGGAATCAGTGTCCCTGACTTCAGACTATACTATAAAGCTACAGTAATCAAGACAATATGGTACTGGCACAAAAAAAGAAACACAGATCAATGGAACAAGACAGAAAGCCCAGAGATAAACCCATGCACCTATGGTCAACTAATCTATGACAAAGGAGGCAAGGATATACAGTGGAGAAAAGACAGTCTCTTCAATAAGTGGTGCTGGGAAACTGGACAGCTACATGTAAAAGAATGAAATTACTCCCTAAGACCATACACAAAAATAAACTCAAAATGGATTAAAGACCTAAATGTAAGACCGGACACTATAAAACTCTTGGAGGAAAACATAGGCAGAACACTCTTTGACATAAATCACAGCAAGATCTTTTTTGATCCACCTCCTAGAGTAATGGAAATAAAAAAATAAAAATAAACAAATGGGACCTAATGAAACTTCAAAGCTTTTGCACAGCAAAGGAAACCATAAACAAGACGAAAAGACAACCTTCAGATTGAGAGAAAATATTTGCAAATGCATCAATGGACAAAGGATTAATCTCCAAGCTCATGCAGCTCACTATTCAAAAAACAAACAACCCAATCCAAAAATGGGCAGAAGACCTAAACAGACATTTCTCCAAAGAAGACATACAGATGGCCAAGAAGCACATGAAAAGCTGCTCAACATCACTATTTATTAGAGAAATGCAAATCAAAATTACAATGAGGTACCACTTCACACCAGTTAGAATGGGCGTCATCAGAAAATCTACAAACAAATGCTGGAGAGGTTGTGGAGAAAAGGGAACCCTCTTGCACTGTTGATGGGAATGTAAATTCATACGGCCACTACGGAGAACAGTATGGAGGTTCCTTTAAACACTAAAAATAAAATTACCATATGATCCAGGAATCCCACTACTGGGCATATACCCTGAGAAAACCATAATTCAAAAAGACACATGCACCCCAATGTTCACTGCAGCACTCTTTACAATAGCAAGGACATGGAAGCAACCTATGCCCATCAGGAGACGAATGGATAAAGAAGATGTGGTACATATATACAGTGGAATATTACTCAGCCATAAAAAGGAACGAAATTGGGTCATTTGTAGAGACGTGGATGGATCTAGAGACTGTCATATAGAGTGAAGTAAGTCAGAAAGAGAAAAACAAATATCGTATATTAATGCATACATGTGGAACCTAGAAAAATGATACAGATGAACCGGTCTGCAGGGCAGAAATTGAGACACAGATGTAGAGAACAAACATATGGACACCAAGGGGGGAAAGTGGCAGGGGGGTGGGGGGGTGATGTGATGAATTGGGTGATTGGGATTGACATGTATACACTGATGTGTATAAAATTGATGACTAATAAGAACCTGATGTATAAAATAAATAAATAAAATAAAATTTAAAAATTAAAAAACAAAAGAAGGCTGGATAGCAACATTAACATCAGGAAAAAACAGACTTCAGAGCAAGGAATAATAAATAACAGAGCTAAAGATGAACATCACATAATTAATGGTAAAGAAGTCACTCTCCAAGAAGACATAAAAATTCTAAAAATGTATGGCACGAACAACAGAGCTTCAAAATATATTAAGCAAAACCCCAATGAAATTAAAAGGAGAAATAGACAAATCCACGATTATAGTTGGAGACTTCAAGACTCTTCGCTGAGTAACTGACAGAATTAGTACACAGAAAATCAGTAAGGCTATAGAAGACCTGAACAACTCTGTCAACCAACTTGATAGACCTGACATTTATAGAACACTCTACCCAATAACAGTAGAATACACCTTATTTTCAAGTGGTCATGGAACATTCACTGAGATAAACTATATTCTGGGCCACAAATTTCCTTAACAAATTCTTTTAAATATACAGTTAACCCTTAAATAACATGGAGATTAGGGGCACTGACCCCTCACACAGTCAAAAATCTGCATATAACTTCACAGTCAGTTCTCTGTATCCAAAGTTCTGTATCTGCAAATTCAACCAACCATGAATGATGTAGTAATACAGTATGCATTTATTGGAAAAAATCCTCATATAAGCGGGCCTGTGCAGCTCAAAACTTGTTCAAGGGTCAACTATATATCATACAAAGGATGTCCTATGACTATAAAAAAATTAAACTTGAAATCGAAAGTAGAAAAACACCAAGAGAATCCCTAAATATTTAAAATTGAACAATACACTTATAAATCACCTATGGTCCAAACAGGAAGTTTCAAGGGAAATTAGAAAATATTTTGAACTAAATTAAACTGAAAACACCACACATCAGAATTTATTAAATTCAGCTAAAGCAATGAATGCTTAGGGGGAAATTAATAACATTAAATGATTCAGTGTCAACTAGATAATCTAAGCTTCTGACCTAAGAAATGAGAAAAATACAAGCAAATTAACTCCAAAACAAGGAGAAAGAGAATAAAAATATAAGCAAAAGTCATTAAATTTAAAAGATAAAAATATAGAAAATCAATGAAATCAAAGCAAGTTCTTTGAAAAAATCATAACATTAATAAATTTCTAGTCAAACTGTAAAAAGACATGAATTATCAACATCAGTAATAAAAGAGGGGACACTATTAAAAACCCCACAGATATTAAAAGTATAATAAGAGAATACTATCAACAATTCTATGCCCCTAAATTTGACAACTTAGATAAAAGACAAAAAACATTCAAGAAGAAATAACCTGAAGAATGCTATATGTATTAAAGAAATTAAATTTTAGTTAAAATCTTCCAAAAGAAAACCACTCTTCAACAAATGGTGTTGGAAAAACCAGATGAACACATGCACAATAACGAAATGGGACCCCTAGCTGACACTGCTCACAAAAATTAACTCAAAATAGATAAAAGATTTAAAAATAAGCTCCAATACCATAAAAATCCCAGAAGAAAGCTTAGGGAAGAAGGTCCTCAACACTGTCTTAGCAATGACTTTCTAGATTGACACAAAAGACACAAACAACAAAAGCAATAATCAACAAACAGGACAAATCCAAACTTAAAAGCTTTCACACAGCGAAAGAAACAATCATCAAAATGAAAAGGCAACCTACAGAATGGGAAAAAAATTTTACAAGCCATGTATTAGATAAGGGGTTAACATCTAAAGTATATAAAAAACTCATACAACTCAATAGCAAGAAAACAAACCATCTGATTTTTAAATGGGCAGACAAACTGAATAGCCATTTTCCCAAAGAAAATACCCAAATGGCCAACAGGTGCATGAAAAGATACTCAATATCACTAATCATCAGAGAAATGCAAATCAAAACCACAGTGAGGGCTTCCCTGGTGGCACAGTGGTTGAGCGTCCACCTGCCGATGCAGGGGACGCAGGTTCGTGCCCCGGTCCTGGAAGATCCCACATGCCGCGGAGTGGCTGGGCCCGTGAGCCATGGCCGCTGAGCCTGCGTGTCTGGAGCCTGTGCTCCGCAACGGGAGAGGCCACAACAGTGAGAGGCCCGCGTACCGCAAAAAAAAAAAAGAAACCACAATGAGATATCACCTCACACCTATTACAATGGCTATCATCAAGAATACAAGAAATCACAAGTGATGGTGAGGATGTGGAGAAAAGGGAACCCTTGTATAATGTTGGTGGAAATTTAAATTGGTCCAACCACTATGGAAAACAATAATGGAGGTTCCACAAGAAATTTAAAAATAAAAATATATAAATGTATCAAGTTAACACGTTGTATACCTTAAACTGGCACAATGTTATATATTAAATATATTTCAATAATTTTTTTTAACAAAAATCGCTGCAAAGAAAGAGAGGAAATTAGGGAGGGAGGCAGACTCCAGATCCAGATGATTTTACTGGTGAATTGTATCAAACATTTAAGGAAGAAATAATACCAACTCTACAGTAACTCTCCCAGAAAACACAAGAGAATGAAGCACTTCCCAAATCATTTTAAGAAGTCAGTACTGCTCTGCTGCTAAAACCAAACATTACAACAAAACTAGAGACTGATACCTCTTGCTATCATGAACACAAAAATTCTCAACAAAATATTAAATATAAAATTGAGCAATATATAATAAGGATAATACATCACAAACAAGGATATCTGAAATATATAAAGAACTCTGAAAATTCAAATTAAGAAAATAAACCACCCAATTAGAAAATGAGCAGCAACAACAAAAATTAAACAGAAACTTCACCAAGAAGATACATAGATGGCAAATAAGCACATGAAAGTATGTTCAACATCATTAGTCATTACAGAAATGCAAATTAAAACCACAAGTACACACCAATATATACCTATTAGAATGGCTAACATTTTTTTAAAAACTGAAAATTGCAAGTGCTGGTGAAGATGCAAAGCAAATGGAATCCTCAGATATTGCTAGTGGGAATGCAAAATGATACAGCTACTTTAGAAAACAGTATGTCTTTTTTTTATATATATGTAAGACTTATAATGCATTTACCATATGCCAATCTCACTCCTAGTACCTACCAAGAGAAATAAAAACTTCTGTTCACACAAAAACCTGTACATGAATATTTATAACAGCTTTATGCATAATTGTTAAAAACTGGAAACATCTTAAATGTTCTTCAACTAGTGAATGGATACTCAAACCGTGGTATAATCATACAAGGGAATACTCCTTAACAACGAAAAGAAACAAACTACTGATATATTATATGAATGTTTATCAAATGTATTACATTAAATGAAAGAAGCCAGACACAAAGGGCTAAATATTGCATGATTTCATTTACATGACTTTCTGGAAAAGGCAAAATTTTAGGGACAGATATCAGAATCACCAGTTGCCAGAAGTTTGGGGGACTGGGTGAGTAGCTGTCTAAAAAGACACAACACATAGAAATTTGGGAGAGTGACTGATCAGTGGGTAACTTGATTATGATAACAGATATTCAACTCTATGAATTTATCAAAACTCATAGATATAAATCCTAAAAACAGTTACGTTTCATATATGTAAAATTTTAAATAAAGTTTAAATTTATAAAAGAAAAAAATTAAATAAACTTGTCCTTATTTGGACTATATTTCTATATCTACACTGGTATCCTTGTGATGGGTCTCTTCACATTTTATACTCAGGTGAGAAATGTCACCAGAAATTTGGCAATTTTATTCATCTAATTTTAGGTTTTATTGGTCCTCTACATTGCCTTCTATTTCATTAGTTTCTGCTCTTTACTATTTTCTTCCTTCTACTTTCTTTGTGTTTATTAATTTATTCTACTTTTTCCTAGCTTCTTATGTTAGACTTAACTCATTCTCAGCCTTTCTTTTTCCTATTACAAGCACTTAATGCTGTGGGGTCATTTCCAAGTGCCACTTTTACTATATCCCCAAATTTTGATATATATCATATCATTTCATTATTGTTTAATTTTAAGTATTTTTAAAATTTTCCATTTTGATTTCTTCTTCTACCCATGAGTTATTTAGAATGACTTAAATTAAAAGACAAGAGAGGGGATTCATTTTGTTTTTTGTTTTTTTTTTAACTGATGACTAATTTCACTACGTAGGCAGTGCATGTGGTGTGGTCAGTATAATACTGCTCTTTAAAGTTGACTGAAGGTGACTTACGGCTTCATTGTCAATTTTTGTAAATGTTTTGTCACTTTGTAAATGACTGAGAAAAATAACATGGTCCATAGTTTGGAAGCGAAGAGTTTGGTGTATGTGCATTAAGTCAAAGTTCCCAACTGTGTCGTTAACCTTCTATTTCCTTATTAACTGTTTGACCCAGAAGTTTCTGATATCTCCCACCCTTATAGTAGGTTTGTCAATTTCTCCAATCATTTCTATCAATTTTTTAATATAATTTAAAACTATTTTATTAGGCGCATATAACTTTAAAATGCTATTTATCTCTTCCTTGGTGTAGTGAATCTTTGCTTATAATATAGTGACTGTTTTTATAACCAATAGTGTTTTTTGCCTTCAAGTCTGTATTATCCTACATTAAGATAGCTATCTCAGCTTTCTTTCAGTTAGTATTTGCCTGGTGTATCTTTTTTCATCCTTATTCTGTCAAACTATCTGTGTCCTTGTGTTTTGACTGTGTTTTGTCTAAACACAATATAGCTGGATTTTCTGTTTTTAATTCAATCTCAACCCCCTTTAACAAGAAACTTCTATTTACATTTATGTATTACTGAAATCTTTTGATTTGTTTATACCATCTTATTTTGTGCTTTTTATTTGGTCTGATTATTCTGTGCTTAGGTGGAATTGCTAACAATCTTCCCCACTTATTCCATTTTCCTCCTCTAATGCATAAGTAGTTGTGCACTATTTTTCTTTTAGTGGTTACCTTTAAAATTTTACCATGCATAAAAGTTTGAAATTAATCAGTAGTAGGACAACCTAGTGGTTAGGATCATAGACGCAAACCAAATCACCTGGATTTTCAAATCCTGTCTCACTTCTGTGGCTCCAGGTTGTCAGTTTTATCATCCGTAAAACGCAAATAATACCACTAACCTCATAGGGTTATTGTGCACCCTAATGTGGGTAACTATACACATAGCAAGCAGAACATGACTGATGTATCACAAGCACTAAATTCATGAAGCTAGTAGGAGCATTATTGTTATCATTTACCATCATCTGAAACCATACAATGAGCTCAGACTTAACCAACTCCCTCCTAGCTTACATGTTTGTGTCCAGCATTTTAATTATACCTTATAATATTTTCTATCACAAATTGTTTTCAACATAAAGTTTATTTCTAATTTCCTACATATGTACAATTTTCTTTGGTCACCATTCTTTTTTTTTTTTAAATCTCAGGTCATCTTTCTCGGATCTTTTTTTTTCTTAAGTACATCCTTTAGAAGTTCCTCTAGTGAAGGTCTGCTAATGGTAAATACTCTCAGCAATGTTATTCACTTAACCCTCATTCTTGAAATATAGACTTTCTGGGCACTCAGTTCTAGATAGACCATTTTTTCTTTTAGCATTTTGAAGATATTGATTTTCTAACTATTATGCCTTTGTACTAGTTGTTTTTCACTACCGTGTACTTTTAGTATTTTCTTTTTAAAATTTTTTACAGTTCTACCATGATGTACCTTAGTATGGGTTTCTTTTTATTTATTGTAGGTGAGATACACTGGGCTTTTCTGAATCTAAGAATTTTCTTTCATCAGTCCTGGAAATTTCTAAGGCATCATTTTTTCCTCATTCTATTTTTCCAAGGTACTAATGTGGGTAGCCATACACTAGTACTTATTTAATTCTCCATTTGTCTTAAACTCTCATATTTTCTACCTATTTCTCTATGTTTTGCTTTCTTGATAATTTTATATTAATCTACCAGTTCACCAATTCTCTCTTCACCTGAGTCTAGTATGTTTAATTTATGAATTTTAAAGTTATTAATCATATTTTCATTTCTAGAAGTATGTCTTTAAATCCGTATGCCATATTTGATACTCTCTCATGTACTGCTTTTTTCTTTCTTTATATTTTATGTATTAAGTGTATTATATTATTTTGCTGGTAATGCCAATACCTCAAGTATTTAGAAATCTAAATCTGTTGTTTGTCATTTTCATTAACTTTCTCATGGTTTCCCAATGTCGTTGTCATTTTTCATCATATGCTATTTGGCTAAACACAGTGTCTGGCATTTCTGAGTCTTGGGTGGCAGGTGGATCATCAGGGAAGCTTGGTACTTGCTTCTGCTAGGTACCATACGAGGGACTCCAAGAATTACTTTAAAATAATGTCTTAGCTTAGATTTGTCCTACTATGCAGATAATTTAAATTCAAGCTCCAAATTCAGATGAGGGCAGGCCTGAGATCTGTAGTTGCAAATTCTCAAGAAAGCTTCCCCACTTCCCCAAACCAGAGTCACCAAGATGTCAGGTTATTTTGTTCAATCTGCCAGCCAAGTGGGTATCTTCTAGGCCACTTTCTCGAAGAGTGCTATCCCTTTTAGGGTCCAGGTTTAGCCACTTTTTGATGGCCTCAGGTCAGATTTCCACAGAATTCTCCACCAGAAGCTATTAATCCCCAAGACAAGTTTCTTCATAGCAGCCTTTGTTCCCACAGCAACCTGAGTTCCCAAACTTGCTTATCTCCCTGGTTTCGATTCCATAATTGCTTGAGGTCCGAATTTTGTTTTGGTTTTGTTTCTAAAATTTTGTTCCTGGCATTTGGAGATTTCCCTTACTTTTTTACAAAGTCAGCTTTTGAATTAAAATTATGTTTATTTTATTTTATCCAGCTTTTTGGAATACCGTATTTACCGTTCTGCCAGAAGCAGAAGTCTTCTATTGACATTTTCTCTGTAGGAGCTGACAGTACAATCCTACTCATTAACTCTGCTCAAAGACTCCTGTTACTTTTTAGTTTTCTTTGAAAAGCTTCAATTAAAATCAAATTAATAGGTGGATGCTTTTAATACTCTGGGTGTGGAGGGAAAGTCTCTAGGGTATATATTTCACTGCTCTTACTGCTTCTGTGACAAACCTGTTCCCTAATCCTTCTACTTTCCTTCACTTTTCTTGATTGAAAATCTGAAATTAATTCAGGCGTTTCTCCCTTAGGATTTTAATAGAGAAAGCATTTTTCTTGATTGAAAATGGTCACTGTGCTCAGCAGATTCTGTTCTTCAGGACTACCATTTTTCATGCACAAAAATGTGACACTTCTCTCACTCAAGTTAAACTTTTCCTCTTGCCTATTTTTTTACAGACAAGGTCCAATTACAATGATTCCTACTGATCTGTTTGGACTAATGTTCTGTGTTTCTTAGCTCTCTGTCTAGATTTTTAGAGCAGAAGAATTTTTATCACCATAATATGTTACCCAAATGGCCTACATCCAAATTTAAATAACTACCCAATTGAACTGTCACATAATCAGAAAGGGCAAAAGACCTCGTTACTGTGTCCCCGCCACTAGATACTTGGAATATATCCAACAACCATCGATTAAACATTCCAGAGGAAGAAACAGAAGCAGTTTTTATTTTTTGGTTTCTCATGTTGTTGTTTTTTTTTCCTAAATCAAAACAGAGCAAGAGAGAGAAGAGTCCAGTGAATATAACAGCATGTGGGTGGATCCTGCTCCAAGTACAGTAATACAACCATCCAGATTTAAACCAACAGAATTCACACTAATCAGTGTTATTACAGTGAGTGCTAATTAAATGCACCATGCCTTGATGCCTAAAATAAAGTGTTACCAAATTCAACCTCAAGCAAAAGGGATCTAATTCCCTTTGAAAGCTACAATTTGCACCAAAGCTCACTCAAGAAGAAATGCATTTTTAGCTGTTTTCCCACAACATACAATAAATAGAAACAGACCTGGGAAAGCAGTGAGACTATTAAGAACAATACATCATGATGTTCTAGCCACAAAACAATGTGCTCTTCAAGTAAATAACTGCAATATACAATATTATTATAATAATATGCCCTAAAAAGATCAATGGTCTGGGAGTCAGGATACCTGGGTCCCTATTCTAGCTCTGCCAACAATTAGGAGTATGACCTTGAACAAACCACATAACCTCTCTAGGCATCATTTTCTTCACCTGTAAAATGACAGAATGGAGCAAAATGACCTAGGTTTCCTTCTGGAAGTTATATGAATTTTTTTTAATGTGTATTTTCTTTTTCAATAGAAGAGGGCTATATAAATGAAAGTCACTATCATGACCCTTCTTTGTTACCATGTCTGGATTGGGGCAATGAAAGATGGATAAAGAGGCCTGCCAGCATTCAAGTATGAAGAATCCACTTCTCGATTTCCCCTTCGAAAACCTTCCCAGTTTCTCTCTTCCCTGCAACATGTGAAGGAAGGGTGTTGAAAAGATTGTTATTGGTATGAAAGTCATTTATCTCCTCTGATATTGTTTTAATTACTAATGAGGGGCTAAGGTAGAGGACAGGGGATGTTTCAAGAGTTCAGGGGGAGGAGGGTCTATAAAAGGAAAAAGATTACTACTTAATAAAGCAGTGGTTCTCAATGGTTAGTGTATATTAGAATCACCTGGGATTCTTATTAAGTCAGGAATTTGGTCAGTTTGAGAAGGGCCTCAAAATCTGTGTTTTTGAGAGACAACCCTGATGATTTTTAATGAACACACTCTTGGGCTATATTTTAAAACATATCTCTCAGATGTCCCTGGTGGCACAGTGGTTAAGAATCTGCCTGCCAATGCAGGGGACACAGGTTTGAGCCCTGGTCTGGGAAGATCCCACATGCCACGGAGCAACTAAGCCCGTGCGCCACAACTACTGAGCCTGTGATCTAGAGCCTGTGCTCTAAAGCCCATCAGCCATAACTACTGAGCCCACATGACACAACTACTGAAGCCTGCACACCTAGAGCCCGTGCTCCGCAACAAGAGAAGCCACTGCAATGAGAAGCCCGTGCATCGCAAGGAAGAGTAACCCCAGCTCACCGCAACTAGAGAAAGCCCGCGCGCAGCAACGAAGACCCAACATAGCCAAAAATAAATTAATTAATTAAATTTTCTAAAAAAACATCTCTCTCAACAAAGCTCAAATTATAAAATTTGTTATGGAACTCTGGAACAGTGCCTACAGAACTTAAGTTTATGGAAATGTTTTAAGATGATTTAAACAAAATCCAAGCACATAACCCTTTAATACCAAGAGGGGTATAATCAGGATTCTAGAAATAAAGATGTTATTAAATTAGCATAATTTAATATAGTTTTCCTAAACAAATGGTCCCCAATCACTTTTTCAAACAAGAATAAATTTCTATAATTCTAGCAATATTGTTTTCCTGACAATTTAATTCCTTTTTCTTCATCTCCATAACTCAACTTTTATAAAGCTTCACTCCTCAGCACACACAAACATCAGAATTTAGGATATGGAAGACGAAGAATCTATATTTGCCATTAGGAATTTACTTAACTGATTATACTACATCAGAAAACACAATAAAGGTAATTTAGTTAATTTCTGTAACACGTGGTAGAATTAAAATACTTCATGATATCTCTGCAGTGCCTATCTAAATGGTTATATGGCTTTGATGGTTTGGTGGCATCAAGCAAAATTAATTTTTAAAACATCTGCATTAATGGGCTTTTAGATAAATCAAAAGAGTGGGTCACATTCTGATCCCAGAAACATATGCTCATCTAGCTTGGAATTTGATAATTTGCTTTCCGGCTGTCACCAATTTCCTTGTGCTGGTCTACATGTAGTGAACACTGAGGAGTAAGTTGTTTTACAAGTGGGACACAGTCACCGATGTTGTTAACTAATGCATACCTATTGCAAGATGCATATAAGTTAATTTTCACATAAAATTATCTCCTCAATAAAGCTCTTTTATGCTCCCTTTATATCATTACTATTTGAAGACACAGTGAACAGCTTATTTTAGAAGCAAGACTATTTTACCATCCACAGGTCATGTAGGACGTCGTGTGACCACATGAAGTGTGTGCATGTACATATGCTTTCTGAATATAGGAGGGAAATAAATATCTCCTAAAGAAAAAAAGGTTTAGAAATGGTTGAGCAATGAAATCAAAACAATCTTGGATGTTGTGTAAATAACTATAATAAAAATGTTGACTTCAAAGGCAGAATAATCATGGGCTAAGTGGACAGAAAAACATCCCAACTGTAAAAGGACAATCACAGAGGAACTGGTGCACTACCAGCTTGTCTCTTTTTCTAAACCACATAAACCAGAGAAAAATCATGTTGAGTAAAAACCATTTTCTTCAATGCATAAAGAAGGTACTGAAGAGACAGAGTGAATCGGGAAGCAAATAAATGCTTCTCTCTATAGCTAAAGTTCATAATAGACCTGCCTAGCTAGACTTCTTGAAGTACTTCATAGTAGGTATGGATCAACTCATCTTTTTATCCCTGAAATATATTTCAAGTAAAGGGAATGCTATTTTCCACACATAATGGAAATCTTTGTTAGTACCAAAAAAGTTAAGATATCAATTCCCTTAAGAAAGTCCTCGAATATTCTTAGGACAGACTTCAATGGCAGCCCATTTGTCAAATAAACTACTTCTCTCTGTGTGAAAGTGAGGATTCTCTAGTTAGACTGCATTATATGCTATGTCGCTCCATTTTAACTTAAGAGATACTGCCATTGACAATGAGGGGGCTAGTGCTCGAAGTGTGACTGAAATGGTGCCTGATGATCACATCCCACAGAGCAAACTAGAGAGGATAGGGGAGATCACAGGTGATGTAAGGGGTGCATCTCCAGGAACCAGAAAACAATTATACTGCTTATAAGCAGTGAATTTTAATTGTGACTTGGAAATCAGAATATCTGAATTCCAGTTCCAGTTATGACCTATTGTGCGCCTTTGGATAAGACATGCTTTTCTTGTCTTACAGAGTCCTCCAGCTCTTATGTTCTAGAATCTCATGAAATTATGATGTTGACATATGCATGGATCTTACCTATAATTCTAGGAGCTCAGCCTTGGTTCAAGGCAGTCCTGGATAAAATTTTAAGTCTAGTACATCCCTGGATAACTTTCCTCTCATGTTGCAATTTGAAGGAACATTTGTTGTTCTATTTCTTTGCCTCACAAGCAGCCAACATTTTCCTCCAATTTAGGCTTCCCTTCCCCATCCTATCTCTGATTGCTGTGTTTATCGTAGTATATTTTGACTGTTTCTATTTCCATTCCATTTTGTACAGGAGGACCAACTTCTGTCTTGATGAATGAATCTCCTGAGAGAAGTAAGCCATTTTTATAAACATTCTGGGAAGGTGATTTCTGCTCAAAATAGAAAGCTGACATTTGTACATCTTTCTGTCTATATGTATGGATTGACTTGAGCATGAAAGCATGTAAGTAAGAGATGGGGTCTTGAGACAGGTTAAACGAGAAAGGGCTAGAGAGAAGAGAGCCAAGGAAGCAAGGAAAGCAAAGGAGAGGAAATAGAAAATAGGGAAAATCAGAAAATAAATCACCTGCCAGAGCAGTGAGACATAATGCTATCTGTATTATCTGAATAAGCACCACATCAAAATTTTCCCTGGTACAAGAGAATCAAAAAGGCAAATAAGCAAACAATACATTACTAAAAATAACATTTCAGAAGTTTAGCAAGAATTTGGAAAGCTTAAGCCTAAGTAACTTTAACTGTAAATTTAGCAACACCACTAAATTACATTAATACCACTGGACTAAGTGGCTATGTTATTCTGTAGTTCAGAAATGATTTTTTGCCCTCTGAGTATCAGAAGCCCTCACTCGTCATTGTTCACCTGAATATCAGACAGCTACCCTCCGCATTCTTTGAAGACAAGATGTATGCGAGCTGGTTTGAGATGACCTGGGAGGCATCCCTGAGGGCACTACTGGGCATTTTTGGGCACAATGACACTTATCTTGAGAGTATAAATACCATGCTTCTAACTTACCTATTCTGGAATAGAACTCTGTATAGACAGCATTCAGAAGTCCTTGGTTTCTGTAGCCACACTATGAAGCTTTAACTACACCTGCCATATTACAAATGTGTGATCAGGGTGGATGGAACAGAGTATGCTCACCACCACTTCAAGGCACACAACTTAGAGCAGACAACTCTCTGAAAATGGGGCAGTATGTAAATAAGATGGTTTCATATAATATCATTTCTTTCATTCCTTCGATATTTGAGTCACTGTTATGCTAAGCATTGTGCTAACCATTAAAGATAAAATTAGGAGCAGAACAGACACCCATACCTTGGAGTTTAATGGAAGAAAGACACACAAGTAAAATCATCACATAAACAAATATATAATTATAATATAAAATACATAATATACAGGTATCCTAAAGCTTATCCATGCACCCTCACAGTAGATCCTAGGTTAAGAACCCTTGATCAAGAAATAGCACCTTAAGGGAATTACGCTCAAGTAAACATTCTTCTCAAGTTGAACAGTTTACTCTTTATCCTATTCATAAGTTAAAGAGTATTCTTTTATCTCACTTGATTAAGTATTCACTTGATCTCATATATAAAGTATTTAGAAAACTGCATGTAATACTGAAATGTATATTCAGATTACATATAAAAGATACTTTTTGCATATACTCTACTTGAACATATTGCTTGCAAAAAAAAAGAAAAAAAACTTATGCTTTGGTGTTTTGTCCTACAAAAACAACCAACCACTGCATTTAAGTTAATTCATTTCAATGAGATACACAGAGAGGTTGATAAATACCAAAGCAAAAGCAAAAACAAAAACAAACAGCCTCATCTTGGGTAAATGTACCATTTTGGTTAGGCTTCTTGAAATATTAACAATAGGTCACAGGGCCAATTCTATTTTCAAGCAAGCATGAAACCCAGAGATAGCACTGGAGACTGGAAAAGGTACTCTTTTAGATGTCACTGTGACAAGTTTTAAGAACATCCTCTTAGCATATGAAGGATCTACATGATACTATCAGCAAAGGTAATTAAAATGAAGAAACACTATGATACCAGTGTAGCAAACAGTGTCAGGGTCTTCATTGCCCTTTGTTTTGGTTCTCTCTGCTGTTTAACAAACTACCCCAAAGCTTAGGGGCTTAAAACAAGAGAGCTGTGTTCTCTCTCACAGTTCTGTGTATGGAGTTGGGTCAGCTGGGCATCTCTTGCTTAGGTTCTTTAATGCAGTTGCAATCAAATGACGCCTGAGCCATATGAAGGCTAGTCTGGACACCTAAGATGCTTCTACACTCACATGCCTGGCCTTTCAGATGGGATGGATGCAAGAGCTGTGGACTGGCCAAATGCATGCATATATAAATATATACAATATCTTGATATATAGATAAGTACATATATATATTTTTTCCACATGACCTCTTCAAATGCCTCACTTGAGTAACCTTGCAGCATGGAAATCTCAAAGTTAACTGGATTTCTTACATGGCAGCTGGCTTTGCCCAGAGCATGCATTCCAAGAAATCAGGGTGGAAGCTACAGGGCTTTTTATGACCTGTCTTTGGTATACGTGAAGCATCAATCTGGTTACAAAAAGCCAGCTCAGATTCAGTGTGTAAAAGATAGACAAGGGCATAAACACCAAGAGGTGTGATTCATTGGGAGGGAGGGATCTTTGGAAACTAGTTGCCACATAACTGATTTGAGAAATAAGAGTCATAGTCAAAAATACCTGATATGTGACAATTAGGAAGGGCTTTCTTGAAAAAAAAACCTGTGATACATGCAATAAGGCGAAAATTCAGGTCTCCATATACCAAAAGATGGCATTAACCAACAGACAACGTTTTATAAAATTTATTGCGCCATGTATTGGACCTTGCAGCCACTTCTAGGCACATACCATCATGACGCAGCAGAAGAATCTTTTAAAAAATATAATAAGCAGCATCTTTAAACATGAAATAGGGGAGTTCACTGGTTGCTTAGTGGTTAGGATTCCAGGCTTTCACTGCCATGGCCCGGGTTCAATCCATGGTCAGGGAAATGAGATTCTGCAAGCCATACAGTCAAAAAAAAAAAAAAGGCTGTAAACATAAAATAACATTATAATAGCATTTCTGAAAAGAAACTAAACCTATTAACATAGTAAAATGTCAGAAAAATTATTTCATAATCTAAAAATAAAACCTTTCTTCCAGGTTTCCTTTATCCATGCTTAATTTCTCCTGATAACTCAAACGCAAAATACTTAAAAGTTACTCAGAATGTCTTCCAAAGTGCATTACAATCATTAATTAGTTATTCCACACAATGTTCCCCTGAGGAAAATAATGATAATTATCCATTATTATGGAAAGCAATAGCAGGCTTCTAAAGACCAACTTGCCCAAGTGCATACCCAAAGAATATGATTTTTCTCTAAAGCTTTTTAAACCTCAACTCTCACTATTAAATCACACAAAGTCTGCCATTCCTGGTTAAGCCATCTGTTCACTTGGGAAGATATATTTTATCTTGCAGACACTAAAATTAATGTGTGAAACTAATCATTTGCTAATATGGTAGCTAGATCTCTATTTACTCAACTTGGTCTCAAGCCCTAAATCTAAAGATATATAAATAAAGATATATAAGAAAGCTCCAACTTGTTTGACTTGCAGGAAATGTCATCATTACTTCTCCAGAAGAAATAATTATAAACTTATAATTGTATCACATTTTTAGATGCCCTAGTATTTTATTAAAGACGGCCATAAAATACAGCATTTTAACAACATGCTGTGGTCAATTAACATACTTTGACCTAGAACAAAGTATGGTGACTACCCTGCCTCTCTGTTTTGCTACATCTGGCCTCGCTGCTCCTGTCATTTATCTTCTCCTTTTTTATTATTAGCTCCAAAGGGAAAAGGGCTATGGCAGTCATAATGGTTAAAAGCATGGATCATTTTACAGATAAAACAGAGTGCTTTTCTGAACAAATCTTCATTATTCAAAAAGAAAACTGACTCTGCTATGTTAATTGACTCTAATTTATTCCATTGAAATTACGTCATTTTCCGTGCTAAGCTATTCATAATCCAAGCATATCACACACTGATCTGCTGAGACTATGAAACTAGTCTATCAGAATTAATTAGCAAATTAAGAGACTTTGCACTAAAAATTTCTCAGCAAAGGAAAACAAAATTACATCAGGCTACTGTGAAAGAGGTAAAAAAAATAGAATGTTGTAAAGAAAAATAAAACAAGCTGAAGATCTTCCTATTCAGCTGACCACAGGTAGAGTAGATTTAGTTATACAAAAAGCACATTGGTTTGAGGGGGGTCGGGAGTATTAGAAAGTTGGTGTTTTATGTGAATGTGGTCACCTGTCCTCCAAAGCAAACTATTCAGCTGAGGAAAGCGAAAAGGGTGAACAGGAATAGACATGAATCAAAATGAGCAGCTAGATTTTAAAGGGTGTTTTTAACCTTGGCTACACAATGGAATCCTGTGGGAGCTTTAAAAATCACTGATGTCTCAGATATTCTAATCTAATTTATCTGGAGTGTGGCCTGACCTTCAGGATTGTTAAAAGCTTCTCAATGTGCAGCAAAATTTGAGAACCACTGATTTAGATGTTAGTCATGGTCAGGTGGGATACAGTTCAGGACAGGAGGCTGTCATCACTGGTAAAGGTTAAGGGGAAATACTGGTTTGGGCAACATAGCAGAAGAGATTTTCAGAGAACCCCCTTGTGGTATAGCACAACTAAATAGCTGGATGAAATATTTTAAAACATCTTTTCTAATGTATTATCCACCTGACAAGAAATTAAGAGAACTTCTCAAAGGCCAGAATGAAAAGAAAGCACAAATCCTCAGAAATAAGTAGCATGGGAACGGACAGCTGCTTTGAAGTCTATGGCAATTCTTGCTGACCTAGACCTTGAGTTTTAATCAGTTACATGTGGAGAAGAGAAGCCCAAGCCAAGGGCCTTTTTAGAGTGAAAGGTCAGATTAGAGACGCTCCCTTAAACCTGATGCCTTTGAAGGGTGACATCCTCAGAACATGAAAGGGGGGTGACAAAACCAGAAAAACAAACAAACAAACCAAAAAAAAAAAAAAAAAAAACCTGTTTCACCAAAAGAATAATACAAGTCATTCTCAGCCTTAACTCTGGATTCTTTGGAAGAAGAGGAAGACGTCTGCCCCGTTTAGGAATTCATTGTGGCCTAAAAAGTGTCAGGCCAAAAATTTAGTTAAAGGGGTCCTGAGACAGTGGTGACCAACCACACTAGTAGAAGCAGACACAAGGCCTCTCTGAAGAACACACCTCAATCCAGGCCTGAAAAAAATCTGCAGATGATGTTCTGAGAAATTGGGCCTTGTAATACATGAAAAAAATAAGAGTCATAAGGAAAAAAAGGTAAAGAATCAAACCCAAAACTGTAATTATCAGGTATAAAGGGGAAAATAAAGAAAATTCCTTGACCTAAGAAAATATATCTTCCAAAAACACAAACAAAAAAATCTATTACAAATATCATATGCAGTTAAATCATTCTTTAAAAAGCAGGGAAAATACAAGGATTCCTACTCTCGTTACTTATATTCAACGTTGTACTGGAGGTTTCAGTCAGTGGAGTAAAATAAGATAAATAAAAAATATGGGGAATGGAAAAGAAGATGGAAAACTATCACTGTATACAGACAATAAACCCCAAAGAAAAATATTAAAGTTATTAAGAGAGTTTAGCCAGGTAAATGTATATAAGATCAGCATATAAATTTTTATTGCAATTTTACACATCAACAATAAGGAGTTAGAAAATGCAATTTTTAGAAAGATGCCATTTACCATAGTAACACAAAAAATAAGGTAGTAGGAATAAACCTAAAAAGTGATGTGCAAGACTTAGAGAATATTATAAACTTTAAGACACTAAAGATGACTCAAATAAAAAGAGAGCTATAATGTGCCCCAAAACAGGAATACAATATTCTAATTTCAGTTCTCCCCAAATGGATGTAATACAATTCAACCAAATTCTAAATGGAGTTTTTGTGGAACTTGACAAATTGATTTTTAAGATTTACGTAGAAGAGGGAAAGCCAAGAAAGGCCAAGGCACATCTAAAAAAGAATCAGGAGGGAGTTTTTCCTGCCAGATATCAAACCTGATAATAAAGCTACAGTAATTAGGAAGTAGGATATAAGCGCAGGGACAGACGACTTAAACAATTTTTTTAAAAAATACAAAGCCCAGAAACAGACTCGTACATACATGGAAACATTACACAACAGAGCAGACACTGGGCATCAGTGGAAAGAGAAAAACAAAATATTTTCTGAAACAATTAGTCGTCCATATCAGGGGTTGGCAACTACAGTTCACAGGCCAGATACAACAAGTCTCCTGCTTTTGTAAGTAAAACTTTATGGGGACACAACCGTGCTTATCCATTTACAACTTGTCTTTGGCTGCTTTTGTGGTACAATGACAAAGTTAAGTATTACAACAGGGACCACACAACCTGAGAAACCTAAAATATTTACTATCCTATCCTTTACAGAAAGTGTGCTGACCCTTGATTGATATTTTTTAAAAATTAGAATGAATTCCTACCTTCTACCATAACAAAAATCAAGTCCAAATACATAAAGAATGTAAATGCGAAAGCCAAAACTTTAAGACTCATAGAAGAAATTATAGAAAAATATTCCTATGACTATGGGGTAAGGAGGGATTTGTTTAAAATGATACAAAAAGCACCAATTATAAAGGATGTTCTTTAAAATAATAAATTAAAATTAACTTTGGCTCCTCAAAGACACTATAAAAACAACCTACAACCAGAGGTAAGATATTTAATCACATTAAGCCACAAAAGGATTAATATATACAATATATAATCAAATCCTACAAATCAGTAATACTAGCAACCTAAAAGACAGATAGAAATACAAAGAAAACAAAACAGTCATTTCACCATGCAGTAGAAACATGATGCTCGATTAACATAAAAATAAAAAGTTCATCTCATTAGTAGGCAGAGAAATGAAAACTGAAACCACAGTGAGATGCCATTTCACATTTTCCATATAAACCAAAATTAAAGAATTAGACAAGACCAAGAGCCAAGGATGTGGCAAAACACTGGAACTCTTGTACAAACTGGTACAGCCACTTCAAGAAACAATTTGGCACTACAGATAAAGTAGAGCATGGGTATGGTCTATGACCCAGCAATTCCATTCCTTAGAGGAATTCTTGCACACATGTACCACGAGATGTGGCTAAGAATGCTTATTGAAGCACTGTTTTGATAGAAAAAGAAAAAACTGAAAACAACATAAATGTTCACTGACCATAGAATTGATAAATTATCATATATTCATATAGTAGCATAGTACACAACATTGAAATTGAATGAATGGAGTTACACACATCCATAAGAATGAACATCAAAAACTTTATATGATGCAAAATAAGTACAAATTGCATTCATAAAGTATTTCAGAAATCAAAACTAAAAATGTTATTGTTTAGAGATACATATGCATACAGTAAAACTATGAAAAGCAGCAAAGAAAGGATATTTAAAAGATTTTTAAAACCGTCTAAAAAAAAGAGTTCTTTCATTGGTAGGCAGTAGCAGGAAGATGCATTTGGGGAGAAACCCACAGAAGGCTTCAAACATTTATTTTAGAAACTGAATGGTATTTACACAAATCTTATCATTATTACTACTATTATTATTAACCCTATTAATATACATTATATACGTTCATTTGTATGCAAGATATATTTCATAATAAAAAAAAGGAAGAAAGGTCGGAAGGGAGGGAAAGAAGGAAGGAGGCAGTGAGGAAGTCAGCCAGTCTAACAGCCTCGTTTAAAGGCTAAAAGAGGCCTCCGGTTCAATGGATATTGACTATACTGAGGCATTCTTAAGATAGGAAAATTTAGATATAGGACTTATTATACGGCCCATAATGCAACTAAGTTCCATATTAAATATATTTTGAGTGCATAAATAAAGGAATAAAGTGAACGAGTGAACATATGCAAGCGCGCTTTATGGAGGGGTGCTCTAGTAACCTGAATGAGCAGTTTCTTACACCTAGTTTAAAAATCTACTTGAAGTCTTTTATCTTAAATGTCTTAGACCTCTCCATCTGGCTCTAGGCACCTGGTAAAATTCTCTGGTAGTTAACAGTATCTCGTAAAAATAGTTTCCAAGAGACTAGATTATTTTTATTTCTTAATAGTATATAACCTTGGAATCAGCTGGTAAAACCACATTTTATTCCTATTTTGTAGAAGAGTCAGAAGGCATATAAGAGAGGAAGGATGAGCAATAGAGGTGAGGATTTTTCATCCTCTTCATTTTCCCTAACTCTCTTGGACAGGAGATGATGCTTGGTTCAAAGACAAGAAACTTGTAAAATAAGCTTAATTGTGTAAGTAGATATACGAAAATGGACCTATGAAACTTCCAAATTTAGCCAAAAATTAAGGGTCATTCAAAAATAACTTGATACAAATTAATGATACAATGTGAATACAAAGTGATTTACATTTAAAAAGCAGAATTAAAAAAATGAGAATACATAAATAGGTGTCAAAAATGTTTTCAAACCTTGAGAAATTATTTTGGATAGATAAAAAAGGGGAAAAAAGACAGCAGATGTAGTTTACTTACTCTGTTGATCAGAAGATAGAGCATAATTATTACCTCCCTTATTTCTAAATAGAAAATCAGCTTTATCTGGGAGCCATATACTACTGTTGGCTCACATGGAACTCAATGTTAACCAAAATCCCCAAGTCTTTTTCACACTTATTAAGAGGTATGCTAAGCCATCTATTCACCAACCTGTACCTGAGACAATGTTTTTTGTTTAGGGAAAACAGCAATGCAGGGCTTTAAATTTATCCCCATCAAAATTTATCTTGCTAATTTCAGCCAACTGTTTTTATTGTTAGAATATTTTTGGATCTCAATTCTGTAACTGTAATACATTTACTAATGCTATTAGCTTTGTTTCATCTACAGATTTGCTGAGCATATCTATGTTTAACTGGGGCATGAAAGAGGACAACCAAGGATGACAATTAAAGCACACTACTTTTAAAGATCAGATTCTTCATGTGGAATGCGTAAGGTACACTGAAGTCCAACAGATTCTTGAATGTCATCTCTAAATAAAAACACATCTTCTTTTTCTAAACATCTTCATAATGTTTTTAGCTTATTATAGTAATTAAGAAGGTGTTTAATATTTATTTAGTTGCTAAAAATAGGGTTAAGAAAAAGTACTCATTAATTGCATGGAAAGGGCTACTGGGTAATGAATGCAGACGGAAGACACAGGGCCATTGTAGCTATGGACCCATAAGGTCTTTAGTCACAGCACTCACTGATACACCTACAACTCAGCACACTTTGATCCTGAACCAATGCTGAAAAGAGAAACTCTATCTGAAAAGATATAGCATACGCAGCAGTCAGAGTGCTAAGATGGTCCCCAAGATTCCCACTCCCTTTTGCACACATTCTTTATAATCCCCTGCGCCTTGTGTATGGACAGGTCTGTGAATACATCAGATTTTACTCCTATGATTAAGTTATTTTACATGACAAAGACATAGGAATTTTGTGGATGCAATTTTGACTGAGTCAAAAGGGAGATTATCCTGGATGGGCCTGACTTTAATCTGGCACGAGTTATCCAAAAGGGACTGAGATTTGAAGTAAAAGAGATTCTCCTGCTGGCTTTGGAGAACTAAGCCTTTATGTTGTGAGAGACCTACTTGGCTAGGACCTGAGACAGCTCCTCTAAGAGCTGAGAGTGATCTCTGGCTGACAGCCAGTGAGAAAACAGGTATTTCAGTCCTACAACCACATGGAAGTAAATTCTGCTAATGACTTGGAAGAAGCTTGGAAGAAGACCCCACACTCCAGATAAGAACACAGTCCTAGCTGACACCTTGAGACCTGGTGAGACCCTGAGGAACCAGGGTCCTAACTGAGCAGAGGACCCAGTTAGGCTATGCCTAGACTTTTAACCTACAGAATCTATGAGATAATAAATTTTTGCTGTTATGGACTATTAACTTTGTGTAATGTGTTATGCAGAAATACAAAATTAATACAGTGCATAGGAAATAAGACAGTCTTTCTGGTCCTGCCATCAAACAAAGTACCTGATGACTTGACGCACAAAGCTGAACTGAGATATATTGAAAGCTGTAAGGGATCCTGAGAGAAAAACAAAACTATCAATACTAAAATTATCTACTGGAAGCAGTATTGTGTTGGTTTGCTCTCCGTAAAAGAGCTATTTGCAGAGAGAGACAGAGAGAAAGACACAGAGAGAGGGTCAGAGAGAGACTGGAGGAGCAGGGAAGAGAATGAATATGAATAATTTACGTAACTGGAGAGGCTGATGAAAATAGTGTCCACGAAGAGCTGGGAGTCCAACCCATAGAACACTTGATGTCATTATAAAAGCTACAGCAAGAATTTCCAGGAAGTAACAGACTCAGCAGGACTAGACCTAAGACTTTCTATGTTTATTTCAAGGACTGAGTATTAAAGTATTGAGCCTCCGAATCAGCTAACTCTCTTGAAAAAGTAGATTTAGAATTTATCTAGTAGTTGAATATTTTTAAAAGAGGATAAAGTTAATTTGCAAACAGCTTTAGAAATAACCAGTAACCAATAACCAGAAATAATCAAATACATAACTCCAATATGCTTTCAAATGCATTTTTAGTCTCCAAACAATCACATTCTCAACTTTTCTCTAACAAGAATACCAAGGTATTCTGAAACTGGATCTTTAAAATCTGTTTCCCTTTCCATTACACTTCTTGACCTTCTTTGTTTTCTTGTATATACTGTAACATGATGATATCAATGCAATGAGTATTGTAAGTAGAATTTATTTTTTCACTTCTGAATTATTTATTATTTTATAATTTAGTGAACTCCTGTGAACTTATTCTTTTATGAGCTTTTCAGAACTTTCTGATTCAGTAACTATGCTAAAATATGTAAAGAAAACTTTAACCAGCCATTTTTTAAAATAGGTAAAACAGAATTCTTCAATAACAATACAATCTTAAACTAAAGGTTATGTTCTTGTCATATGATAAGAAGCTTATCTTCAGATCTGCTACATCATACAGTGTTTTTGTAAATCCGTTTTTAGAATTCATACAGGCTCAGATGGTTTTGTAATCAATTTTTCCTGTTTCACCACGAACAAAAGCACTTTTATCAAGGCACTTTTGTGAATGTTTCAACGGAAAAAAGAAATAACCAACACGTATAGGCAGTCTTGGTTTTCTTAAAGAGTATTTTATAAATACTACAAAGAAAGATCCAAAGCCCAAAGTACAGGTGGTAGCATAACATTTTAAAAACTCTATGTTCCTTAGTCCTTAGCCACAGAAGTTCTTTTTAATGATCCATAAGTGAACAGCACACAATAGTCAAAGCTCTTGAATTCATACATACATTAACCTTCCATTGGAAAAAGCAAGCTAAATGATAATTAAGTTAGCTTAAGACAACAATTTGGAAATATCAAGAGTAGAACCTTTTTTATGGTTTCTAAAATTGTATCACAGACCTATTGATTTTATGATTACTAAACTTGCAAACAGCAGTGGACAATATTCAGTTAACTGACTTTTTCCCAAGGCAAATTTTATAATTTTCTTCCAAAAGGATAGCTTTTTTTTTCAGATAGTTATCCTATCAACAAATCAGAACCACTTTACACATTTTTAACTGCAGAACATGCCAGAAACTATGAAACCATTATACACACACACACACACACACACACACACACACACACACACACACACACACATAATGGTTTCATCATGGCTCATACACTTATAGAGCATCATCCATTGGAAAAATTTATCACATCTTATATCTTCTCCACAGTAGGCTTGTGAAAATTAATTTGCTTTCTATAACTATATTCTTCCTGTGTCAAAGAAGATTCTGAGTGACATTATCCATAATTATGAACTTCCTTCCAATCTCCTTAAAGTTGAAGGTAGAATCACAGATTTAGGATTTCCCTTTAAAAAGGTTCCATGACAGGGACTTAGTAAGTACATTTTTTAAACTTATAGGCTTTTTTAAAAAAAGAATCTTGTCACAATCTTGGAGATTGTCAAAGTTGTCACAAACCAAGGTTGAGAATCACAGTCTTACACCCACCCACCCCACACACACATTTGCGTACACAATGGAACTAGAAGTCAGTTTCAGTTGAAGAATGGGTCATATTCCAGAAATAGATTAACAGTTTCTAGGTGACTATTTATGGGTTTTTTTAATCCTTTCTGCCTCTTCTCTGAACACTCTACCTTATGTGCTTAATAAAAAAGTAATCATCAAATCCCATGATCCTATGACTCACTCACAGGATTCACTGACAGGAGCCACGGCCTGAGCTGAGTCCACCCTTGAAGACCTGACCTAGGATGGGCCTCGTCAGCGTGTCCCTGGGACAGGCTGTTTGGCTAACAACTACCCTGATTCCCTCCTTGGGCTCCTCCTTTACTTGTCCTTCAGTTAAACTGGCATTTCTCTTGAATATCATGGTAGACAAAGATGCTTTTAAAGACATTTCTATATTTATATCCACAAGCAATTGCAGAATTAGTAGTTGAAAGATGAAAGACCCGTTTAGGAATAAGAATTCTAAAGCAATGACTGAGATAGGTAATGTCCAAGAAGCCATGAAATATGGAATGTTATTTCAAAGTTCACTGAGAACTAAACTCCATTTTCCTCTCTTGCTGTCTTTCTTGTGAACTGATGATTTTTTGTAGTGGTATGCTTTGACTCTCTTTTCTTTATCATTTGTTTATCTGTTTTAGGCCTTTGCTTTGTGATTACCATGAGGCTTTCATAATACATCTTACAGTCATAACAGTCTGTTTTAAGTTTATAACAAGTTAACTTTAACTGCATAAAAAAAAGTTCTAGACAGTTACCAGATTCCACATTTTCTATTGTTGATGTCCCAATTTACATCATTTTATATTGTATACTGATAAACAAAACAGCTATAATTATTTTTCATGTTTGTCTTCTAACTCATATGCTAGAATTTAATGTGATTTATACATCACCACTGCAATATGAAACTGACTATATATTTACCTTTACTAGTAACTTTTCTACTTTCATATGTTTTCATGTTACTAATGAGTGCCCTTTCCTTTCAGCTTGAAAACTCCCTTTAGCATTTCTTGTAAGGTAGGTCTAGTGGTGATACATTTCCTCAGCTTTTGTTTGTCTGGAAAAATCTTTCTCAATTTCTAAGAGACAACTTTGCTGGGTAAAGTATTTTTGTTTGGCAGGTTCTTTTTTTCTTTGACCATTTTGAAGATATCATCCCACTCTCTCCTGGCCAGCAAGATTTCTGCGGAGAAATCTGCTGAGTCCCCTTTTATATGATGACTCATTTTTCTCTTGCTACTTTCAAAATTCTGTCTTTGATTTTTAAGAGTTTGATTATAATGTGTCTCAGTGAAGATGTCTTTGGATTGAATCTGTTTGGGCATATTTGAGCTTCAAGTCTTTGGATGGCCATATTTCTCCCCAGATTTTGGATGTTTTCAGCCACTATTTCTTCAAATAAGTTTTCTGTCCCTTTTTCTCTCTTCTCCTTCTGGGACTTCCATAATGAGAATGTTGTTTTGCCTTATGGTATCCCATAATTCACATAGGCTTTCTTCATGCTTTTTCATTCTTATTCCTTTTTCTCCTATGACTGGATATTATCGAGGGGTCTGTCTTCAAGTTCACAGATTCTTTGTTCTGCAATAATTAAGCCTAATGTTGAAGCTCTCTATTGCATTTTTCATTTAATTTGTTGTATTTATCAGCTCTTGAATTTGTTTAGTTCTTTTTTATGATTTCTATCCCTTTGATGAACTTCTCATTTTGTTCATGCATTTTTTTCCTGAGATCATCAAATTGTCTCTCTGTGTTCCCTTGAATCTCACTGAACTTCCTTAAAATAATTATTTTGGATTCCTTTTCAAGTAACTTGTAGATCTCTAGTTCTTTGGGGTTACTTACTGAGAAATGATTGTGTTTCTTTGGTGGTGTCATGTTTTCTTGTTTTTTGTGTTTTGATGGCTTTGCACTGATATGTACACATTTGAGTGGGCAAGTCACCTCTGCCTCAGATGCCTATGAGTGCCATCAAAACTCAGAGGAGAGTATGCATGTGACGCTGGGTATCCTGCATTCCACTGGCTGCAGCTCACCAGCAGAGCAGGGAAAAAAGCATTTTGGAACCAGAAATAAAAGTCTTCTTCACACAGTGTCTCTCCAATGCCAACTACTGAAAAGCTTAATACTGTCCCAGATGGCAAAAGGGAAATGCTTACAGGGCTCAGATCCAGTATCACAAAAGCAGGGCAAAAAAGGATGGATTTGGAGTGAGGAAATAAGTTGATAACTGGTACAAGGAATATACAAAACATTTAAATCTCTTGATTTCTACCTCTGACAGAAAAGACTCAACTTGGGGGTTCACCAATTAAAAAACCTAAGTCTCTTTTAGCTTTAGATAAAAGGACCGTGAAATTCTAAAGAACAGAAGCCCAACTCACTTCATATTTTACTAGTGAAGTGTCACATATCCATTTCTGTTTTTCCAGGCTTAATTTCTAGTCTTATAGACAGCATAACAGGGAAGTCTTAGGAAAATATATATTACCGGGACCAAACTACCCAGATATGATATGATATGATATATGATATATATGAAATGATACATAATATACATTGTAATATTTTTCATTATATTCACAGAATTACTTAGTTACATGTATATATATACACACACATTTAACCTTATTAGTTACTAAAGAAATATAAATTGAAGGAACAATTAAGTACGTATTTTTCACCCATCAAATTGACAAAAAATAACTAGCATTTAGTACTAGAAAGAGTATGGAAAAGACTGCAGTTCGAAGCTGGTGAAAAGAGGAAATGTAGGTGGTAACTTTTTTCTCCTTTTTAGTCTTCGTATGGTTTTCATGATTAAAATAAATATTACTTTTATAATTTTGGAAGAACTTTATAAAAATAAAATGTCCAATTATGCAGTCAACAGTGGTAACACCTTATTGATAGACTGATTTTCAAATCACATTTGCTTCTCTAGACACTGACATTGGAGTAATAATACAAAAATAGCTGGAAGAGGAAGACCAATTCAAACATTCTTTTCCAAATTAGAAATAAATTTAAGTGTAACTGACCATAACACGCCCAATATTTAAGACTGTAGAAAGATGTCTTAAATCTTACTGGCGGAAACATTTCAAACAAAGATGTTTTAAAGTTTACTGGCATAAACATTTAAACAAGATTAGCTTTACAATTTACAGCTTCTCTAGAAAAGAAAATATAGCATAATATGTGCCACCCAAACTTGGTGATAACAATACTTCTTGAATCATAACTGGTCAATCTTGAGGTTGGTCACTGATGCTGGTACTTTCACCCCTATCTCCCACTCAATACCTCCTTGAATTTGATAAAGGAAAAGAAACCCCCCTAGTAGCTCACCTCGTCTTTCCTCTCCCACCTAAAGAAAGCTCAAACCTAGCTCTTTATTAGCAAGAGTTCAAGAAAATTAAAAGGAGTTCATGTCAGAGGCAGGCTTTCCCTTCCAATTTCCCTTCCAGTTTCTTCACTCCATAAATAGTCCACGTCCCCCCTGCACCACTGACTTGCACCTCCACAACACACAGACAAATGTGCATTCTCAGAGGATAATCTTTCCAGTTATGAATTATAATACGTGACTGACATGTATGCTCAGACCTCATAATATTTTCCTTGAGCTCTTTTGTAGTTTTAAAACTCAAGAAGGATCAAATTTCCTTGATCTTCATGCCCACAACACATGCAAAATATGTGAAGCTAAATGTGTGAAGGAATTCAATGGAATATATTCTAATTGTGGAGTCCTGAACAAGAGACCTAAATGGGATCATATTCTGGAGGTATATTACTAGGCTTAAGGAAGATCTGCTGCTAGATTGGTATTTCGCGTGGCATATATGGAACCAAATCATATTTTCTAATACATTCTATTCTTGATTTGGTTTAAGTTGTATGTGCATTTTTAAATGCAGAACTAGATGAATCAGAAAGTAAATTCGAAAATTCTCTGAAACTACTGTGTAAGCTGCAGCTCATAAACCTCTGTGGAGTCATGGAGTCACCTCAAGAAGCTCAAAAAACTCAAGAAACCACAACAAGAAATTCTTCTAGTTTAAACTAAAAACATATCTTGATATTTATATCTTATTTATCAAATGTGTATAAGACTACTGTAATGAAATGATTAGTTTATTATGTTTGATCAACTAACAGATATTAAAAGTATAATCATACTTTAAAAGATAAACACTCACTGCTCTAGGAATGCTCGGGACTCCTAGAACCTTTGCCCAAGTTGCACTATTTCTTAGCCCAACATTTATTGGAAATTAAAACTTCTAGCTTTCATTTTTCTTTCTGGGAATTAATACAGTTTTTTAAAAAAAGGAAAATAAAAGAAAAGAATAGGAAAGGAGAGGGCTTCCTTGGTGGCGCAGTGGTTGGGAATTGCCTGCCAATGCAGGGGACACAGGTTCAAGCCCTGGTCTGGGAAGATCCCACAGGCCATGGAGCAACTAAGCCCGTGCACCACAACTACTGAGCCTGCACTCTAGAGCCCGTGAGCCACAACTACTGAGCCCGCGATCCACAACTACTGAAGCCGGCGCGCCTAGATCCCATACTCTGCAACAAGAGAAGCCACTGAAATGAGAAGCTCACGCACTGCAACCAAGAGTAGTCCCCGCTCGCCACAACTAGAGAAAGCCTGAGCACAGCAACAAAGACACAATGCAGCCAAACATAAAAATAAATAAAATAAATAAATTTATTTAAAAAAAAAGAATAGGAAAGGAGAAAACGAGGAGAGCAGAGGGCAGGAAAAAGGAAAAAAAACGGAAGAGATGTAAAAATAAGCAAAGACAGGCAAATGAAAAAGACAGAAGAAGGGTTAGGGAGATAGGAAGGGAAGGCTAAAAATTGACAAATTTCCAATTATACATTTATACATATTGAAAAACTTCCTATCAAGAAAAATCTAATTTTTAATTTGGTAGTTTGATTGTGGAGGAGAATTTATATGGATTTAGCTGAATAGTATTTGTAAAGCTCTCTATTTTTATGTCAAAAAGAGAGATGCAGTTTTTAAAAGCATCATGTGTTCATTCATTCTTTCAAATCTAGATAAGTGACAAAAATACTTGGCAATGGTGAACTGAGAATAATCACTAGTCAATCTGTAGAGCCACCTACTCTGAATTCTTTACACCCTTTTTACAAAATGCATCTATCACAAATGAAAAGCAATAGAAACTAAAGCACATAACTAAGTCACTGTGGCATTTACAGAGTTTTTATTTGATTCTAAAAATAATAGTAGTTGATTACAGTATTTGTGATAATAGAAGTTTCCTAATAAGAAAACCATAATTTTAATTGAACCCTTATTCATTTTTAATAGAACTGCTTGCAATAAGTAAATGAAATAAATGAAGTAAAATATAAAACAAACTAAAGTGAGACCTACAATCTAAGTATCCAAGAAGGTTTTCAGATAATAGGAAGAGTATTATGAGTAACCAGGCTATGCCTAGAATCTTCCATTCCTAAAGGAAGATGGACTACCTGGCAAGCTATGGCCGAATTAATCTAATTAATCTAAATTTTTCTTATGGATGTGATACAGTGATGAAAACAGTCACCATAAGAGATACTGTATAACACAAATATGATATTGTACATGAAATTAAACTACAAGAGCAGCCATACCAATAAGATGTATGAGTAGGCCACAGCCCTTGCCTCAAGGTACTCTTGCATCAGCAACTGATCAGTCCAAATTCTTAATTAAGATGTAACCTATATTAATTTTTTTAAGTAGCTGAGCCTCAGTTCCCTCATCTGTAAAATTGGAATAATAATAGGTATTTTCTAGGACTATTTTTTTTTTTTTGCAGTATGCGGGCCTCTCACTGTTGTGGCCTCTCCCGTTGCGGAGCACAGGCTCTGGACGCGCAGGCTCAGTGGCCATGGCTCACAGGCCCAGCCACTCCACAGCATGTGGGATCTCCCCAGACCAGGGCACGAACCTGTGTCCCCTGCATCGGCAGGCGGACTCTCAACCACTGCGCCACCAGGGAAGCTCTCTAGGACTACTCTGAGGATTAAATTCAATATATACATACACACACACAGACAAACATATACACACATATATATGTATACACACACATATATATGACACAATAATAGGGCAGGCATCTGATGAAAGTAGCTATTGTAATTAAGAGTAATCAAATCATTTTAATACAGCATTATAGGTATTAAAATTAAAATATGAACAATGTACTAGAGCGGCACATAAGGGAGAACTTGCTCTGCTTGAATTGGGGAAAAGGCTGCCAAGGGGTCACAGAAGATCAAAACCTAGGACTCCAAGAATATGCAGGAACTTTGAGGTGGCCAAAGTGAGAAACAGTATGTTATTCCAAAGGAAGAGCATGTGCAAATATATGCGTGGAGACGTGAAACACCGCAGTAGAATCATGGAAGGCAAGTAACCAGGTATTGTAGAATGAGAAGAAATTTAGATTTAGAAAGCCATGTATATAAGGTGGCTTTTATCACAGAGATTAAGGAGAGTCACTGAAGAATATTAGGCAGTCAACTGCAAATACTTGTTGAGCGCCTTTATTACAGACATTATTATGGCACTTGAGATACAATGATGAACATAACTGATGTGGTTTCCGCCCTTCTGGAGCTTACAGTCTAGCACAGAAGACAGACATAAATAATTATAAGTAATTTCAAGCATATAAAGTGCTACGGAAAACAGCTAATATTTATAGAGAATGTACATGCAAAGCATTCTGCATACATCAGAGAATAATTCCCAGTTAAAGAAGCTGGAGGCATAGAAAGGTTAACAAACTCAGGCAATCTGAATCCAAAGTCAGCACTTTTAACTGCTATGTGACACAATATCAAAAAAAGAAAAAATACAGGACAACATAATCACATCAATTTTTTTTAAAAATCACATTGGCAGCAGCACAGACAATGAATTGAAGAATAAGACTGAAGACAGGAGTAGAGTACTACGAAAGTCCAAGCAAGAAACAACTAAGACTAGAACTAAGTCAGTTGTAGTAACAATGAGAGAAGAGGAAGACCTTCAAGAGTAAGACATGGAAATCACCTTCCTCCCCACAAATATATCAAAAATACATCTACATGTGGAACACCTCCTACAGAACACCTACTGAACGCTAGCAGAAGACCTCAGACTTCCCAAAGCTGTGTGGCTGACAGGATCTTGGTGCTCCAGCTGGGTGTCAGGTCTGAGCCTCTGAGGTGGGAGAGCCGAGTTCAGGACACTGGTCCACCAGAGACCTCCTGGTCCCACGTAATATCAATCAGCGAGAGCTCTCCCAGAGACCTCCATCTCAACACTAAGACCCAGTTCCACTCAACGACCAGCAAGCTCCAGTGCTGAAAACCCATGCCAAACAACTAACTAGCAAGACAGGAACACAACCCCACCCATTAGCTGAGAGGCTGCCTAAAATCATAATGAGGCCACAGATACCACAAAACACACCACCGGACACAGTCCTGCCCACCAGAAAGACAAGATACAGCCTCATTCACCAGAACACAGGCACCAGTCCCCTCCACCAGGAAGTCTACACAACCCACTGAACCAACCTTACCCACTGGAGGCAGACACCAAAAACAACAGGAACTACGAACCTGCAGCCTGTGAAAAGGAGACCCCAAACACAGTAAGTTAAGCAAAATGAGAAGACAGAGAAATACACAGCAGATGAAGAAGCAAAGTAAAAACCACCAGACCAAACTAAAGAGGAAATAGGCAGTCTACCTAAAAAAGAATTCAGAGTAATGATAGTAAAGATGATCCAAAATCTTGGAAACAGAATGGAGAAAATACAAGAAACGTTTAACAAGGACCTAAAAGAACTAAAATGCAAACAAACAATGATGAGCAGCACAATAAATGAAATGAAAAATACTCTAGAAGGAATCAATAGCAGAATAACTGAGACAGAAGAATGGATAGGTGACCTGGAACATAAAATAGTGGAAATAACTACCACAGAGCAGAATAAAGAAAAAAGAATGAAAACAATTGAGGACAGTCTCAGAGATCTCTGGGACAACATTAAATGCACCAACATTCGAATTGTAGGGGTTCCAGAAGAAGAAGAGAAAAAGAAAGGGACTGAGAAAATATTTGCAGATATTATAGTTGAAAACTTTCCTAACATGGGAAAAGAAATAGTCAATCAAGTCCAGGAAGCACAGAGAGTCCCATACAGGATAAATCTAAGAAGAAACATGCCAAGACACATATTAATCAAACCATCAAAAATTAAATACAAAGTAAAAATATTAAAAGCAGCAAGGGAAAAACAACAAATAACATACGAGGGAATCCCCATAACGTTAAGAACTGATCTTTCAGCAGAAACTCTGCAAGCCAGAAGGGAGTGGCAGGACATATATAAAGTGATAAAAGGGAAAAACCTACAACCAAGATTACTCTACCCAGCAAGGATCTCATTCAGATTTGACAGAGAAATTAAAACCTTTGTTGCAGTGGTAAATGGGAGTGTTTCCTTAACTTCTCTTTCAGATTTTTCATCGTTAGTGTTAAAGTAAATAAATAAATGAATGAAAACAATTTGAAATTTAGCAATATCATATGAATATCAGAAAATTAATAAATAAAGAATAAGGACTTTGTAGAAAAAAAGAAGAATGAGGAAGAAAACAAATTGATGAGATACTGCGGTAGAACTGACAAAAACTCACAAGTGACTGGTTGTGGGAGTGAGGAAAAGGGAAAAAGCTCAACACATTGCCACCAGAGAGACCTGGCTATCAAGCTTTTTTTATTTTTTTAAATTTTTATTGGAGTATAGTTGATTTACAGTCTTGTGTTAGTTTCAGGTGTACAGCAAAGTGAATCAGTTATACATATACATACATCCACTTTTTTTTTTTTTTTAAGATTCTTTTCCCATATAGGCCATTACAGAGTATTGAGTAGAGCTCCCCAAGCACTTTTGTAATTCAAAATCTAATCAATCCTGACAGAGGAAAAAAGGTGCAGAATTTCATTTCCAGTCACCCTCATTCAACAACATATGTATCACTGTTGCAGGGGTAACAAAACATTGTATAGCTGTCAACCAAATATTTAACCTGTTTAAAGAAAGCTTTGTGAAATCTTTCACATTAAAAAAAAAACAGATTCTGGGATCTCTGTTTCAACAAAGGAATAAAATACTAAATTGACTTTTAATTTTACACATGCATGGTATTCATTTAGTCCAATTTAGTCCAAAGACGATCTTGACTGAACAGAAAAAAAAAAAAAAAGATGTTTACTGAATTTGCAATTCATTAATTAAAAACAAAAATTAAATTGTTGTTGACCAGCTTACCACATAATAGGATTAAATTTCAGACCAATCGTAAGAAGAAAATTTTCAGGCGTAACTTCAATATGCCATTTATTAATAAACGGCACTAACTAAACAGACACACTGGCCTTTATACATACTTAAGGCTGCAGAATCCTATACAGTTCTATGTGCTTTAGTGTATAAATGACTTCTAATTTACATTTGAAATTTCAACACGAAATTCAGAGGATAAAATACGGTATATTCCATTATTTGACATTTTGGTCAAATTTGTTAAAAAATGAAATCAAAATCAAAATCCTAAAAGTGTCTTTTCTATTCAAACTAATAAGTGAAATAATACATGAAAATTTTTACCTGTAATGCAGTCACTATAGTTAGAAATACATATCAAACTTAATATGTGAAATTTTATTTTAAACAGATTGCCATTTAAACTAATGGGATCACGGCCCTTCTGTCATCCACCAATTCTAATGACACTAGGCTAAAGGTTCAGTGGAGTCTGAGGCTGAAATTATCAGGAGAGAAGATGGAGAGGAGAAGTGGGATACAGAAATCTGTCAGCAGAATCATCAAAGTAAGGGAGAGAAAGCATAGAAACCAGGAAGTGGAGTGAAGGTCAGAATCATGCAGGAGCTGAGGAACACACCAGATTGGACCTCTCAAATTTTTGATCTTGGAACCCCTTTACACTCTTGAAAATTATTGAGAATATCAAAGAGCTTTTATTTATGTTGGTTATATCCATTGATATTTACCATCTTAAATATTAAATGGAGAAACTTCCAAAATATTTATTAATTCATTTAAAAATAGTGATAAGCTCATTACATGTTAACATAGTGTATTTATGAAAAATAACAATATTTCCCAAAAATAAAAAACTTAGCGAGAAGAGTATCATTGTTTTACATTTCTGCAAATCTCCTTAAAGTCTGGCTTATTAGAAGACAACTAGATTCTCATATTCCTTTCTGCATTCAACCTGTTTCTATATCAAATTTTATGAAGCCTCTGTACACCCATGAGAATAGAGTTCAAAAGGCAAATAGTCTCTGAATTATTATGAAAATTATTATGAAAAGGTTTAACTTCACAGACTTCCTTAATAGGGTCTTGAGGACCCCCAGGGGTCCTCACTTGAAGGGTTCCAGGACCACACTTTGAAAATGATGATATTACACAAACATACTTTAAAAGGTGGCAAATGAAGGTGATCTGCAGACCAGCATAAAAACAAAACCCATAAACGAAGTGGTTTAGCTTCTAAGTCTATGAAATCTGGGCTTCAACAGAATTAGAATCATGATGGAGCCAAGCCTGTAGCGACAATTAACCATTATCCTATTTCTGAATGTAAATATAGAATCAACTCTATAGGCTTTCCTGCAGGTAATCAGGGAACTGTAAAGCAGGAAAAATTGCTTTTGCATGTATAAAACAGATTGTACTGACAAGTCAATAGTAAAATCTACTGAATAATTACATAATCGAGATTAGGTCATGGCTCTACTTCATTCCAATAATTATGGTAAGATGTTAGAAAGCATTGCTTAGGGACAGCTCTCTTTCCTGAAGAGCTGTAAAAATAAGTAGATATCTACATATTTAGAACAGTATAAAAAATATTCCTTCTGGAGACAGCATGAACCAAAAGCCTTTTAGAATCTCCTCCAGACTTAAGAGTCCTTGAGTATTTTTACCCCACTGAAATGGTCTCTGACACATCTGACATTTCCCCCTTTACACACTTTTCTACTTCACGTACGATAATTGCTGTAAACCTCTCCATTTACAGTTCTTCTTTGTTTTTCCCCTTAATCCTTCTGTTTTCAGTGTTTTGGTTCCAATTCCAGCCCACACACTTACTCCTGTTTCATTCACTGTTCCCTATACTTCTCCATACACCTATGTCAGTTTACATTTTGAAATACAAAAATATAATTAAATGTTATACATTCTTGTGCATTATAAAGACAATAGCAACTCAAACTATGAATAAGCAGAAAGAGGGGAAAAATACAATGACTTCAAGTGAAAAAGAAAAATTTAAATAGACACTTGCACATTACTTTGCCGGCAAAAGCATTTATTTCAATACTTTATGTTCTCCTTGTATCACCAACCACCCACTTGTTCTCTCTCAATCTATAAACCCTGGGGAGAGAAAAACAACGATAACTCGAAATGTGTCCTGGGTGAATAGACATAAATGACTTGGTAAAGATACCCCAAAAATAAGAAGGTGTTAAATAAGGCTTTTTCTCTTAAGGAAAAAAAAAAATCAAGGAATAGAGTTTAACTCTTGTATAATACAGTCAGTTAAAGCTTTCTAAATCAGCCAAGGGCTGTAGCTAAGCAACATGATTCTTCACTGTGCTCAAAAGGGGGCTGCCAAGCATCAGTAGCCTCATTTCTCACTGAAAGCTTTGACAAGCTTCCACCATATTTTATATAATTGTGGCAGAGGGAGTGCCAGATTAGATCTGATTTGCTGTCATAATGGGATTTTTTTCCCACATAAGCTAATGATGCAAAGCTATATTTAACCCCTAAAAAAGTCACCCTCAGGCACTCACTGTATATTCTGATTGCCTCTCATATCTAGAATTGGACAAGTAGCAATTTTTCTGCTACTGAAAATGACAAAAGCAATGGTTTAATAGGTAGAGTTTATTTTTCCCTGATTGCCTCCATTACAAATTTAGCTACATACTCCAAATCTGTTCACTAACTTCATATTTCATCAGATGTTCTCTCACCACATTGAAAAGATCAAGAAATCTAGTACTTTGAGTTCATATCCATTGTTGTATGTAAGTCAAACTCCTTGCCCCAGCCTACCCCAGCCTAGCTGCATATGCTGCATATGCCCACCTTTAAGCTCAGCCCCATTCTAACCCCTGATCATAGAGAAGTTCGGGAGTATTTTAGGTGTTTATCTTCAGCAATAGTTAGAGTTTAAAATGTATTTATATATTATCATAAACACAGTAGATTCCCTTGGCATCCCTGTACCCAGTGAGTTGCAATCCTCCATATTCACCTTAGTTTTATTCCTACATTCTGATTTGTATTCTAACTCCCTGCAAGGAATAGGTCCCTTTCCTTAACACCTGCCCCTTAACTGACGCCCAGACAATGTGTACAGCCCTCAACAACTTCTATCTAAGGAGATGGATCTTATCCCTTGGGTTCAGTTTCAAACTGGACATTTCTACCATCCCAAATCACTGCCATACATTGAAACAAGAGTACCACCACTGGCAAGAAACTTCTGCTGCTGCCGCTCACACACCTGTAAGATGGAAGCCCTTGTATATTGATCCTAATCCAAATTTCTATGTGAACTTGCCGTACCCTCTTGGAAATTTGTTTCGGCCACCTGAGAGCTAGATCAGTTCTTCCTGACTGGTATATGCCTAACCAATTAGTTAAGTAAGATTCCAGCATGCCTCTTGGCTGAACTCACAAGACTAACGGTATCAGCCCATGGGCCATTACCAGTCAGTGATTCTCTCTCCAAACAACCGTACGTCACCCATAGTACCTTCCTATAGTTTAAATTCCTGAAATACCATTTACTAGATTTATGACCTCAGTCAAGTTACTTAAACCACTCTAAGTCTTAATTTTCTCATCTAAATAATGGGAATAACAATAATATGTAACTCACACTATAAGTACGAAATGGACACGTCTTGTTTTTTATTATGAAATAGTTGTTTTCTTAGAGATTGAAAAACAAACTTGTATCAAAGGGATACTTCACTTTTGGCGTCTTATAGACTTTTCAGGCTTGGGCTAAAGAAAACTTAATTACTAGCAAATATTATCAAAAGTGCCTTTACCTACACTACTGGTAAGAGATCTTATGAATAAGATCTTGTAAGGGTTTTTTTAAAAAAACATTTTATATAGTGGATAAATTTGATAAAGTAGAAAGCTATAAATCAAGATTTAATAGATTTTTGTCTCAAATAGACAGATAAATAGAGATATAGACATGAGATAGACAGACAGATCTAGAGAAAGAGTCTATTTACCTTGAATAGACAGGATGTGCTCCCCCTTTGTACATTTTAATGCAAATACTTCAAAGGTCCCAACATTAGATCAACAAGTTCAAGAAGGTTGGTGATACAATCCAGTGACATGGAATGTATACAAAGGAGTGTTATTCAGAAGCAGATACCAAATATCATGACTTTGTCATAGTGGAAAAAATGGATTTATCTTCTACTCTAAGGTATCTGATTCCTTCATAAGCAAAAGAAGCAAATTAGAGAAAAAAATAATAATACTCCCCTATATTGCCTCCTTTCTGGCTCACATCATCCCAGATTCGCAACCTAAAGTCAACTAAACATGTTTTGGCTTTTCCTTCTCACTTCCTCAGAATGTGTTAGTCGTCCATAACCATCACCAAAGTGCTTAATGAGTAAGTGGAAATCAAATCCTATAAGCTAGCTTGAATGAAGGCGCCAATGATGAATAGCAGTTTGCTTTATCATTACCATAGAGCAAAATAAGAAAATCTCAAGTTTTGCAGGCACAATCACATGCAGTGTGAGAATTCAAGGTATTGCCAATGCAAGGATAGTCAGAGCATTGCCTTTGGATGGAAACACCTTTCAGTTTTTCCCTTTACAGTTCGCTAGAAGTATAAAATCTTAGGGTTGCAAAGATACTTAAGAGGCACCTACTCCAACCATATAGCCAATGTTGCATGAAGTTTTTATAAGCCTTGCAAAATGCCCTCTCTTTCTCCCTTTCCCCCAACCACAAGATGGCAATAGCCACTGGTGAACCCTTGCTCTGTTCCTGGAAACATCTTTCTCTGAACAAGAGAGCCAGCTCTGAACAAGAATTTGAAAAAGGACAGATACATGTATATGTATAACTGAATCACTTTGCTGTACACCTGAAACTAACACAACACTGTTTATCAACTATACTCCAATATAAAATTAAAAGTTAAAAAAAATTAAATTAAAAAAAGAGAGAGTCAGCTTTCCCTTAACTGACTTATTAGGCACCCCAGTACAGTTATTTTGGAATACTATTTCCTAACTCTAGTTTTGGAGCAAGTCCAGAATATCTAGTCCAAATAACTTTCAGGAGCACAATGAAAACTCTGAAAATATCATCAGTTTCCCATTAATTTTAGAAAGGACTATGTAACAAAATCAAACAAGTTAGGTCTTGACAAGTTCAAAAACAAATGGGGAGTCATACAGTAGTGGTATGGCCTCTTTTGGTTAAACCTAGTAAAACGATACTTGACTGAAACAGAAGATATTTAGCCTAAAAGAAAGACTTAGAAGCAGGCTGACAGCAGTCTTCAAATATCTGAGTGGCTGCTGTGAAGAAAAAAAAAAAAAAAAAAAGTTTAACTTTATTTTGAGCAATTCCAGTGGGAGAAATCAAAAGCAGTAACTCTATATTATTATAAGAAGGCCATCTACCCAAGGAGCAGGTTGCCTCCATTAATTCAATATATGTACCAGGCACTGTGCTAGGCACCAATGGACACCTGCTCACTGCCCTACACCTTAGCAGAAGAGTGCGATTTCACAGGAATCACATTTTGTATTGATAATGAGAGAAAACAGAAGTTTTACTACAAACACAGTGGAAATTTAAATGTCTAGAAGATTACCAGTATTTACTTTTCCCCATTTACTGGAAGATTTTTTCACAGTTTTCAGTGTAAAATAATGACATTAAAAATAGCTTGCAGGTTTATCATTACTTATTTTCAACTGAGTTAACACAGTAGATCATAAGAATGATTACATAAGCCAAAATTCATTTCAAGTTTGTCCTTAAATGTCCCTTAGTGAATTTAAAGGCAATGTTACTGATTCACCCATATAAGGAAATTCAGGCATTTCAAAGGTTTCAATAATTTGTGTGGTTTGACTACACTATAAGCTAGGCCATATTCAAGAGCCCAGCTTGTCCACTAATTGTCCAGGGTCCAATGGTTCCATGTGGTTACTATATATTTCAAATCAGGTTAATGGGGCTAAGGACCTGAATTCTTAATTTTGTTTAATTTTAATTGATTTTCATTTCAGTAGCCATATGTAGCTTGTGGTTCTCATACTGAACAGCACAGTTCTGGAGACAGGTGAACGATAACATATGTAATGCAGAACCTTTCTAGAGAAAAGAAGAGCAATGTTGACATTTCAGTCACAAGATGAAAACGAATATATAACGGTTTCTAAACAATTTCACTCAAGCAGAAATTGAATTAAATAAAAGAGCTCTAGGAAAATACTCTAAATCCTGCCACAGCCAAACGATTAAGCTATGTTCTGTATATAAGAGGGCTTTCAAAAGAGAATGATTAATTCCTTCTGCTTTCTTTAGATTTTTGCATTAAATTTCTTTTCTTGTGTACTAAATTATATCCTTTCCTATATTTTAACTTTTTAAAAAGATTTCTTTAGAGATTCACTGAGTTACATCTAATGAAGTAGTAAGGAGCTACACATCGACTCTCATTCAGTGCACTCAATAGAAAAGAAGAGATATCCAAAAATTGTCTTATCGCTATATAAAACCACTGGCTGAGCTGACAACAAAACCATTCCCGTGATTCTGGATAGAACAGTGAAGCTGATAACCTCAAGAAGTGGTCTCCAAAGCAGAGGACACATGTGGGGGAAAAAATACTAAAAGTTCTATTTATATTTAACTTTTTTAATAAAAAAATAAGAAATAAATTTAGCTTTAGTAATATTTAAGGCTTGGATTGACATTAATGCCTTCACTCAATCCACATTTCATATGACCATAATACTGATAAGGCACCAGAGGTAAAACTGGGAGTTTTAAGACAGAAATATTGACAGTGGTTACTTGGTTCCTATATTTGCTTTCACATTTCAATGTATTACCTTTTATATACGACCATCTACATGGATTTACAGAGTATATTATTTTAAATTGTAAAATATTTCCAACTCTTCATAATAAGATGGTGTGTGACCTGGAAAACCTTTTCCCACACAAAGATTTTCTGATTATCAGAGTGAACTACTTGCTTCTAAACTCGAAGATTAGTTATGCATTGCTGTTTACAAAAAAGGCAAATGTTCTAAATTTGCTGACCTGCTCTATGACAACTGGATGTCAGTAGTGTCTACGTAGCAGGTTTTTTTTTTTTTTTTTTTAATATATAAGCTCTTCCTTCAAAGTAACTGTGACACTTCAATAATCCATGTGAAAGCCTTCTGAAGTGAGCATTTTGAAAATGGATATTTGGAAATATTTTCAGTGTTCTGTGGGTTTTGTTGCCAAAAACTATAAATACTCACATAGCCATACAGTTTAAACTTGGAAATAAAATTTCCTCATCTGTTTGAAAATATTCCCCATGAAAGTCTGAGTGGATTCTTAACCTATTCTTTTAAAATATTAAGATGCCCAGCTTTCCAATTAGTAGGGACCAGCTGACTTCAGGTAAGATGAAAAACTGCCAGCTGTATTTCTGAAAATAACCTTGGCAAAATTGGTAGATGGAACTGAGAAATGAACACTGTTATTTAGAAAATATAGTCAACAATTAATTTCTTCAGTTGGGATTGACATATCCTTGTGAGGCATATTTTCAACTATGACAGACACTAAAACTAAATATAAAAATAAACTGAACTTAGAGACTTCTGAATCATTGCATTACTAAGTATTAAACTAAGATTTTGTTTGTTTGTTTTTAATTTTTATTGCAGTATAGTTGCTTTACAATGTTGTGTTAGTTTCTGCTGTACAGCAAAGTGAATCAGCTATACATATACATATATCCCCTCTTTTTTTGGATTTCCTTCCCATTTAGGTCACCACAGAGCATTGAGTAGAGTTCCCTGTGCTATACAGTAGGTTCTCATTAGTTATCTATTTTATACATAGTATCAACAGTGTATATATGTCAATTCCAATCTCCCAATTCATCCCACCCCCCCGCCTTTCCCCCTTGGTATCCATACATTTGTTCTCTACGTCTGTGTCTCTATTTCTGCTTTGTAAATCGTCTATTTACAAAGATCGTCTATACCAATTATTTCAGATTCCACATATATGCGTTAATATACGATATTTGTTTTTCTCTTTCTGACTTACTTCACTCTGTATGACAGTCTCTAGATCCATCCACGTCTCTGCAAATGACTAAACTAAGTTTTTTTTAAATGATGAAGCATAATCAATCATAACACTGTCACTGAAAATTTTTCAAAAACTGTAAATCAGTCAATTACATTGCTCTCATTAAAGATACATTTATTTTCATAAAATATAATCTACATTAAAACCATATTTCATATTTATCTCAACCCAATTAAGTTTTCTGATTTATAATATACAGAATATGTAACAAAAGATGCATATACTTTATAGCATAAAAAATATACAAGTACCATTGGTGGATGCTTAAAGCATTTTTACTAATAGAATATAATCAAAAAGTTTCAAGACCACTGTCCTAATGTTTCCTACTTTAAATAGTGATTTTAAAAATTCTTCCAATGGAAACAAAGCAAAAGAAAACCTTTAAAATAGCAATATCAATTTATTTGAATGTTTTTAATAAACTATTCTGTAGGAGAAGATTTTGTGTACTCAAAGCAAACAATGATATGACATAGGTGAAGAATTATTTAAATGGATACTGAAAACATGATCAAGTCCAGGTAGCAGTGATCTGAATCAGTCATAAAAACAGCCAGAATAATCCTGCAATCCAGTTGAGGGTGTCGACTCAGATCTCAATTTACTATGCCCTTCAAAAAATACTTATTGGCCTCCTAGACTCGATAACAACCCAAACTTGTTGAGAATTTATTCTCCTCACAAACTATCCCATGCCTTTCTAAAATGCTCCTGAGGCTTCTCTCATTGGTTACATACCACTTATCTGTTTCCAACATCAGACTCGCTATACTAGTTTAAGATACCTTGGAGGCTGAAAAGCCAACACACTGGAAAAAAAATTTTTAAGTGAAAAGTTTGCCTCAATTATAACTTTGAAATTTGTAACTCCCTGTGGTATTTACAAGAGAAGAATGTTAAATATTGGCAAAATAAAACCCAGTAAACACGAAGAGTGTCTCTGTTTCTAGTGATGCGGATTTTCATAGACAGGCCCCTACACCCTGCAAATACGAATCGTGGAAGATACGTCCCAAAACAAGCTGGTTTACACAATGATCCTTGGGGTCTGTGACAGAAAATCTGTGACAAGGAACAAAGGCGAGCCAGTGCAGATGAAAAACGCCCTGAACAAGAGCTTTTCTTTCTGTTTCCCAAGCAATAAAAACATCAGTAGAAGCCAGTTCCTAGTCTCCAATTCACCTCACTACAGGGAAGGACTGAAAGACCACTGCTGGTCCCAAGTCTGAGGATGTGGTATGGACCGGCGGCAGGTACCTAGAGAGACCAGCACCAACTCCAGAACCTTAGAGAAGTTCCAGGCCAGCCCTATGTCAATCAGACTACCTACCAAGGGCCTCAGGGGCCCAGCCTAGGACACCAATATCTCGACTCCCAACCCTAGGACCTGGGCAAGTAAAGGGGTCGAGGGATCCAGAGTTTTCAAAACATGCATTTTGTAGATTCAGTGTTTGTTGATGTTATTTTTTGATCATTGAACCTCTTTGTACAACATTTTCAAATGAGATTCATTGAACTGTTGGTTGTCTTACAGGGTATGTTTTTCTGTTTTTTTCCTATAGGAACTGAATAAATGCAATGCTCCCATATATAAAGCCAAAAGTTACACATTCACCCTGATCTTTGTTTACCAGAATAGAGGATAATATTTTATCTTGAAATAACTTAGCTTTATTTGAAAGCTTTAAAAAGACACAACTCTCAGAAAATTGATAATCCTGATGCAATGAAAATAAATCAATCTTCCAAAAGGCCACCCAATAAGACCATCTAGTCAAATACATAGATGTGCTATATGGAAGAAAAACAACAAGATAATTAGAGGCAAGCAGCAACTGTAACAGACTGATAAAAAAATATCTCCTTGTTTCTAGACAGACTGTTTATTGAACCACCCAGGAGCACCACTGAAACAAGGCTATACAGAAATGAGCACATACAGATCAATATCCACAATATGACACCCATGCAGGAAAAATTCTACTCTGGCTAAAAGACAAAGCTTTGGAGCTATACGCCATTGGCATGGAGATAATAATCAGGCTAAAGATATTTACCAAATCAGTAACTGAAATTCATATCTTTAGAAACGCCAGAACCATCCAAAGGGAAGTGGGAACTCAGAAAAGTTCAAAACCATAAGAACAAACAGTGAAGGGAGATGAAAAGAGGATCTTGACCTCTGTGACTTGACAAGACAGAAGCACTTCATTGACATAATTGGGTCACAATTTGGGGGCAGGGAGTGAAGGAAGTGAGGGCTGTGCAGAGGGTTGGCTACGTGGAGGTGTATGGAGATGTGGGAGTGGGGACGTGTGGGGTACTGAGGAAGAGGGGGTCATGGAAACATGGTGGGGATGTGCGATGGGCTTAGAGGGACGTGGGGGATTTGGGGGGGGTTTCATCGGGGGTGGGAGGATTGAGGGATATTGTGGTGGGAAGTATGGAGGGCAGGTGGAGGTGTGCGTGGAATGTAGGGGGATGTGGGGAACTGTGCAAGATTACTTGGGTAGTGGTGGGCTGCGGGAGTATTTGGCAAAAATTCAAACTGAACATGTAGATTACTACATTTATATGAATATTCCCTATTTTAAATAAATCAAGCTGACTTTCCTCATAAATTCATGGAAAGTTGAGATAGCCCAAGTACTTAAGGTCAGGAGCTTTATTGTACATTTGTTTCAGAGCATTTGGGGACCTCAGAGATAGATTACTGAAAATGAAATGAGGATGTCATCACACGTCATCTCTGAAACTACAGAAGACAAATGACACTAACTTGAAAAGATACACGCAGCCCAATGCTCATAGCAGCATTATTTACAATTGCCAAAATATGGAAGCAACCTAAGTGTCCATCAACAGATGAATGAATAAAGAAGGTGTGGTGTGTATGTATGTGTGTGTATACACACACACACACACACACACACACACACACAATGTAATACTACATAGCCATAAAAAGAATGAAATGTTGCCATTTGCAGCAACATGTTTGAACCTGGAGGGCATTATGCTAAATGTAATAAGTCAGGCAGGGAAAGACAAATACTGTGTGATATCACTTACATATGAAATCTAAAAAATACAACAAACTAGTGAATATAATAAAAAAGAAGCAGACTCACAGATACAGAGAAGAAACTAGTGGTTACCAGTGGAGAGAGGGAATGGGGAGGGGGCAATATAGGGGTAGAGGGGAAAATAGGGTTCTTATGGGATTATATGAAATCAACTGTGTGAAACTTGAAAATTGTAAAGCACTACAGAATTTAAAATTCAGAATTTCATTCAATAAAAAAAATAGTTAAAAAAAAAAGACAAGTGACAGCCTTATTTCCAGAAGTATGATCTCTCTGCCTGTCCCTTACCAACCAGAGTTCCATGAAATCAAGTATGGAGAGGAACTGCAAATTGGAAAAAACACACCAAATACACACATTTCTGTTTCAGTTGCCTGTGTACAGTTTTCTCCTTTTTTTCAAAATCTCCTAGCCATACTTTCTCTATTGCTTTTCTAGCAGATGGCAGGGTGTCTGAATGAATACTATCAATGTTTCAACAAGCATCATACTCCATAAAAATGTGCATAATTTGGTTGACCCCTCTTGGGACTGGTTTCTCACTTCAGGGCTATTTTAATTTCCAGCCCATTTTGAACAATAGGGTCAGCCCTTGACTAAAGCCAAACTTCAGACATAATTTTAGTTTCAGCCTTCTCTTAGTCCCCAAATGAACAGTTATTCTGCACAAATTTCATTTTCTATTCCTCTTTCAGTTCATTTGGCAACATTCAGACCTGCATAGGAGATTTTTTTCCCAGTAAGATGCCTCTTGTTCACCTACCCACACAAATACAACATATTCAAAAGTATTATATTTCTGAGCTTCTGATTTCAGAGAACTTTATCTCTATGTTCTTACCTCTGAATTGTTAAGGTGACATTTGTGAGTTCCTGAAAACCAGCCATCACTTGAACATTGGTCAATGTCCACCTTCTGAAGATTTATGTCAACTTTCATGACACCCCTTAAAACAGAGAAAGACAAAAAGAACAAATTAATTTGAGCCTTTACAATATCTAACTCTGTATTCTACCCTAGAAATCAGCCAAATCAGCATAAAGAATGCACTAAAATTCTTCAAATTGCCCACCCATATTCATCTAAAGTGTACCACGTGTAGCTACAGACAGAATAGAACAGAATCATAAAGTATTAGTTTTATTAAGTCCGAAAGCAGGGACTCTGTATTGTTCACTGTTTCAGCTCCCTGGATAATGCCTGGCACACAGTAGGTGTTCAATAAATATTTGCTGATTGACTGAACTCCGGACAGTATTACTCTGGACATGGTAGCAAAGTCGACTCTGAAATAACACCTGCTCCCAGTACCCCTTCTATTAAAGTAAATTTTTTAAAAGCCCTTATTTCTTTCTACTCCTATTTCCCAATGCAGGGCCTGGGATGGGAAGGTTGGGGCAAGGGGGCGGGGGAATGAGTTAAGAGGGGAAGACAGTATCAGAAAAAAAGCATCTCTTTTCTCTGATCTTCTATCACAATGACTTTAAGCAGTTCTTTAGGTCTTCCAGTGTTACAAACGGAACAGATTTGCACCATCCACAGAAGTGCCGTTTAGTGTTTACTCTTTTAAATCTAGAAATAAAAACACTGCATTTCACTTACCCATTTGAGAAAGGTCACTAAGAAAGAGAACTCACAAATTCAGAGCCAAAAACAAAATTGCAAAGAAAGCTCCAACTTTACCTAAAATTCCTCCATATTTGCCAACCAATCTTCCTATATTTTCCTAAGATCACTCTCTCCTATTTTTCACCACCACCAGCACCCCTAGCACCAGCAGTAACAGACCTATCTGTCCTACACTGAGCTATCGCACCTGGACTTACTTGAAATGAGTATTCTGGGGACTGGCCCTGAAGCCCAAAGCTCTACAATGACTTTTTTTCACCAGGTTGAGTAAAGCATAAACACCCCACTAAAACTCGCTAAATGTAAAAACACATTTTCAAGGTCCCATGTCCCCAACTTAAACTATTTTCGTTATGATATTATTAAATATGTACAAACATAAAGGTGGGCTCAAATTCCTTATATTATAGCTTTTCTAGCTACAAAACACACAAAATAGCAAAACAAATGAAAAACTATAAAGCCAACAATTTTTAAATTTAAAAAATTAACTTAGGGCTTCCCTGGTGGCGCAGTGGTTGAGAGTCCGCCTGCCGATTCGGGGCACGCGGGTTCGTGCCCCGGTCTGGGGGGATCCCGCGTGCCGCGGAGCGGCTGGGTCCGTGGGCCATGGCCATTGAGTCTGCGCGTCCAGAGCCTGTGCTCCGCAATGGGAGAGGCCACAACGGTTGAGAGGCCCGCGTACCGCAAAAAAAAAAAAAAAAAAAAAAATTAACTTAAAAACACCAATGATTATGTTTTGCTGAACTAAATTACCTCTCAGAAAAGAAATATGGTACCAACTGCTAGTTCAGCAAGCCTGTTGTACCACATGTTATGACTCATTTTTCTCATCTCTTTTCTCCTTTTAAACTACTGTGAAAGCTTCTGACAGAGTGGCTTAATGTCATTTGGGCTTCATCTAGAGTGAATAAATCATTTACTTTTTAAGGCTGCCTCTGTTCTTATTAACCTGTGACAAAGTATGTACTATGTTACCTAGTGCTAACATGCTCAAAAGAGACACAAAAACAAACAGGCACACCAAAACCTCCCATCAGTATTTGGTTATCCAGACAACCCAGAATATGTGCAAGTTCATTTTTCAGAGGATCACTGAAAGGAAGACCCAAAAATTTATCATAAAAACCTTATAAATCCTTCAGAGAAATACCCCAGTTTGCAAAATACTACTATTGTGGACCATAATTCCATAAAACAAATACTATTCATGTGATAATTAACTGAATTCCCAAGTGACCTAATGCCTTAACCCAGTTAGCTCTTTCAACAAATATTTATTGTCTGGTATGTGCATATCAAGATAAGAGATGCCATGGAGATGAACCACATAGGTCCTGCCCAAGGAACCCCAAAGGTTTAAGATGCCTTAAAAAGCATCAGAATATTTCATGGAGAACGGATGCTAAATTCTGAGGAATGTGGAAAGTTATCACTTGGGGTAGAACAAGTGTTCCACAAACATTGGTTGACTTGCTGTCTTCACCAACCAGGACTTCCCATAAAACTGTGTTCCATATAGGTCATGGCAATCAGGACAAGCTCACTCTGGGCTCTATTTATGGTCTTTGGAAAATAACATATTCAGTTTTTCATTCAATAAATTACTTACTGAGCACGTACTATGAGCCAAAATTGTTCTAGGTCTCTGAAATACATTAGTAAGCAGGAAAAAAACAGTTCCTGCCTTCATAGACCTTAACTCTAGTGTGGGACAGACAAATAATAAACCAGGGCTATAATAAATAAGTAAATTACACTTCGTATTACAAACTAAAAAGTGCAATGGAGAAAACAGAAACAAAAGAAAACACCTTCAAGGAGGTAAGAAGGATGGATGGGAGTAGGTTAAACTTTTTTTAACGGGTGGTCAGGGTAAGCCTCACTGAAGTAAGATTTCTAAGTCAATGGTTCAAGGTATAATCACAGCAGATTCGTATTCACACTCTAAGTTACCAGCCATCTTCCTCAGCGACATAAAATTTCCCACTGGACTACCACTATCCACTACATTTTGGTATACTTGAACGGCTTATAAAGAATGTAAGTAGGGGCTTCCCCGGTGGCGCAGTGGTTGGGAGTCTGCCTGCGGATGCAGGGGACGCGGGTTCGTGCCCCGGTCCGGGAGGATCCCGCATGCCGCGGAGTGGCTGGGCCCGTGAGCCAGTGCCGCTAGGCTTGCGCGTCCGGAGCCTGTGCCCCGCAACGGGAAAGGCCACAACAGTGAGAGGCCCGCATACAGGAAAAAAAAAAAAAGAATGTAAGTAGGAAACTAATAAAAATATGTATTTCTGTTTGTTCCACAATCATTAGTAATAATAAGGTCAAGTTTTCCTCCACTATCTTGCTACCCTTTAGGGCAAGATAATGGAAATCTCCAAATCCTCCAGAGCTGGCTCAGGGTCACGGGTTAATTTGGGACTCCAGGAGGATGCAATTACTCTGGCCCCTTGCTTGAGAAACCTGGCTTAAGAAATTGGTATCTTAATGGCTGAGAATTTCCCCCCTTAATTCCAGGTTCCTATACAGGAAACAAAAGGTCACCGCAGACTTGAAACTCAACTCAGGAAGCTCTCTGGGCTCAGAGTAAAACCGCCAAAGGTGGGCTTCCCTGGTGATGCAGTGGTTAAGAATCCGCCTGCCAGTGCAGGGAACACGGGTTCGAGCCCTGGGCCGCGAAGATCCCACATGCCGCGGGGCAACTAAGCCCGTGCGCCACAACTACTGAGCCTGGGCTCTGGAGCCCACGAGCCACAACTACTGACCCTGCATGCCACAACTACTGAAGCCCATGTGCCTAGAGCCCGTGCTCCGCAACAGGAGAGGCCACCGCAATGAGAGGCCCGCACACCGCAACGAAGAGTAGCCCCCGCTCACTGCAACTAGAGAAAGCCCACGCGCAGCAACGAAGACCCAACACAGCAAAAATTAAATAAATAAATAAATAATTTTTAAAAACCCACCAAATGTAATGAGCCGTGCGTTTAGCAGCTGGAAATCAGCGCTGACTCTTCTTCGTTAGCGCCTGGGCCTCGGTGCCTGGAGACCTACAAAGCCCTTGGGAAGGCGCCGTGACTTTCTGTGGCGGGTGGGGAAATGGAGGCCTGGGTCATTAAGCGGAAAGAGAATGCTCTCTCGGTTTGGAAAAAGCATTCAGCCACAGCAACGCAAACACTCAAAGCCGACGCACACCCGGCGGCAGAACTTGGGCCCGCGGAAAACCCCGCCGCGCCTGCGCCCTGTGTCTCCTGAGCGAGCCCCTCTGAGGCGGAAGTGCTGCTCCCACATCCGGTGAGCGGGCACCGCCGGGAAACTCTGAAGGCGTGGAAGTGGCTGACGTGTGGTGGCTTGAGGACCGGAAGATGAGGGCCGACAAGAGCCTGGTAAGTGGCAGCCAGAGAATGGAAAATATAGCAAATAACATTCCCCAAACCTTTAGGTGCTTGGCTGAGCCGCAGACTAGCGTTTTCCTCCACTTCTCTTTCTGACTCCTGAAAGGCAGCAAAAGCACCAAACAGGATTTATCCTCCAACCAAATTTGGAATTTCCCTGACGTTCTCTCCCCATGAATGGGGCTTCCGTCCTTACAGTTATCTGGTGGATAACTTGTTCGTTCTGAAACTCACCGCCCAAATCAAAACAATTGCCAAGTTCCATAGATTCTACTCCCTGCATGCACCTTGACCCTTCCTCTCCATTTCTGCTATTTCTGCCTGGTTCAGATCTTCATCTCTCAGAGAGCTAAAAAATTTTTATAATAGTTTACTAATTTGGTCCTGTCTGGCATTGCTCCAGGTGAAGATCTCGGTTTGTAGGCCCTCACGTTTATGCGGTTTCGGGTCCTTCTTTAAGAAACAAATACAAAACTATGAATATACATTTTTATCACAATATGACCTTTGGCCCTACATGCTTATGTTACAAGTGCTGGTTGGGTAGTAAGATCATTACCAGAAGGCATTTCTATACCAGAACTTAGCTATAGACAGAAGTGACTACAGACTACTTTAATATATATTACTAAATTATCGAGAACTTCCCCTTAACCAATTTCCAGTAATGCCCACAGCCTAGGGAAAATGTAATGGAGGCAAGTTATAGTAGAAAGAGTATTCAATTGTATCTTCCTTTTGCAAATTTTACAGAAAACAATTGACCACAAAATTCGTTGTTAGTGCCTATTCCAGGGCTTTAGAAAATTCCCATGCAAGCAAGGGGCCGTAGAGCTTAAGCATGAAACACTGCTGTCTGTTTAATCTTTGAAACTTGTAAATATGATCCTCACAATTCCCTGCTTAAAATCAATATTTCCCACTCTCCTGAAGAATGAAATCCAAGCTCCTTGCTATAACATTATATTCAAGCCCCTCCTACTTCTAACTTCTCCACCCACTCACTTGCATACATTCTTTGTTCCAGACGATTCAGAATTACCTGTGGGGTCCTAAATCATGCTATCTCAAAAAATCATTCTTTTATAGATACCTTTATATCTGAAGTTCCTTTGTCTCAGTTGTGCTTCACCTATCATAGCTCCTACCTGGCTCCTTTTTAAAGCCTTCTGTGAACTCCAAGTCTCATTTAGAAACTGCTTCTCTATTCTCCCCATAATACACTGTGCTTACCTTCTTCATATCATTAGCACCTTTTATTATAATATTGGATTTTTAATGATGTTTTTCCCACCAGACTAAAATTTCCATAGCCCATGTCTTTGTAATATTTTCCCTCAACTCCTAAATCAGCGCCCACCTCCCCAAAATTAACCTTGAAAAATTGCAGATGCTAGAGAGATGTGAACAGTAGCTAAAATAACCATGACCAGAGAGAGAGAGAGCACGTGCACGTGCGAAAACCCAAGGAAACAGAAAACTATCATGGACTGCTATGGGTGAATGAATGGAAAGAAAAACTGGATATGTTGAAGGAACGTTTTGAAATTCTTTTGTTTCTTCACCACGTTACCTTGGGCCATAATTTTCCTTCTTCATCACTACAGAAATTGACAGTAACAACCCATTAGTCAATTTTGATGGGGAATCAGGGCAGAGGTTCTGCCAAAATAAAGAGTTGATAAAAACAGATGCTGTTAGACCAGCTGCCATCAGTCATTTCCTCCAAACAGTAGATAACCAGAACAGGACCTGGTGCCTAGCAGGGGGTTGCTTACATAACAGAAGCCTAAAACGTATGGCACTGGCTTTGGGCCCAGGCAGAGGCAGAAGCTAGAAGGGCCTCAAAGAAATGGTTAATAAAAGTGGGAATATGTTGGTTAGTCTTAAAGGACAGTGTAGAAATGATACTGGAGACAGAAGAAAAAGCAACCTTTGGTACATAATAGTTGGAAAGTTTGGCAACACTGTCACCTATAAACCAATGAACTTATGGATATGTCTAAGGAAGTTTCTAGGTAAAATGCAGAGAATACTACCTGGCTTTTTCTAGCTGACTGTGATAGAATACAAAGAGAAAGGCATGAACTAAAGAAAGAGTTGCTTAGTCTTGTTTTGTTTTTGGCTTTTTAAATTTTTTGATTGTGGTAAAATATATATAACAAAATTTACCATCTTAACCATTTTTAAATGTACAGTTTAGTAGTGTTAATTACTTCATATTGTTATGCAATCTGTCTCCAGACTTCTTTTCATCTTGCAAAACTACAACTCTATACCCATTAAACAACAATTTCCCATCCCCCTCCTCTGCCCAGCTCCTATATTCGAACCACAATTCTAACTTCTATCTCTAAGTATTTGATGCTTTTAGGCATCTCATGAGTGGAATCATACAATACGTGTCTTTTTTGTGGCTGGCTTATTTCACTTTGTATAATGTCCTCAGGTTTCATCCATGTTGTATCGTGTCAGAATTTCCTTCCTTTTTAATGGAATAATATTGCATTGTATGTATATACTGTATTTTGTTTATTCATTCATTTGTTGATAGACAATGAGTTGCTTCCATCTTTTGGGTATTGTGAATAATGCTGTTGTGGAGTTGATTAGTTTTGGGGTGAAATTTAGAGGAAATATTAGAGTCAGGATTTGGAAATAAAACTTGCACATCCCCTGTCTATTCTAGCAAAAGATTCTCAGAATATGAAATGGCTTCAGAGCAAAGAACCACCTCAGGGTGGGTCTGGAAAATCCTTTGTTAAAACTTAAGAAAGGTCTAAGGCAGTGTTTCATAGAGGCGCTCAGCTAGACTAAAGGACTTCTGATGGTCTTATGGGTATGCCTCATAGACCCTCGCTGACAAACAACAGGGATTCTAAGATTCGCAAGGCATTATTAGCACAGTAACCACAGGACCCAAGATAGAAAACTTCCTGTCTTAAAGAGATTTGTAAATGTGACTTCTGTCTAATAGAATGAAATCCAGTAAGATTCATAGGAAACCTACGTTTTTCAATGAATAGCATAGGTAGGAGCACTATCATCTTGAATTAAAAAGAAAAGAGAGAGTGCAAAATTTTAAAAGACACTTTCCCCACCCCCACCCTTCTATGGGCAAGAAGCAGGCTGAGAAGGCCACTCAATTGCAAATATAGTCAGTTTCTTAGGGAAAAGGAAGGGTAGCTCAGAGGACAGAATCAAGAGGCCAGAGGGTAAAGCCAGGACCTTAAGAGAATTTTCCCAGGGAGCAGGACTGGTCCTAATCAAGGAATTGGCAGTATGTGTTGAAATGAATTTCAGAATTGCTATAGACTAGTAACTGCTATGTGTATCCTGTTCCCCTGCTTTTTCAACTGAAGTGTTATTGTAATTGTCCTATCTCGTTATCACATGTGGATGTTTCAGGGATACTGGGGGCAGGGGACAGATAATGTTTCTTTACAGGTCTTTAAATTGAGAGATACTATACTTGAACTATACACATAGCACTCATGCTCATCTGGGTCTCATTCAGTTGGCTAAGCCCTGACTTCAAGACAATATCACAGTGAGATAAGACTTTGGGGGTGGGAGACTTGAGAGGAGTAAGTGTATTCTGCAGATAAGAAGCCCTACTACCCTATTACCCTGCTGGAAGTAAATGCAAGGTGCCAGGTGGAGTAAATGTGGAAAGAGAGTTTACTGAGCAGTGCCCATGCATCCCCCAGCTATTCCAAACTTCGCAGCCCAGTTGCCAGATATATGAATGAAGAAGCCACCTTAGAAGTGGGTCTTCCAGCCCCAGCCATGCCAGCTGACACTGCATACACTAGAAACAAACCACTCAGCCAAGCCCTTCCCAGATCTGTGATCCACAGAACTGTGAGAAAAATGCTCGTTTTATGCCCCTAGGTTTTTCAGTAATTTGTTATGCAGAAATAGGTAACTGGAACAGCTAACCAATATAGACACTGTATATGTGGAAAAGATACAGTGGATTTAGAGGATATAGCTACCAAGGGCATACATGCTGCCAAAGGCACGTGTGTGTGCTTGTGTGTATATTTATCAACAATTGACATAAGAAAGAAATAATTGTTGGAAATTCTGACATACCTCTGAGAAACTGATAGATTGAAGAGAAAGAAGCAATTAGCAAATATCTCAACAGTACAATTAAGCTGTAGACTTAAGCTATTTAGGCATATATAGAGCTCTTCATGTGACAAATAATTCACTTTTTGTTTTAACATGCACAGAATATTTACTGAATATTTACCAAAAATAAACCAGAGATAATATTTCAAAGGGAACCTCAGATTCCAAAGGATCAGTGTCATACGAACTATGTCCTTTAGTCATAATGCATTAAATTATAAATTAAGTTTCTTAAAAGGATAGCTTAAATATACCTCACATGTTTGGAAAATTAAAACAAATTCCTAAATAACCCTTAGGTTGAAAAAGAAAATTAATGAATACTTAGATTTGAATGGCAGTGAATACACTACAAGTAAAATAAAATTCTGGAACAAGGGTTAGAGAAATGACTGAACCTAGGGCTGGGGCAGGGAAAATGCAAGGTACACTTAAAGCATCATTTTCAGAAAATAAGAACAAGGGCATGTCAAAAAGACACACAAGCCAACTTAAAAGAGTTCCCAATTGTCGAAGCTGGAGTAGTTTGAGCAATGAAATAAATAATGATAATATCGGATTCAACCCCCAAAATAAATATCCATAAGTCCATACTCATATGAATAAATGATTAAGTTAATAAATGAGGAAGAAGACAGAACTCTTTGTTACAAAAGAATTCCAACTCATACATTTAGAAGGAATGAGGGAAATAGAAAATCATCATTAGAATACCACATTAATAATTGTTGCAGGCAAGACCTGCTGATAAATCCTAAAATTAGTGGGAAAAACATTAAGAAGAAACAGGATATTTGAATAAGCTCAAATCATCTCCCCCAAAACATTTATTAATTACTGTAGTGGTTTTAACATATGTCCAAAATTCTTTGATACCCCTCCCTCCAGGAAGAAGTGAATTCACCTTCCCTTAGAGTGTGAGCTTAACTTAGTGATTCACTTAGAATAAAATACGGAAAGGGAAAAATAGTAACTAGAATGGAGAAACCTGGCAAACACCCCAGGAACCAAGTGACCAAGGTTAACATCACCAGTAATAAGACATATCGATACTATGTACTCTGTGGTGTGATGCAATGAGAAGAGCATTTCCCCTCTATTGTATTCTTCCCAAAAGCCCATAACCTCAGGCTTATCATGAGAAAGCATCAGACAAATCCAAATAGAGGGATATTCAACAAAATACCTTAGCAGCACTCTTCAAAAGTGTCAACTGATAGTTGATAACATAAGAGAGTATTGTTTAAAGGCAAGGAAAGACTGAGAGACTGTCACAGATTGGAGGAGACTAAGGAAATATGAGAAACAAATGATATATTAGTTTGCTAGGGCTCCCATAACAAAGTACCCAGACTGGGTGGTTTAAACAACAGAAACGTATTTTCTCATAATTCTAGAATCTAAAAGTCCAAGGTCAAGGCATCAGTAGGGTTGGCTTCTTCTGAGACCTCTCTCCTTGGCTTGTAGATGGCCATCTTCTCTCTGTGTCTTCACATGGTCTTCCCTTTGTGTGTTCCTGTGCCCTAATTTCTTCTTATGAAGACCCAAGTCATATTGGATTAGGGTCCATCTTAATGACCTCATTTTAACTTAATTAGCTCTTTAAAGGTACTGTCTCAAAATACTGTCACATTCTGAGGTACTGAGAGTTAGGACTTCCACATACGAATTTTGGGGAAACATAATTCAGCCCATAAGATATGGTATCCTATTTTGGATCCTGGAAGAGAAACAGAGCATTAGTGGAAAAACTGAGGAAATCTGAATAAAATCTGTAGCTTAGTTAACAGTGTTGTACTAATATTAGTTTCTTAGTTTTTAATAATCTTATGTAAGATGTTAATGTTATAGGAAGCTGGGTGAAGGGTATATGGGAACTTCCTGTATTGTCTTTGCTAATCTTCTGAAAGTCTGAAAGTATTTCAAAATAGTTTAAAAATTTTTAGTTATAAAAAAACTAAATTTCTTTGAAAAGATAAATAAGGGAGACTCAAGAATTAAGGAGAAAATATGCAAATAAACAGGAAATAGGCAAATAAACAATACACAGAATGAAGATACAAAGGAATGTTTTTTAAAGCTATTATTATTTTTAAAATATATGATTATTTTGTAACAAACTTCTAAAAACTAGAGGAAATGAAAACAATGGATAAATTGATAGAAAATATACAATGCCAAATTTGCCACAAAGGGAATATAAAACTTGAATACAACCATAAGCATAGAGAGTTTTAAATCATTCACTTCCCAGAAAAGCTTCAGGCTTGCGAACATGGTTTTGTATATGAATTCTACCAAACTTTTAAGGAAAATTTCTTTTATTTTTACAAGTTCTTAAAACCAATAAAACCCAAAATTATCCAATTTATTTTATATGATTTTGATTCCAAGCCACATGAGGACAATATAAAAAAAACAAAGTCCCATTTTAACTCTGCATATAGATCCAAGAATCCTAAAGGAAATCTTGGCTAAGCAAATATTAAAATATATTAAAATAATTATACATTATGACCCACTGGAGTATATCTCAAGAATAAAAGGATGTTTTAAATTAACATCAGAAAGTATATCAATGAAATTCACAGCAATAATAGAAGAAGTTAGAAAAATTATATGATTGTTTTAATCAATGTAAAAAGGCATTTTACAAAGTTCCAACACCTAATTTTTTTAATGGTATACTAGAAATTGAAGGATACTCTTAACTTGGTAAAACTTGCCTCTATCAACCCTATACTTAAAGGAAGAACTTTTTCTTCAAGATGTTCCCTTTAAGTCGAAAATGTTTACTATCACTGATGCCGTTTAACATAGTTACTGAAAGTCACAACTAATTCTGTAAGAAAAAAAAAGAAATGAGATATAAAGATCAGATTATTTGTAGATGATATGACTGCTTAGCAATAAAATCAACAGACAAATATGAGAATAAAAAGTTCAGCGGGGTTGATGGATACCAGATCAATGTACAAAAATCAATAGCATTTCTCTACACCAACAATCTCCAACAAAAGTTATAACTAAAAAGATGCCATTTAAAATAGCAACAGAACCCATAAATTATCTAGACGTTAACTTAATCAAGAATACACAAAACCTTTATGGAGAAATTTTGAAGCTCTATTGAAGGACAAAACAGATGATCTGAATAAATGGAGACATCACATGCTCTGAAAGGGAATAATTTACTGTATTAAAAATGTCAATTCTCATCAAATGGAGCTATAAATTTAATGCAGAACCAATTAAAATTCAATATAGATTTTTTTTAGAAACTTGATAGCTTACTTTAAGTAGAAAAATAAAAGTCAGCTTTGAAAAGGGGAAAGAGGTAGGCTTTGCCTAAGCAAATATTGAGACATACTACCCAACCACAGCAATGAAACATAACAGTATTGACCAGAAAACAGACATGGGAAACAGTGGAACAAAACAGAGAGCTCAGAGACATACACATGCATATAAGGCACTTATTTGTATGATAAAGGCTGATAATGTTGGGAACCTGGCTCACTGAATGGATAAAAATAATAACAGGATCCCTACCCAATATCATATACCAAGGTGAACTCCCAATGTTAAAGACCTGACTGTGAAAGGTAAAACTTTAATGGTAGTAGTTGATTATAAGAGAATATTTTTGTGGCAAAGCATTGAAAGACTTCTTAAAATGAAACCCAAAAGCATAAACTGTAAGGCAAAATTTTGACTAAGTAAGTAGCATCAGAAATTTTTTAAAATTCCATTCAAGGGGAGATATTATGGGCAAAGTTACCTGAAAGATGACAGATTGGGTGATATTGCAGTGTCTAAAATTGACAAGGAAATAATATCTAGAATACAGCAGGATCTCTTGCAGCGAAACAGAAATATAGGAATCACAATAGGAAATGGGCAAAGGCTATAAACAAGCAGTTTACAGAAAAGTAAACCCAACAGGCTTACACGCACATGAAGAGATGCTTAAGCTAATTAGTAGTCAGAGAAATGCAAAGTAAAACAATAGTGAGATATCACTTTACATTCATTAAAATGGCAAAAAATTAGAAACCTGTATGATGCCAAGTGTTGGCAGGAAAGTGAGGCTATAGGAGCCCCTGTGCCCTGCTGGTGGATATGTAGACTGATGCAGCCTGTCTAGAGAGCAACCTTGCAATATTTTGTAAAATGATATTTACCCCTCCCGGTGACCCAGAAATCCTGCAATTCAGTTTATCTTTCAAGGAAATTCTCATGCAGGTCCATAAAGGGGCGTATAAGCTTACCATAGTGTCATTGTAATGGCAAGGAACTGAAGACTATCTGGGTGTCCATCCCTAGAACTGGACAATTTCTACATGCTATTTAGCAGTAGAGTCCTAGGCATCAATGGGGAAATGGACTGGTTGTATACATAGCAGGAAGAGATTCTTAAAACAGAATTGTATAAATAAAAAGTAAGCAGAATAATGAGAAATATAGCAATTATTTAACTGAAATGATTTGCACACAAATAGCACATGAACAGAAGAGCACACTTCACAGGTTAGTTGCTAGTGGGGTGGGATCAAGGAAAAGAGACTTTTTTTTTTTTAAGGGACGAAGAGCAATTTCCTTTCTGTTTCCTTATAACTGTAGAAGACTGTAGATTCATGTTTCAATCATCTTTGGGTAACTTCCTCACTTGGGGCCTCTCATCCTCAGAAAACACTGCTCACAAAAACATCTCTATCATTTAGCTCAAACCCATAACTACAAGAAGTACAGGAGAACCAAGAACACAGTCTGATTCCCTCTAGATTATCTTGAAGAATTTGACAACAGTCTGTCTTAAAGCAAGAAAATGTTCTCCCACACTACTTTGCAGCTGCCATGTCCAGAGAAGCTTGCCAAAGCTTGACATAGTGACAAATGTCTTCCTCTGTCTGACTTCTTGTTCTTGGAAGGCATTTTGGCAATCAGGTCACACCTTCCTTGGGAAGATCTGTGTATTTTGTGTGGGGAAAATAACTCAAGTTTGATTTCTAAAAAGAGAGAGAACCAATAAATATGAAGTAAGGTCAATCAGAACATCAGTTCTCCATCCACAAGTATACAATCTTTGGGGCTCTTGAAGGTGATCCTTTTTCAAAGTTAAGTGCAGCACATATCTTAAAGGTGCTAGGGTTTAAAGTTTGATAATAGATGATTGTCCCCCTGAAAAATACATTTTGAGTTTGCTGCTTTTGCAAAAGTAGCTGACTAATGTCTCATTTTATGGTTTTCCTTCACTGCAATAATTTTGAGCTACATTCTATTTCAATTTTAAATGAAGAAAGGACAGTTTATTTTATCAAACACATCCACAGTGTTCTTTATATCACCTCTTTGAATATGACCATTTCTAAATGGGGTGGAAAATCCCTTGTCAGGGAACCCACTACAAAGAGATCACCTGTCTTGACTCGTTTTATTCAAATAACACTTCTATAAAAGAGCAAGTACTTTTCTTGATTTATAGATGAGGAAAATAAGGTTCAGAAAAGTTATATAATATGTCCAAAGACATACTTTTTTTAATTGCTAGGGGAGAAAAAATAAGAAGAAAGTATATTCTGTCAGAAAATAAATGTCTAATGTGGACACTAACCTGTCTTAAAATATAACGATTTTCTACCTTGAGTTTCCTGGTGATTTCATTAAACAAGTCAGTTATGCTTGGCTACAATAGCTAAGTGAAAATAATCTTTTTTGTTAGTCATTTTTAAAATCATTATATTTCTTTTTTCTGTTGGTTCTTATTCATATAGCTCTTCAAGTCAAATTACCCATCTGATAATCTGCAGTTTTTTATTCTAAATGACTTCTTTGTAGACCCTAATATTTTATACAAAAGGTACAAATTAGCCGTTCATAGTAACTTTTCAGAGAAAGATATATAGCTTGTGCCAATGAATTCTTCTGATTTAGAAATAATAACAGTAAGCAAGGCTATAAATATAAAGTAAATTTTAAATGTTCCCATTGGAATTTAAATTAAAGTACTTTGGTTAGATACCCAAGATATGAACTAAATATAGGATGTACTTGTATGCTTATAACCCTATGTTTTAAGTTATCATTTATTGGGTACTCATTGTGTGTCATACATTATGCTATACACCCTTAAAACACCCTCACTGAACTGTTATGTGACTGATATTATTCTCCCCAATTTATATTACGACTATATATGGTCAATATCATTCTCCTAAATAATAGTTGAGAAGTTTGGGACACGAAGAAGTGAAATAGCATACCTAAGGACACACACCTAATAAGTAAAATAACTGAGTATGATGTCCATAACTTAGGTATAAGGGTAAGGAGACTGGTCAGAAGACCTAAGTTTGAGTTCTTGTTTAAGTTGGTGAGTTGAGCATGTTTCTCCACCTCGTCCCTCCACTTTAATGGCAGTAAATAGATACAAGAGGGAATGAGAAGAAGTAGTTGACCAGAAATTTGACATAATTCTTCAGCACCATACTGATGATAAGCCAGAGTGGTGGCAGCTAAGCCCAGGACATGCTCAGGAGAAGGCTGGAACAGAGGTGGAAACTATTCTTTAAGCAGAGTTTCCAGAAAGATTTTAAGCTCAAAGTCAACAGGTATCAAGAGTGGAAGTAGAAAATGAGGCAGACATCAAGGTGATGAATTGAAGGATTTCCTTCTAAACAGTTACACGAGTTGGCACATCCTCTCCTTGCGTGCAGTGATGACATTTATTCCCAAGCTAAAAACCAAGATCTATTCTGTAAAGAGATTGAAAGAAATGTCTGGAAAGAACTAAAACTTCTAAATGGTTATAGTTCTCCCAGAGTAAACGTCTAGGGTGAGCCAGAAACTGCCAGCTTCCTTCTCAGGCATCCTAAAATGAATGTTGAAAGCCTGACAGTCAAGGGGAGGCCTACTGAGGAACTAGGCTACTCATCTGCCGTAGGAATCCATGCCATCTAGCTATATATGTTTACCTAGCCCTTCAGTCATAACATTGATGGCTAATAAGGATCATATTTGAGATGAACTGGTAGCATAAAGGAGAAGAACTGGTATGAACAAGCAAAATAACTGAACCTGGAACAAACAGCAATAATTCAGGGAACAGAAGACAATTCAATAGATATTTTAATTAATATCTCAAAGAGATTTAAGAAAATGAACATACAATTATGAAAAAGAAATAATTAGAGCAAGAAAGAGTTCATGGAAAGTAAAAGTGAGTGCTAAATGAAAACTAATTTAATTTTTCAAAAAGGTAGAAAAAATAAAATCTTCTAGAAAGTAAAGAAAAAGAGATGAAAAATGAGAGAAGAGCTAAGAAATACAGGGATCAATCCAGAAAGTTGAATACCTAACTATAGGAGTTCCAGAAAGAGAAAATGCATAGCAGAACGTAGTTTTAAGCCATCATAAAAGAAAATTACTGAGTGGAAAAGTCTAAAAGGGCCAACTAAGTGATGAGGTTGATGAATAAAAAGAATCACATCTAAGCACATCATCATGAACATTCAGAACCCCACGGAAAAAGAAAAGATCTTAAGAGTTTCCGTGAGGAGAAAAGATTACCTACAAAGGTATAATGAATCAGGTTAATAACAACTTTTTCACCAGCAACAATGAATGCTAAAAACAATGTAACAATGTCTTTAAAATTCTGAGGGCAAAATGACTTTGAACCTATAATCCTATATACAGACAAACAATCAATCATGCATGAAGACAAAGACATTTTCAGACACGGGGAGACTTAGAAATTTTACCTTCCACAGATTCTTTCTGAAAAAGTACTTGAAATTGCGTTTTAGGGGTGGGGAAAAAAGAAGAATTTTTGAAATAAGAGGACCAGCACCCAACACACAGCTGGATCCAAAATTTCAATAATTTGAAAATTGTTCCATGATAGGTATTCTGCAGAAGACCTAAAGCAATTTGTACAAATTATGGGACTCCAAGAAGCATGTCTTCAACAAAAATGTAAATTTTCTTTAACAAACGATTGATTAAGAAGTTGGATGATCTTAGAAATAAGAAAACATAGGGTTTCTTTTTATTTCTTTAACGTGAAGAGAAAAGCAATTGGCAGCTGCATGGAGGGAAAATAGGTGAAAAGTCTCCATGCAGACATGCACAAACTAAAGGTAACATGGTTTTGTGCAACTGATCTAAAAAAAAGGGAGGGAAAATCCATTGGTCCTTGAAATTTGGAACATTCTAAAAATGGCATAGATTCAGATATTCAGATTTTAATTTTTAGAAGCAACTAATGGACAAAACACAGAAGTGGGTTTTGGGTTTTTTTTTTTTTACTGCAGTGACAGACTGAAAATGTTACCATCTTGAATTACCTAAAAGTATTGGAATAGGAGTAGGAGCATAAAGAAAGAAAAGAATAGAAGATACTATTTTAAATTGATGGATATAAAAGTCAAGGTAACCAATAGAAAAATTTTAAATATAATTAATAAAACAATGGAGAGAGTAGAGAAAGGAAAAGTGAAATATAAAGAAGCTAAGTTCCACATTTGTCGTATCAGAGAAGCTGATCATCGTATCATCGTATCATCATCAGTGTATCATGGTGATGATTTTAATCCCCAAAATTCATAATCCCAATTTTCCATTGATAATTCTCTTCATTAGAGATGTACTTCTGCCTATACTTCCTTTCCTATGGTACAAAGTCTGCTTCCTCCAAATTCATGTCCAAATGTTTGTGGTGTCCCTTCTGGCTTTTCCAGTCTCACTTCTGTATCTTGTGCCTCTCACTGGCAGTTTCCGAGGCAGCCCCTAACCTGACATCTTAGTCCTCACCATAAAAGACAACAGAGTGAGGCGGGAAATGCCAAACGACAAGACCTGCCCGCCACAAGCTTGAGAGAGGTAGGGGACCCGCTGCATGTCATCTCAGGCATGCTGGTGAGGGAGAAAGTGTTTTGCCCCTGAGTTTGCCTGCTGTGCCTCTGCCTTTAGTCTCCTGCTGTTTGTGTTTGGAAAGGGTTTCACCGTACAGGTTTAAGCCAGGGAACAAGAAAAGCACCCAGCTGATTTTTGCAAGAAATTCTAGATTTTCAATCTCTACCTCCCTTACCACTCAACTCTTTCAGTGTATTCATTCACAGCCAAGAATGGAGCAGCTGTAAATAGCTTCTTTGACTGAAATCTCATCAGAGAAGCTGGAAAGCCCAAGCTCTCAGAGCTAAGGGAGGCACTGGGCAGGAAGGCCAAGACAGAAAGGAGGAAAGAAAAATGGAAAGCAAAGAAAACGAAAATACATCCACAATCTACATAGTACTACAGGGCTAGAAATTTGTAAAACCCTTAACATGTTTCTGTATTTTAACCACTTACTGAGCACCTTCTACATCCCTTACTCTCATTTTCTATGTCAACCCCCCCCACTACATTCCAGCAACATTGACTTTCTTTGTGCTTTTAGAGCATTTGAAGCTCATTCCTATCTCAAGGCCTTTGTTCTCGCTGTTCCCTATCTCAAGCATGATTCCTAAGCTTAAGCTTGTTTCATGGCTGTCTCCTCATCCTTCATTTCTTAACTCAGAGTCACATCTTCAGAGAGGTTTTCCTTAATCACCCTATTTACTGCAACACGCCTTACCTCTCAGCCGTTCTTTACCACATTATATTTATTTTCTTATAGCATTTGTTTGTATCAAGAATTATATTTATCTTGCTTGTTTGTCATCTATGTCCCCCCACCCACCAAAATAATCCACAGGTACAGGGATTTTTATCTGTCATTTTCACTATTATATCCTCAGTACCCATACTCCTAGCCAGGCGCATGTTATATACGTTATTATTTTATTTTTATTTTATTTATTTATTTTTTTTGCGGTACGCGGGCCTCTCACTGCCGTGGCCTCTCCCGTTGCGGAGCACAGGCTCCGGACATGCAGGCTCAGCGGCCATGGCTCACGGGCCTAGCCGCTCCGCGGCATGTGGGATCCTCCCGGACCGGGGCACGAACCCGTGGCCCCTGCATCAGCAGGCGGACTCTCAACCACTGTGCCACCAGGGAAGCCCACGTTATTTTTTTAAATAACACATTCCATACATTATGCTAAGCTCTTTACATAGGTAAGATTGTTTACTCTTTACAGTGTAATCTGTACTCTTTGCAGATAAAGAAATTGAGTCACAGAAGGAAATAACTTGCCCAGTATCACACAGTAAGTGAAAGTGGAAGCTCATAGATTCAAATCTAGGTTTTTAATCCTAAAACCCTTCTTCTTAGACACTATTCCATACTTCCTGAAATATGCAAGGCACTTTCAAGAGGCAGTGAATATGGGAAATCATGAAATGTGGTCCTTGCATTTGAAGGACCTGTAGAACTGGTTGGGGAAATAGGATGTTTACATAAAGAGACAAATTATAACAACAAGAGGCAGCTGCTCTCATGATAGTCTCTGTGATCCCTCTGCCTTCATAACCTACTAGTCATTCTGCCCTTGCCAGTAGGGTCATGGCCGGCAGCCAAAGTTTTTGCACGACTACAGCTGAAGCTGCCAAGTATTTACAACTCTTAATTCTTACTCTTAAAATCGTTTAAAAGGAATTTTATGTGTTTCAAGCTTATCAGATACTGTTTAATTTTTCCCACGTTTGTGTTTAAGGACCAGCTCCTTGTGAATTATGGAGACTTTGGTTTTTGTTTTGTTTTGTTTTGTTGAAATTTACTTTATTTTTATTTATTTTTGGCTGCGTTGGGTCTTCCTTGCTGCACGCGGGCTTTCTCTAGTTGCGGCGAGCGGGTCTACTCTTAGTTGTGGTGCGCGGGCTTCTCATTGCAGTGGCTTCTCTTGTTGTGGAGCACGGGCTCTAGGCGCGCTGGCTTCAGTAGCTGTGGCACACGAGCTCAGTAGCTGTGGCACACGAGCTCAGTAGTTGTGGCACACAGGCTTAGTTGCTCCATGGCATGTGGGATCTTCCAGGACCAAGGATCGAACCTGTGTCCCCTGCATTGGCAGGTGGATTCTTAACCACTGCGCCACCAGGGAAGCCCCAAGACTTTGTTTTTGATACAGACTTCTGAAGCTGTCCCCACATGTCTTCTTCACAGGGTCTGAAAGGGCCTAGGAATGTACTATCAGGCTTTTCAGGTGATCCTGATACCCAGCCAAGTTTGGAATCAGTGAATAATGACCGTAAATTAATGTTTACTTGATGACTCAGGGTCTTTTTATCTGTGCCTGTTATTAAACTACAAGTTCACTGCAGCCATAGCCAGTGCAAGTGATGGTCACCACTTCCCTGGGTCTCAATTTCCTCATGTGTAAAAGTAAAAATAAGTTGGATTACATGATCTCTAAAATCCTTTTTACTTCTAAAATTCTAATTCTTCAAAAAGGAGCTTTCCCAGGATGTTTACTAGAACATTGTTTCTTTCAAGAATGCCCCAGTTGTTATTTGCTTCTTTCTCAAAAAAGTGGAAAGACAAATAGATTTCTAAATAACTTTCAGAGGGCTGTAATACGAGGGCCTTCCCACAAATCTAATTATTAAGTTAGTACCTGAAACAGCTTTCTCAAGTGTGCCTTATCCAGATAAATAGTAATCTTCATCTTTCTCTTCATGAGCTTTGGTCTCATCTCTTAACATTCACAACATCATCTCTCATTTCTCTGTAATCAACACAATATACAGCAGCACGCTCCTCGTTTCTTGCCCCTGAAGCTCACATGTACTACATGTTTATGGATGGCACATGAGGAAGCAGGCATGCATCAGTTTGTGCTATGGTAATTTGTAAAGCCTAAACATTCTTTTCCATCATGTAGCCATTGTTATTTTTTAAGGTTTCTTCTGACAGGATTCTAAACATAGTAATGTTAAAAACTGTCTTTAAACATGTTAAAGCCTTAAATAATGTCTATATAATATGTCATTTTAATTATTTCTTCTAGGAAATTTCATTTATAATATGTTCAAATTATGAACAGCTTCTAGTTGAATCAATAAAGGTAAAGTGGCAAACAGAGCATTTTAGGGAATTCCCTGGTGGTCCAGCTGTTAGGATCCGAGCTTCCACTGCAGGGGGCCTGGGTTGGATCCCTGGTCGGGGAACTAAGATCCTGCAAGCCATGCAGCGCAGCCAAAAAAAAAAAAAAAAAATCATTAAAAAAACCAGAGCATTTTAAGAATATATATTGTAAGGTATTAATATTCCTTTAATGGATAAGCTCTGCATCAGCCTGTTTATAGCTTTGACTTCCTGAGATAAAGTTCTGAAATGCAAGCACAGTCAACCTATCTTTATAATGATTAAATCTTCAGGAACTTGATTCCTCACTACTTGCTAGAAAAGAATAATTCAGTTTCATCAGAACTATGAAAGTGCTCAGTGGTAAACAGAGCTTCATGAAAAAGTAAAACACTATTCCACAGCATCATAGATTGCTAACTGTTTTTCATCATTTCATTCATCTCCATTTGTTCCCTGTCCACACTCCTCTCTACCCCCTACTTTCTCCCTTTCTCCTCTCTTTGTCCCCACAGAGGTTCACACACACACACACACACACACACACACACACACACATTTTCTTTTCCAAATGCATCCTTTAATGGGAAATCTTAAATATGAGACATTTAGCTATATAAGTAGCAAATCCATGCTTAGCAACAAGTTCTGGAAATAATTTGGCCAGATGTTCTTTTTGAGCCTTAATGACATCTAAATGTGAATTAATATTCCATCGATTCATCAAAATTTTCCAGTTCTCATTCATGTCAGATTCTACATATGCAGTGATCTTATGTTCCAGACAAACAAATAGAAATGTGATCTGACAAACTCACACACACACACACTCTCTCTCACACACACACACACATACACACACACACACACATAGATACATATAGAACTCTTGAAATAGGATAGCCACAGAATAGCATTTTTATATGTGTTCCCTCTACACCAGCTGCTTTCAACCAGAGACATTTTTACCTCTTAGGTGATACTTGGCAATGTTCGTAGGCATTTTTGATTGTCACACTGGGCAGGGAGGTTGCTACTGGCATCCTGTGGGTAGAGTCAGGGGTGCTGCTAAACATCTTACAGCGAAAAAGCCCCCACAGAAAAGTGTTATCTGGCCCCAAATGTCGATAGTTCTGAGGTTGAGACACCCTGCTCTACACAGTGGTCTAAGGCATCAAATAAGGGGACAGCCAAACTCTTCATTCCATTCCCAGCAACTGACTAGAAAAGAAAGAGAAAAAACGCATACGTCCACAATTCCATTTAAATCTCTTTAACCAAAACTAGTTACATGGCTACACCACAAAGCTTTTATTTCCACCCTGAAACCTCTAAGCACTTTAGAAAGGAAAGACAGATCTAGTCCCTCTATTTTTAGTTTATAAGTGGTCTTGTATTCTCACTGTCCTATCCATCTCCCCACAGTGTGAGTGAAACGCTTTGCCAGATGGTGTAGGAAAGATTTTGATAATCCTTACCTCACCTATTCTGAAAATAAGTTTCTGCAGCTTCTGGCCCGATGTTTTGTGTATTTCACATATATTAAAAAGACAGTGTAGTTACATGTTTTAGTATAGCTTGTCTTGTTTTAAAAATTATTATGAAGACAAATAGCAATCTGATATACAGCAGTAAGGTCTAGGTTTTTTGTTTCCATACAGGCATATTTTGCTGTATATTGATAGCTTATAGATGATAGTAGAACTTTATAGTTGGAGAGACCATGGAATTTAATTTCCCATTTTCTAATATCACAGTTCATCAAATATAAGATGCCATTAATTGTAAGATATGCTATTACATTCTGTACCACTAAAAGAAAGTGTATGCCAATTGGAAATGACATGCCCCCAATCATTAAGACACATCTCAGTTTGAGAGACATCAAAATGTGGAAAAGGTACATCTTAGAATTGATAAAATACATTATTTTGTACTACAATACCTTTTCCTCTTTCTGAGATAAAAGCCATGTGTCTTGTTATTCTATAAAAATCCTTCCACGATAACGTAATAAGGCATACACGTTGGAAAACACATAAGTGGTGAGAAAACCAGGTTAAGAAAGTAAACCAACATCTTATGTAATTCTAAGTTCCCTTTTAGGTTATAAGTGCACTGGGTACTTTGCTAACTGGACAGGATGTTTTTTTAATCCTGTTTTGTCTTATTCTAAATGGAAGAAAGTTACAAGAGGTATTATAATGAATAAAAATTAACTGGATTTCAATTAATTATAAGTATCAGTTAACTATAAAAGAGAAAGAGACTGCCTTCTTTAATAAAAAGGAAGGAAACTGTTTTTTGGAGAAAATGATCTTGGGGTCAGATCACATTTAAGCTAATCTCTGTTTTCTATAAATTCTACCTATAATGAAGGTAATAAAACTAGGTGACTCCTGTGATTGCTTTGAGGCACTATAATATCCTTTGGTGTAAAAGAGAAAGTCAGTCATGGTTCCTACACTAAGTTTGGTATTGTAGAAAATGGGGCTGGGGGGGTGGATACCTGAGAAAGACTTTTAGCCAAGAGCATTAATTTTTTCCTAAACTGAAGAAGTATTTTATAGAACAGCCTATCCACCTAAATCTTTTCATAGGTCAAGTTTTAGGAAGAAAGACTTGTTAGATGAGTAAATGCCCAGCCAAAGTAGAAATTACACCAGAAAAGGTTTCTTGCTAAAACTTGAAAAACGAATAATACTAAAAGACCAGCAAAACAAGCCAATGTACGTATGTGCCATAGCTGTGCTGGGCAAGAGCCTAATGATGCTGGTGTCTGCAAAGTCTCCGAAACATAGCCCCAAGACCGCTGAACTGCCTGTTTGCACATAGTGGCCATCAAGCTGCCAAAGTTATCAAAATTCCAATGTACTGTTTCAGTAATTCTGTTTAAATAACCCTGTGAACATCAATCCAGAACTGAATAGAGAAAACAAACAAGGCCCTAATGCTTCTGTACCAACCAAGTACAAATAACACCAACAGCATACTTCTTGGCATCCCAGTATATTACAATATAATCATAAAACACAGTGCATCTTGGAAAAAGGTAGCCTTAAAACCCTGAGCAGTGAACAACAAACTGCTGCTTTTATGAAGTTGAAAGTAAAATTTGACTTATCCAGCAATTGAGGCCATAAAATCAGTCTTGTGAGGCATGAGTTCTCTCCCCAGAGGGGAGGCCTAAACTCTTATCATTTATTTAGCAGTCTTGAAATCCCATTTCAGCTTCCGAATGCGTGTTCTAGAAGGTGGCAAGATAATGCTGTACCACTGCTACACCACACTAAATAGCCTCCTTTGAAGTATTACCACCAACTACAGAGTTAAGTCAGAGACAGGTTGTTTTTAAACAGTAAGTAGGAGCTTCAGGATGCCTAAACATTGATTACCTCGGGGGAAATTACACAAGTGTACTGAGGCCCTTGGTTTAGAAATCTGTGAAACAGCTTCTTGTTGACTTTAAGTAAATTTCAGGTGATCTTTCAAGATCTAGAAACTCAGATCATGCTTATTCTTATTTTGAAATGGAGTTCTCATTTCCCTTAGTATATATACTTAATTCAGTGTACACCGAGAGGGCTTTCTCTAAATATCCTATGAGTAAATGACCATGATAAAGTTAAACACTGAACATATATGAACATGATCTGCATTTAAGTGAGGATACATTAACTGGTTTCAGCATAGCCATCGAAACTTCACAAGTTAAAGTGACACATTTAATTATGTACATAATCATAGACTTTTAGATTATAAGGAACCCAACAGGTCACCTAGTCCAGCCCCCTTTAATTTACAGATGAGGAAACAGGATTAGAAAGGCAACTGCTACCCATGGGAACACCATAGTCAAGGATGTGGTCCAGGCTGGGGTCAATGTCTCCTGTCTCCAAGGCCAGTATTTCCCCCATGATCCACTGTAATTACAAGCCTTCGCAATAATAGGAATGAAACTAAGTCATTATATAAATTATAAATTACTATAAATCATGTGACTTTAATACAACTAAAAGTGTTCAGTATTTAGGAAGACAGACGCTGTGACACAAAATATTTACTGAACTTCCTGTGTGATGACAGTTCTTCATTTAGTCTTTACAAAATCCCAAAGATACACTTTACTATTCACAGCTTAAAGATGAAATAATTGAGACTCAAAAGCCTCAACAGCAGAAGTCCCTCTAAAAACTCTGTTCCATTACCCAGGTAGACAGCTCTGTCGTGTTCCTATAGGTAACCTCTTCACCACTACCAGTACCCACAAGAGAGACAGGATATGTTTGGCCTAGAGCAAGATGGTCTTTTCTCTAATACTATGTAAATTGGCATCTGCAGAGATCTATACCAGAATCTCTGATGGAGGTGTGTGGGCACATGTTTGTGAAGGAGAGGGAAGTAACCCCTCAGGAGTCAGTGACTCAGTGACACCAATGTTAATTATGTAAGTTTCTAAAAAGGCGTTTCCACACTATGGTGGAAAAATGCACATCTGACATTCATTTGGTGTCCTCTTCTTCTGCGCGTTCCTCCCCCATCAATATCATTTCCACAAGGTACTGCATTTATGTGTATCAGTCCTGTTTCCAAAGCCTCCTTGTTGCCCGTTGGATAGGTCGCTTAAGAACTCATAGAACAAAGAGTTATAAAGGTATATGGATATCGCCAAGTCTCTTTCCACGTTTTAATTGTGCAGAAACTGATTTTCAGACAGGTAATACAGCCAGTCAGAGACAAAACTGGGACTTAGGGCAAAGTTCTGACTCAAGTCTAATACTCTTCTCTCTATACAACATACTTGATTGTATGATTGGCCAAAAAAACAAGTGTCTGTCACTTATTTGGCCAAATATATTAATTATTTCAAGCCAATACCATGTTACATTTTTAATAACAAGGTGAAAACAAAATTGGTAATTAAGAGATAGCAGCATAGGGTAGTAGAAAGACAATACAAGCCTCATAGCTAGATAGATCTAAATTTAATTCACGCTCCCTAATTTACTAGCTGTGTTGCCCTGGGCAAGTTGCTCAACTTTCCTGAAGTTGTAACTACCTGAGAATACTAAGAACTACATGCAGTGGGATATTTATAAAACATCTGACACATAGTAGATGCTCAATATATATTGGTTCCCATTAATTCTAACCCACCACAAAAGAGCTGTGCCACTCTAGCAAATTCCTTTAGCCCTCTGGGTCTTAGTTTCCTCCACTGTACAATGAGAAGAGGAAAGAAACCAAATGAATTCCAAAATCCCTTACGGATCATCAAGTAAGAATTCCCAAAGGTTCCTTTACCTGAATTTAAATTCAACCAACACTTAGGTACCTTATATTCATCCTAGGCACTAAACAGTTCCAACCACCACCAGGAATATGTCTATGATTTCATTAGAATGGGCTCAAACTCCATAGTACTTTAAGTTCCACACAGAAAAATTAGTGTACAAGAGCAAAGGACTTAACTTTGAAGAAAACTCTGCAAGGACATCACAAACCTAATATGATAAATAAAAATAATTTAGAGTATACCTTAAATTGTTAGTCTCTCTTTTTTTTTTTTGCTGGGATAGAAGATGAGAACTTAAGTGTTTATACTATAGGTCTATAACAAGACTCAGGAGCCATTTAGGTAAAGCACTAATGCCATTTTGGGGGGAAAAAAAGAGCAATAAACTTCTCTTCACATGTGAGTCTTATACTAGGCCTTAAAATTTAAGAAACCTGTGTCATTCTGAAGCAGAGGAATAAAATTTATTCTGAGAGGTGTTTTACAGTGATAAGCATTAATATAAGAAGGTAGTTGACCATGTTTTCCACATTACTTTTGAATTTCATATTTCAGATTTGAATTCTCTAAAAATAAAATATAATTTAAATCTTGAACCTTGTAAGTAAGACCTGGGGAAATATTAGCTGAAATAGTAACTGAAGTTAAATGAAAATCTTACTACAAAGTTTATCTTCCTCTTCTCTTCCATGAGGAAATCATTAGCAAATTTTTTTATTACAGATAAGGCTTTTTGCAAATAACACTCTATAGATTCAAAATAGATTTAAAATCATGATTAGAGCCTAGTCATGGTTTCTCAGAAATTCATTTGGGGTTTACCTGTTACCATACCTGTACAATATTATTCACTTACGTTATAAAAGTTTAGAATACACATCTTAGGTGATAAAACATCAACAACATCAAAAACATTTGCCTTTTATGAGTATGAAGAGACAGAAAAGGCCCATTGAAATTTATATATATATATGACATAGTGTGTGATTCTTGGACAAGTCGCTTCACCTTTCTTATCTGTTTCTTTATGAAACAGGAAGAACCATCTGATCTAAGATTTCTTCCAGTTCCTATAATTAACATCTGTGCGAATCCTCAATACAGTACTTGAGGAGCATGGGACATGGGGCAAAAGTACTCACAGGAGAGCACTTATTCTGCTCTTCATGCGTGCTGCTAGGAGGAGCCAGATTCTGTAGAGAGCCACACACTAAATGGCCTGGCTTCGTGCCTTGGCTAAAGAACACCATCGATGACTAGGAAGGCACTTAAAGAGACTCAGCCAGAGGAAACAATCTATTTTCTGAACATAGTCCAAAAATTAGATAGGGTCGTGTGAGCCTACACGACATGACCCCTGGTGTCTCAGCCTTTTATCTTGGCCTGCGGAAGGCCTGAGTTCATGTAGGTGACCTATGCTTTCTAAGCCTTATGAGAAATACTTCCGAAAATGAATGGTTCTCATCCCCAGTCTCACATCTGACCCTTGAAAATACATATATTTTTATGCAGCAGCTGCAATACATGCAGCACTCCTAGGACACCTTCATGAGACAGAGTTTAGCATAGTGGTTAAAAGTGTGACTCGAGCTCAAATCCCGACTCTACTGCTTAACTGCTGCGTGATCTTAGGAAAGAAGCTTAATCTCTCTATGCTTCAGGTTCCTTTTCTGTAAAACGGGGAAACTAATAAAACCTAACCCAGGTTTGTTGTGAGGATTAATCAAGATAATACATGCAAAGCAGTTAGCACAGAGCCTAACATAAAGTATCAATATACATTAGTAAGCTGGATGAATGGATAGATCAATCGATCGATTGATCAACTGATCTTTCAGTCCTGGGCCCTGGGACTCCCTGAAAAGGCTTATGCGAAGGCCAAAAGCAATTTTCTAGCAGTGAATGGCATCTGCAGATCTTTTCTGAGCAAATAATATAGCAAAGACTCAAAGCTGGGCTCAGCTTTTACTAATAGGATCCTGCAGAAATCAGGAGGAAATAAGATTATCCTTAAAGTAGGAAAGAGTTACGCTGGTTTAAGACAAGATCCTTTAAAGAGATAGACACACCAAAAAAACATTTAATATGGTCATACAGAATTAGAGAAAGGAGGTTACTTTTCATTTATACCTTCTCAAGTGTTGCCAGCATTAAAAGCCACAGAATTTTATAACTCCCTAGAGACCATCTAGTTCAACTCCCTTACTTGATAGGTAAGTTGTTGAGGCCCAGAGAGATTAAGCAACTTTCTTGAGGTCATTCAGCAGTAAATAACAGTGCCAAGACAAATAAGCTTTCTGACTCCTCCCATTTGCCCACCCAGTACTCCCCCTGGTAACTTTCACCAGGTCATCATCCTGTCCTTGTTGTACCAAAAGGGCATTAAAACACACACGTTTCTCACTTTTGCCCAGTTTCCCAAAAAGTACAGAAGCAACCTCAACCCCCAAGACCTTCTTCCCATTGGGAACTGGGGAGGATACCAGTCAATCTGTGGCCTTCTCCCAGGCCTTCTTTGGAGTTTCTACTCTTTCCTTTCTGTTCCTCATGTTCACTCAACAGGGCTACTTCTAAAAGTCCCCCACCCCAAAAATCAGGCACGTCCCAGGGCACAAGTTACCACCTGCTAATCTGCAAATTCTCATCTTCCCACAAATGCTATACCTTGAGGCAGGAAATACAGAACTATTACTAAATTTTCTCTGAGCTCCCTGAGTGAATTCAGTGAGAACTGATCCCTCCCTCCCTAGGATAACTCAACCAGGTTCATTTATAAAATGTGTGTATGTGAAGGGCCAGAGAACCCTTAGGTGTGCCTAACACAGAAAACAGGAGAAAGAGGGGACCAAGGAATGGGAGATGGGTTGAGGGAAGGAGGGAGACAAGTAGAAGGAGCGCACCTGTCAAACTGCAAAGTATGGATCCTAGAGACAGCTGTGCTGCTGGGACTGACTCACTGCTGAAGGGACAGAACTGCCCAGGGGATTGCAGTGTTTTCATTAGGCGCTCTGGTAACTGACTAACAACAGACTGGCGCCTCAAACTACACACGTAGGAAGAAGTAGGTAGAGCCTATCCCGAAGTGGCGGAAATAACGAACTCTTTTCTTCCCACTCCCTTTCCTACTCTTGTGAGTTGGCTCGCCACTCTGTGCCTGGCTGGCATGCCCTGAGCTTGCCAGGGTGCAGTGCATCACCCCTGACCGAGAACTCCCCTCCCTGCTCTCCCGAGGGTTAGAGAAACATAGGGCATCTCTCAGCTCTACCAAGAGCTCCCGTCCCTTGCCCCTTGCAGGGGAACTGATTTGAGAGAAAAGCTTTTGCTGAGTGTCTGAAGCTGACAAATGCGGGGCACTTCTTGTCCCTAAGCACTTGCGCCTGCGTGGGGTGTCCCTCAGCCTGGGGCTCTGCTTTGAAGGTGGGAGGCCTAAATGTCACAGCCACAGTGTTCCTTCCCCACATGCGCACCTACCCATGAACCCGGAAAGAAGGCTTTGCTTTTATCTTTTTTCCCTCCCTACCTGAATTCCGGGACCAGGTTAGGCTGCAACCCGTAGAAAGCAGCGGAGAGAGTGACCAACCACCCGGGCTTGTAACTGCCGTTCTCGCACTCCAGATAAGGCGGAGACCACTTGACGTGGCTCTTGTCCCCGCTAAGACCGTCCCTGCGCCGCCAGCTGTGGCCCAGGCCCCGGGGCCCCTGATTGGAGCCGCGGCGGTGCAAGTGAGTCCTCCACTTGCGCCGGAGGCCGTGGAACCACTCGGTCTCCAGCGTGGCGTTGGCCAGGTGGTGTGCTGAGGAGGACAGGTCCTGGAGCAGGATGCGACTCTCCTCGCGCGTGGCCTGGAGGAAGACCTGCGGGGCTGGGGCGGACAGCGACTCGGTGCTGAAGGTGATGGCCGCCCGGGAGATGCTGGGCTCACCCTCCAGGAGGCTCCGCACCAGTGCCCGGTACCACTCCAGGTCGTCCTGCGAGTTCTGCTCCCGCGACTTATTGCTCTGCAGCATCATGTTGAGGAAGTTGGTGGCGTGTGTCAGCGTGTCCAGCGCCCCGTGCAAGGAGGGATGGGAGCTGGCTAGGGCAGGCGACTTCCCCGGCAGGCCCGCCAACTCGTAGCGGCTGGAGCAGTTGGCTCGCTTCAGCTGGTGGGAGTCCCCGGTGTAGAGGTAAGAGGCCACGTCCATGGGCACCTCCTCGGCGATTTTCTGCGCCAAGATGGTGCCGTCGGTGGAGCGGCTCCAGGGAGCCGAGGGGTCCGAGGCAGAGGCTCGAGCCGGCTGCTGGGCGTGCTGCTTCGCCCTCAGGGTCTTCTCTCGAGAGGAATCCGTCCGACTTGGAGGGTCGCGGCTGGCGCCGGCAGCTCCCAATCCCAGGTGAACGAGCAGGAGGCAGCAGAGTAAGGGGTTAGCCATGGCTCCCATCTGCCTCGCAGCAAGGAGAGGAGGTAACGGAGGGAGTCACTTTTTAAATTTTGGTCGTCAATCTATCAGCACTAAGACTTTTACTAGGAGTCTTCCCCCTTTTCAGCTGGCACCCAGTCCAAAAGGACTTTAAAATAGGGATGTTCTGAAATACGCGCGGCTGACTGAGCTACCGTCGCAGGAGATCAGATCACCTGTGGCAACGCCGGCTGCTCCTGCTCCACCATGGGTCTGCTCGGGATTGCGCACCTCGCAGCCTGGAGCCCAGCAGCTTACATCCCCTCTAGCCGCCGGCAGCTATAGTTGGCCTGCTTACGTCTTTCTGCTTAGCAGCTTCCACCGCCGCTCTCATTGAGGTGTGTTCAGGAGCTGCTGCTGCTGCTGCTGCCGCCGCCGCGGCCGCCAAAGACACTGCTCCATCGTCTCGCCCGTGGCAGGTCGTTCCCGCCTCCCGGCTCAGGCTCCTCCTCGTCCGCTTCGCCCCGAGGCGCGGAGCGCGCGCGCCCAGACCCGCACCGCGAGCGCAGCAGCTAGGGTTTCTTTTAAGGCGTTTGTCTTTCCGGAATCACGAGGGCTAGGCAGCTGGTTAATTGGAGTCTTTAAGTTTGGCCACAAACCACACTCCTGCCTCTCCCTGCTCTCGGGAGGAAAGCCGGTTTAAAGAGGCGGCTTGGCCGCAACCAAACCCTTGTAGGGCGGCTTCAAGTCGTCTTGCGCCCTGTTTGGCCGGCTCCTCTGTCAATCAGCCGACTGCCGTTTGTTGGGCTGGTGCGGGAGCTGTCCAGTGCTGAACCCGAGGCGCAGGAGGAGGCGGTGGCGCGGGATGCAGCTTCGCTGAGTCCTTTCACCCGCTCGCGTTCCCTGATGACTCGGGAACCTGAGGGGGTGAGAGGTGGGGTGGGCGGAGTGAAGGGAGAAGCAGACGTGTGGCGGCTCAGAGCGAAGGAAACTTGGACGTACCGAGGAGGAGGGTGTTGGCATTTGCATGCTTAGTTAAATCAGCCTTTCCTTTTGCCTGGTAAAGAGGGAGAAAGTAGTTTTCATTTGTGGCTTAAATCGGAGGGAAGGGACGTAGGATGGAGACGTGTCCTCCCGAGCATCTGCTTATTTTGGGCAAATTATCAAATCTTCTTCCTTGTTGTCGGTTAAAGAAATGATTAAACCCTACTTGCCGAGGTCTTAGCTATAAGGGAGTAATGGAGACATCTACCGGCTGAACTTTAAGGGAAAAATGCCGTATTAAAGGAACCTCTCTGTTTGAAAGGGATGAAGGGGAACCTGTGGAAGTGTAAGCAAGTGAATATGTGGAAGGGAGAGAATAAGTGCCGGGGCTGGACTCGGACTGTGAGAGAATGAGAATGAGCCTGTTGAGCGGGAAGGGAAGCCATTCTGACTGGGAGTTCCTAGAATTAATGGATGTAAGAACTAAGACATCTGGTTAACTATAGGTTGGGATGTCCCAGCAGAAGAAGGAAGAGCTGAATAAATATGCCAAGACCCCCCAGAATGATTGGAAAATCCCTTAACACAGTCTAATGGTTTTATTTGAAGCTTTAAGAGGGTCTTCTGACATTTTCATTCTGAAAATACTGATTAGTAATTTGGATAGGTATGGTTTTATGCACCTCCACCTTCCATATGCACCTCCACTTTCAAATTCCCCAAGAAAGACACAGGATAGAAAGTCTCAAATTCACTTCAATTCCCAACTTAAAAAAAAAAAAAGTTACCTGTGGCATTCTAAGGTAGCACTGCTTAGATTTGCTTTATCATTTCATTTTATTCTTCCTGTTGAGAAAATACCTAAGCACAAAAATTTAAGCTCCAAAGAGCAAAAGTTTGTCTGCATTGGTCACTGTAGGATCTTGAGCACCTAGAACACACAGATGCCTGGCACATAGTTGGTTCCCACTAAATATTTGCTAAACTAATGAATGAACCAGAAGATAATGATGATGAAGCTAATTATTTAGGAATCCATCTCATTACCTAAGAAGAGAAGTCTGCCTGATGTGTCAGTGGTGAGGGCTTTTGGAATAAGACATAGCAACCAGTTTTCCAAACTGCAGTGTATTGTCTCCAAGGGAGATTTTATAGCTTTGCAAAGAATGGTTATTAGATTTGTGTTTATTTACAAGTAGAGTTCATGTTCATATCTGACTTATTTAAATTTTGCTTTGCAATGTATACTCTTTTGCTAAATAAAGGTCATCCCAGTTTAATCCTCTACTATAGCACACGTGGCAATAATAGGAGTTTCTGTTTGTTTAATTTATCAGAGTATACAATATGATTTTCTATTTAGTTGTCTAAAGGCTGGTGTAATTTCATCATTAATTGATTTTTTTTAAGAAAACCTGTATAACTAATTAACAATCCTTTAAAATTTTCTAGTATTGCATTTTAAAAGGAAGATATAATTTTATTAGTCAGTCCTTCTATAAGTAATTCAATGACTTAGCATAATTGAAAGATCTGGGTTCTGGTCATATCATTATTTTAAGCAAGATATATGGACACTAGCAATACATTTAAAGTTTCTGTGTCTCGGGATGCAAACTGTATGTGGGCCTCATGATTTGACACTGAGGGAGTACTGAAATGACACCTGAGCCACTCTCCTGGAGTGCCAGTTCTTCCCCTAGTACACAGCTAACAAGAATGGAGCAGGCTATGAGAGGCTCTTGCAATTTGGGCATTCCCTTCAGGGGATCACCTTCAGTCTACATTGGCAAACAACAGAGGTGAACTAGTTAGGTCTAGAACAACACTGCCCAATAGAAATATAATGTGAGTCACAAATGTGATCCACATATATAATCTCAGATGTTCCAGTAGCACATTTTAAGAGTAAAAAGAAAAAAAGTGAAATTAAATGTAATAATATATTTTATTTAGCCCAATAGACCCAAAATGTTATTCAATAAGTAAACAGTATGACAGTTATTATGAGATATTCTACATTTTTATACTAAACCCTCAGAATCCAATGTGTATTTTACACTCACAGCATATGGAACTTCACACTAGCTACATTTCAAGTGCTCAATAACCACCTGTGACCAGAGGCTACCATAGAATACAAGCTCTGGAAGATAGTACATCATGGTCTAGAATGATCTAGAAAACCTAGGTTTACTCACGATAAGGTACCATGGTCCAAATGGTCTAGGAGGCCTGTCCATTTAATAGATCTGGAGTCAAGGAAACTAACTGAGTAGATAGACAACCCTACGTCTATGTTAGTGTCTGTCACTGAAGGAGATCATCCAAAAGAGGTTATTATAGGGGACCAAGATATAACACATACTCATACCCCTCTAAGCAGACTACAAAATTCCACAGCAACTCACAGACATATTCATTCAACAAATGTTGATTTAGCCTCTGCTGTGTATCAGGCATCATGCTTAGTACTCGGGCAAACACCTGCATGATGGACACATGGACCTCACAGTCAAGTGTATAGAGAGAGAAACAATAAAAAAGCAAACAAATAAATTTTAAAATTACATATTGTGATCAGTGCCATGAAGAAATAAACGCTGTAAAGTTACAAAGAGTGCATGGTATGGGGGCAGGGAGATTCTTATAGAGAGAGAGAAAGAAAAGGAAGACTTCTATGAGGAGGTAACAGTTGAGCTAAGATATAAAAATGAGGAGTAGTTAACTAGGTAGTAAGTAGTAGTGAACTAGCTAAGGGTAAGATGAAAAGAAACTTAGCAGGAAAGAGAAATGGAAAAAGATGACTGCATTAAGATGAAGTTCATATATAATATAAAAAATACAAACAATTGAGACAAAAAGAAAATCATTTTATAGGATAATCAAGTGATCCTAGCATGAATAGCACCTCTGTCCCACCAATTACATGAGCGTGATTTGTAGAGGAGATAAATATCCCTGTGTAGCCTCAAGTTAAGAGCTAAGTTATCTAAATGCATATTAATACTGTGTGGGAGCTTGACTGTAATAGATCAGTGTATACAAGACCCGTAGGCCCTGTGTGAAAAGACCCAAAGCGTTTTCATCACAGCCTGAAAAGTCAATATAACTGCTTTAGAACAGTCAAATTTGCACTGATGAAAAAGCATTATGCAGTGGAGCTTTGAGTTATTAGTTGTCAGTATATTATTGATTTATCATTACTGTAAAAAGGAAGATGTGATATTAGCATATCTTTAAGTAAAAGAAATTAAAGGAGGTTAAAAAAAAACTGCTGAGACCAGATTTTATGTGAGCAGTATAGGTAAAGTTGTTTCTAAAATTTAAGTGCTCTTTTAAATCATTTAAATCAGCAAGGATTAGGACAGTGGCATATGGCGAAAGGACACTGGATTGGCAGTTGGGAGACCAAGCTCTAATTTCCACACTGCTGATGTCTAGTCATGTGACTTTTGACAGTTTCCTCAACCTCTCTGAGCCCTTTTGCTTCATCTTTAACATAAGAGTGATGTATTAGGGACTTCCCTGGTGGTGCAGTGGTTAAAAATCCACCTACCAGGGCTTCCCTGGTGGCACAGTGGTTGAGAGTCCGCTTGCCAATGCAGGGGACACAGGTTCGTGCCCCGGTCTGGGAAGATCCCACATGCCGCGGAGTGGCTAGGCCCGTGAGCCATGGCCACTGAGCCTGCGCGTCCGGATCCTGTGCTCCGCATCGGAAGAGGCCACAACAGTGAGAGGCCCGCATACCGCAAAAAAAAAAAAGAATCCACCTGCCAGCGTAGGGCCCATGGGTTCGAGCCCTGGTCCAGGAAGATCCCACCTGCTGCAGAGCAACTAAGCCCATGCGCTACAACTACTGAGCCTGCGCTCTAGAGCCCACGAGGCACAACTACTGAAGCCCGTGCACCTAGAGCCCATGCTCCGCAACAAGAGAAGCCACCGCAATGAGAAGCCCACACACCGCAACGAAGAGTAGACCCCACTGTCCGCAACTAGAGAAAGCCCAGGCACAGCAACGAAGACCCAGCGCAGCCAAAAAAATTTAATTAATTTTTAAGAATACTTAACTTAAAAAAAAAAGGGATGTATTACATACAGCCACAACTGAAACAATTTTAGCTGAGTGATGGATAATGGTCCAGGTATATTTTTCAGGAACTCATCATTTTTGATAGTTCTAGATTTATAATGTAAATGTTATTTTTAGGTTAAATAATGCTCGGTCTCAGTAAACAAAGTGGCACAACCCGAATCAAATTCTTGATAAAGCAAATAAAGCCACAAAGAAGCAGCATAATCTGTCAATATAACACAAAATCAGAAATCCAGTTCTTATTCCTGGTCTTACTGAGATTCTGGATTTCCCTGAGCTTATGCTACCCCCTGTGCCTCACGTTCCCATTTGCAAAATGAAGATCATAGTCTTTGTTATCCAAGGGTGGTGGTTTTGAAATTTCTGGGTGAAGAAGTGTCACTAGAGAATTCTGATCGCTGCTCTAGGTCTGGGGGGAAGTTAAGAATCTGCATTTTAATAAGCACCACAGGTGGTTTTGATGCAAATAAGCCATGGAGCACATGCTGAGAAATGCTGCTTTGAGCCATGGAAAATAACTCTAAGGTAATAGGGGAGAAGCTCTCCTGGTAAACAAAAAGCTGTGCTGTAAATTGTGAAATGTACCCTGTGGGGGGAAAAAATGAAAATAACACCTATAAAGAGATTATCATCATCACCTAATCATTTATATAGCACTTACAGTGGCCAGGCATTGCTCTAAGGATTTTACACACTTTAGCTCATCTACTCTTCATTACCACACTGTGAGTTTGGTACAACTACCATTCTACAGATGGGAAACAAACAAACAAATGAATTGCCCTAAGTACTACAGCTATCTGGCTCCAGAGGTCATACCCTTAATCACTACACCAGTGGTTCTCACATGTTGATACACACTAGATATACCTGGAGAACTTTTGTCAAAGCACAAATTAGTGGCCTTAGCCCCAAAACTGCTGACTTGGTAGGTCTAGAGTAAGGCCTGAGAATTTGCATTCCTAACAAATTCCCCTGTGATGTTAATACTGCTGGTCCAGGGAACACACTTTGAGAACCACTGCTCTGAGATGTGCTTTTCATCATTATAATCCCTGACTTTTTGGTAACACTTTTCCATCCATTTAATGTGGAAAGAGGAGAAAGTCAAATTAAGGGATGAAAATATGCCTGAAATCTAGCAAGAAAAAAAAAACCTATTTCTAACTTAGAAAGCTTACTCAAGATGTTTATGTTTTTTACTTAGCAGTTTATTCTCATCTGCCTCCAGTTTACCCTTAAAACTCTTACTCCCTGTCAGCATCGCTTCTAACAACACTCCTGCTCTTTCCAGAGTTGTCTCCTCTGTTTTTCACTGTGAAGTCATGACTTGGGCTGTTCTTGCATTCCCAGTGAAGTGCAAACACAGTATCATCTATAGAGTCACTAGGGCTTTGACCCAAATTGCTAGTTTCCCTAATCCCCTTACCCCCATGCACACAAAATGGTTCTGTAAACTAAAGACACTTGAAGAACTTCCTGACCACAAGGGAAGAAAACACCAGGAAATGGCATTTATGTTAGGAGGATCCTGAATGTGCTGAGGCGAAGTATTTCCCCAAACAGTGTCCCATGACACTGACCTGACATTCAGCAGTGCAGGAGAGGACCAATATGACCTTCACAAAAAAATCACACCAAATTAATTATTCAAAGCTCAACTCCATTCAATGCAAGGATTGTCTCTGTTTCTTATTAAGAAATAAGAACAACCAAAAAATTTGAAACAAAGTTTACCAAAATATGGACTTTGTGGATAGCAAAAGATGGGAAATGGATTATTTTGTCTCTGCTCGATTTTGCCTGCTTCCCTTGCTGGAGGGAAGCCCCTCACACCATATGTACCCATATGTTGTTATAATTCATGATATAGCTTTCATCAGCATATTACCTTGGGCATAATGGGGGTTTACTTCATGATCAGTTTAGGACTTGTCTCTCCATCTGAACACAGAAGCTTCTGCAAGTTGGGATCTTCAAGTGCCCAGGATCATTCACACATAGGATACACTAACTAATGACGGTTCCTCATTGATGAAGAGCAGAAACTTGTAAATCCAAACAAACTTATAAAGAACAAGTTTAGAGTAGTAAGCTGCTTATAAACTTTTTGCTGTTATTTTAAAAAACTTGAAGGAAATTAATCCAGTAACGTTGATATTGTTGAAATTGCAGACATCGTCTTAACATCAGGATTGTATGGAAAAGGAAAATAAAGAAACATAACATGGAAATATATGCCAACAAAATGTGAAAGAAGACAATCACTGCGCATGTTTCAGGAATATCCGCAGGCTAAGAAAATGACAAACCTAAGTATGAATCCAGGTACAAAACAGTTCTGCAAATCTATCGTTTTATTTTAACAGTAATATTATGTATGCCTACTTAAAAAAAAAAAAAGTTTCCTCCAGACCTCTGCTGCTATCCCTAAAGAAAAAAAAAAAAAAGGAGGCAAAGAAATTTACTTTAAGATTTCCTATCTAATCTGTGGTCAGTTGGTCTCTCCTCCTCTTCCTCCTCTTTCTCCTTCTCTTACAGACAGTAAGTGCTCAATGACAGATTAGCTGTACGTCTGGGTTGTCCCCAGGGAAAAGGAAGAGAGAACGTCCATTCCTGTGAGATAGTTATTGACGTTTACTTAGAAGTGTCTTCTTTTGATTGCTTTCGGTACTAGCATTTAAGTAGGTCTGAGGCAGAAGCCTGAGTCCTGTGGCATATATAAATCATTTCCACTTGTCCTTTTGATATACCCTTGGGAATCAATAGTTTCAGGGAAAATTTTGCCCGGTCTTTACCAACAACTCCCTATTCAAACGCAGGAGAATTTTAGAGAAGTTTTGGCACAGGAAGCTTTCAGTTCCTTTTGTTCACTGTGTCAGTGAATGTTCTTGGGTGATGGGGCTGGCTTCCAGTCTATATGGCCATCATTTATCACAGTGTCTGCAGAGGGATGGGTTCTTCATGAGCATAGAAAAAGCAGACTAGGGAACAAAGGCTAAAAAGAGAAACAGTTTTCAAGAATCTGCAGTATCATGAAGACCAAATGTGATGAAAAGTAGCTATCTCAATTGTTCGTTTTTATATCTCAAATCAGATATTTTAGAGTAAAAAATTAAAATGTAATTAAAAGTGAAGAAAGAAGTAAGAGGGACTTCCCTGGTGGCACCATGGTTAAGAATCCACCTGCCAATGCAGGGGACACAGGTTTGACCCCTGGTCCGGGAAGATCCCACATGCCGCAGAGCAACTAAGCCCATGCGCCACAACTACTGAGCCTGCACTCTAGAGCCTATGAGCCACAACTACTGAGCCCACGAGCCGTAACTACTGAAGCTCGCGCACCTAGAGCCCATGCTCCGCAACAAGAGAAGCCACCACAGTGAGAAGCCTGCACACTGCAACAAAGAGTAGCCCCTGCTCACCGCAACTAGAGAAAGCCTGCGTGCAGCAACGAAGACCCAACACATCCAAATAAATAAATAAATTTATTTAAAAAAGAAAAAGAAAGAAAGAAGAAAGCAATAAGAAGGCTTTTCTGAATGTCAGGGTTGTTTTTAATTGAAATGGATTAGCCAAGAGCAGAAGAGAATATCTTTCCTTGAAGAATAATTTGTGATCTCCAGTAGAAACTATATCCATGTATCAGAAATGAGTTATATTTAATTCTGCCTGGATAGACAAATGAACCAAATGGTCATTGGAATCTATTCTTCTCCTACAGTCCTATAATGGACTGAGGAATATATCCTGTTATGTCCCTACAAACAAGAAAACTAGTGCAGGCATATTTAACCCAAGTACTTCTTTTAGGCATCAAAATCCAATCTCTTTGTGCTACCACTCCTCTCACACTGCATTACTCAACCTGGCATTCAAGGCCATTTTTTTGCCCATCCCACTAGTCCTCCACTACATTTTGGAGATACTCCATTCTAACAAAGCTATGCTGTTTACACTCTTCCTTTATAAGTACTTTGCACACTCCCATCCTATGTCTGCCTTTGTAGAAGTTAATTCTGTGTATTGAGAAAACTTCCACAAATACGCTTCCTCTCCTTTAAGACCTTTAAGAACTACCAACACTTTGAATAGACATTTCTCCAAAGAAGATATACGATTGGCTAATACGTGCATGAAAAGATACTCAACATCATTAGTCTTTAGGGAAATGAAAATCAAAACCACAAGATACCATTACGTACCCACTAGAAGGACTATAATAAACAAGACAGATGATAACAAATGTTGGTGAGGATGTGGACAAACAGGAGCCTTCATGTACTTCTGGTGTAAAGTGGCACAGTCACTTTGGAAAACAGATTAGCAGTTTCTCAAAAGAGTTGAATATAAACTATCATGTGACCCAACAACTCTACTCCTGGGTATTTGCCCAAGAGAAATGAAAGCAGTATGTCCGCACAAAGACACACACATGAATGTTCACAGCAGCTTTACTCACAATAGCCAAAGTCCAGAAACCACGGACAAGGCCATCAACTGGGGAATGGATAGACACAGTGTGGTACAGCCATATGGTAGAATCCTAGTCAGCCATAGCAATGAACAAATTGCCCGCACGTGCTGTGTCACGGATGAAGCTCAGAAACGTTATGCTAAGTGAGAGAAGCTGGACCCAGAGACCACACGTTGTATTGAGATGCAATGTCCAGAAAAGGCAAATGTATGGAGACAAAAGGTAGATTAGTGGTTGCTTGGGGCTGGAAATGGGAATGAGAATCAACTGTAAAAAAAAAAAAAAAAAAAAGAATCAACTATAAATGGGCACAAGGGAACCTTACTGAGGGGGATGAAAATGTTCTAAAACTGATGATGGTAGCTGTACCACTCAGTAAAGTTATTTTCAGTAAAGTTATTTTCAGTAAAGTTATTTAAAATCATTTGAGTTTTACACTAGAAACTGGTGATATGTAAAATGTACCTAATAAAGTTTGTTAAAAAAAAAAAAACTACCAACTCTAGATATTCTCCAAGATTGACTTGATTTTCTAGAATCAGCCTTTGATTCTAGCTAGAATCATCTTAGTTCTTAGAACCGATTCTGTATGATAATGGTTTACGTATGCTGATTTAATGCTATCTGTGAACGTCTAGGTGAACAACCGAAGAAGTTTTGGGTAGCATTCTCATCTATATTATTTACTATTTTATTTTATTTAACAAATACCTATTGGGGGGTCCACTATGTGCCAGACACCATTCTGTATAAAAGTGATGCTGCAGGAAACAAGTCAAGTTTCTGCCATTGTGGCACTTACATTCAGATGTAATATGTCCTGTGAGGAAAAATAAAGTGGGATAAGAAGATATATCGAGATTGGAGGTCAGGGAAATCACCTCTGGTTAAGTGGCATTGAGTAGGAGAGTGAATGGTGTGAAAGACCAATACATGGGAAGACTCAGGAGAACAACTTTCCCAGCAGAAAATAATGATCATCAAACCCCTGAAAGAGTATCAAGCCTGGTCTGTCCCAGGAACAGCAAAAATTTCTGTGTGGATAGAGGTCAAGGAAAGGTGGACGGAGAGAGAAGGCAACAATCGAATCACATAGAGCTTTTTGCCCTGTGGCAATGAGTTTTGGTTTTATTACAAGGGCAATTGAAAGTCATGGGAGGGTTTTGACAGGAGTAACAAAATCATGGGGGCTGCTATAGAGACTGACTGAGGAGGGCAAGAATAGAAGCAGAGAGACCAGTTAGGAAGCTGTTGCATTAGTCAAAGTGAGAGACAAGGGTGGTTTAGACTAGAAGTGGATGGGGAAAGCAGGATGATAATGGTTGAGATGGTTGAAAATTGTTGAATTCAGGATTGTAATATTCCAAAGGTCGTGAATGTGGCTGCCCATTCATACCCTCTGAATTTCAGATGCAATTAAGGTTTTCCTAGAGTAAGAATATTATTAATATATAAAATAATGTGTGCCAACTTCATTTGGGAGTAGAATCCTAATTTTAGAATAAAACTTAATTCTATTCCTTAGAAAAATCACTGTTCCTATGTATCAGTTTAAAGTACTTATATCCCAACTGAAAAATGAGCAGAAGACATGAACAGAAATTTCAAAACAGAAGAAACACATAAAGCAAATGTTCAACCTCATTAGTGAGCGTGGAAATGCAAATCAAAACACGAGACATATGAGTTGTATCTATATGATTGGCAGAAATTAAAAAGTCCAATAATGCCAAGTTGTTGGCACTGGTTGTGGGAAGGATGGAGGAGATGTGGATTCACAAAATCTCTTATGCTCTGCTGGTAGAAATCTAAATCAGTATGATCATTTTAGAAAATAATTTTGGATTATCTAGTAATGCCAAACATTCACCTACTCTATGGTCTAGCACTTCCACTCTTGATATATACACATAAGAAACTCTGTCCCGGGGCTTCCCTGGTGGCGCGGTGGTTGGGAGTCCGCCTGCCGATGCAGGAGACATGGGTTTGTGCCCCAGTCCGGGGGGATCCCACATGCCGCGGAGCGGCTGGGCCCGTGGGCCATGGCCGCTGGGTCTGCACATCCGGAGCCTTTGCTCCACAGCGGGAGAGGCCACAACAGTGAGAGGCCGGCGTATCGCAAAAAAAAAAAAAAAAAAAAAAAAAAAAAAAAAAAAAAAAAGAAACTCTGTCCCATGTATACCCTATAATATATACAAGAATGTTAATAACATCACTGTTTAAACAGCACAAACCTGGAAATCTTGAATGCCTGTCCACAGGAGAACAGATGAATGAACTGTGTTATCCTCACACAGATGAAAATAAAAACAAGGAAATTATGAACACAGGATTCAGGGAGATGGCTGACCTCCTTGGGTTGGGGGGAGGTATGAGAATGGGATAGGGTACCCCTCACCCTTTACAATTCATTGGACTGACAAGTCTGGCAAAGAAATGGTGTAACTGTTCCAGTAGGTGCCAAGATATTACTCCTCCTCGGTAACACAGTCAGCTTTTCTGACTGACTTAGCCCAATGGCCAACAGTCTACTTGTGGCCAGTTTCGGTGCTCAGACAGGGCTCTGAGGGAGGTATCTGAGATCAGAAAGGGTTTTTAATGCCTGCCTTCAACTGTGCTGAGCCTCTGTCTTTGACGAAGTCCACTCTAGGAGAAATCTGATTTCACTTCCGGAGAGTCCAGCCCTTTCTTCTCTTCCATATCAGTCTCTCTACTTACGGAGTCTGTATCCAGAGCACTATTTCAAGACCTCCAATGTGTCTCCTCAAAGACTGCCTGACCCACTTTCCAGATGGAGCCAACATCATCCTCCATCTGATCCATAAATCATGAACAGAAGGCTGAGGAAATGAGAAGCTGCGCTCCCACTGGGAGGGGAGTGAAGCTTCCAGCATGGGGTGCCCAGCATGACCACAGAGGCACAACACAGTTCTCCAGAAAGCCAGTTCTGATGAATGACAGAACAGCCGGTTCCAGATGAAACTATCCTGGATCTTCAAATACAAACGGTAACATTGAAATGAGATAGGACTTACCACCAACTTAGTTGGGCATATTTAATTATATGTATTCTGATTATTATGGCACCTGAAGACCAGATATAAATAGTAAGCCGTTCACATATTTTACCATCATAGCTATTTCTGGGATTCCCTCAGACAAAAGATGGGAGAGAGAAAAGATAAAGTGTATGAGCTTCTCTCCTGCCGGAAGGGCACAGGGCACTGCTCCAGTCCTCCTTCTCTAAAAAGGATTGAAGGTGTCCCATAGCACCTGAAAGAAGAAAATAGCGAGATACCCCAGAGAGGCTGATCTCAGTGTTCATTTAAAAGTCAAAGGTAGGGCTTCCCTGGTGGCGCAGTGGTTGAGAGTCCGCCTGCCGATGCAATGGACGCGGGTTCGTGCCCAGGTCTGGGAAGAAAAGAAAAAAAAAACCAGGAGAGAGCTTCCTGCAAATTATGATGAAGTGGTTTTTGCCTCCAATTCACTGGCTTTGTGTTACAATATCTATCGAAGAAGCTGGGTTTTCCCCACCCTCGCACCCACTCCCTCCTAAGATGGGGGCAGGTTTGGGACAAGGAACAGGAGAACACTGAGCCAAAGTGCTAATGGGTCGACTTCTGAAGCATGAAGAGTGAAGAGGATATAAAAAAATCTTGTCTCTGTATAATGTACCCACCTGAATTCCTCTTTTGGATTCTTTATCCTTATTTAAACCTGTCATTTGAGCAGCTGAAGTGAAAATATGGGCCCAGGATCTCCTTCTGAGTGAGAGAAGCACCTCTTCTCCAGCATCCTTACCAGAAGAAATCAATGAAAACAGCCTCCAATCAAAGGTTAAGAGGAAATCAGAAGGCAGGGGGGGCGGGGGGGGGGGGGGTAGTGGTGAGTAGCAATGAGTAGCAGGTTGGCCTGGCTACACTGGATCTTTCTGAGATCTCAAGGTTATCTCTCTCATAAGCTATCTTTTCCTGGTTGGATTTGACTTTTGTGTTTTATTTTCATTTTCGTTTTGTTTTCTTACCATAAGAGTGGTAAGGCATTAAAGGTTAGGCAGTGAGCCAGGAGAAAAAACGGCCAAGAAAACAGCCTGGCTGCCTTCAGGCTAGGCTTCTAAGTCACAGAGAACAAAAGGGAGTCCTCCCAACAGCTCAGGTCCTGCTGAACTCACCAGGATCAGAAGAACAGCATGCAAATTGGAGTCAAAGTTCTGTAGTCATAAACAATACATACGACTTGGGGGTGGTTTTCACGTCCACACAGAGCTCCCTGGGGAACCTCATTCATTTGGGTTGAGTTTGCAGGTCCTGGTCATGACCACATTCTCTGTGACCAACACTGACTGATGGTGGGAGGCGGGAGTGCTGCCCATGAGTAAGCAGGGTGAGTGGGTGCAGGCCCTGTGGGCCGAGCTGGGCAGATCTCTGCCTCATACCCTGTACTCCTCGGAGGGGAAAACAGAGGCACCATGAGGAGGTATTTAGACGCAAGAACAGGCAGCTGTCACCATGCCTCCCCCTGAATCCTTAGTTCCGCTCCTGACCTACACAAACAAAGCCTTTTCTTGAGCTCTGACCATTGGGAAACGAGTCAAGATGCTAATCACCCAGATTTTGAAGCAACAGACTTTTCTGTTTCTTGTTTTTGTATCATCACATGGTTATAATTGTGGTTTACAAATTCAGATGTGAATGGATTATGGCTTTTAAATATTCTAGGAAACAAATTGTTACTTGAATATTTCATCTCAATGAGCAAATCAGCAATTCAGCCTCAGACTTTCGGGAAAGATCTGCCTCTCCCATACCAGATTGGACCAGGTTTCAAAGGCTTCGCACAGTGACAGGGTGCGGGAGTTTGGTCCTCAGTCATCTGTTTATTTCTACGTACTACCAAGATAGCCGCTGTTCCTGGTTGTATAGACCCAGACCTGGAGGCTCTCTGATGTATTCCAGACCACACATGGGCCTCAGGAATCTCTGTCCCGTGCAGAGCTGAACTCTGAAGTGCCTGCGATCTAGGGTTGCCAGATTTAGGGGGAATTATACACACACACACACACACACACACACACACACACACACACGAGGATCTCCAGTTAAATCTGAATTTCAGATAAACAACAAATTGATTTTTTAGTGTAGGTGCGCTCCATGCAATATTTGGAACATATCTTCTATAAACAGGACCTGGGTTGCTGTGTCTCTATGAACCTCTTCTAATACTAGACCAGGAGAACTTTTTTTCTGGGGAATTATTGTTCTCAGTGGGATTAAATGTTTTGAAACAAAGCTGGGAACATCCTGCAGATGGTTCTGCTTTCCACCTGCCACATAACTGCCCTGAGGCAGTGAATTAGTCTACTACCTTGAAATGGCAAGGCAGGAATTAAGGTCTCAAATTGTTTATCTATACTTCCTTTCTATCCTTTGTTCTTTCTCTTACTCTCTCTCTCTTCCTCTCCTCTCTGCTTTCTTTTTGCAATATCAAAGGAAAATGTTGGAAAAATGCATTTTTATTTAGGTCAAGTAATCAGGCAGTTCTAACACTATGAAAGAGATTTATGAAAATACAGTAAGACTATATGAAGCCCAGGGAGTCAGAGTACCTTAGAACGCAAATACAAAGGAGTAGGTATGCTCACATCTCACAGAAATACTTTTTCTAAATTTATATTTCAAGACCCTAGACTTTTTTCTGTAAAAGTGTGATCCCATTGTAATTCAAAACAGAAGTTACTAAGAAAATGCATGGTTGTCTGGTAACCACATATACTTGCTTTAAAAGTATTTTAAATATATTTCTATGTGTTTAATTTAATTGTTGGTTGGACTATTCCAAGAAATCCAGAATACATTCTAAGGAATGAATGAGACAACTGCACAAAAATGTGTGTAAAAAGATGCTCATTGCAGTATTATTTATGATAAAGAGAGGACTGATTTAAGTGCCCTTTAATCAAATATTAATTAAATGAATTGTGCTATAATTACTTGCTACGGCTATTAAACCTGATAGTCTAGTCATCATTAACTCAGAGTTCCTTTAGTAAGGAAGAGAAGTTAAAAGGTATAAGGAGTGTGGGGCTTCCCTGGTGGCGCAGTGGTTGAGAATCCGCCTGCCGATGCAGGGTACATGGGTTCGTGCCCCGGTCCGGGAAGATCCCACATGCCGCGGAGCGGCTGGGCCCGTGAGCCATGGCCGCTGAGCCTGCGCGTCCGGAGCCTGTGCTCCGCGACTGGAGAGGCCGCAGCGGTGAGAGGCCCGCGTACCACAAAAAAAAAAAAAAAAGATATAAGGAGTGGAAAAGAAGATATAAAACTGTCATTTTCCAATGACAACGTAATTATGCATGTATAAAATCCAAAATCATCTACAAATTATTTGAATTAGTAAGTTTAACAAAGTTGCCAGATACAAGGGCAATATACAAAAGTCAGTTGTAATTTTATACCAATATAAATAGTTTGAAAACGAAAATTTTTTTTAAATTTATAACAGCATCAAAAAAAAAAAAAGGAAGGGAAAAGATTTTCAAGGACTCTACACAGAAAACTATAAAATATTATTTAGTGAAATTAAAGACCAAAATAGGGGAAGAGATAGATCAAGTTTGTGAATTACAAGAATCAATGTTTTGAAAATGTCAGTTCTCCTCTAATTGAACCTATAGATTCGGTGTAAACCCAATCAAAAACCCAGGAGACATTTTGTATGTGTGATAATTAATGAACTAGTTTAAGGACTTCAATATAAATGCAAAGGGCCAAAAATAGCCAAGAAAATCTTGAAAAACAAAATGTCCCAGATATCAAAACTTAAGATAGGGGCTTCCCCGGTGGCGCAGTGGTTGAGAGTCTGCCTGCCGATGCAGGGGACGCGGGTTCGTGCCCCGGTCCGGGGAGATCCCACATACCGCGGAGCGGCTGGGCCCGTGAGCCATGGCCGCTGAGCCTGTGCGTCCGGAGCCTGTGCTCCGCAACGGGAGAGGCCATAACAGTGAGAGGCCCGCGTACCGCAAAAAAAAAAAAAAAAAAAAAAAAAAAAAAACTTAAGATAAAGCTGCAGTAATTGAGACAACTGTGGTATTGCCTCAAGGATTGACAAAGAGACCAATAGAACGAATAGAGTTCACAATCAGACCCACACATCTGGTCACTTGATCTATGACAAGGCGGCACTGCAGAACAGTGGTAATAGGATAATCTTTTCAATAAATGGTCTGAATCAACTGGCTTACTCAGATGCACCTTCAGGACAGAGGCACACATTCTCCCAGTTGCTGGGAAAGTTAGGTGGCTGCTCGCTGCTCACAGCTGCATCTCGCTCTGGGAATTTCCCTTAGCCAAAAAAAGCTGCATCACCCAAGATTACTCTCTCTCGCTGAGGGTACCCCACGTCCAGTGACTGGTCGTTGCAAGGATGCAAAGTCCTGGCCCTTGCCTAGATTGGTCTCTGAAGGACCGTTCTAGTTCAAGAGCACCCCTTGGGAACAGCTTAGGTCACTAATGCAACTGTATCCCCACAGCTTAAGTCTCCCTCCACCCAATCCTGCTTCCTCTGCTCCCTGTCAGATTGTACCTGAGAGGTTTATGCCAGCAAAACTCCTGCACACAAACCTCAATAGCCCAGATTCTGTTTCCTAGGGAACTCAACCTGGAACACATTGGAAAAAATTAACATTGACACATACCTTACATACAATTAATGCCAGGTGAGAGTATATCTAAATGTGAGTGGTAAAAACTAAAATTTCTATGAGAGTTTCTAACATAACAGAGCCTCCACTACTTTGGAGTTAAGGAAGGATTTCTTAAACAGGACTAACCATAAAGAAAAAGACTGATAAAAGCATTAACCATAAAGAAAAAAACTGATAAATTGGACCACATTAAAATTAAGACTTTCTGTTTATCAAATGATACCATTTAGAGTAAAAAGGCAAGCCACAGAGTAGGAGAATACTATACAATGCTATAAGCTACAAAGGCTTGTATACAAAATATATAAAGAAAGACCAAAAAAATCAATAAGAAGTTAGACAACCCAATACAAAAAAGAGCAAGAGACTTGAATAGGTACTTCTCCCTCCCAAAAAAAGACAAAATGGCCAGCAAACAAATGAAAGGGAATTGAAACTTATTATTACTCAGGAAAATACAAATTAATACCACAGTAAAATACTCATCTTAAACTCATTGGAGTGGTGAGACTCACACTACCAAGTGTTGGTGAAAACGTAGAGCATCTGGAATTCTCAGACACACAGCTTGAGGAAACTGGTATTACATAGTCTAATAACATTGAGCACGTGCATGTATATCACTTTTAGGAATATCCCCAACAGAAATGAGTGGGCATATATACCAAAACACTTATGAATAAATGTTCATAGTAATGTTATTCATAATAACAAAAAAATTAGAAGAGTCCAAATGCCTGTTAATTTTTATAGACAATAAAGAGATAAATAAGGCAAGGAAAATAGAATCAAAACAGATGAGTAATCAGGAAATGCCTGAAAGGCAATCAAATTATGCTGAGGGAGAAGATCTAGAAATTAGGACAGCCTTGAGTAAGACAATGGTAGGGGGAAATAAATTTAACATTTTAGATACGGCGGATAATTCCAAATAATTAAGGAATTATTATTATTTATTTGTAGAAACTTATATAATTCATTCCTTTCCTCTAACTAGAGTATTACACACACACAGCTTATAAATAGAAATGAACTGAACACAAAGTAGCGTATCCTTTAGTGAGGAGCTCCCCGTCAGATCTCTGTTCCTCTGAGTTGTCCAACACAGTAGCAGCATACCACACCACTGGCACCCCTACCACCAGCCCGGCAGCAGGCAGCTTTCCTGGGTGCAGGCCCATGGTAGTTAATTGTATATGTCAACTTGACTGGCCCGTGGTGTCCAGATATTTGGTCAGAATTGTTATGGATGCTCCTATGAGAGTGTTTTTTAGAATGAGATCACTATTTAGTTGATCAATTAATTTAATTGATGAGGCTCACCCCATAGTGTGGATGAGCCTCATCCAATCGGTTGAAGGTCTCATTAGGACCAGGACAGACACCACCACCACCACCCCATGTCTCCCTCCTGCAGCAAGAAGGAATTCTGTGCCTTTGGACTTGAACTGCATCTCTTCCCTGAGTCTCCAGCCTGCCAACCTACTCCATCAGATTTTGGCCTCACAGAGCCTCTTACAGGCATGTGAGCCAGTTCCCTAAAATCAATCTTTCTCTCTCGTGTACGTGCGTGTCCCCTGCCCCCCCCACCCACACACACAAACACACACACACACCCTGTCTTGTTTTCTGGAAAAGGCTGACTAACACAGAGCCTAATATCTGGGAAGAGTCAATTCCCCCACATGAATACCTGGATGAGCCTGGCATGAATGGTACTGGCTTCACTGCATTCCTGGTCCTAAGTGAAGCCTGCCATGTAAGTTCCTCTCTTCTCTCTGAAAATCCGTCTTAAACACATCCTTTCCTCCCAGTCTTTCAAACTCCACCATTTCTTCTGTGTCTTTATAGGGACCAAACTGAAGACTGTCTGCATTTTGGGGGAGAGTCATCTGTGCCAGGCTCTGGTCCCCTGCCATGCTTGTGTGATGCTCTGACATCTGGTTCTCCTTTGAGCAGGTTTGTCTCATTTTTTTTTTTTTAATTTACTTTATTTATTTATTTTTGGCTGTGTTGGGTCTTCGTTGCTGCACGCGGGCTTTCTCTAGTTGCTGTAAGCGGGGGCTACTCTTCGTTGTGGTGCACGGGCTTCTCATTGTCGTGGCTTCTCTTGTTGCAGAGCACAGGCTCTAGGCGCGCGGGCTTCAGTAGTTGTGACATGGGAACTCAGTAGTTGTGGCTTGCGGGCTCTAGAGCGCAGACTCAGTAGTTGTGGCGCACGGGCTTAGTTGCTCCGCGGCATGTGGGATCCTCCCGGACCAGGGCTCGAACCCATGTCCCCTGCATTGACAGGTGGATTCTTAACCACTGCGCCACCAGGGAAGTCCAGGCTTGTCTCATCTTGAGTGTCCCCTGACACTCCAGTCTCTGCAGGATCCTTTTCGTTCTTTGAGTTTTTATTTAACAGATTGAAACTCTCTATAAATTAAACCCTCCTCTTTAATGTCAGAAGCATCTCAGATTTCAAATTTTTTCTTTAATAGAACCACATTCCCCAAGGTTAGGCTTGCTCAGCTCTGCTCCTGAATGAGACTAATATTCTAAGGTTACAGTTTCTTCCCTCTGGCTAGCTCCAAGAAATCCTTTCCTGCCCTAAGGTTGATTCACTACCTGATCATTCTTCAGCCTAGACTCACCCGAGGGCTGATAAAAACATAGTCTCCTGGGCCCTACTCCCAGCGTTTTTGAGTCAGTAGGTCTGGGGTGGGGCCTGGGAATTTGCATTTCTTACAGGTTCTCAGGTGAGGCTGCCTGTGGATCCGGGGAACACACTTTGAGAACCACTGCCCTGGCTCTGGTTCCTTAATTGCTATCTCTTGTGCCTGTTCCGCCACTGACTCCCTTTAGCCCCTCAGTCTTTTACATATTTTATCTCTGCTGGTCCAGGATGAAACTCAGAGGGGGAAAGGGAATGGGAGCGCTCACACAGGCTTCCACAGCAGAGACTGGCCAAAAATAGTGAGAATTCAATTCAACATCACAACCAGTTTTTTGAGTGGCTGGTGTGTTATAAAGCACTGGTGGGGAGGGGTTAGAGAGATAAATAAGTTTCTGTTCTCAAGAAACTTAATATCTAATAAAGGGAAAGCCCAGCATAGCACTAATGATACTCTAAGGAAAAATGTATTCTCTTAGAAAAAACGTTACAGGGCTCTGGGACTATCCGGCACTGTTGGTGTCCCAAGTATATTCCCTAGGCCTACCCCAGAGGTCATGGCCGGGACTCATTCTCAGGGTCATGAAAGTGCAGTGTCAGCAAGTCAACAATCCTGAGTGAGCACCTCTTTAAATTTTGCACCCTAGGGGTGTCCTAGGATGTCCTCCTCCCAGCCTTGGCCCTGCCAGAGGTTACAAGAGAGTTCCAGTGTTCCTGGTGGATTTCAGCCTTTCTCTCCATACAGGTATTCTCTACCAGAGGAGTCGGCCAGGCAGGTCTGACCACGTGTACAGCTGGAGATGGAGCCAAGAGCTCATGAAATTACAATGCAAAGCGTATAGAGCAAGAAGAGCAGAGGGCCTCAGGCTGATATTTGCGGAATGCCAACCTTCAAGGGATGGGATTCACAAAGGTAAGTAGAACAAAAACCAGTACAGCTTGAGATCTGCTTTGATGACTGAATAAAGTGTGTTAGACACAGAACTTGCCTTTGGGAAGCTTCCAGGCTAGTAGGGGAAACAAGATCTGTGCTTGAAAAGATAAATATTCTGGCACCAAGCCCCAAATCAGTGTTCAGGAGAGAGTGTAACAAAGAAGGTTAAGCTAAGGCTTGCCTTAACTTGAGCAATGTGATCCTCAGTTTTTCCATTTATAAATGGTAATGGTGATATTGATTACTAGTGTTTTTATGAAAATTGTGTGAAATAATTAAACTCCTAAGCACAGTTGCTGGCCCATAGCAACCACTCAGTAAAGTGTTCTTATTGTAATGTCTGTTGTGATGCTGTTGCTGATGATGATGAGTAAAGTTTAGAAGAAAGAGAGGGAGTTGTGGGTTGTGTTGGGAATGATGGATGACGGACAGTGAGTAGTTGGAAGGGTCAGAATGTAGAGCAGGATTCGCCTACATCCTGGGGCAAGACACTGGAGCAAGGCGCAGGGGCAGTGATTGTTAAAAGTGCAGGGATGGGGCTTCCCTGGTGGCGCGGCGGTAGGGAGTCCGCCTGCCGATGCAGGAGTCGCGGGTTCGTGCCCCGGTTTGGGAGGATCCCGCGTGCCGCGGAGCGGCTGGGCCCGTAAGCCGTGGCCGCTGGGCCTGCGCGTCCGGAGCCTGTGCTCCTCAACGGGAGAGGCCACAACGGTGAGAGGCCCGCGAACCGAAAAAAAAAAAAAAAAAAAAAAGTGCGGGGATGAGTCACAAGGTCAGTTTGTTCAGAGTGTGTGCAGCTTGAGGGGGAGGCATTAAGAGTGGATAGTAAAAAAAGTGCTTTTTGTAACCGTGTATGGTGAGAGATGTTAACTAAGCTTACCGTGATGATCATTTCATGATATAGACAAACATTGAATCGTTATGTTGTACACCTGAAACCAATATAATGTTATATGTCAATTATATCTAAATTTTTAAAAAAGGAGTAGATAGTGGCCACACTGTGAATCTTGGCATAGGAAGTTTGGGCTTTGCCCCAGAGTTAATCCAGAACCTCTGAAGATTTATGACAAAAAGATAACATAAATGAAAACAATCTTTTAGTGAGATTAATTTATAAATTGAGAGCGGTAGTAGGAAAAATGATGCTGGGAGCTCAGTACCTCAGGTATGAGATGATGCTAGGTTAGTGGAAATTGAAAGGAAGGAGAACATTGAAGAAATATTCAAAAGAAAAGAATCAATTCAAAACAGAAGAAAAGGGTATTAGGTTAAGATATGAAGGCATGGATGGAAGTAGGCATCCCTTTTCCTCACACCTGGATTTTGAGGTCGGGTTTCCTAGAGAATGGTTGTATTAGTCTGCTTGGGCTTCCATAACAGAGAACCAGACTGGTCGGCTTAAACAATAGACACTTATTTTCTCACAGTTCTGAAATCCAAAAATTCGTGATCAAGGTGCCATCACAGATGGTTTCTGGTGAGACCTTTGTTCCTGGCTTACAGGTGGCTGCCTTCTCACTGAGTCCTCACATGGTCCTTCCCCTGTGCACATGCTGAGAGAGAGATTTCTTCCTCTTCTTAAAAGGACACCAGTCCTATTGGATTAGGGTCACACACTATGATCTCATTTAACCATAATTATCTCCCTAAAGGCTCTATCTTCAAATACTGTCACATTGGGGAGGGGGAATTAGAGCTTCATCATATGAACCTGGGGCAGGGAGTGGGGCAGGGACACAACTCAGTCCATAACAATGGTGTTATGTGCTACTATGAGACAAAGGAACTACGACGTTTGAGCTAATGGAGAGAAAGACAATTTGGGCTTTAGACGTGATGGTTGGTTAATCTATAGCACCATCCAGTAAAACATCCTGCAGTGATAAAAATGCTCTGTCTCAGCATTGCCCATTCTTGTAGCTACTAGTCACATGTGACAACTGAGCATTTAAGTGTGGCTAGTGAGACCAAGGAAATGAATTTTTAATTGTATATACTTTAACTGTATTAGATAGCCCAAGTTATAACTATAGGAACCCTAGGCAGAGTAAAGAGGTTTTATCAATAATTAGATAACTAAGGCTTCTCCTAGGCCTTAAAGTCTGGTACTATAGATGTTCAACTTCAAACCACCTCTTGTCAGCCAAGGAAAATCTGAAGCTCTGAAAAGATATATGACTGTTCCAGGTTAATGCAGCTAGTCAGTTACAGATCCTCAATTTAACAGACAGCTGAAGATATACAACTGTTTGTCAAGGACTGAGATCAATGCTTTGGAGTCATCCCATGGATGTGACATGATAGTGGATATAATCTAGAAAGAAAAGGTGAGCCTTCATAAATACTCACCTAAATAGAATGAAAAGAAAAACAAATCATAAAAGGAAATAGATTTTCATCTGCCAAATTTGTACCAACAATTAGACAGCCCCAGATCACCACCACCTCAACATACTCCAAGTGCATCTCAGAGAGGTGGGCACAGTTAAAGGGCGAGAGCTCTGGCGGCCCCCATCTCCACTCACATTGGCTGGCTGCCCACAGCGAGGCTCTCAACCTCTCTGCACTTCCTTTTCCTCCTTTGTAAAATGGGGATAATGACAAGACTTCCTTCCGAGGCTGTTGAGAAGGTTAAGTGAGGCGGCATGTAAAGCAGCAGCACAGCCCTGGCACATAACACACGTTCTTTAAATCTTAGAGTAAAAAAATGAAATCTGTCTTGTCCCTAATCTTGTTCCTCTTCCTGCCTCCCTGATCTGGGCTCATACAGCCTTGCCCTTCATCTAGTCAGTCTTTCTGGAAACCTGAGTCACCTTTGATTTCTTCTTCCTCATTCCCCACATCCAGTGACTCACCAAGTGTTATTGATTCAAGCTCCACAGTCTCTCAAATGTAGCGTCCTCACTGTGTGTCCTCCACTCCGCTGTCACTCACATCCTTGGCACTTTCTATCAAAAGCATCTCCGCTAACGCTGTGTTTGCTATAATCCATCCATTTTGTATGCCAGGGTGGGATTTTGCACCCTTCCCCTGGCAGTTTCTTTTTGCAGACAGGATTAAGTTGACATTCCTCAGCTCGGCACTCAAGGCCCTTCACAGCTCACCCCCCAATCTACCTCTGTTTTCATATCTCACCTTTTACTTTGAACCAAGAATACATAAATAGGAATCCGTGCATTTTAAAAATTCAAATGAATAATTGTCTTGTGACTCTGTGTGGACCTGGGAGGAGGAAGCAGAGTTGTTTGTTTGTTAATTTGACTTCTAGGGGAAAATGCAGAGTTCCCCATGAGAGCTTACAGAGAGATTCCTTTCCAGTACCTCCTGTAATTAGGGGGATTGTGTGTCCTCATTTGCCCAGGACAATCTTCTTTACAACTGTCCGTGCTGTATAATGTTTAGGAGCAACCTCCCCCCATTTCATCCTCAAACGTGTCCCAGTTTGGGCAATAAGTTGTGTGGTCACCTAGAACCCACCTTGCCAAAATAAATCAGTCTGAAGAAATGAAGGACAGCAACAGAATGATTGTTCCCACCCACCCATCTTCTTTGGCACTTGGCCTTGGAGTCACTCTTCACTTCTGTCAGCACCTCCTGCTTCCTCCTGGAACCACTGCAGGGCTGCTTAGGCCTCGCTGAAGCATCTCTTCCAAGCTATTGCTTCATACCTCCCAAGCCTCTTTATTAAAAATCACCTCATGGCCCCATTCTCTGAACCTACTTGATGAAAAAAACTAATAGCTAAAAAGTAGCTAGATGTGCCACCTTCCAGAGAGAATTTATGAATTTTAAAAGGACCTTAAGAGCCCTGACCAAATGAATGACTAACAGAGGACTTTTAGAACTGTGTAGGTGTCAGCAGTGTCATTCAAGTGACGCATCAGAGGCCAGGGGTGGCATGAGGGACCGGAGAGGACGTAAGCCATTGCTCACACCCCTGACCGACAGGGAGAAAGAGATGAGGGAGGGGGGCGTGGGGGGCACATAGTAATGAATGATCCTGGAAACTAAGAGAAATGTGAAAATTAAAGAAAGGCATGACTCAGGGAAATTACTGCTGGGGACTCCCTGGGCAAGTATTTGGAAATTGAACATGAGAAAAATATTGTCAGAAGTAGAGGATACACAAGCTGTTACAAAGAACCGGCAGTGTTCCAGCCAAGCCAAGTCAGGCAGGCCTAGGGCAGGGTGCATACGGTGACCAAGGGTTCTGTTCTCTGGCACTACCCCCAACCCCCACAAGCTCCCCTTTGTCTGCTCGACACTGAGGGATGCTCCAGCACAAGCTTCCTGAACAGCGCTGGTCAGGAGAAATAGATGGGAAGAAACTTTCTCAAATGGAAAAGTAAAGAGCTGACTTTAGTCAAGAGAGTATTCTAAAGGTTTCAGAAAGGGAGATGGGAAGAGAGAATAGACCCTGTCTTGGGAACACTTTATAAAGTTAAGACAAGAGAACAAAGGTATTTCAGAGACTAGGCTGAGAAGGAGAACCCTAAAAGAGACAATGAGACTGTGTCTAGGAAGGAATTACATAGAATGGGAGCCCTTCCATCAAAGGGGCAGGAGAAATAGACAGTGGAGGCAAACAGGGATGTATTTTCAGCAATCTGTTTCTTTCTTTCCTCACTGCTTTCCTTCCTCCCTTCCCCTGTCCTTCCTAGTCTCTGTCCTCACCTCCTTCACTTCCTTCCTTTCCTGTCTTCTGAGCTTGGATGTGGACCTTTGACTGGCGTGCCTTACTCTGCAAACCAACTTGGGAGGTACCATACTCGATGCAGTGACCTCTAGCAAGGTTGAACTCTCTCAGGGGAAGGGGGCAGATGATGGAGAAAATTGCTGCAAGCAGAAGCTCAGTACCAAATATGACCTTATTCCTCTTTTAATAGAAAAGTTTGATTATTTTATCTTTTTTCAGGATCATATAGAAATTGGCCAAAACCTGGTTCATCATCTGTACAGAAGGTCCTGGGAGGTTGAGCTTTTTCAGTCTGGAAAGACTATTCTCAAAACATTCAAATGCTAATTCACACATGGCTGATAATTCTATGGAGTAAAAACTCAATCTCATTCGTAATCAAGAGAACAAAAAAAAATTTAAAAATTAAAATAAATGCCATTTTTTTCATTTTGTATTAGTAAAGACTTAAAATCAAAAAGAGAAAACACCAAGATTTGTGAGGAAGGAGTAAAATAGATAATCATATACTATTTGTGGAATTATAAATTGGTATAACCATTTTTGGAAGATTGGGCAATATGTATCCAGAGCGCACAAAAGTTTACATAAAGAAAACAATCACAAATATGCCAAAACAGTTTTATACAAAGATACTTAGTGTTTTTATAATAGTGAAAAAATAGAAAAAAATATGCAACATTAAAGGATTTATTTCTCTTATTGAAGTATATCTGACATACAACATTGTATAAATTTAAAATGTAAACATGTTAATTTGACCCATTTCTGTATTGCAATATGACTGCCATTGTAGCAATAATTAAGTGAGAGATCACCTCTCACCTGTTCGAATGACTATCATCAAGAAGATAGGAGATAACAAGCGTTGGTGAGGGTGTGGGGAAAAGGGAGCCCTTGTTCACTGCTGGTGGGAATATCAGTTGGTGCAGCCACTGTGGAAAACAGTATGGAGGTTCCTCAAAAAATGAAAAATAGATCTACCATATGATCTAGCAATTCCACTTCTGGGTATATACCTAAAGGATTTATTAAATAAATTATGGAGCATATTAAAAATCATAAGATATATAAACATGAAGAATGTTCACTTTCTACTTAAATTTAAAAGACCCTTTATAGAACAATATTACATATGATTTCAACTCTTGTCATATATGTATAGTAGAAGGTGAGAAGGTTTATATATATAAAAATTTATAGTTAATTTTTTTAAAGAGTGAGCTCACTCACTGTGGCCAGGGTTAGTGTTTAGGTCCTGAGGTGCCAATATCTCTCTTGGCCCAGAACTTGGCATGTGCTGTTTCCTCTGACTAGCTACCTAGAATGCTTTACCTACCCATCCTGTCCTCCTTCCCGTCCTCCCCCTCTAATCATTCTTCAGAAGACAGGTAAAAGATGCGTTCTTCCTAGAAGCCTGGCCTGACACCTGGCCCTGGTCTGTCTGTCTGGTTATGTGCTCCCTGGGACTAGTATCTTCTTCCTTCAGAGAAACTCCTCAATTTGTAGTAATTCACATGTTTATTAGTATAACTGTTTTGTCACCGTCACTTCCACTTGAAGGTAAGCTGTACCAGCACCCAGACGATATTTCTTTTGTTCACTCTCATATCCTCATACCTAGCTAGCCAGCGCCTGGCACATACTTTGTCTTCCATAAATACCTACTGAATAAATGAATGAATATTTGAATATTAATATTTGAGTGAGTGAATGAATAAGCATAAATGTTCATCCTAACTTGATCTCCTGGTAATCTTCCAGATGAAATAATGCTCACAATTGCTAAAAACCAATAGAAATCCTCCAAGTGTGTTGTGATCTGGAGTCAAATAGTCTTCATCACTCAACATACATTTACTCATCACCTGTTATATAGTATAGAGGTTAAGATCACAGGTTCTAGGGTCAATGGCCTGGTCAAATACTTGCTGTGTGAACACTGGGAAGTTAGTGAACAGTTCTGTGTCTTAGTCAGTTCATCAGGTAACAGGAATTTTAATTGTAAATACATATCTCAAGTGGCTGTTAGAAGAATTAAGTTAATAGAGATAAATCACAGAAACTGGCACGTGGCCACAGTGTATGGGATCGATAAATGTTAATTACTGCCAGCATTACTATGAATTTTTGTATCCAAAAGCCCTTGCACTACAAGTTATGGAGGATGCGATGGTAAATCAGGCAAGAATTGTCCTACAAGAGCTTGTAATTAAGCAGACAAGATAAAGAGTGTAACAGTGGAAAGAGCACAGATGAAACAAGAGAGCTAAGAGAATTAAGAGGAGGGAGCAAGGTACATCCAGGGTAGATTGTTTTCTGGGTGTCAGATGGAAGATAAATTCTGATGTTGTTTAAACAGCAAGGTATATCTTATTTACATTTTAATGAGCTCAGATAGATACTCTTAACCAGATTAGACAAACTGCACCAACCTGGTTAGCAGCTCTAGCTCATTGGGGATGTAGTCACAGCAAGGGGCAGCCACAGCTTTATGCATGTTTTGAAAAGATTCGCGCGACTTCCCTGGCGATCCAGTGGTTAAGACAACCGATCCTTGGTTGGGGAGCTAGGATCCCACACGCCTGGTGGCCAAAAAAACCAAAACATAAAACAGAAGCAATGGGCTTCCCTGGTGGCGCAGTGGTTGAGAGTCCCCCTGCCGATGCAGGGTACACGGGTTCGGGCCCCGGTCCGGGAAGATCCCACATGCCGCGGAGCTGCTGGGCCCGTGAGCCATGGCCGCTGAGCCTGCGCGTCCGGAGCCTGTGCTTCTCGGCGGGAGAGGCCACAACAGTGAGAGGCCCGCGTACCGCAAAAAAAAAAAAAAAAAAAAAAAAACACAGAAGCAATATTGTAACAAATTCAATAAGGACTTCAAAAATGGTCCACATCAAAAAAAAATATCTTAAAAAAAGAAAAGATTCACACAAAGACATCTCCATGCCAGGTCTCCTGAAGACCAGCTGGCCAGGGCACATCAACATCGGACTCAGAACACTCCCTGCTAGCCAATCATGGTTCACTTTTCTCCAGAAAATACTCTTCTTGTTTTTGCAAAGAGTCTTGAACAAGGAGCCTTCCCTGAACCCTTGTTATTCTGCTGTTCAGCCTGATAAACATGAGCGACCACTCTTCCTCTCGCTAAGCTATGGCAGTTCTCTACCAAGATAAGATTATACCGGAGAAGATGATTATCACTTAATAAAACAGCTTACCCAGCTCAGTATTAATCATGACTGAGTTATTTTAGCAACTGCTTAGAGAACTATCACCTCCTACAGCCCAGCAGGCACCCTTGCACACATTTTCCCTTTCAGCAGAACAATCATCCACAGTCAGCAACGGGCCATTTCCATGGAATATTGCTTGCAGGTAGACAGCTCCACCAATGCTCCCCACTACCGCCGTCACGTTCACCCCACACACACACACCCCTCCCTCATTCTAGAAATACCTATCTATCAGCCCCTCCATCAATGTACTGCATCTTGGTCTTTGGAGAAATGACAGAGTAACAGCTGGTGGACAGAAAGCGAAGTCAGTCAAATACAAACATAGCACAATTTAGACTTTAAAGAGACCTGATTCAAAGTATATCAAATAAGCAATTCAAAACTGTTAAGTGACCAGGTAAGTTCTGTGGTTACAGATTCAAAGTGAATTTATTCAACAAATATTTGACCGCCTACTCTGGGCCAGACCCTGTGCTAGTTGCTGCTGGTATAACAGGGAGGAGTCTGGCCAAGGAAGTTTATACCCCAAAACATGACAGTGTTGTGAGGAGTGTCCTTACTCCCCAACTTCTAGAAGATGTGCTGATGGCAGTGACAGGAGCTGAATTTACTTGAGTTCAACTCTCATTTCCTAAGCACCTATAAGGTGCAAAACATTTTATCCAGCACTGTAGGATTACATTCAAGTCATATAATACATTGCCCCTGCCCTCACAGATACTACAAACTACTTAGGAAAGGCCAATATTTGGACAGGTCAACATACATGACCTACAGCTTGAGGCCTTGAGCACCAGGTTAAGTTGAGCCAAAACTATTGGGTAAAATCCATCGATGGATGCTCTTTGAGCTAGTCCTTCAGCTTCCTCTTTGCAAGGGTCTTATTTCCTATTGGAAATTGCTCTTCCCTAGGAAGGTCCAGCTTAAGATTGCATAGGAGAGAGGCCGATGTAGAGGAAGCAGCCTCTACAGGAAGCATGTACAGTGACATGTGTTTGGTTGCAAGAAGCAGAAAACCCAACTCGAGAACATAAGTTGCATGTGCCATTGAAAAGTCCAGAGACACAGTGAAATTCAGATGCTGTTTGATCACTCCAGCACAGCCTTGGTAGTTGTCTCCGCTCTGCCCTCCTCTGTGTGTTAGCTTCAGCTTAGGCTAGACTCCTTTAAAATAGGATGGATCGATGGATACATCCGTCCCAGGCCTCCAGTTTCCACATGGCACCATTTTGGAGGAAAAGGGACCTTTTATTTCTCCAACCACCAAAAGTCTTCCACTCTATTTGACCCAACTTAGTTCTCATACCCCTTGGAACTAATCATTAAGATTAGGGGTGTGTCAGGGGCTGAGTGATATAGGTTTAGAAATAAGAAGGTAATCTCTAGGCCAGTCACCATGGGAACAGGGATGAGAATATGTTGATTGGTTCAGGACCTCCCCACTTTGGTTGAGGGTTGAGGTAGTCAGGTGTTAGGAAGCGGGGTGGGGGGGCGTGGCACGGGCATTTTGGCAGAAAGGAAAGCAACGACGTACACTACAGGTAGACCCTTCAAAATTGGAAAGATTCAGACTCATTCACTAAAAGAAGGCAATAAGATGGTAAGTGATATCTGGGGAGATGAATCAGTCCCTGTAAAGCATTCTGTAAGAATGAGCCACTAAATAATAAGAGTGTAATCATTGGGATGCTTTGTACACGTACTAACTCTGCAGATTGCCTGAGCTCAGGGTGATTTTACTGCTGTTACTCTGGCAGCAAGCCCTCCTTGCCAAGATTGTTATTATGGGACCAGCTGAGCTGTAGAAGCCTGGAGGGTTCTTTAGCTCCTCATTCATCACAGCAACATTTATTACCTACTTCGTAACATAGCCCCCTCAACATCAAAAGAAAAAATTGGAAGAAAATCAGCGGCCATGGAACCAATACACCTCCTTCTAGCCCCTTCTCAACACAAATCTAAACACCTTCCAGGGGCTTCCCTGGCACAGTGGTTGAGAATCTGCCTGCCAATGCAGGGGACACAGGTTCGAGCCCTGGTCTGGGAAGATCCCACATGCCGCGGAGCAACTAGGCCCATGGGCCACAACTACTGAGCCTGCGCATCTGGAGCTTGTGCTCCGCAACAAGAGAGGCCGCGATAGTGAGAGGCCCGCGCACCGCGATGAAGAGGGGCCCCCGTTCACCACAACTAGAGAAAGCCCTCGCACAGAAACGAAGACCCAACACAACCAAAAATAAATAAATAAATTTAAAAAAAAAAGAGTAGCGCCTGCTGGCCACAACTAGAGGAAGCCTGTACACATCAACGAAGACCCAACGAACGCAGCCAAAAATAAAAAATATATAAATAAATAATTTTTTAAAAAATAAATAAATAAAAATAAACACCTTCCGGGCGTGGGGCAGGGCCCTTCGTGGTTCAGTATCTCGTGTGGCTCTCTTCTCTGAAGGGAGCATGTCTGTTGCCACCTGCATGGAGGAGATATCATAGTGGCCACACGATGTGGATAAGCACCCCCAGTTTGGGGCTTCCCTGGTGACGCAGTGGTTGGGAGTCCGCCTGCCAATGCAGGAGACGTGGGTTCGTGCCCTGGTCCGGGAAGATCCCACATGCCGCGGAGTGGCTGGGCCCGTGAACCATGGCCTCTGAGCCTGCGCATCCAGAGCCTGTGCTCTGCAACGGGAGAGGCCACAACAGTGAGAGGCCCGCGTACCGCAAAAAAAAAAAAAAAAAAAAGAACCCCAGTTTGGGAGTCTTCGCAGCTGGGGTCAGAACCTGGCCATAGTGCGGTGTCTGTGTGGGACCTCAGTCCTTTTGTCTCTCTGGGTCTCATTTCCTCTTGTAAAATTAGCTAACGTCGCCCTATCACATTTTAAGAGCCCAAGTTTTTATGGTAAACTTCCCTGGTAGAAGAGTCTCCATCCTAGTTCAAGATTGAAAAGATGTTCTATCTTAGTTCTGGCGCCCCAGGAAGGAGATCTGTGTGAGGGACTTTGTGGGGAGTGCTCTCAGGATCAACACTCCTGAGGGAGGGAAAGAAGGAGGGTTGGGAGGCGGAGAGGTTGACCTGCAGCGCGGTCTCATTGCAGGCCTCGCAGTCATCGCACAGGGAACAGTAGAGTTGGATGGACCTTCAGGGCCCACACTGAGGAGGGGGCTGGGTCTTATTAACAAGGCACAGGATGCAGCTCCCCGCAGAGAGAGCACCAGACCTGGGGCAAGGCCGTTCTCCTAAGCTGTTGACAGTTGCCTGGGAAGGACTCAGTGGTGAACTTCCAAATAGCCAACACCCCTGGAAACCAGGGACAGAATGCCTGTCTTGAAGGGGGGTTTGGGGGTCTGAGTGACAGACAACAGCACCCACTGCATGTCCTGCACCCGTGTGTGTCCTCTGAATATGGGGACCATGGCAAGGAGGGGCCATGTCTCTTCCCTTCCTAGTCTCTGTCCCTGTATGATGGCCCAAGGCACCCAACTTTCCCTCTAGTGATTTTCTGAAGGGAAAACTAATGCTGGAGTCCCCCTCACCTGGCTTTCATGGATGGTGTGACTGAGCCTAACTTAATTATGCAAACAGCCCTCAGAGGAAACCAGGCTCCTTAGCTGTACGGGGGATGTTACTTTGACCCTGCGAGCACTGCTTTTTAATGGGTGTTTTAATTTATCCCTCAGAAAAAAAGAATTTGGTATGTTGAATGTTACCTTTGAGAATAGCTCTACCCTTATATATCCTTGTGACAGTCCCCTTGTGTGATATTATTAACATTTCCTTAATTTATACCTAGGGGAGCCAAAGGCCCACAGCCTTTTTCTGGTGGGGTCCTATGTGTGAGGAGCTCTCACCTGCCTTTTGCTGAGAGTGAAAAACAAGCTTTCTTTACAAACTGAAACAATGTAGTTAATTTTAACATTCATTTTTCTTTTACCCACTATTTTTCTCTGATTTAACTGTTTTAGAATATGCTTTTCTTATATTTCTGTCCTTTGGCTTTGAGCAAAAGAAACATCTTAAAAATATCTAATCAATAAAGAAGATGCAATTCCATTATGCATCACTTCCTTTAATAGGACCTATTTTAAACCTGGACTTCCGGAACTAAGATATCCAATAGTTTATCAGAAATAATTAAGACAGTTTGAATAAAGTATATTTACAGGTCCACAACTGCCTCTTTGGATATAGATTTGTACAAAGCCATCAAAAGAACGCTGGTAAAACCACTCCACTTGAAATGATGTCCTCACTTAAATAGAATTATCCCAGTGCGGTTGTTCAGGGAAAAGGATGTAGAGACAGAACCCCCAAAATAGTTGTTTTTAGAATCAATCAGGAGTTTAAGAGAATTCAGCTTTCCAAATGTAACTCCAGTGTATGAGAAGACATTTTTTTGGCTGAGGAAATTCTCACCATTATAAATCAACTGCACTTTATTTATTTATTTATTTATTTATTTATTTATTTATGGCTGTGTTGGGTCTTCGTTTCTGTGTGAGGGCTCTCTCTAGTTGCGGCAAGTGGGGGCCACTCTTCATCGCAGTGCGCGAGCCTCTCACTATCGCGGCCTCTCTTGTTGCAGAGCACAGGCTCCAGATGCGCAGGCTCAGTAGTTGTGGCTCGCAGGCTCTAGAGTGCAGGCTCAGTAGTTGTGGCTCACGGGCCTAGTTGCTCCGCAGCATGTGGGATCTTCCCAAACCAGGGCTCAAACCCATGTCCCCTGCATTGGCAGGCAGATTCTCAACCACTGCGCCACCAGGGAAGCCCTCAATCGCACATTTTTTACTGAGAGTCTACTTTATGCTCCACAGTACTGGTCAGAGGAGAGTGTATCAAGAAGTATTAAAAAAAATGTCTTGCCCTCGAGAAATTATAATCTCATTGGGGAGAACACACTAGCACATGAGATAATTAAAGCACCATGAAATCTAAAATACTCTAAATTTAGTGGAAGTTCAGGAAGGGGAGGGCCCAGTAACCGCAGGCTGATGTAGATATTAAAGTTTTTACTAAGGGGTTAGGAGTGAAGCCTTTGAAAGCCCAGTCGAACCACAAAAATACTTTCTGGGAGGGGCAGTGTTGTAAGTGTTCATTACTTTTTAATGTCTTATCTATACATTATTGATTAGACCGCTGAACACTGAGTTGTACTTGAGAGGAGGAGCTGACAGTGGGTCAGGTAAGCTCAGAGGGAGGGAGGTCCCAGGGAAGGTTTTAGAGCTGCAGGCTCCACATGAGGAAGGGAAGGCCTGGGTGAGAGTCCTGGGGGTGTCAGCAGAAGGGGTTGACCCTTGGTCCACATGGACAGAAAGCCTCAAGGAAGGGAAGAAGAGGCAACCAAAGGGAAGTTCCCCCAAAGCAGTCTGTGCCTGCTGCACATTCAGGGCCAAATTTGCTAACCCTCCATGGAATATAAAGGGAGTTGAGAAGTATTGTAGCTTCTCTGGTTATTTCAAATAACCCCCGGTCCTAGGCAGAGTCACTATCTGCAGTGGGGGCTTCCTGGCCCCAACCCTTCTTTGCTAATTCTAGGCCTTTCCAAGTGGTAGAGAGCATCACAAGCAGACCCGAGTCACGTCAGCATGACTCAAGACTTCCAAGGAGAAACTGGGAAGAGTATGTAGTTGGCAAACGATAAGAGTAATTATGAATTGAGCAGGTACACTGCTCGGCACTGCTGTATACATTTATTAGTCAGCACTTAATTTAACCTTCAAAATCATGCTTTGAGACTGTGGTTATCCCATTGTACAGATGAGGACAGTGACCCTCCTGGAGGTTATGTAACCTGCCTTAAAGGAAGTATTAGAATGCGCTCCCTAATCCATTCATTGAATGAATAATTGATTGAGCCAATCAATTAAGAATGCTCCATGAAAACAAAACTTACCAAAATTATGAAGATTTGTAAAGTGCCTGAGTATGAACAAAGTACTTCTGTGTATCGATTGCCTCTCTTGGTTCTCACCACAATTCTCCAAAGAAGACATTTTACTTTCTCCTTCGGCAGATAAGAAAATGGACCCCCAGAAAGGGTATGTGACTCACCTGTGACTTCTCAGCTGGTAGGAATCGCTTGAAACAAGATTCAAACCCAGATGTTTGAACACCAAAGCCAGTTTTGTTCCCACCAAGGGCTCCAAGTCCAGGAGTAGGAAGACAGTCTGAGGGCTGAAGGGAAGGTAGCCCTCCCACGGATGAACACAGTTACAACGAACAGAATTAGTTCCGCTTTCCCATGGTTATTATTCTTGTGATTCCCTCTATCCCCATGTTCTTGCATACAAAACCTGCCTTTTTCAAAGGAGATTTTTTTGTGGAATTCTGGCGTACAGCAGGGAAGGTGAATGTATGCAAAGATTGCAGCCTACCCTGAAACTAGTCTTGGGCAGGAGAAAGGCATAATCACAGTGATCTCAAGAATGCGGAGAGGAGAAGCCAGCAGAATCCCTGGGGGTTGTGAAAAAGAAAAAAGGGAGCAGAGAAGAACAAGAACAGATTTGAAAGGTGACATCCGGGCTTAGCTGGTGAGAGACCTGCCCAGTGTCTGCCGCTGGGGATGTTGTCATGGCAGTGAGGTCCCTGGGAACAGGCCTCTTCAGCCAAACTCCCTGCCCATCCCCCAGTATCCACCCCACAAAGCCAACCCCTCTCTTGGAAAGAGCGTGTGGAAACCATTAAGATAATGCAGTTCCTTCCTTGCTGACTTTGCCATTGGGAGCACCACGCACATCCCTTGAGCCAGACTTTCTTCGAATGGAAGAAGTGGAGGAGTTGCTGCCATGGCAATGCAGTTCCCCTGCCCATTTATACCATCGGTGAGCTGGGGGAGATCCCTGGAGGAAGTGGTTCCCCACCTACTTCACCAAGGCAGGGAAATCGCCAAGGACACGCAGATGGAGAGGAGCCTTAGGGAATGTTCCCTCTAGCCTGAAATGGATGCTGGAAGTTGCCATGGCAACCTGATTCCTTGCCCACCAAACCATGAAGGAGGGAGAGCAGCAAAGCCAACAGGCTGCAGAGGAGCCCGCTGCTGCCAGTCCAGCTCTGGGCTCCCACTCTGGCTGTAGGGGGAGCGTGCGTCTTAGGTCAGAGGCATCCCTGGGAGCCCAGCCCTTTCCTGTAGAATCTGTAAGGACGAACTGGGTACGGGCTCTTTTCCATGAAAGGACAGTACCGATGAAGCAGAGGACCGAAAGGAGCAGCTGAAGAAAACAAGACTACAGTTGCTGTCCCTCTCGGCAGTGCTCAGTCATCGGGAAGCATTTACACTGAATTTCCTTTTTTTTGTCTCAGTTCTTGAGTTTCCTCGGTTACCTCCCTCAACTAATTATAATCTAATATTCAGATAGCTGGCTTTTGCTTCTTGGGAGCTGGGAGTAGTTGTAGTATAGAACAGTAGGTTCAAATATTAAAATTCAAGGTATGCACGTGTATGTGATTTATATGATTAAAATTTCATCTGAACTATGAAAGAACTGAAAAATGAATAGAAATAGAACTGTTTTAGGAGTCAGAGGCATGAGTTCAAGAATCCCAAACGCTGTTGGTAACAAGAAGTATGTGACCCAATTAAAGCACAGCCTTTGGAGTCAGAGACCTGAGGGTCTACATCCCTGTTTATTATCATAACTAGTAGTCATATCCAGAGACTAATGAGTAAAGAGTGAATAAAACACACCAGTATATAATTGACTGGTCTTTTTTGAGACAGCTGTATTGACGCATAATTGACATACAACAAGTGGAGCACATTTAAAGTGTATCATTTGATAAGTCCTGACGTGTGTACACCCCCTTGAAACCATCAGTGCAGTCGAGTGAATATATTCAAGTCTCCTCATGCCCCTTTGTAATTTCTTCTTCCTATTCTTTCCTGCCCCCCCTCCCCCCACCCGGCCCCCACCTAAGCAACCCCTGATTTACTTTCTGTCAGTATAGATTCAGTTGCATTTTCTAAAGTTTTCTATGAATGGAATCAGACAGTATGTACTTTTTTGGGTCTGATTTCTTTTGTTCAGTATAATGATCTTGACATTCATCCATGTTGTTTTGGGTACCAATACTTCGTTCCTTTTTAATGCTGAGTGTGTGCCATTGTATGGATATACTGAAATTTGCTTATCCACTCATCTGTTGATGGACATTTGGGTTGTATCTAGTTTGGGGCTCTTACCCACAGAGCTGCCTGAACATTTGTGTACAAGTCTTTGTGTGAGCATATATTTCCTTTTTTCTTGGGTAAAAACCTATAAGTGAAATGACTGGATCATATGGTACGTGTATGGTAACTTTCTAAGAAATTGCGAAATTGCTTTCCAGAATGATTATACCCTCAGGAGTACATGTGAGTTCCGTTTCTTCCACGTCCGCCCCAACACTTGGGATGGTCAGTCTTTTTAAATTGTAGCCATTCTAATAGGTGTGTGCTGGTATCTTGCTGGGTGATTGATCTTTTTTATTACATTTCCTCTCATTGGATCATTTTCATTGCCTGCTGGGTTCAGAAAAACAGCATCACTTGAAACATGATGGAGGTGGGTTGTGAATCAAAGCAGCTAACAGGCCACTTGGCTAAATTTGCATAATGAGAAGAAGAAATTAGACTTATCTCACCATCATTTTACTGTCCAAGAGTGACAGATACAATGCAGTGACCTTAGTACGACAATGCAGTGACCTTAGTACGACAATGCAGTGACCTTAGTACGAGATGCTGGTGGCAGATGACATTTTATGCTCGTCAGTGATCACAGTGACAGCTACTATTTATCAAGTTCTTATTATGTATCAGCCCTGTGCTAAGGGCTTACATAAATTCCTTCATCTGCACAACACAGTGAAGTAGGCATTATTATGCCCACTTAGCCACTGATGGAATTGAGGCTAAGAGAAGTTAGGTATCTTGGGAATAAGTAGAAAATACCTGGCCCAAAGCCAACCCTGATGCAAAGCTGATGCTTTTAACTACTGTTCTCTGAGCTGCCCAGGTGGTTATGACTCAGCATACATATAGAGTACCCACTCCTGAACAGGCAAAGCGAGTTTTATATCAGCTGCTATAAAGAGGAACATAAAGACAAATATATATATATATATATATATATATATATATATATATACACACACAAATCTTATTTTAACACCCTTATAAACCTGCTGGGCAAATGAATATAATTCAGGTCAATGGCTGATCGTTTGATCTATGCAAATATCAAAGTAAAAGTACTCAACCTTACTAGTTAAAAAATATGCAAGTTTAAATAGGACACCATCAGTTATATGTCAAATATATCTCAATAGAGCCAAGTTAAAAATGTTACTTTGAAAAAATGAGACACCATATCTTCTTATCTATATCATTTTATCTATTTGCTGAGGTGTTTACATGCACACGAACATACACACACACGAACAGTGCTAATGAAGTTGCAGTGGCACTGGAGCTCTCATACACGGCAGGTGGGATTTCTCAAAGGAAACTGGGCAGCACACACATATATGCATATATACTTTTTCACACATCCAGGAGTGTTCCTACCACCTGGCCCGGTGGTTATCCTTCTAAAAATCTACCCTAGGGAATGAGGTTCACAATAAGGTTTACCTAAAGGCTGTTTATCATTGCTTTGTCATAGTAAAAACCATAAAAACAACTATAATGTTGGGAGTGGGAGAGCAGTTAAATAAATCTTGGTACAGTCATATATGGTGGAGTATTGTACATCTATTAAACATTACCTTGTTGGGCTTCCCTGGTGGCGCAGTGGTTGAGAGTCCGCCTGCCGATGCAGGGGACACAGGTTCGTGCCCCGGTCCAGGAAGATCCCCCATGCCGCGGAGCGGCTGGGCCCGTGAGCCATGGCCGCTGAGCCTGCACGTCCGGAGCCTGTGCTTCGCAGCGGGAGAGGCCACAACAGTGAGAGGCCCGCGTACCGCAAAAAAAAAAAAAAATTACATTGTTGAGGCATATTTAAAGACAGCAGGCTATGCCACCTTATAATGCTAAGTGAAAAGAAGCAGGATACAAAATTATATGCAGAACATGGTTCCAATCTTATAATAGAAATCACATATATACATATACTGAAACTTTATCAAGTATTTATATTTTTGTCTTCAGAAAATAAGATATAGAAGGAAAAATACCAAAATTTAATAACAATGATATTTTGTGGGATTTTAATTTTATTCTTTATGTTTTCCCTGTATGTTCTACAGTCGGAATGACTACTTTTACAGGCAGAAAAAAATAATAATGATTAGTTTTGTTTTTTTTTTAAATCAAAGTAAGAAATCAGCCAGGTTATTACAATTCGTTGTCCAACTTCTTACCTCGCCTCAGCCATGTAAAACGGGGGTTGACCGAGACTTGGAAGAACCACCCAGACTGGAAGTGGCAGCATGGTTGTGTGAATGAAATGCAATGACTTTTCTCCGGTAACTTGCAGAGAAGACCTAATAAAAGCATCTTGAATAAGGTCATTACCCCTTCAAAGGAGGAGGAAGGCTGTGTCATAGCCTGATGTGCCTATTTCTAGTAGTCGCCTTTGTGTGAGAACAGCATGACTGGATTATCAGCAAAAGAATCTTAGGAAAAGGCCCTGCCAATAAGGAGTCAAAGTCATGTGAAAGGGTCACAGGAAGAAAGACCAAGGACTCAGTGTGGGAGGGACTTCCCAGACATACTGTACAACAGACAGAAAATAGGCACCTTCCTCACCGTCATGAGGAGTAATTCACATCCTGTGACATTGCTTTCTGTCCTTGATTATCTCAAATACAAGAAAATATTATCAATCAGCCTTTCTGAAAAGTACCAGTACCAATGATCCACATTTCCTTTTCCTTCATTTGTCTGTTAACAGTGTTGATGTAAACCTTCCTGAAATAGAAGCCAGCACATCTCTTAAAATATTTCTTTGATGAGTGGTGCTCCCCACTTTCCCTTTCCTATTATTTCCCATGTCTCTCACAAGAAAAAGAAAAGAATTCAAAATTTTTTCCCCAATTGATCATGCTTTGGTTAGCGGGGGAGTTTTAAAGCTACCTTTCCATATGGGTTATTTCCATAACAAACTAAAAAGAACTATATGGCCAATATTACTAAGAACATGCATAAAAGGATGCTTAATCCGTTTCGATAAGCTATTCACAGGCGTAAAGAAACAAAGAGGTTAGTCATTGTCATGAGAAGCTCAGGAAGACTATCACTTTCAAATGCAGTATTTAGGACACACTCCCGTTCATTGAGTCATCCCTGCAGCATTTGCGGAGCTGCCACTGACTAAGCAGAGGGGGCTGGCCGAAGGAGCTAGCCTTGTGTGACATGCCAGCCCAGGCCTGCCGATGAAAAGCATGTAGAAGGACATCGTGGAAAATTCCTAGGTCCTGAAATCCCAGCGCCAAGTAAAGGGAAGTTGCAGAGGTTGCAGTGCGGGTGCACAACAAGGAAGGCTACAGAAGTATAGCACAGAAAGACTTCCAGGGCCCACGCTGCCAAAATGAGGCCTGGAGAACATTAATTTGCAGAGCAGCAGGACCAACGCCTTTCGAGATAGGGTACAGTGTTTCTGGATGCTGATGGAGCCTCTTGAAAGGTAGATCAATTTCTGGGGTCCCTTTTAGGGAGACTCTCACCCCGGGCAGGCTGCTGACCATCACCGCTGATCTGAGCACAGCTATATACAGAAGGATGACACCAGGAAGCCTAGGTCTGTGCCTTTGGAAAGAAAAGCATCACACTCAGAGAGTCTGGGGAGCTTTTATTGATATTAAGCAACAGATTCACAGGTGTCAATATAATATAGAAGCCAAACTTCATTTAAAGTCTATAACTGTAGGAAAGCTTATATATGACTTCCAGATCCTCACAAATCCATTTGTTTCAGAAAAGATTCTAAAGAAGTAGTCTGGAAAATCCTTAATTAAATTTTGGGATTTAGATGATGATGGGATACAGAATAAAGGAGGTCTCGCAGATCTTTGGGGTTGATCGGAGGAAGGCCACATGGAGGAAGTGACTTAGGAATTTTCTTGTGAAAGTGTTGGAAACATACCAGCAGAGAGGTCTGAAGACAGTGAGGCTGTCCACAGCAGGCACGGGCTGGAATGCCCACAGGCGGCAGGTCAGTCCACTTCATGCGCGGGTCTGGAGAAGAGCAGATCTGCTCAGAGCCAACCTTGGAGTGAAGATCCCTGGCTGCTCTGGGTCGGCCTAGGGGATGGTCCCAGGATGTTCTGAGTACGACTGCATTTCCTTTCTGAAGCAGAATCTGCCCTATTCCAGGAAACTAGGGTCTCTGAGAGATAAGGTTGTTCAAGAGAGACAGTAGCCTCCTGGGGATGCCTGGGATTAGGGAGTTCAGTCAATGTGCCTCAATCTTTAAACTCATATTTGCATGGGTATTAAGTTTGTCAAAAAGGTGGGGATCAGAAGTTGTACAAAATGAATGATCTGTAATGCTCATAAAAAGATACAGAGATGGAATTCCCTGGCAGTCCAGTGGTTAGGACTCTGCAATTTCACTGCTGAGGGACCGGGTTCAATCCCTGGTCGGGGAACTAAGGTCCCACAAGCTGCGCGGCATGGCCAAAAAATAGGTAAATAAATAATTTTAAAATAATAATAATAAAATCATTGAAGAGCAATCTGCCTCTTCTTCGGTGGAGTCTGAGAGCACACAGGAATGCTGGTCAAGCCTGGAGGTTGTGCTGAGAACTTAAAAAAAAAGAAAAATGATACAGGGAGAAAAAGGAAAGATATGACAGAGGAAAGCATCTGAAAGAATAGATGAAATAGATTGAGCTAGAATAACAGGATTTAGTTTACTCTTTAAATTGAAGGCAAGCAATTAGCAATGAAGGGTAAATTTTCTAGTCCTTTCTACTCATACATTCAAAAGATGTAGAGTAATCAAAAACGCATGATATGTTCTCTGTTGTAGTTATCAGAGAGAACCAACCCCCGCACACACATTAAATCAGAATAAAGAAAAAAATGCTGCTTTTGTGTGCAGGGAAAAAGAAAAAAAGGTCAATGGCAAGCAGAACAGGGTTACCTGGTGGTCCCAGAGGGGCACCTTTACCATGGCCCATAATTCAAGGTGGCTGATACAGACTAAAGGGGTTTAATTCCAATGGACCAACATTTAGTGAGCACCTACTAAGCCCAAGGGCTGGAGACTGTGGAAACACAAAGATGAATAAGAAGACACTCCTCCCTTCTCAAGTTCACAGCCATCTATTGGGAACCAGATCAGAACAGGAATAAGAAAGATATAAGTGAATCCAGTCTTTAGAGATGTAATAAACCAACCTTAAAAATGCCAAACTGTTTGTTCAGAAGAACAGCAGTCTGTTCAAATGTAAGCCAAAGGCAGTAAGCTCTAAGGCCTGGCCAGTCTGCCAAATAGACATCACTTGTGATTTTAGGGATTCTCTGTTAAAAACATCAAATCACAACCCCGCTTAGTCCCCTGGAAACTCATAATCCACTGTTTAGCCTCGCTGAAGGTTTTCAGTATCTTGAGCAAGTCGTAATGTCTGAGTGCAGGCTCTGGAGTAAAGACTCCCTGGATTCAAACTATGGCTCCACTATCTGCTAACTGTGTCCTTGAGTAAGCGTCTTCCCCTCTCAGTGCCTCAGTTACCTTATCTGTAAAATGGATACCTTCATCACAATATTGTTGAGAGAATTAAGTGACCCAACACTTGGAAAGCATTTAGAAGCATTTCTGGCACATAGTTAGCACTGAATAAATGTTAGCAACTTCTACTGTAGAGGCCCCTGACTAGGAAGTTCTCACTAATCCTTATCAACCGACACCCAAACAAGAAAGAGCAAGAAGAGCTATAGGTTTAGGAGGCTGGAGGTGAAGAGAAGCGGGGTTAAAAGAGTAGCAGGCTTCCCTGGTGGCGCAGTGGTTGAGAGTCCGCCTGCCGATGCAGGGGACAGGGGTTCGTGTCCCGGTCCGGGAGGATCCCACGTGCCGCGGAGCGGCTGGGCCCGTGAGCCATGGCCGCTGAGCCTGTGCGTCCGCCGCAAAAAAAAAAAAAAAAAAAAAAAGAATCCTCCTGCCAGTGCAGGGGACACGGGTTCAATCCCTGGTCGGGGAAGATCCCACATGCCGCAGAGCAACTAAGCCCGTGCGCCACAAATACTGAAGCCCGTTCCCTAGAGCCCGTGCTCCGCTGCAAGAGAAGCCGCGGCAGTGAGAAGCCCGCGCACCGCAACGAAGAGTAACCCCCGCACGCAGCAACGAAGCCAAAACCCAACGCAGCCAAAAATAAATAAAATTTAAAGAAAAAATAAAGAAACGAAAACAAATAGCTCGCTGTTTTTCAATGCTGCTGGGTACCTCTCACGATGGCAATTCTGGACTGGGACTAGGGGGGAGGCTAGAGAGTTGCCTGGGGCACAATGCAAAAAGCGGCATTGCTCTCAGGCTCAGGCAATGAAAGGGCTGCCGGAATGCCTCACTTGCCTCACCCTAGTTCCAGCCCTGCTCGGCATTCCTGCTGGTTTCCTCCCAGGGCTGGTTCCTTGGGTTTATTGTCAGCGTTTGTGCTGGAACAGGAAAGGACACGGACAAGTATGTGAGAGAAATAAAGAAAAGTTAGCCAACTAATTAGTCACCAAACATCTGTAAAGCCACCTGCAGTGAGTGATCCCAAGGGTGACGCCTGCCTCCAACATGGCTGCTTCCACCAGTAATCCAGTCAACACTGGAGGGGGGGTGAGGGGTGAGGGGTGCTGTATCAGGACCCCCAACCTCACCCACCCCGCCCCGTGCTTAGAGAGCTGCGCGTGTAAGCGGGAGTCTGGGGCTGCGGGTTGGGAGGGCCTGCTAGGTTGGTGGCAGGGAGAGCGCATGAGTTGGCTACCAGACTTGCTGAGTCTCTTGGAATGACTCAAGCTGCCCTCATTTAACCCTATAGAAGCATTTCCCCATGTTTATGCTTAGCATAGCTGTAACCATAACCTACAGCTCGTAACCAGGAATCCATTCTGTCAGAGAACCCTGCTCACGTCCCGTAAGGGCCCCTTTCCAGGGAGCGCGCTGAGTTGTCTAGGCGCCCCCTAGTGGTAAAGGTTTGTGCCATGGCTGCAGAGAACCCTCACCACCTGGAAGGCAGGCAGGATCCTGAAAGGTGATGGGAAGACTATTTAGAAATGTGCTTTCTCCCCTCCCCGGTATGAATGGGTGTGCCATACTGGCTGTACCAGAGACCACGTGCCTCACCTCTGCCAGACAGTATGTGGGAAGGATGAGATGCTTGGCAGGCAGAAACCACACTGAATTTTCAAGAAAACTTATTATCCCTTATCAAACCTTCTCCCTAAGTAGTTTCTGGGGCAGGCTAATAGGTACAACCTCTGTGGACACTGAGCTTTCAATTTCTTGCCTGTTTGTCCGGAAACAAACTGGAACCTCTCTGAAGACGGAAAGAGCCTTCCTTCCCTTCTCCTGGTCGGCATGCTGGTAAGGGGACTGGAGGTCAAACTGCAGAGCCGGCTCAGACTCTAGGGCTGACCCTGCAGGCTTCCCTGCGGATTGACGCACCAGCCCTTGATTTCCAGCTAAGATTGAGTCAGAGATGTTACTCATTATTTACACTTAATAGTAATTAACATATAAAGATCACTTGAGGGAGTATGGGCTCTGGTGCCAGACAGCCCAGAATGAAACCCTATTTTTATCAGTTACCAGCTCTGTGACCTTGGGAAAATTACTTCACCTCTCTGTGCTTGTTTTCTAATCTGTAAATCAGGGATAATAGCATCTACCTAATAGGGTTACCCAGGGGACTAAAGGAGTTAACATGTATAAAGTCCTTAGAATAGAACCTGACACATTATAAGTGCTGTGTGTTAGCTATTACTATTGTTCTTGCTGTTTTGTGTTAGGCATATAAATTACTATTATTATTTGTCTGCTCTCTTTTACAATAATTTATAAAAATCCTGATGTGGACAAGTAGTTTTGAATTCCTTTTTGGACTACACTGTCCTGAGGATAATGTGGCCTGTTTTGAGGATCGTGGTGGGGACTAAAAGCATGTGTAGTGCTTGTCATATAGTATGTGCTCAACCAAAGCTAGCAGTAATAGTAACTACCACTAGGAAACAAAAAGAGGTGAAAAATCAACACCTGTAGCAGCCTAGGCACTGCTACTAACTAGATATGAGAACTGCAGCCCCTCCAGGCAGGTTGCTTAAACCCTCTGGGTCCAATTCCTCATAACATTTCCATAAGTTGAAAAGTTTAGAGCTGCCTCTTCTTTAAGGTAGCTGTCAACTCTAACATTCTATTGTATTCGAAGAGCAGCAACTGGCCGGGTAAGATCGAACTCTCATCAGGAGCTTAGTGAATACTGTTGTCTGGCGACTGAGGAAAAGAAAGAACTGGAAGAAAAGGTAGCGGACAGCACTGCGAGGCGTGGTGGAGCTGAGCGCAGCCCTTTCCTGACCTCATCTGAAACAGACGTCTGCATCCGTCCTCTGGCTCCAACCGATGACTCCATCTCTGTGCCCCGAGTTCATCTGGTCTAATTAGGCGTCACTGAGTATTGACCTAGTGAGGGGAATATGAAAAGTGCGTTGACTATAAATCAGAGAAGCAGATTCTACCTGTTGCTCCAATACCAACGGGGTGGAAGTAACAAGTTCTCTGTACCCCAAGATCCATCCCCTCTCCAAAATGAGGAAGGACACTGTCTACCTTCAACATACTTCCCAGCAATCTTGGGAATGTAAGTGATTTAACCTTAGTAAAATGAACTTTAGGAACTTTGGAGTGCTTGAGGAAAAGAAAATGGAGACACTCTGAATCAACGTCGGGCAGACTTTTAAAAACCAGAAAGGTATACTATACCATTTAGATGAGATCTGCATTAGAAAAAAAGGGGTGGGGGGTATTTCCCTGGTGGTCCAGTGGTTAAGACTCTGTGCTCCCAATGCTGGAGGCCCGGGTTCGATCCCTGGTCAGGGAACTAGATCCCGCATGCCGCAACTAAAGATCCCGAGTGCTGCAACTAGGACCCAATGCAGCCAAAGGAATAAATATTTTTAAAAAGAAAAAAAAAAAAAAGACCAGTGCAAACTAAAGGTGGCCTCAGAAATTTGACAGTGGTAGTGTCAATTAATAGAACTGAAAGCACAACATGGATAATTTAAAATTTTGAAAAATCACATGTAAGCATCCTGCCCAGTCCCTCAGAGAGCTTCAGATTCCATCCATTGCAAGGCTCTCAGCTTCCCTGGTATTCACAGTCTGCCCTCACGTCCAGGGCATTCTAAGGGAATGTATTACTGGTAACTTTGCCTACATTAGCGTTATGAAGAATACAAAATGGTCCTATTATTATGTAAGCAGTCTCAGTTTTAACAGGCTGTCAGTCAGCTCTTTCCAGACTTGGCGGCATCTAGTGTGTTGGCAGATAGAACATTCCAACCTGGTTTATCCTGTCATGTTTTTGACAAACATTATCATAAGCCAGGTGCCTTTTTGAGCCGTCACCTCCTCTCGGGCAGCTGCCTTATCTATCAAGGGGAGCACCCGTTAAGAACTGGGGACATTATTTCAGCAGGTAATTAACCAAGCTAAATGAGCATATAAATTTGTTTCCAATTCAACTTTCCATTTCTTTTCCCAGCTGCTAATAGAGGGAGCAGAGTCAGTAATGTGTTATGAATGGATGATGTGTGAGGTTATGTCTTAATAAAAAACACATGTCCATGCAGATTTTTACAGCCGACAATTATGAGAACTCTGACAATTTTAAAACATCCACGACACATCCAAAAAAGCACTATCTTGTATTTTGTGATGGATTATAAGTATGAAAAGTTGTGTTTTTTAAAAGGAGATTTTTAAAATGCACTTGCAGTCGGAGCCAAATACACTCAGAAGTCACCAGACGCCTCCCCTTGCAGCCCCTGCGATCTCTGCACCTGATCGTGACCTCACCTCGCTCAGATGCTCCAAGTCAGGACATTCTCCAGAAGGGTGAACTGAGCGTCCTGTATAAACCCTTCTCGACACGCCTCATTTTGAAAGGAATAGGAATGAGGACAATGTCTTTAAGTTTGGACTTCTTTGATTTTTTGGAAGAGTTTGCAATCTACCCAGTCACCACCCTCCCCCTACAAGTAATCCAAACTTTAATCATGTGAACTACGGCAGTATGCCTAAGACAGTGAGTTTTCACTCAGAGCAAAACAGATCTGTGAAGTTGGGGAGCACAGCTCCCCAAAAGGATGAGGAGGACTCAAGGTTCTCAGGCTAGTCCGAGGTCGGGCCCCAGTGTCTACTCCATGACGAGGACCAGACGGCCTTCTGTAAATGGAGACTCAGTAAATTCGGGGGGGGGGGGGGGGCGTGTACTAGAAACAGAAATCAACAGAAAATGGAGTTGCTCTCAAATGGTCAGTGGTTAACACTTGCCCCGACCCGCCCAAAGCAGGGGCTGAATGTGACAGGACCCTGCTCCGAAAGATAACTCCTTCCCTGTACGACAAGCTTATTCATGAGTGCAAACTGGTCCTGAACTTTGGGAAGGGCCAAGAGTAAACTTAGTGTTGGGGAAAGAACAGCAAGGTAGAGAGATTCCCGTCAAAGCAGAAGCCAAGTGTCACTTCTTTGGCATCCGGGCTGGATGGCCGGCCCTCACCTGCAAACCATCATGCCAACGAGGCACAAGGTGCAGTTTGGTGTCTTTCAAAGTGCTCCGACCCTGCAGATCCCTGCCAACCTCTGTGCTGAGGAGGAACTGTGTTAATTAATAGGAGATGTGTGTGAAGAAAATAAATATCACAGCAAGTGCCACTCGGCTCTAAAGCCAGAGGATCTTGATCTTCTCCAGGGCTGGGTGGGGGACATGGCATTAGGAAAAAAGCCCAAACACGCATCACCCTCTGTGCTGACTCCTTGCCGTCTTCATTAGCCCTGTGACCCTGAGTGACCGTTCATTCGCTGCCGCCGTTTACAAAGTTTATAGAATATTGAAAATGTTCCATATTTTGAGTTTCAGGCCTGGTCCTAGGCCCTGGGGCTTCAGAAAAGACTCTCAGATGGGATTTTTGGCCACAGAAATTCAGCTATGAGCGCTTAGCCAGAGAGGAGACTGTTCTGCCTGTGGGTAATTAAGAAGATGAGACCAGCTCTGATCTTGCTTCTTGGAGAAAAGGCTCTGTCCACACTCCCTTCTCTGGAAACTGGCTGTTCCCCACAGGCCCTGGTGAAGGGACAGGGTGTCCTCTGACCACAGCTGATGGAATCGGAACTAGATAGGGGACCCAAGATGAGCTAAGAGATGCTTTGCCTTGAGGATTAGAATCGTAACCCAGAGACGGTCATCCCAGGCGGTGTAGCTGAGAGACCAAGAGAGCTGGTTCCCAGCCAGATGCACCTTGACGGAGAATGTGTCGCTATGGAAAAAGGGCAGAAAGAATCAGATACCCAGAAGGAAGAGGAGATAAGAGATTGCCCGAGTGTCCTGCAGAGATGGGAGAACACCTTCAGGTCCTGACTTGTTCAGCCCCAGTGGAACCTGGCTGTACTTCCCACCGTAGGGTCCTTTGACGTGGGCTGGACTGAGTGAGTCTGGGGCCCCTTAAGGAGCCAGTGCAGACAGCGCTGCAGCGGGTGGGAGGCTGGTCCTGTGAGCAGGCCTGTAGGGTCAGGAGGTTGGCACTGTTCTAACAGCCCTTGCAGTTTCATTCCATTCATCAGAAGAGCCAGTCCCAATGGGCCCCCTACCCTCTCTCACCCTGCCTCGGGCCCGACACAGCAGGCCCAGCGTGTGGCTGAGGAACACGTTTTGAATCCTTGTTAGAAGACATGGCTTCCGTGACCTTGACCTCATTTGTTTAGTTTCCGGCTTCTGCCACTTCTGTTTTCCCCCGAAGAGCTCTGTTAACGTTACCTGAGCCGTGAATCATCAGGCTGTAATCAGTCCCTCTGTGAACTCTGAGAGGCTGTGCCTCTGAACACTCAGCTGGCACTTGACGCTACCCTATGAGGACGCAGAGGCTGCTTTGCAGTCTTGAGTGGTTTTCCATTTGTCACAGGTATATGTCTTGTTTTCACAGTTAGAACTCCTTGAGAGCCAGGGCTAACGCATTGTTGTTTTTAAAGCCCTAATATGCAATCATCTCCATGCAAGAATAAGCCCTTCATGAACAAAATGACAGTCAAGTCCCCTCAGTGCTTCTCTGCGCGTCGGAGCTGAAGGACATGAGATCGCTCTGGACTTGAGCTAGCCCACGAGCCCCTTCTCCCCTCCACCCTGGGGCAGAACTGAACTGTAAGGCTGATTCTCAGCACGGGAGGAGAGACCTTAGGAAACCAGAAGAGCAACCCATATTTCAGAGGAGGAAACCGAGGCCCAGAAAATGTCCCCTGTCTGTATCACCCACATCATCGCCCTCTGCTGGCCCGCTCGGCCGTCATCAAGTAGGCAGCTCCCTTTTGCTTCATGGTGGTGAGGAGGAGGGAGCAGGCCTGACAGTTTGTCTTTCTCTGCTTCTTTCTCCAGGCTCTGGAGCTGTGGGGAGCCTGGCTGCTGCTGAGGTCCCCGCCCCTGCTTTCCACTCCCTCCTGGCCACGCTCCTGGTCACAGAGTCCAGTCCGGCGCTGACCTCAAATGACTGGTCTCAGGACTTCTCTAGGCTTTTCTGATTTAAACCACTTCCTCTGCATCTCCCCCAACTGCCCCAAAGAAAACAGCTCCAGGATTCATAAAACAAGGCAAGCTGGCCTCACTCCAGCTCTGGGCCTCACCCTGTAGGGCTCCCTGACATCAACCATTCACGTACCACATCTTAGAAAATCAGCTCCTGGGGGAGGGTGTCCCAGAAGCCGTTTCTTTACCCAAGTCCACCCTCAGACGAGGCACGTTATGCAAAGCAGACACAAGATGGGCAGTGTGGCAGTTCAGTTACCTTGGATCATGGGAGCTCTCTCGCCAGCTGTCTATGCAGAGGAAGTTAACATGTTAATGAATGGGAAATTCGTGTGAAGGAGGTTCGGGCCACGTATCAGAGCAAAGCCCCCCTCAGGAAGCCAGAGTCTGAAGAGCGTCGCAGTGTTGGGCAGGTAGGGGGTGTTCGTGAAGGAAGCTGTGGTCCTGCCTTTCCTCCAGAGCCTTGCACAAAGTCTCTGTCCCTCCTCCCCATGCTAATGAGGCACTTTCCTCTCCATTGTCTCCCAACAGCAGCGGAAATGAGTCTTTTCGGGATATTCAGCGCCTGCAGAACCCACCTCTGCAGCGAGGCCCAGCTGGCAGTCACAGTGCCTTTGGCTGCAAACGCAGGCTCTAAGGATGCTGCTTGGCAGCCTGGGCTCCCCGCTTCCCCGGGGGTGTTTCTCCTCTGTTAGCACCCCCTCCATCACCCCTTGCAGAGCTGTGGCTTCTCTGTGCAGAGCCAGGCAGACACCCAGCCATGATCACGCTGAATGTCAATTGCTGCTTCACGCGTCTGCCCACAAGGCCTTGCGCTCCCTGAGGACACGGCCCAGCCGTGTCACTGATCCATATTGTGGGATGATTAAACATGTCATAAATGAATGACTGACTAAACTCCCAGGATAGGCTCTGATAAACTCAGATTAAAGTGAAAATTACCATGAGGACCAAGCGGTACTACTCCAGAATATTTGCATCCTGAAAGCCTTTCACCAACCTGAAAGGAATTGGAGAATTTTAAACACCAGGTCATTGGGAGGGAGAAGAGTTTGGGGAAAATCCAGTGGCCAATCAGAGAGCCCTTCGAGCCCAGGATACAGGCAATAAGGCGGCACCTTGTCGGTAGAGAATTTAAAAACAATAAGAAATCTGACCAAGATTGGTTTACTTTTATTATAACCTTAGCCAGCAATTTTAATGTCATTGATAATATACCTCTTCCCCCCCCAAAAAAATCTTTAGCTGGTCTAAGTTGTAAGCAATTGCTGCAGTTTATTGTTGAGTATTAATAACAAGGAAAGAGAAATTCCACTATGTTTCTTTTCTGGACGTTATTATTCTTCTTTTAATTTTACGATTATTACTGAAAATAGTTTTGTTGCATAGAGGAGGTGGTTGTTAAAAACGTGATCCACTTCAGATGTCAAGTCAGTAATGCCATGGGGAAATCTAGGGCACTAAAATCATACTGTGTAAGCACTGTACCTACTGCAGACCAGCTCTGCCCCTGCCACTCACTCACTAGTCCTTCTCCACTCACTAATCTTGCTTCCTTTCCTCACAGCGTTTTGCACTGTCTGAAATTCTTCCATCCTCCTCTTCCTCTTCCTCCTTCTCCTTTCTCTCTCTCTCCCTCTCTCTCTCTCAGGCCTCCAACTAGAATATGACCCCAGGAGAACAGAGACTGTATTTGTCTGTGTACTGTATGTAGAAGGTGCTTAAAGAACATTTATTGGATTAATTAATTAGACAACCTAAACCTAAGGCAAATTTCTATTCCAGTCTTGAAATGCTGACCTCTGGATGGTCCTTGAAGCCAGAGTGGGTGGACTTTGAACTGCAGGTCCGTATCCTTTAATTAAGTCGCTCTTTTTGTTCAGTGGTGCTATGCTAGCTCAAGTCACGTTGCTAAGGGCAACATACCTTTTCTTTTCCATCTTCATCTACTCCCCTCAAAAAAAAATACCAAAAAAATCTTTTAAAAGGTTCAGATGTGAAAAGTCCCCAGAGGAAGAAAAATGTCCCCAAACTATACTCTTATGTAATCCAATCATAATTATAAAGATCTCAGTTTATCAACTTGAACAATTTTTTTTCAGCTACCACATTAATAGGTTTAAAGGTATTTGCTTCTTACTCATTTTTTACTTTTTAAAAAGTATTTATTTATTTATTTGGCTGTGTCGGGTCTTAGTTGCAGCACGCAGGATCTTCGTTGCGGTGCGCTGGCTTCTCTCTAGCTGTAGCATGCAGGCTCCAGAGTGTGCAGGCTTGGTAGTTGCGGCGCCCGGGCTTAGTCGCCCCGAGGCATGTGGGATCTTAGTTCACGGACCAGGGATTGAACCTGCGTCTCCTGCATTGGAAGGCGGATTCTTAACCACTGGAACACCAGGGAAGTCCCTTTACATTTTATTTTGGGGTTTTCAGGGGGGGGAAAAATGAATTTCAAGACATGAAGACATAAAAAGGTAGGTTTCCAAGTTCTGTGGTTTGCAATCCAAGTTATTGGGGCAGTAGGAGGGAACACAGGTAGCTCATCACCACGCTCCTAAGGTGAGGCTGACAGTAGGACCCTGGATTTGACCAGCACTGATTACTCCCTCCCACATCCCCACATGCAGTCAGTCTCCAATTCTTTCAGACTGTAACTCCAAACTGTTTCTCAAATCTAACCCTTCCTATCCATTTGTTAATCAACAGCCTTCCGGTTTCCCTGCCTTCAATATTGTCCTCAGTCCCACCACCCATCCTTCCCAAGGCCAGTAGTCAGACCATGACCCTCGCTGTATAAAATGCTCCTATAGCTCCTCTTTGCCTAGAAAGAAAGGTTCAGGCTCCTTAATGAGCCATAAGTAGGCTCTCCAGGACAGCACATCTATTTCTAGTCCCTCTTCTTGCTCTTAATGAGCTAACAAACCCAGCTCTTGTAGTTCTCTGAACACCCTATGAGGCTTCTCACCTCTGTGTCTGTGTATAGGTTGACCTTATACCCCAATCCCTTACCCAACCCTCCATTCTCTGGTTGATTCCTACTCACCTTTAAAGACTCAATTTAAGAGTCACCTCCTCCAGGAAGCCTCATTGGAAGCACTTCACTCAGTCAGAATTAGGTCCATCCCTTCTATATTCCCTGAGACTCCTCTGTCATTCCTTGTATGTTCTCAAATAGTAATTACATGCATATGGTTCCATGAACCTTATTAGCCGGGAATTCCTGAAATCAGAGACTGGATCTTATTCGTTTACTTGGTGCTTAGACAGTGTCTGGCACATAGTTGGCCCTTAATGAGTGCTTGTTGAATGAATTAAGTGAGTATCTGAATGACAAAGTAGCTTTTTTGACTTAAGTATATATTCTTAGAAAAGTCAAAACATTTGAAGAACTGCTTTTATGTAAAAACAAAGTCATATGAACACGTGATCACCCTGGTCACTCTGGGAAAAGTTTGCCCAAGGGCCAGTTTAACCACTCCTAGCCTTTCTCAAGTCCCAGGAAGGGACTCATGGCCCTCATTTGTGCATGGAGGACATTATTCTCCGGGGTTGCTTATTGAGCACTTCTCATGGCACTGAAATAACTTACTTATCACTGAATCTAGTTGCACCTCAGTTCAGAGCAGAAATAGAGACACAGTGAGCTGGAGACAGGACATGCTTGTTTGGGAATTTACTGAAATCAATCTTGATCTGCAAGCTTCTAGAGACATCAGTTAATTCCCTGAAGTTAAATCTGTGTTTCTAGGGAGAGCTTTGTCAACCTACACAGAACCTGCAGATATTTTGGTAAAGCTCCCCAGTTACTCTAATATGTCCTCAGCCTCATCCTGCTAAACAAAACCCACCTGGACAACTGATCAGAGTCCCCTCCACTCATGGAATGCAAGGGTCAGAGCGTGGCAGCAAGGGTTTTCTGGGACTGGACACTGCACTTTTCCTCTTACCGCAGTTCAGCCCCAGCATTTCTGATGTGTTTCCCTAAGAGAACTTTAAGAATTAGGAAGATGTAGCATCGTGGGTCATTGGAAAGGACATAATCAGATGCTGGAAGAAAATGTGAATTAGAGGATTCCAAGGAAATGAGTACAGGCTGATCTTCTGAGACTGCACAACCCCAAATAGGGCTTTTCCTGGCCAGGACCATGCCAAGAAGATGCCCTTGTAGTCACCAAGCCTGTGGCTGTGTAATAAGGGCACACATTTAACCCTTAGTGAAGGTCTCCAAAGACAAAGGAAAAAAATAACAGAGAATAATGATGGCAACTGCCAGCTGTGCTTCTTTCATAAAGTTGGGGTTAGAAGAAGATTGTGTGAACTCCGTGATAGAACAAGGCTATTGTCCTCATAACACGCCTAGTGCCTCTAAATGTCCAGAAACTCAGCTAGCAAGATGTTCCAGGAATTTCCCAGACCTCCTGTAAATAACAAACAAACGCACCAAAATCAAAGAAAAACACTTTTGTCAGCCATACATTTATTTGACAAATATTTATTGACATCCCTCCATATGCCAAGCATTTGATTAGATCACAAATTAAAAGACTGTGTCCCTTTGGTTCATTGCTGTACTCCCAACACTAAATATAGTACCCGGCACATAGTAGGTGCTCAGTAGAATGTCCAAATAAATTTTTTTTTATTTGATGGGGAAATTAATTCAGTATATGAAATGAAATATTTTTCCTTTTTCTTTTTTGGTGTTTGATATTTTCTTCATTCAAACTGATACGCAGGCCAACATTACCACACTAATATACGAGAGTGCTGTTTTGACTAAAGGGTATGATTTCAACTACACTTCCATTATATATGAAGTCTGACAATGAGGTAATTATTTTATCATTCATAAATGTGACTCAAAAACAATCTCAAAAAGGTGCTCCAAAATGCTTTAAATATGAAATGTCCCAATAAATTTAGACAAAGATCAGTTTCCACCATGACAGCATGAGGACCTCTGCAGACTTGTTTCCCAGTGAAATTGGTGAAAATTATTTTTTTAAATAGCCATTTAAAACCCCTAGAGAGACTTCCCCGGTGGTCCAGTGGTCGAGAATCCGTCTTGCAATGCAGGGGTCGTCGGTTCGGTCCGTGGTCGAGGAACTAAGATCCCACATGCTGCAGGGTGTCTGGGCCCGCCCGCCACAACTGCTGAGCCTATGCACTGTGGAGCCCACGCCCCACAGGGAAGAGCGAAAGATGCCGCGGGCCACAACTAAGACCTGACGCAGCCAAAAAATAAATAAATAATTTAAATAGATAAATAAATAAGTAAACCCCCTAGAAATGGTTTGAAGGGCATACACAGTAAAGGAAAAAAACATCTATCCAAGAAAATCTATGAATTCATTAAGCAAAAGGAGTCACTGGTATTTGAGCCATTCCCTTGCTGGCCCTCTGGGTTCAGTGAGGAGGAGACTCCCCTCTAGCTGGTGGAGCCAAGATGGCAGGGCTTCCTCCCCACCAGCTCCCGGTTGGCGGCCTGTCTTCCTAGGAGCAGGACATCAGCATTCTCATCCAGCCTCAACTTCCTATTGCTGAGGCTAAGTTGTGGGCAAGTGCCATGGAGAGGTGGGGCCTCCCTCAAGCCCCCACTGATGGAAGGTAGGCTTTACCCTGGGTGCAGTACTGCTGAATCCTGGGGCCCCCAGCACTCCGGGTCCAGCTTGTAAGGCAGTGGTTCACGCTAGGAGTAGCAAGTGGTCAACAGCTAAAATGGGGGTGTTATGCTGAAGAAGGGGTGCATTGTCCCTGCTCCCAGCTCCAGAGCCCTGGCTCAGAAATTTTGCCTGGAGGGAGAAACAGATCCTAAAACTGATAAATCCTCACCTGTTTCCAGAGGAATTGACTTATTTTTGCCCCACAGTATAGAGAAATTCAAGCCTAAGAGCTCTCAAGGCCAGTGGACGTTGTGGTAGGGGTAACTGGGAGGAGGTTGGCTAATTCTCAGAAGGGAGTTGAGGATGCAGGTGGCTGGTGGACCCCTCTGGGGTCAGAACAAATACCAGTGACCTTGGGAACTTCTTCAAGAGAACCTGAATGTGACTGAATTTGTCTCTAGAGCAATTTATGCCTCTAGGGTATTGTCGAAGATAATAGAAGGATTAATCAGCCAGCAGTAGTGGAGCCTAACAGCTGGGTGTGGTCAGGGAAAGAGAAGACTAAAGCTCTGCCCATCCCATCCCAGGGTGACTGGGCACCCCCAAAGCTGTGCTTCCTTAGGAGCTGTATCAGAGACTTAACACTGTGTGTGGGAGGGTGCGGGGGGGGGGGGGGGGGGGGGGGGTGGAAGGAAACTTCACTAAAACAATCTAGCCAATCATTAAAAAACGAAACTGGCAAATAACAATAACAAGCCCCTGGCAGGGAGCCAGGAAAGTACCAGAGTTGCTACAATATGTCCAGTTTCCAACAAAAAATTACAAGACATGCAAAGAAACAGTAAAGTATGACCCAGATCCTGGGCAGGCAACAGAAACAGCCTGTGAGAGCAAACAGATGGTAGAATTAACAAAAAAAAGACTTCAAAGCGGCCGTTATAAATCTGTTCAGTGAAGGAAAGGAAACTATGATTAAAGAAAGGTATGATGATAACATCACATCAGAGAAAGAACATCAATGAAGAAATAAGTTAATATATGAATGAATGAACTGGTAAATGAAAGAATAGACTTTTAGCAGCAGGACTAACCCTAACATTTGCAGAGTCTAGGATAAGAGTGAAAAATGGAGGCCTGCCTACTATATATCTAAATATTTAAAAGATATGTCAAACTAACAGACTGTATGTTAGTAAAATAAAGTATGTTTTATCCTCATACTTTGAAACATGTGCTTGCATAATGACTTAGGTACTTGGGGTATGACTGTGAACAACCCAGCCCACCACATTCAAACTCTCCCACTCTTCCTCCAAGATCTGCTTTTGGCCTCTGGAGGCACATCTGTCCTCAGACCAGGGGAAGAGGCCTGTGCAAGCCCTGGAGGGGGCCCAGAACCACCTGAGAGGGGAATCTCTGGGTATTAGACCCCAGAGCCTGATCCAGATTAGCACAGCAGTTCTCAAATTGGAGCAGACAGAATCACCAAGAGGGCTGTTAATACACTGATTGCTGGCCCCGTCCTTCAGAGTTTCTGATTGAGTAGTTCTGATTGGGGTCCAAGAATCTGCATTTCTAACAAGTTCCTAGACGATGTGATGCTGCTGTTCTGGAGACCGTGTTCTGAGAGCCATAGGTCTAGAAAGAAGATAGGCTCTGGGCGGGCCCTTTGGAAGAGAGCCAGAACAGGGTCTTCTTAAACATGGGGCCCAGGACAGGGCTGTCTTGTCCAGGGCTACTTGGCAGTGGCAGAAGGTATACCAGGCAGCCTGAGAGATTGCAGGAGATAATGCCTAATGGGGTGCCTGCAACTCTGAATGCAGCCATTTTTTCAGCACTAGAGTCCAGTCATTTGATCAGGAGACACATACTCCCTAGCAACTGACCTGCCACTTTACTCCAATCAAGTCCAAGTGCCAGGGGGCACGAGGATGCTCTCCTTCCTTCTATCACCAGTCAGGGGATGACACAGCAGCAGGGTCAACCGAGGTTCCGGTGAGAACAGGTATTACTTTGTTCACACTGAGAAATACTAACTCAGTTCATTTGAGCACAAACCCTTTTTCTGGAGTCTCCTCTATTAACATCACGTGCAAGAATTTGGGGAATTACGGTACTGCCCTGTTCTAATGGGAGATTCAACTGCCTCCCCCATCCGACTTTTAAAAAGGTAACCAAGTGATCAAATAAAAGATTTATTTTCTTACTTTCCCTAACCTAGAGATGTCAAATGACTAAGCTGTGGATCGCAGAAGAAAAGACTAAAAACAAAATGACATGGTGAAATCACAGTGCCCATTGTCTACACCTAAAGAGCCAGAGGAGTCGTCTGCAGGTGATCAAATTAACTCCACCCTGGCTAATTGCACTTTTGTCCAACAGCTTGATTTATAAAATCTGCAACTCTAGCCTTACTTTTACATCGGGCACACCGAAGCAGTAGTAGGCTACTTTATTATCATTATTTTTTAAGTTCATGCATTCTTTCAATGAGATAGCCGTGACTAAGGTCTAGAAACAGCAAGTCACAAATGAGCCAAATAACCAAGTCACCGTCACCGGGCGCCATCTCCCCCACAGCAGACCTGCACATCTTGAACTTCTCTTCCTTCCCTGTGGTCAGGAGGTCACCATCAGCCCTCTCATTTTCCAGGGTAGGAGCCAGCACACTGAGGAAGTGACTTTCTCAAGGCTGCGGGACCACTCATCTCTCCCAGGCATTCAGGGAAGCAGCAGGGAGTTAATGTGCACCAGGAGATGAAGGGTTAATATGAAGCTTAGCCTCTTGAAATAAAACCCCCTGAATTTGCTCAAGGACATCCTTTAAATTCCTTTCCTCCAGCACTTTGTTTGCAAGCCCATAAATAGCTCCTCTTCAAACACAAACTGAAAGCCCAATTTAATAAAAGAGGTAAAACTGTTTCTGGGCTGAGTGCTTATTGTATTTGCACAGGTCAGAGCTATAGTGTTCGCTCTGATCTCAGTTTAAATAAAAGGCAAAGAATTTGAGTACAGCAGTCTCGGTCTCGAGATTCCCATGACATGGGGGACGGTTTTCTTAACCCACTGCAACTACACATGGAATGCTAGAGGCTGCCTGCTTGTCAGGGCGCAGACTGAGATGCTCAGACGCCCTGGGCGGAACAGCAATGAACTATTCAGGGGACACTTGGGCCGGGAATTAGAAAAAGGAAATAGTTCCTGCTTTGCTGTTCAAACTTGCCTTAGATCACAAGCAAACAATAATAATGGTGGTCAGAGGAAAGGAACTTTCTCGTAGATTGCTCTCTAAGAAGAAGCTAAGTGCTGTTTTTTTCATGCCTATTATAACTGGAAGAGCTGCTTACATCTCATCTAATTCAGTCCTCTAATTTTGCAAATAAAATCTAGACTCAGAGCTTTCAAGCAGTTTGCTGTAGGTAGGTAGGTAAGCAGGCAGAAAGGAAGGCGATAGGTACATAGGATGCAAGGAAGGACGGAGGCCGCAAGTAGGTAGGTAGGTTCTTTACCAGGTACCACCTCACCTCATCAGGCTATAGCTCGACTTCTTTTTAAGCTCATGAAGAGATCAATATAGGATTTAGACAATTCATGTGTGAAAGCTTCTCAGTTCATTCTTAAAATAGCAACATGGCTATCAGAGGTGATTGGCTAAATTCTGAAAAATAATACCATGGAGGCCTTAGACATGGCCCTCAATAAGTGATTTGCCAGTAACTCTTGTAATATTCTCTTCTGTTTTTCTCAACGTTCCTAAAATTTTACATTTACAGGAAAGCAGAAGAAAGTGATTTTATGACATTTTACAATAGTTTATCTGAATCTTCTCACGTTCCCAGCTGCTTTATTCTGGGCTCTGTTCATATTTGCAATGCCTCTAGCTCATGACACAGCAGAAAGTGAATCTGGACATAACAAGTTTCTAACACTGGTGAAAAAGAAGCACAACCCAGTAGTAGACTGCTGAATTAATTAAAAGAAAAAAGAGGCCAGGATACTGCCCTGAAGGAAAAAAACATCCCCCGATGTCTTGTCTTGTGGCAGCAGTTGACACAGATGGCCTGTTAAAGACAAAAACTTCCATGGAGTGGGAAGAGTCTCCTTCAGAAACACAGCTGCCATTATGTCAGAAGGGCATCTAAGGACACAGATTCTTGGCTTCTGGACCTCGCAGGGGAGAATCAGCCTGTTTGCTTAGTGCTGACATCCACTAGGGGGAGTCAGGGTCCTTCTGTGGATTTCTACAGGGAAGAACTTCCAAAACTGCAGTCATCTGAAATAGAAACAGAACTATGGAAGCTGGGAGAGGACGAAGGTGTCACTTCTGCCTCGGACACACCTCTCTTTGAAGAACACTTAATTCATGGATTTAGCTCTTCCTTCCACAAACAGCCACTGAAGGGCTATGTCATGTGTGTCTAAAATTGTCAATGGGAACAGTGGACATCAACACACACGGAAGGGCCAGCCTCACTTCCATTTTCGAACGATGTATGGAAAGTAGAAGCTAGGAAGCCTGTGATCTCGATTTACTAGTTGAAAACTGGTCAACTTTCACCCCACTTTCATCCTACCTAAGTGAAAACCAGCAGTTGCTTCATCTGTCTCCGACTTCAGCCACATACAAAGGTAGTTAACCTTTTTAGCAAGAAAATGAAGAGTTTCTTTTCCCTTCAAAATTATAACTCCTTCCTGTAACCATTTTCTGCAGTTTTGTGTTAAAGAGACATTCCTTGGAGTCTTCAAGAATCCCCTATTAAAACACCACCTAGGACTTCCCCGGTGGTGCAGTGGTTAAGAATCTGCCTGCCAGTGCAGGGGACATGGGTTCGAGCCCTGGTCCAGGAAGATCCCACATGCCACAGAGCAACTAGGCCCGTGCACCACAACTACTGAGCCTGAGCTCTAGAGCCCGCGAGCCACAACTACTGAAGCCCACGCACCTAGAGGCCGTGCTCAGCAACAAAAGAAGCTACCACAATGAGAAGCCCACACACTGCAACAGTAGCCCATGCTCACTGCAGCTAGAGAAAGCCTGTGCACAGCAATGTAGACCCAACGCAGCCAAAAATAAATAAATAAAATAAATTAATTTTTAAAAAAAAACACCACCGATATGTGGGGGTAGAGTATGTTACAGTATAATTTACAATAGGAAAACTGGAAAGAGACCAGAGGCTCCATACCAAGGGAACAGCAGAATAAACTATGATGAAGCCACAGGATGTGATATGATGACAACTTTAAAATCATGCTTTAATATAATTTTAATGACATGAGAAATGATTACCAAATAGTGTTAAGTGAAAAACAACATATTGGAGTTCTGATATAAAAAATGATCTCGATTTTTTAATTAAAGAAAAAAGCAAAGGCACCAAAATCCTGAGATCAATATCTCTAAAAGGTAGAGTTACAGATGGACTTACATTTTGTCTAATTCTTGTAGTTTCCCCGAAAACCTGTTAAAATGAATATTTATTAGTTTTATAATCAGAAAGAATTTTTTGTATACTATTAGTCCAGGGAAAAGTGATAGCTAACTTTTTGGAATTATCAAAAGAAAAAGGGAGATTTAACAGCTAACCAAGAGCTAGGGATGGTTGACAGGAGAACTGAGGAGCAGGCCTGCAGGGAGGGGGTGGGAGTGCGTAGGGGGACGAGAAGGAAAGATTGAGAAACAATGTTTTTCCTGCTACTACCTTGTCACAGTAAGGCCTTGCTTCACCGCCCTCCCTGGTCTCAGGGCAGCATTGGGCCCAGCCAGTCACTGTTCTCCGGGGTCAAAAATCAAGAAAAAAAGAATGCCATTATTGAAGACCTTGCCTGATGAAAACAAGCACTTTTAATAAGAGACAGATTAATATACGGACTTTGAGATCTTTGCTTTGATGGCTTTGCAAGGCAGAGAGAACAGAAAAATTAGTTACCATTTAAAGTTTTATTTTTACTCTGCTCAGCTCAATTCACATTGATTATGAATGGCCCAAATAATGTGTAATAAGCTCCAAATGGCTTTCTGTCCTTCATAGAACTCATTTGGTCATTTGCAGGTGTTTATGATTGGGTGTTTTATATATAGAAAGACATTTGCATTATACACCATGGAGCGAATATATTTATCATGGAAGAAAGGGACCTTTACTTGGTAAAGTGACGTTAGCAGGAAATTACCACCTGGATGAGGGGGTGTTTCAAGCATATGTTACAATTTGAAAGAAAGCTTAGAGGTATCTCTTCCAGGTACAGAGAGTCTCTCTTAGAGCTAATTTCCTTCCAAGATTTTTGCTAGACTATGGGCAACCCAGAGAGACAGCGTATCGAAGGAAAATGGGAAGAAAGAGGTGAGAAAACTAGAATGGCTGACTAGTATATCTGTAAACATGTGAATAAGTACCTAGGATTTTTCTATTTATCTATGGGAATCTAAACAACAATTGTGGGACTTCCCTGGTGGCGCAGTGGTTAAGAATCCACCTGTCAATGCAGGGGACACACGTTTGAACCCTGGTCTGGGAAGATTCCACATGCCAGGGAGCAACTAAGTCTGTGCACCACAACTACTGAGCCTGCGCTCTAGAGCCCATGCGCCACAACTACTGAGCCCACGTGCCACAACTACTGAAGCCCCACGCCTAGAGCCCGTGCCCTGCAACAAGAGAAGCCACCACAATGAGAAGTCCTCGCACTGCAACGAAGAGTAGCCGCCGCTCACCGCAACTAGAGAAAGCCCGCGCGCAGCAACGAAGACCAAATGCAGCCAAAAAATAAATAAATAAATAAATTTATTTTAAAAACACAGGGAAAGTTGTGGAAGACAAAGAGTTCTGTCCTAAGTGTCAGAAGGCACGGCAACATGGTTAAGAACTTGGCGCCATCCATTGTGAACCTGAAATCATCTTCCCTGTCGTCGTCACCCTGCCTTCAACCCGTAGCCCAAAATGGGGTTGGGGGGTGGGAACCAGAACCATGAAATGACTGCATTGGCCGCAGAGACTAACCTCGAGACTTTGAACTTGTAAGTGTTCCTCTGCTGCTTTCCAACTTTCTTATCTCTCTGTGGTGGATCTTACTGATCTGCCTGGGCTTACAAGTGTGAATGATTAACTGGGAGAAACGAAATGCCTAATCCTTTCGGCAGTTTCCGCAGATACTTTCCCTCCACAGCCAAGACTGTGCCTGTTCATCAGAGAAACTTTTCCTTAAAATTGTAAGATTGGTCCCTTTGGAAAGTGCATTTTTATTTTATTTATTTCTTCAGCTCAAAGAAGTGCTGTGTTGTTGCTTCAGGGTAACACATAAGAGCCCCGTCATCATGCCTCAGTGCAGTCACCACAGCCTCCCTTGGAGCCTGAGGAACGAGCATGCAGGGAAGGAAGAGAGAAAGCCATGAGAAGGTGAAGATGCTTTCTCCGAGGGAAGAAAAAGTCATTTCAAACACTGTGAGAAGGAAAAAGACAACTGTCCTTTCTATGCCTGGCAATCCCAAGGACTTAGTGCTATAGTGATCACGTACACCAAATAGGAACTATCTGATAAGTTGTCTGAGAAGGAATCTCAACAAGTTTGTAAACATATGACAAGAATCAGGGATGCGAATAAATGGTATTAAGCCATTTCTTATGTCACTAATTAGATCCCAGAAACAACTGCATCCCAGCAACTCCTTCATCACAAGTGTTCGCGATATCACACCTTCACTCACTGTAAGATGGTTTGTTTCCGCCCCCCCAGATGAAAACAAGGAAACCAGGATTAGTTCCAAACAACAACAAAAATAACCTAAATAAGCTCAGGGAGAAAATGCATTTAGATGAAGGCTTTAAAGGCATGGAATTCTTTGAATAAGAGGTAAGGAACAAGGCATAGAAAAACTCAACAATGCCCCACTGTCTTAGTTCAGGTTTCCTAGAAGCAGAGCCTAAAATGGGGATTCTTGCTCCAGTGACTTCTTGGCTCCTGTTCTCAGGACAGGGGAAGAAGGGGAAAGAGTTCGTCTGGGGGTGGAGGGGGAAGCTAAGCAAGAATCTAGTCTTAGCTGGAGGCCAGCTTCAGTATGGCTGCCACTGGGACACTGTGGAGCACAGGTCGCACCTGAATTAGGTCCCGTCTTTAGTGAGGGGGCTGGCCTGTGCCCATCCACCATCTGCTGCCAAGGTCTGTTGTGTGTGTCGGGGGGAGGGGGTGGTTACACAAGGGCGCCGCGTTGGCTGGAGCACAAGGCGTGGAGCGGCCCCCAGCATGGGGGCGGCTGTGGGTCACAGCGGCTACAGGATGGGTGCACTGGCTGGGAAAGAGGGTCTGGAGGGGCCGCCCATGGCATCCACCGTACCAAGCGAGTATCAGGCCATGACCTGATGCACAGAGTAGGGGAGATGCTGGGCAGAGCAGTGGCTGAACATGATAGGAAGCTACTATGGACATTCACTCAAATCCATTCCTACTCACCAGGATGAAAGTCCTTCCTGTTTGGAAGTGCAGGAGATAAAGTTAAATCAATAGTAGAACTCTCACATAACGAATCAGACAAATGTGGACCAGATGCCTACTAACTCTTTCAAGCTTTATAACATGGAGAAAATTATTCACTTTCTCCAAACCTCAGTTTTCTCATTTATAAATTAATAATAAATATAAATACATTTATTATTAGAGATAATAATACTACCTTGGCTACAGGATAAGTATTAAACAAGATCTTTATTAAACAAGATCTTGTATCTTAATGAGCTTAGCCCAGTACCTGGCACATAGTAAAGGCTGGATAATTGGGGATTATTATTAATTTGGAAGGTAGTTTTTCCACAGTGTCTATCTGATCAGAATTGTAGAACGATGCCCCATCAATGGGAAATCCAATAATTGTACCAATACCTAACATAACATGTCTCTTGGACTTGGCTGGTGACCAAGTGCTTTCGTTCGTGAGGTCTCATGGACCCTGTTTTACAGGACGAGAAACAAAGACTCAACTCAGAGAGCATGTCAGGAAAGGCCTCTGGACGCCCTGCCCCAAGCTGGAGGCCCCCCGTAGAGCTCGCTTTCTTTGTGTTGGTGAAGTTTTACCAACTCCCAGGGGGCAGGTTTGTCAGCTTTTCCAAGGGGTTGGGTGACATCCAAATTTCATGTTGGAAAGTACTCCTTAGTATTTTATCCGTCCTGGAATGAAAGAATCATTGAATCAACAAGGGAACATTATGTATTCAATGGCTTCCCAAAGGTTTAAGGGTTGATTTATCTGTGTTGCTGGCAGAGCCGGGCGTGTTGCTGTCCCTCACTCACACAGGCTTAGCACACGGACTGGAGAGAATCATACCTTCTATCTGAGCACTAGGATCCATAATCCGGAAGCAGCAAGAGGCAGCAGGAGGCTCAACCCAAACAGCCTCTACTTAATCTTCCAACTCAGAAATTGGCCAGCCAAAGTGCAGAGACCAAAAATGTGAACACGCATTGCTCTGCAGTGTGCCATTGATGGCACAGCACAGTCATTTGGGAAAAGTGAGATGGGTGCTAGTTTTCCCTTCAATACCTAGTTCAAAAGAAAAAAATTATATATATTTTTGATTTTTAAGACTACGTGATAGTAAACAACAACTTAGCTGACTTTTTCCCCCTACTGAATGTTTTTGAGTGTCACGTAGTCATTCCAGTAGTCAAAGTACAAATTAGTCCATAGAGGTGAATAATTTTTTAAGTTGCAACTTTCCTTGGTAATCTATTCCTAAATTTTACAATTTTTCTCTTCCGGGAATTTAATTCTTCGTATTGGATCTAGACCATTTCTCACAAAATTGTCTCTTATGTTGTCCTCAGAAAAAATAAAGAACATTATATTACTGAATACAATTCAATAGTACTCCTTCGCCTATGTGTGATACTGGTCTACTCCTTCAAATTTCTCCCATGCAATTCAAATAATCACAGATTACTAATTTCTTCAATTCCTCCTTCTACATGATTATTTATACATAGGTGGTACCAATTGTTTCCAAAGTTCAAAATAGTTCTGGGATTGTGTGATCCAGGATTGGTGCTGTCCTTTCAAGGTCTTGGTTGAAGATGTTTCGCAGAGAACCTGATTCAGGGATACCTGGGCTGCAGGCATCCAAGATATTTGGGAGGCCCCAGTCTCCTCTGAGATAGTAGTTAAGACGGTCGGAGTGGAGGCACACCTGAGTTTGGATCGCGGCTATGCCCTTTACTGGTTGTTCATGCTTGAGTAATAATTAACATCTCTGTGCTTAAGAACTGAGCCTAATAGCTACCTATTTCATAAAAGTTTTTTGAAGATAAAATGAAACAATACTGTGAAATGATAGACATTCCAGCAATATTAGAGATTATTAGAACAAACTTTAGTTCTTATTACATTATGTGCTCATCTGCCACTTGCCTGAGTTCTGCTGGTGGATGAAACAATATAAGATGTTGAGTTCACACATATTTCTTCCTCATCTTTAATTTTCCCTTTTGAATATGTTAATGTAATGAATGTCATTGACCTTCCTGGGCCAAAGGTATATCTTGTCTCCCTTGAGACATTCAGAGAAGCTTCTGGCTAAGTCATACTTAGTCTGGATTACTCTAGTCAACTGAGTAGCACACTCAAGGCTTTAGGATGTGCTGAAGAAAAAGTAAGTCTTCTAGGAAGCCACTCTTCTAAGAGCCATGTAATTGATCTCTGTCCCAGGTTTTGAAAGAAATTAGTTCAGAGGGAAATTCAGCAGAGAGCAAGTATCATTTAGATTTAGAATAATAGGTTCCTCCAATATCATTGTTGGAAAAAATCTTAGAGGCCGTTTCCACCTGATGCGTAAATTCTCCTTACATAGTCCTTGAAAAGTAACCATTCAGTCAGTCAGCTTCAGACAGCTTGACTTGGTAGAAAGTTTGTCCATATTTTGAGCTAAAATATTCTCCACTATGATGACATCTACTCATTGGTTCTCACTCTGCCCTTAGCATCCCTATATCCTTGAAGGTGAGTCAAATCCCTCTGCCATGGGACAGATCTTTCCTCTTGAACACATCCATCTGGTCCCTTCTACACCATCCTTACCATCCTTCAGTCCTCCATTTTTTTTCAAAGTAAATATCCCCAGTTCTTTCATTAAAATGGAAAAAATTACCTTGTACGTATCACTGTGAGTACCATTGTAATTAAAGAAAGGGTTATTAAAAATCTGATTATACACACACACACACTTTAACCTCACCTCAGCCACTGTTTTGTAGCCAAGAGCCTAGAGCAGTTTTCCCCCTTATTCTTTTTGCTTTCTTACCCAGCAAAACGGGGTAAGAGATCTCAGCTCTCTGGGGCCAAAAAATACAATAGATTGCACTGAATGTTGCCATTCTAAGCTAACTTTCTATGTATTGTGGCACATATGGAACAGTAGCTTGCTTGGGTATATGCCCAGAGGCCCCCAAATCAGTGGGGGTTGCCATGCTGTTTTCAAAGATTCCCCATTCCAACCTCCGTCTTCCCAGCCCTATTTAAAGCGTACAGCTGCGCGAGTAACTTAAGCAGTCATTATGGTTGTCTACATTTACAGAGACTATTTAGTTTGTACCTTCCTTAGCTTGAAAATTGTTTCTGGTTTTACGGGGAAAATCATTCCAGGGAAGGAAATTATTGAAGTTTCTACTTTAAATATTATGGCACTACATCAAGATAAATAAACATATTTAAGGAACAATGAAATGTAAAGGGAATACTGCCATAGCCGTAGGGGACATGGTAGAAGGACACAAAGAACCACCACAGGGTAAAGTGCTTCTCAGTAGTGGGGTGAGGTCGCTTATTTAGTATTCAACTTAAGATATTTTTGAGAAACAGGAAATAAACGGGGAGGACCTTGATGGCATGTGTGGTCACCCTCATAGTGTCCTGAATGGGCAGAGTATTTAATTCATACCCTATAGAACGGTGCCTGGGCTGATTCATTTTGCATATGTATCTGCTTAGAGATACACTGATACACTGATGTATTTTTTCCCCGAACATTGCATTATGCAGAATTGTTACCAAACCAGGTTTGTCTGCCAGACACACAGCAAGCCAGGCGCTGACATACTGAGGTTTGCAGCAGAGAAGGAGTTTATTTACAAGGCAACCAAACAAGGAGATGAGAGAGCAAGTCTCAGATCTGCCTCCCTGAAGGTGAGGTGCTGGAGGTGTTTATGGGATAAAGAAGCAAGGTGGTCTTAGGCATGGGGAAAGGTCGTTGGAGGTAGGGAAACAGTGAGGTAATCGGTGTTCTACGCAGGTGTATCTGGGTTACGTGCTTCTTCATGGGATGCATATTTGAAAATGGAGGCACTTAACATGACCCGACAGTGGAGTTTTTGGCCCTCTGATGTCAGAAGGTCATTTGTTGAAGACCCAGTTTTAGGGTTGGTGGTCCCAACTAGTCTTAGCTAGCCTGACCTGTACAAAGCTGACTCCAAGTTCCTAAAAAACAACGTAAGTCTTGTTGTAGCAACCCATATGTCAGAGGGGTTATCTCTACAGGTGGTTAAGGAGTCTTGTGATACATTCCATAGGCTATGTGAAGCTTGGAGGGTATGCAATTAAAGAGAGGAAAAAAGAAAAGAAAGAAAGAACTAAAGGGGGCTTAATCAGTGAAGGCAGTTTACAAGTAGAGGGGTTTTTAACAAGCTGTTGCTTTATCTGTTCTGTAAAACAGGCTCAGGAATTTCTGCTAGTCACCAGCCTCTGTTAATCCTATGGGTCATGGTTTCCGAATATCTTCTTAAAGCTCAAGACTGTTTTGACTTCAGTATTTAAGAGAAGTGGTAAGTAATTCAGATACTTGACTTTCTCACATCTGCCAGTATCTTAGAATTCTCACAGGATTGCTTAATCTAAGAAAATTCTAGCCTCTTAAGCACTACCTCTAGGGCACTTGTTATAAATTCAGAGACATGACATTATTCCTCCTATAGACTTATAGGATTTTAAGGTTAATTTTCAACCAGACTTTGACTATTGACATTCTCCTCCTCCTCCTGCTTTATAAGTGAGGAATCTTTTAAACAAGGAATGAAATTCTAAGTGTATCCAAGGCCAAAAAAGGTGAGAATTTGTAAACTACAGTTGTGAGAATTGTTTTAAAGTCCATGCTATTTCCCTGGTTAAAAATACTGTGAGCCTGATATTCCCTTGGTATTCCTTAAAATTATTCCATTAAACAATCATAGTGACATATAGGTGTGAGTGAGGCACCCTTATAAGATTAATTTCACTATCCAGCTGTTGAGATGCTTGCTATCATTTTATTCACTCTATTTTTGACATGGAAAATTAGAAAAGAAAAGAAAAATGGAATCTTGGTATAATGAGATTGAGACTGTTACTCTCTTATCAACTTTATGCAACATGAAATCTTTTAAGAAATTTAGTAAACTTTATCATGAGCCTGTCCTAAGCACCGTATGGTACCTATTTTCAGATAATGAAACACCTACAGAAAACTTAAAATGACTTATTTTTGTCTGTGGCTGTGATGCCTCTTAGTAATTCGTGGGTTTTTGACAGGAATTTTGGTCTTCCTAATGCAATCTACAAGGTGTGACCAGTTGTCACATACATCATAAGAACAATAGCATACTTATATTTTGTTAAAGCCGAGGAAAATTCTTAGGAATGAACATCAATAAACCCGACCTACATGGCCACAAGTAGAGTCAAGATACAGCCAATGTTCTGTTTATCTGATCAAAATAGGGAGCCAAATAATTCTCAAATCTATTCAAACCTATTCTACAGAAAGCATCACATTTCAGCTGCTTATTTTGGTCTTCATTCTACTTGGTGCTGAAAAGAGCCACCTTAGTCTTAAGGCATAGCTTTTATCCTATTCTAGACACTTGCCCAATGGATGCAGAGAAAAATGTATAAAGTAATGAAGAAAAATGCTTGTAAGATATAAATACTTGCAGTGATCTGGTTCTTTCATAAGGTAGTATGAGCCTCTCCGCTTTTCCAAAAACGCCTCGGGAAAAATTGCTAAATGTTTAATCCAGTGTCGCCAATAAAAAGACAAGATCATTCTTGATGAGTAGATTAGATCCATTTTTTTTTTACCTATTCACAAATTGTCTACTTAGTGGAAAGCCCCTAAAGAAAGCAAGACTTGCCCCAGAGGGAACATGGGAATTTCCTGGTTACATGAAGTTTGTACACAAGCTATAGCTTGAAAATATTCCCCATTCAATGATTAATATGGCTACTGCAAATTGGAAAAAGTATCTCTGGCTTTGGATTTATTTGGGGTTTGGCTATTCTCTGGAAATTTAACATTTTTTTCAACATTCAATAACACTGAATTTAGAGGTTTAGTTCAGCTCAAGATACTTGATTTTTGGTTTTAAAGCCCTTGTTGGTTTAAAGTCCTTCTGATCTTAAAGCCAAAATGGCCTCCTCTGCCATCCCTATGCTTTCAGTAAATGGACCTAAAACCCAACAGTATGATGCAAATAATTTACAACTCTACCTCCATTTCCCAAAAGCCAAGCAAAAGTCTCACAGAATGTATCATCCTATCAATAAGACTGGCTTTGATATTAGCTCCATATAGGATAAGTAATAGAACTGATCAAAAAGAGACACAGATCGAAAACTAAAACATATACTTAGGAGAAGAGTTAAGGATATTAAGATATAGAATCAATATGCAATAAAGCCTAAATAGTCATTTGAAAATGTTTCACAAAACTTTATTTCTCGAGTGGAATTTTCATAGAATAATGTCAGATAACGTTATCCTGTGGGTAAATCCAGTTTGCCTTGTTATTAACCTCTGTTGAAATAACTTTGGAGGAAGAAATACCACTGAGGGGGCTCCTTCCATTTTTTCAAGTCACAGAAGGGCTTCCATGTATTGAGCTAAATTCTACCTACAGTTTCCAAATCAAACTTGGTTTACTCCTCTTCTGCATGACGCGGATTCCACCATTGGACGGTAATTCTCAAAGCCCCTCCCAGGTGTCTCTGCAGAGAGCCACACATCTCTAATTAGTTTATTCATGCACTTGTTCATTCACTGATTAAATATTTATTGAGTATCTATTTTATACTAGGCACTGGGGACGTTAAAAAAAAGGGGGAGGGAGACACACTTCCTGCTCTTATAGAACTAATGGTTTTAGGTGGAGATAAACACATAAAAATAAATTTACTATACCGTATGGTATGTACTTCCACAGAGGTTGGCCAGACTTTGTGAAAGCCTAGAGCAGGGACACATTATCTTGGTTTGGGGGTGGGTGACTAGAGAAACCCCCTAGAAAAAAAGACACTTGAGATGAGTTTTGATGATCAAGTTGGAGTTATATAGGTGATTAATAAAAAACCACAATGACCCCATTTAACATACGCCAGGCACTGAGCTAAACCCGTTATAGACATAATCTCATTAATCCTTAGCAATACTGTAGAGAGTGATTTCCTCCCCTCCCATTTTATAGATGAGAAAGTGGAGGCTTAGGAATGTCAGTGCCTTAAGCAAGTTCACACAGCAAGTAGCAGAGCTCTATCTAGGAGAGAGCCTCCCGCCAAGAAAACAGCATATGAGAAGGTCTTACGAAGGCAAATAGACTGCCCGTGTGAGCCACACAGTTGGGACTGTGCATCTGAAGCAAAACCAGTATGTGCAGAAGTGAGGGTTGCTGACATGCATAGACGGGCTGTAGCCAAGCCTTGCAGAGTTGCTAAGTTAAGTATTTTGGATTTAATCCCGTAGCTCTGAAACCTCTTGAAGGATCCCACACGGGACAGGAAAAAAAAGAGTGTATTTACATATGGAGGCTTTAGTTTGTTTACCTTTATTTTATTTGAGACCGGGTGCTGCCAGTTTGCATGACTTGAATACCATCCATTCCACCAATGAAAAGTTTACTCCTAACATCCATTATGCTTATGAATGTACCCTTTGTGGTGTAGATTTCAGTAATAATATTTGAAGTGCTAAGTCACCCCCCTCTGAAGTGTCGATCCCTAATTAGGGCATTTCAGATGCTAACTAACCACCTTTGGAATGTCGGTGCCTGATGCAGACACTTCAGATGCTTCCTCACTGCTTGCGGGATGTAGATTATACCAAAATATTTCAAACTAAATCGAGGTAGAGACGACATAGCCCTTAGATAGGGCTTGCTACTAAACACAGGAGAGAAAAGTGTCCCTTTGGGGGTGTGTGTGTTGGAGGACGAGCAGAGACATGCTCTGAGTGATGTGGCCTAGTCATTTCCTTTTCCTGACCGGGTGTGCGGATGACTTAGGAATGCGTGAGCCTCTGTACCCCTTTGTCTGAAAACCCTCGTGACACACTTGGGCTCTACAGACATGACCATTATCCCTCACGCCTTCCCCATAGCTCCAAAGTACGGACGTGAAGTCAAGGCAGACAGGCTGACACATCTGAGAATTGAGAGCAGGATCTGAAACCAAGGCTCCGACTGGCATCATGTCTCCACATGGCTGGCCTTGAGAGAGAGGCACGGTCTCTGGGCTCTGCTTGGGGAAGGAGAGCTTATTCTGGGCTAAAAACAGACGAAGCTCTGGCACCCCTGCAACAAGCAGGCCAGGCAGGGGTGTCAGTATGTCTTCCTCTGAGCGAGATCTGAGCAAGATCCCGTCTGTCTTCCTTTTACATGTGACAAAATCAACTTAACACAGCCCTTCAGAGATGCCACAGAGCCCTGTGGGACCCTTGGGCTGAGAGAATCCCATGAAAGCTCTGGCCCCCATTCCCAGAAAAACAATGAAAGACCACATAGGCACATACATGGTTTTGTATATAATTTCAGGAGGAACATGGACCTTCCCCTTCCCTAAAAAACTATGTATCTTTCAGTGCAACCTAAAATAGAAATATCTTGGGACGGCAAAAATGTCACAGTAAAGGGACTTCCCTGGAGATCCAGTAGTTAAGACTCTGTGCTTCCACTGCAGGGGGCACGGGTTCAATCCCTGGTCGGGGAACTAAGATCCCACATGCCACGTGGCACAGCCAAAAAAAAAAAAAAAATCACAATAAAGTAAATACCTTTTCTATAATTTCATCTCATTTCAAATCAAATTTAGCTCAAAATAAAAACAATTGTCTGGCCTTTGGAGTGTCCGGTGGTGGCATAAACAACCCTGACTTCCTTATTCTTGGTAATGTTTGGCCAAGGTTGGGTGCTTCCTGGCAAGGATGCTAGAGAGGGGATTCCTATACTGGATGGCAGATTGGGCAAGACGCCTTACACATAGGCCTTTCAACCCTTAAGAGTCTATGAGCTTCCATTTGAACTATCTGTTGGGGAGGAGGAAGTTCCCCCTGTACTCCTCTTGAGTTCTTGTGTCTGGACTAATAATGAAATTGACACATCAAAGACAGACTAACAGGGAAAAAGAAACAAATGTTAATTTATGTACATGGCTGTCTCATAGAAACAGGACCTAAGAAGTGGCCAAAGCAGACAGTTTTTATACTTTTTAGACAAAGGAACAATAAATTTGTGAGGAATTCACAGGACAAAGAAACTCAGGTTTTGGCTGCCCGATTAGTGAAAAATCTAAACAGAGTTTGGGCTTGGGGTAGTCAATTTAAAAAGTAACCACGTTTGTCTGTATCGGCTTCTCCGCTGATTTTCCCTGTCTCCCACAGGAAGGGTGTCCTTCTACTTCCAGATGCAGCGAGGGCACCTTTCACGTGAGAGATTGATATCCTGCTTTCAGAGGGACAGAGGAAGGTCAGTTTTCCTTCTTGCATCAGCTGCTTCTCAAGCGACTTCATTTCAAGATAGTCAATATGCCTTTGTGGCATGTTTTGGGTTGGTCCGCCCTGAGCTCCAACACACCCGTATGACCCCAAGGAAGGAGATGCTGAAGGATCTTCAGGAGTCATGGAGAATTCATCTCCCCACGGGCAGGTCAAAGGTCATCTGAGGTTTAGGTCTCCATCAGGATCAGTTCTAACATCCATGAGGTCAGTATCCCCTACCTACCAAGTCTACTCACTCCCAACTCCCTTAGGCCCACAGAGTGAGGACTGGGGGATGGAACCGGGGGGCAGGAAAAGCAAGCCTAGGAATCAAACTTCCTCCAGGACTAAGAAGACAGAGATGAGCAACTAGGAGTACTTGAGGGCTAGAGGTCTAGTCCTAGGGGGTCAAAGTTCAGTTTTCTGGTGGAATTTGTTTCCTCCTCACCCCCTCCTACATATACTCTCAGTCCCAGGCAAAAAGAGAGGGTAGAAAGATTCTTATTTGAAGAAAAAAAGAATGCATATGCCAAGAATAAATAAGTAAAACATACACACAAACATTAAGACAATACCAAAAGGGGACAATAAAATGTTAATTACTTTGGGGTTATGAGGTTATAAGTAATTTTGGTACATGTATTTATACATATCTTTATATGGATTGGCTGTGTTTTCTGCAACGATTTATTTTTTTTAAGCAATAACTATATATATATATATATATATTTTTTTTGCAGTACGCGGGCCTCTCACTGTTGTGGCCTCTCCCGTTGTGGAGCACAGGCTCCGGACACGCAGGCTCAGGGGCCATGGCTCACGGGCCCAGCCACTCTGCGGCATGTGGGATCTTCCCAGACCGGGGCACGAACCCGTGTCCCCTGCATTGGCAGGTGGACTCTCAACCACTGCGCCACCAGGGAAGCCCCAATATTTTTTTAATGTACTTTTTTAAAAAAATAACTTTATTTTTGGCTGCATTGGGTCATTGTTGCTGCGCATGGGCTTTCTCTAGTTGTGGCGAGAGGGGGCTGCTCTTCCTTGCGGTGCGCGGGCTTCTCATTGCGGTGGCTTCTCTTGTGGAGCACGGGCTCTAGGCGCACGGGCTTCAGTAGTTGCAGCACGCAGGCTCAGTAGTTGTGGCTCACAGGCTCTAGAGCGCAGGCTCAGTAGTTGTGGTGCCCTGGCTTAGTTGCTCCGCAGCATGTGGGATCTTCCTGGACCAGGGCTCGAACCCATGTCCCCTGCCTTGGCAGGCAGATTCTTAACCACCGCGCCACCAGGGATGTCCCAATAACAATATTTTAAAATGCAAGTTCTTATTTAGAAATACAACCCATCGTTGTTGTTGGATGCAGGCCCGGTAGGATAACTCAAGACCAGACATGATAATAATTAAATTAATGATAATAAATATGAACTAATTAATACTAATTAATATTAATGATGAAGTAATCCTGGGAAATAGTGGCTCTCGGTTTCTTTGGATGCCTGGAGCTAATCACCAAAGCCAGAAGCACAGGCAGTACATCAAAGCAAATTGGCGTCCAACAAACTGAATATTGCCAGAGTCTAAACACAGCCTGAGCACATATACTTTAAAGCGTAACGTCAGCCTTCAGCGATAGAAGAATCCCTGTTGTGCTTGGGGTTCCATCTCTGTGCTACCCTCTCTTTATCCTGGCACAATTCCAGCCTCCCTCCTCCTTCAAGAGCTGTGTGTAGTCTTAGGAGAGGTTGACAAAAGCCGTGTTGTCCCCCACTTCTATTTTATTCTCTTCGTGGTAGCCTCCTCTAGCCTCTGTGATCTCCTACGGGAACGACTCCAAGAATCTCTTGATGGTTCTCTGACTCCATTTCATCCCTCCCTCCTGCCAAAAACAGAGTTTCCGTCCTGTGATTCCACCTTGCCTGGTGAATCAACACATTGAGCAGAAATTCAAGAGCAGGTGCTCGTAAATGCCAGCGCTGATGTTCAGTCCAGCTGTTTCTAACGTGAGTAATATGGGAAGATCCAGGGCAATTAGAAGGAGGATTTTCTTTATTTAAAAACATTTAGTGATTCTCCCGAGCAACCATGGGTGGGCCAATGTTGACTGATGTGTTCTCATTGCAGCCACACTGTCCTTATGGTCAACAGGAGTAGAGATTATATATCTTTTACCTCTTTTGGATCCTCCACTTCATTTATTGTAAAGTTGAGCACTGAGTAGATAGTTTATAAATTCTTATTGACACGGTGCAGACATGACGGCCAAGGAAATCCGCTAATGCTGTACCCTGCAACCGGCAGTCCCTGCACCTGGAGAACCGTGAGAGGACCCCTCCTACCACCAGATATGTGGTGAGGATCTTTCTGGGAAGAGTGAAGAGATTTATAGGGGCCTGAGGATGGCAAACTCTTTCGAATTGCAGACTTTGGACTTAAATCATCCACCTATTAAGCCAGCGTCCTGTGTCCCTGGCACAGTATGTCTGCTTCGATCCACAATCAGCCCATGGACACTTAGTGAGTGTCTGCTGTGTGCCAGCCCCTGGCTGGTAAAGTGGATCCGAAGATGAACCAGGGGCAGTCCCTGCCCTCAGGTAATCCAAATCTGCTGAAATTGTGATACAAAAGCTGTGACGATCTAATAATTGCCTTACAGAACGTGGATTTGCCCAGAGGGCTTCCCAGTTGCAAAGGGGAACAGAGGAAAGCTTCCAAAGAGAGAAAACTTTTGAATTGGGTTTTGAAGCACAAGAGCAAACCAATGTAGACTTGAAGGAAGAGCACTGGAGGCAGAGGGAATCCGTGCAAAAGCAGAGGCGTGAGGAGCGAGGTGCGTATAGAGGAAGACACATCCCCCCATGGGCGGAGCCTATGAGGACCGGAGTAGGGGCCTGGCTTCAGCACACAGTGCCTGGCAGGACGCGGGCTATGGAATAGACTGGGGTGGGGCAGAAGGCGGGGGGATGCGGAGAGAGACGCCCTCCTCTTCAGGCCCTTCCTTTCACGTCGTTTCCCTGCAGCCCAGGTGGCTGGGTCTCTCCCGCCGTGATGTGAGTCACGGCCTGTCTTCTCTGACCAGGCCTGAGAGCTACCTGATGGAGGTGAGCACTATTCCTAACGCATTCCTCTGGACCAAGTGCCAACAATGACTAACAGATGAGGCCAGGCCCGCTGTGTCATCAGCTGGCAGAGGTGCGATCAACTCCCTGACCTTGCCTGCAGACAGATTCCTGCCTCAGGAAACGGGACAGCATACTGCGGGGGGGGTGGGGGGGGGTGGGGGGTGGGACGACACAAAGAGGAAAAACAGAAGGAAAAAAACTGCAAGAGACTTCCTAGACAGGGAGCGGCTGTGCAAAGCCCCCAAGGTTTTCCTCAAACGTTCCAGAACAGCTATGAAGAAAACAGGCTTAGTTACCTCTCCTGTTCCCTCAGCAGGACCCTCAGCAGGAATGTGAGGAAAGAGCAAAAAGGCCGAAGGAGAGCTCGCCCAAAGCTCGTAGCTCACTGAGGCTTTTTCCTCTTCTCGGTGAAACTGGAAATGCGTGGGGAACACGAGACTAGCCTGACGGGAACAGAAGGAGGAACAGAGCGCTCGCTCCGGCTGGGAGGGTCTGCCTTGCCGCCTGCTGCCCTGTTCCTTCTCCTCCCAGAGCCCGGGTACAGAGAGGGGGCCGCCCCCAGGAGGGAAGGTGGCTGGAGGGTGGGGCGCCCTGACGTCGCTCTCAGCGCCGCGCCTGGGATGAGGTTTCTCTTCGCCAGCTGGGCGCGTCTGGCAGCCGCAAACAGGCCAGGCGCCTGGGAGCTTCCCGTGGCGCTCAGTTGCCATGGAGCATGAAGACAGAGCAGGTGCCTGGAGGTGACTCCCCAGCAAAGACTGACATTCTTGTGCCCGAAGATCTTGCATCTGGGCAGCCAGCCCATTAGGGGACCTGAGAGACCTCTTGTCTCATTGAAAGAAACATGAAAGGTTGACAGAATCATTGCATTACATCCTCACACCCCTGGGGTGCTGTCTACTTTGCCAACACAGTGAACTGCCTACCATTTGGTTCAAGTTCAACCACCACTCAAGCTTTGTGACTTAAGACCACAAAAGTTGGAGACGTTCCTCCTGGGAAAAGGGCACCGTGGCTTTGGCGTGGTGAGTCTGTGTACTTGGGGAGCACGTGGGAAGGGGCTAGTGGCTTCTTCAGTTCATTCAGTACTAAGAGGCTTTCAAGTGTTTTTTTCCTCAGTGGACCTTACCTGCTGAGCAATGAGCAGTGTTTCTGCTGCTGATCTATTTGAGAAATCAGAGCAGCCTGGACTGAATTCGGGTGGAGGTTTACTTTGGCCTTTTGCTGGAGAGCATGTTGAGAGCAGAGACCAGCATTCCTCATCTGGAGTCTTTCTTACCCGGGAGACTGGCACCCCGTCTGTTTGCACAGTACAGTTTTAGACTCCGAGTCACCTTACGTTCTCTTCTTGGTATCACTTTGCATTAAACTCAGCAGCGTTCTAGTACCTTGGCTTCTCCTTTCAGGAAGCAGAGAGGCCTGGGCAGATGAAAGGGTTGCATATATTAGATGCCCACTCACCTGGGACAGCCAGGTTTTGGTAACAGTGTTTTATCACCTCCAGCCCTACAAAACTCGCACCGGGCTGCCCTAGGCAAAATGGTGAAACATGTCCAGTTCATCCAGGACTTTTCTCCCATCTCTCCTTATGTCAACACTAGCCAGCATATCCTTCCATTCCCACCAGACAGAGCTTCATACGGTAAGTGCGTGTTCACATTTATTTGGCCAAGCAGTGTGTGCCAGGCTCTGGTCTAGGCCCTGGAGGCGTGGCAGTGAACAGAACAGACAAGGCTCCTCCCTCATGGAGGGGTTGAAAGCTGCCATGATATTTGCTATATACATTTTTCTTTATACTTTGTACAGACCCAAGGACAAAAGGAACATCAATGAAGTGTCCTCTTAAATAGAAAAATAAGTTACAAAGGGGAAACTGGCAATGGAAGCCTGGGCCGTGGGGAGGGAGTGGGCAGGGGCTTCTCAGAGCAGCTGGTTGGTCTCTGAGCCTTAGTGACCACTGCCACGTGCCTCCCCTCCCCCAGTCTGCCGGCCACAGCTTTCTTCCCTGCCGCCTGCCTTTCATGTCATTGGTCGGCTCTGTCATTTCTAATCAGGGTGGGATTAGGTCAAAGGTGAGAACCAATCCCTGCTCTATTTAAAACTGAATGATAGATATATACACTACTATGTATAAAATAGATAACTAATGAGACCCTACTGTATAGCACAGGGAACTCTACTCAGTGCTCTGTGGTGACCTAAATGGGAAGGAAATCCAAAAAAGAGGGGATATATGTATACATACAGCTGATTCACTTTGCTGTACAGCAGAAACTAATGCAACGTTGTAAAGCAGCTATACTCCAATAAAAATTAATTTAAAAGATAAATTTTTAAAAACTTGAATGATAGAGGACAGGCAGAGGGGCTGGCAGTATAGCCACTTACAATTACCTAAACAACAACGACGTACTCTCCCAACTCCAGACTTACATGTATAATGTTCTCTTTATGGGAGCTACTCCATAGTGATACCTGATGAAGTCTGATCTTTTCAAGGCCCTCCTCCAATCCCTAATTTTCCCCAGATTAACCCTCCCCCAAATATGAGTTAATCTTCCCCTAGGCTCACACGACATGTTTCTAGTCCTTCTTAATAACAATTCCCACACTGGGTCTGCACTGCAATTGTTTCTCTGTGTGTCTTTTTCTTTCCGTTGAACTGGGAACTCCTGGGGTAACAGGCAGGTGTTGTCACCTCTGTATAGCTTATAGTACATGGCACGTGACAGAAGCGCTTCACAAATGGACCACTCTTTGCAGACAGACCTGCATTCAAATTCTGACTCTGTTACTAACAAGGTGAACTCAGACTAGTTGATTAACCACCCTGAGCCTCAGTTTCCTCCACTGAAAAATGGAGATAACGATTACCTCAAAGGAGTCTAAAGACAGTACCAGGAATGTGGTGGTTATGCTGTACTGTCTGACACGTGTTATAATGATGATGGTGGATAAAGATGTAACATCCTCAACTTCTGTGTATGAGCAACATAATAAAACTGACGCCACCGGAAAACAACTATTCCGTAAGCATTTCCAGAGTCTCTCTCACACCTGCCGTGCTAGAGATGCTTTAGTTGGTGGCTGGAATTTCTCTAATAGAAAAGAAGGTTGGCAGTGCTGCAGGAGTAGACGGATGAATCATAATGTTTGGAGATGTCTTTAGTGACAGTAAAAAAAGAGCAGCTGAAAAGAGACATAAAAGAGCTTCACTGTGTCCTTTTATCAACCACGCAAAAAGGAATATAATAAAATCCCCCTGCAAAAAAAAAAAGATAACTTTTTGATCATCAGTATTTCTGTGGAATCTTCTGTTTGTTAACATTCCAACTTAGACCAAATCTAGAGCCATCTTAATGGAAATCCCCCCCACTTTTTCTTGCCAATTTATTTGCTCCCTGGAGCTCATGTCCACGGAGAGAGATTCTACTACATAGGAGTAATTGAAGCATATTTTGGAAGTGCGGACCTTTCTGATAACGTCATGTAAAAGCTGTGCCTCTACTTGGAATGCACGCTGGGAAGAAAGCTGGGTAACAGCAGCAGTAGCAGTTGAAAACCAGGACCATTTCTTTGAGATGCGGCCTCTGAGGTAAATCACACTGTATTTCTTCTCCCCACTCAACTTTTGAACACAGGCAAAATTGATTTAAAATAGATGGCACTTAAACTAAAAAGAGGTCACGAGAGGGCAGGGAGACAGAGTGAGAAGGAAGGACCATCATTGATTCTTAGGGACCTCAGTGAGGGAGAATGGTGGTGACACTAGGATATTTTAACAGAAAAATCACCGGACTCCGAATCCAAAGATCCAGATGTGAGTTCTGGTTCCTTCACTGAGAGAGCTGAGAGAACTTCAGATACGGACTCATCTCTCAGGACCTCTGTTCCTCATCTCTAAAGTGGAGATAAAAGTACATCACCGACTTCACAGGGATGCGGGGGAACTGAGTGAGATAGGAAACAAAAGCACCTTGTAAATGCAACAGCCCCATTCATTTTTTTTTTAAATTTACTTATTTATTTTTGGCTGTGTTGGGTCTTTGTTGCTGTGCGCGCTTTCTCTAGATGAGGCGAGCAGGGACTACTCTTTGTTGCGGTGCGCAGGCTTCTCATTGCGGTGGCTTCTCTTGTTGCAAAGCATGGGCTCTAGGCGCGTTGGCTTCAGTAGTTGTGGCACGTGGGCTCAGTAGTTGTGGCTCACGGACTCTAGAGTGCAGGCTCAGTAGTTGTGGTGCACGGGCTTAGTTGCTCCGCGGCATGTGGGACCTTCCCCGACGAGGGATTGAACCCGTGTCCCCTGCTTTGGCAGGCGGATTCTTAACCACTGCTCCACCAGTGAAGTCCCAGCCCCATTCATTTTAAAGCAATCGTTTTAAACCCAATTGATTTTGTAAAGTGTGTAATAAAAGGAGCAAAATAGATCAAAATACTAACAATGGTTACTATTTCATAATGTTGTGTTTGGGGCAACAATTTTGTTTGTATTTTTATTTATACTTCTGTTTGTACCGCATTATCTTGCCAACCTTTCCACAGTGAGCATGCATTACATTTGCAATCAAGAAAGTTACGTTAACGAGTTAATATGTGTGTGGCTTAGAGATACACACCATGTAGTGAAAGTATAAAGGAATGTGGGAGAATGTTACACACTGACTTCAGGAGAAGGTTACCATTGGGATAAGAAAGGAGATGGGATGGAGAAGAATGCGTGAAGCCTCCAACTGTATTGGTAAAGATCAAATTCTTAAGTAGGGACTCCCCTGGTGGTCCAAAGGTAAAGAATACGCCTTCCAATGCAGGGGATGTGGGTTCAATCCCTGGTCCGGGAACTAAGATCCCATGTGCCACGGGGCAACTAGGCCCGCATGCCACAACTATTGAGCTTAACATGCGTCAACTAGAGAGCCTGTGTGCCACAAACTACAGAGCCCACTTACTCTGGAGCCCGTACGCCACAACTAGAGAGAGGAAACCGGCATACCACAACTGGAGAGAAGCCCAAGTAGACCGCGGGCCGAAATGAAAAAGATCTCGTGTGCCGCAACTAAGACCTGACGCAGCCAAAAAATATAAGGAAAATAAATTAATTAAATAAATAAGTTTTTTTTAAAAAAGCCATTAGAGTTTTAGAAATATTCTTGAGTAGAGTCCTGGGTACGCAAGTATTGTTTTAATGATTTCTGTATTGTATGTGTTTTAAATATTTCATTATAATTTTTAAAACAAAGTATCAGTGCTGGGTACAGAGCATTATGTGCAAGGATGCTTATTAATTTGCAACAATCAAAATATTTTAAACTGTCCAACAATAGAAAATTGGTTAAATAAATTTTGGCACAGTAAAAAAAAAAGGAAGATAATATTGTTAATATTATTATGATTGTCCTATGAACCTTAAGTCACCTCGTTTCACTGAGCTAGCCACTGCCTCTACCATTGAGAGTGGAGGATGACAGAAAATTGGCACCTAATTGAAAATTTGATTCCTCCGACTTCATTTTCTCCAGTACTTTATTAAGCCCATTATCGGTCTAAATGTATCCACTTAGGTGAGTATTCCTAAGGATTTAGAAATGTTCAGTCAGTACTGTGCATCATCCCACAAATATAAGAATATTAAATACTTAAACAAGGAGATATGAAGAAGGAAAAATCTGAAAGGCCCAAGCGAGGCCGCCTACTATCAGGACCTACAACAGTTAGCCTTTATTAACATACTTGCCTCTTTACTTTCCAGGTGAGAAGGCTTGATTGAGGTTGACTTTTTGTCTTCTTCCTCTTATCAAGTTGTTAAACTAAGGGAACATTTTCTCACTTATTTCCTTAGCCTCTACGACAGATATTAAATAGTAACGGACCTTGCCAAGGATTTGACATTTCCGTCCACCTGCTTCTGCACATTCTATCTAAGAATCCTAAGAAATGTAGCTTTCAAATCAGTGACTAAAGACAACTGGCTTTCTGCTCTGTTCTCGGGTGATTACACTGTGATCTTGCAGCTTAAGGTAAGTTTTTTCCATTTTTATAAATCAAAAATAACATTATTTTATAAATGTGTACCTTGCTGATGCAGATACAGCTGCCAGCCACTAGGTGTCACAATGGCGCATTACAGTCTCATTTCAGAGGATCACCGGGATAGGTCTTAATGCAGAAAGGTGAGCTGGATTTGTCCTCAGCCCCTCAAGACCCCTGCTTCTGCCCTGTTCGCTTCAGCAGCTTAGTGATCTCTCTCCAACTTTCAGGAAGGGACCCAACAGAGTTCTGCGGGAATGTGAACACACAGACTGCTTCACCCAGGAGTATTTGTTGTCCCTCTTACCTGAGGCTGACATTTTTACACTAGGATCTTTTTTCCCTGCTAATCAGTGAAAACCCCTTAGTATATTCTTTCAATTCTTTCCTTTCTTCCCCCTGTTGCTAATATTTCCTTGGCTTACTTCCACCCTATGACCTCTGGTTTCACGAGAGAACCAGATGCAGATGTGGGAACACTCCCTAAGTTTCCCCGCAGAACCTCTGCAGAGCTGCTGTGGTGAAGCCATTTGTGCTGTTACTATGATACACTTTCTGTGTGGTGCAGAGAGGGGGCAAAGGGAGGAACAGGGTCTTGACCTTGAGAAATGATTCAGAAACTGTGTGTCAGGGACCACGGAAATAAAAAGCATAAACAAAAAAATGAAAAATGTGACCAGGAAAATATTCTGTGAGAAATAAAATAAGATCTAATCAACTCCATTATACATGCTTTCCTTTTGTACTATGCGTGTATGTCAGGGAAACTGCTGGGACCATCTGTTAAATGTTTATTTCCATTATTACGTCTGAGGTGCCAAAAATCCTGTAATGGGAAGAAAGAAGAAAATAGCCTTTAACACTGTTGGAAAATGATCAAGAAAAGAAAAAGCCAGAAGCCAAGTTCAGGCTTAAGTTCTGTCTTCCTTTTTATACCAGAAAGTTCTAGAACATGCAAGTCCACCTTTTCAGGGAATTACTACCTAGGCATATTGTTGATGCCACTTCTTTATGGCTGGGAAGGGGACACTTGGGAGGAAGACATCATGTCATTTGTAAATACTTTTTTGAAAGGACAGAGGAAGTCAAGCAAAGACAGGAAACAAAGCTCTACTTTCCTTGTTAGCTCTTCTGGAAAAAAGGTTTGAGAAGAAGGATGAAGCCGTCAGCCAAAATAAGATACAAGAGCTTGTCTGTACAATTTGATTATTCATGCTTTCCTTGCCCACAATTAGTCTGGATAATCAAATACTGAGTGACCCAGAAAGACTACAAGACAATGAGGCACTTTCAGGTGGCCTCACTTGCTCCTGAGGTTTAATCCTGCTCACTAGCGTCCAAAAGAGCTTCATCGTGGAAAAACTGAACACGAAAAGAATTGGCATCCCTGAGTGAAACTTGAAAATTTGTGTTCACATTGGATTAAATTTATAAGAGGAAAAATTGGGTTTTTCTGTTCCCTGAGCTATAAGAATTTAGATAGATAAAAACTTAAACTGCCAGCAGCTTCAGAGTTAATAACCCTGAATCTTGTTGCCAAAAACTAATTTTAGTTGGCGGAAGGCAAAGTGAGAGTCTACTGATTTGGCCGCAACTTGAAAATGACAAAATGTCATTTTTTCTCCACCTAAATAAAATACCTTCTACTGAAACATTGTGAATTTCTAGGATGTTGAAACTAACATATATGACTTAATTTAAAGACCTTTGGGCACTTCAGTAAATAAATGTTTTGGCTGGAATACAACACAGCAGTTTGGTTTAAAAAAAAAAGTTTGTTTAAGGAACGGTATAGTGAGATTTCAGTATTTTACAGAACAAAATTATTTTAGGCTTAGCCTTTGGAAGGGTCATGTTTTTGGAGAAAGCAAAGGGTTGTGGTGCTTCATAGGTACTATCTCCTGTTGTTCTCACAACCCGAGCAGGCAGGTATTTTTATCCATATGTTCTAGATGAGCAGCCGAGGCACAGGAAGATTTAGTAACTTTCCCAGGGTCTTAAAGCTGGTTTTGGAACCAGGGCCTGGATACAGGTGATCCAGCTTCAGAACTGCCTCTATAAAGCATACAGGAAAAGTTTTTCACCTCTGGGATATTATAAAGGTGGTAAAATGCAAGAAAACCTTTAAATTATGGAATTAGAGCTTACCACCCACACAAGAAAATGGAGGTGATAGTTCTAATGATTGAAATAACGCTCTCATCAAAAGTCCATGATATATACATACACTACCAAATGTAAACTAGTTGGCTGGTGGGAAGCAGCTGCATAGCACAGGGAGATCAGCTCGGTGCTTTGCAATGACCTACAAGGGTGGGATAGGGAGGGTGGGAGGGAGGCTCAAGAGGGAGGGGATGTGGGGACGTGTGTATGCATATGGCTGTTTCGCTTTGTTATGCAACAGGAACTAACACAGTATTGTGAAGCAATTATACTCCAATGAAGATATATATATAAAAAAAAAGCCCATGATACTATTGATCGTGAATTCCTCTTTTGTGTCAGTGAGATTAATTCTGTACTTGATACAATGTATCTAAGTTTTAAATAGATCATTTTGGCTTTGCAAAGATATGGCTTCTAGTAGCATTCTGATTGTACCACCAGGAGATTTCTCATTTCCCCTGTGAAGAAAAGGAAACAGCCAGATTGAATCATAATAATTAATAACCCCCCCCTCCACAGCATTGGTTAAGCACTGCTCCACATCCTCTTGCAGTTTTTTTTTTTTTTTAATCCTTTTACTCTTGACAAAAAAGGATGCTGAGAAGATGAGCAAGGCTTTAATCAGTGCTAAATCAAACCAAAGACTGATTTAAACAGTTTCTGGAAATAATGTCCAGGTCATTCCACATCACTGACATTATGAGAAACAGATAGCATTCATGAACTACTGAAAGAAAAAAAAACCATAGTTTGAAACAAAAGTGTGCATTTAAGATCATATTGTTCCATTCTATTCCAGTGTCAAAAACTGGCATTCATTTCAGAAATCAACCTAATAGGATTGCAGGGATTTTTCTTGAATACATTAAATCATTCTCAGAAAAGAAAACTACTACTTAAAAAAAGAAAAAAAAATCAACGTGCTTCTCAGTTCTCTCAAAATTTAAGGCAGGGGCTTCCCTGGTGGCGCAGTGGTTGAGAGTCCGCCTGCCGATGCAGGGGACACGGGTTCGTGCCCCGGTCCGGGAAGATCCCACATGCCGCAGAGCGGCTGGGCGCGTGAGCCATGGCCGCTGAGCCTGCGCGTCTGGAGCCTGTGCTGCGCAACGGGAGAGGCCACAACAGTGAGAGGCCCGCGTACCGCAAAAACAAACAAACAAAATTTAAGGCAGTATTCATAATGGCACCCTAAGAATATCTTTTTTTTTTTTTTTTTGCCACACTACGTGGCTTGTGGAATCTTCATTCCCCGACAAGGGGTTGAACCCAGGCCCATGGCAGTGAAAGTGCGGAGCCCTAATCACTGGACCATCAGGGAAGTCCCTGTTTTTCGATGTCCTTTTTTTTTTTTTTTTTTTTACGGCACCCTAAGAATAATATGATGTATTCCTTAAAAATCTTCTCACATACATCAATTTACCAGATCCCCGTAACAAGTATATACCAATTTTAAGATTAAGAGATTAAGATTAAGAAACAGATTAAAAAATAGAGGCCTGTACAGATGAGAAAGGTACTCACTGATACTGTAATAAGAGTATCTTTTAAGTGTAAACCTAAGTTCCTTAAGAGTTAAACAAATGTCTAATGCCTAATTCACTTACTATTAAAAGTGGAGATCACAACATGTGCTAGGCAGCACTATAGCATGGGGAAGTGGGGACACAGCACCGTTCCATGTCTGTTTAAAGTGTAAATTTCATGGGAATCCTTCAGACAACTATCAGACTTCTATCATCTTTCCTGATAACCAAAAAAGTAAAACAATTCCTTTTAAAGGGAAACCATTTCCTGTGACACCTTATCCTAGAAAACAAACCAAAAAATTGTGAGTAGATATTGAACAACAATGGTACCCACAGGGACTTCCCTGGCTGTCCGATGGTTAAGACTCCGCGTTTCCACTGCAGGGGGCACAGGTTGATCCCTGGTTGGGGAACTAAGATCCCACATGCTGAGAGGTACAGCCAAAAAAAAAAAAATTAGAGATTAAAAAAAAAAAAAAAGGTACCCACAAATAATCTGAAATATCCTATAATACTCTGTACCTTAGAAAGTGACTGCATGTCAAAATGTCCCATTACATAAAGAAGGCTGCCCAACAAGCTTAAAATCCAATAATTTATTGTGTTATCTGTTCTATTGTCAGTTATCAGAATGAAGTATACCAAGAAGTCAATTAACTAAGACTTTATCCTTTAGACAATAATACACTGGTACTTTGGCTGATGTCAAAGAATTTGAACTTGTAAAGAATTTTATAATCAATTTTTTAAATGATACTTATTTATTAGAAAGAAAGCCAGGATTTTAGCAGGTTAACTACAGAAGAGCATATAAATGCTAAAGCTAAAATGAACAGGAATGGTGGTTGCTCAGGGAATAATTTAAATGAAGTGAATTCTGATTTGCAACTTGAAAATGTTGACAGATAGATGGGCAGGATTTAGGAAGCATTTTTAGTAGAACATGATAAGGAAAGACAGGAGGAAAGAAGAGCAAGACAGGTTTGGGTGTGTGTTAGGGGAGAAACAGAGATGCATTTGTTTGGAGGTGAAAGTTCTCCAAATCCCCACATGCTTTCATTAGTAAGTGAGTCGCTTTACTTTCTCTTCTTTGAAGAGGGTTTGGAGACTATTTATTTCAAGATGTGATGGAAAATTAGAGTGAAAATTAAGTGTCTAGTGAGTTAGGCATGCAAAACCATCAGCATTTCCTCTCCATTCTACTCATCACCAAGTCTGCTCATCCTACTATATTCTTGATTTCTGTGAATGGTGAAACCATCCATCTAGTTTACAAACTTGAATCTTTCTCCATGCCCTTCTCATTTAATCTGTCATCAAATCCTATAAAGCGACGTCCTAAGTATTTCTTGAAAATACTCCTTCTGGTTCCACGACTGCAGCGTATACTCTGGCCTGTTAATGGGTCTCAGGTCTGTGAGTCTCATCCCCCCACCCCACCCAGTTGCTAGCATGATCTTTCTAAAATAAAGAGTTAATTATGGTATTCTACTTAAAATTCCTCAGTGATATCTCATAGCTTTCAGAAACGTGTAAACTCATGGATCCTGCCTGATTTTCTAGCTTCATCTTCACAACCCCATACATACATGTTTTGTTCCAGGCAAGCTGAGTGATACGTCCCTACTCGCCGCCATGTTGTTTCCTCTGCTCACCAATTCACCTACATAACTGTCACTTGACTTTTAAACTTTGACTCCCACGTAATCATCTCTTCTAGAATGCCTTCTTTAATCCCTCAGTCTGATATCTATGACTCTCTCCCATCCATAGCCCCAGGTCTAAAACATGATCATGGCCTGAAGCAGACTAGGCAAGAGCCATCCAGGCGTTGTCCAGGGCACCAGCCTTCAAAAAGATTTACACGTCGTTGGGAACATTGCAGAGAGAATATAATGTTTATCAATACCACTGGTGCTTAGAAGGACTACTTCAACAAGGTTCTAGGAATCAGAGGTCAGAAGACCCAAGAATATGCTTGAATAAAGGATTTCTAAACTGCCTTTCAAAGAGGGTGAGTTTGGTTAGTTTCCATGTTTTTGTTTTGCTAGTAAGGTATGCAAGTTAGGAGTCCAAGCTGAGCTGCTTAGGACAGCACAGGAGAGGGAACCTCTGCCAATAGGTGTCCTTCTCTGTCCTTCCCTGCATTGTGCTTGTGGTGGGGGGTCTGTGCAAAAACTGTGGTCTCTCCCCAAAAGGAAAGTGGAACAAATGCTTAAAGAACATCAGTTTGAAGGGGAACCAAATATCTAACTAGCTTTCTCAGGGTCCACCATGTTTCTGGCTGGTTCTGATCATAATATATATCATATAATCTTGTAATAAGTTGAATTACTTGCCTAAGTTCTCCATAAGCTTCCCAAGGACTGAAACTATGATTTTTTGTTTTGTTACAAATCTGAAAAAGGTACATGTTGACTCAAAGTGTGTGATCTGGAAGGATGATGATACAAAGATCAAGAGTTAGCAGTGTATATTTAACACTGTCCAGAGAAGAACAACCTTGAGTCAAACAGGTAAGAATATTCTGTTCACTCAAGAGGTATTCTATATTGTGGGATAACTACAGTTAATTGTGAGTGAAACATCCCTGAAAACTATCCTTCTCTCTTTGGTTTGACTTCATATTTACCAAATAAACTACTATTTCCAGGGTATCTTCTTAAAAGGGATGGGGAGTCTTAGGTGGAGAAGACCAAATATGTGGTCACTGGAAAGATATATCAACCATTATAAATCAATAAATGTACATTTTAGTTTATGTTAATTCTTCTATAAGTGTGATTAGTGGAAGATTGCATAATGTCCCTTTCTGAGGTCTTGGGAAAATCAAATAATTTATGTGTAATCATTTTCAAAGTTATATAGCTCCTACATGTATTTTTTTCCTCTTCGATAAGAATGACATGCATATTTCAAAGGATATTTTAGCTTTGATTGTTTTCTCCTTAAAATTTCATTTCATTTCGGTATGACTTTCGGCCAGTAGAAATTTTATGCTCTTGACCCAATTTAAACTAATATTTTCCTTCTTTCTTTTGCCAGTAAAATATTATTACACTCAACTTTTCTCAAGAGAAAGATGTTCTGTTTCTTCATAGTAGGCTACAACACTGAAGGGAAAAGGGGGTACCTTTTGACTTGACTCTTTTTCTGGAAAGTATACAGAATACTGTGAATAAATAAGCTTTTCAGATCTTTTAGGATTAAGTTACATTACTTTAATAGAGAAGAAGCCTAAACAGATGTGGAATTTACAAGAAATGATGTTTTTTCTGGTAATGACCCATGTTGATTTGGCAGTTGTTTAAATATTATGTCAGCCAATTATATTTAAAATCTCAAACAGATTGGAGAGAGAGTCCCAGAAAAAAAAAGGTAATATTGAGGGCAAGTAAAATTATTTTCTGAAAACTTCTGCTATTTGATTTGAACCTTGTAAAATTCAAGACAAATATGAATAATCTCCAATCTTGTCAAACCAGGATGTCAAATCATTTTAACCAGGCCACTTGATCCAGTAGAAATGCTATTTTCTTGCATATCTTTTCTGTTAGATTAGGAAACTGTGTTGTGCTGAAATGAACAAGTTAACAATCCATTATGCAAAACCCATGGGTTAAATGTTTTGCAATTCCAAAATTTTAAGATTTTAGAAAGGTGAAGTCATGTGTTTGCCATATATTCAGTGTGGTAGTAATAATTGGCTCTCTGAAAAATGTGTGTGTGTATACATAAGTTTATTAAGACTTTTACTGATTAAACAATGTAGAACACAAAATTACAAATAATAATAAAATATACAATACTATTTCCTGTAACTGTATATAACCAGTCAATTTCCACTGAATGCTTTAACTTATTTTTGCCCAGCTCAAAATGTTTCCTCTATATCACTTGGTGCCAATCTCACTAATTTTACTTGTAATCATCACTTAGAACTGTATTAAGCAGGGTTGTTAATTGCAAATAACAGAAGTTACTCTGAACAAGTTTAAGCTTAAATTAAAATAAATTTATTAAAAGATAATAAATGGACCAAAGAATCTCCAGAAAACCAGAGAATCAACTTTAGAGGTTGGCACCAGAAACAATACCCAGGTCACATCATTGAATTGCTTTTGGGGACCACTAAAGTGGCAGTAAAGTCATTAAAAAAGTAAGTCATAAATGGACAAAAATGTCAGATGAAAAGACCAGCAGCAGCACAGAAAGCAAGTGAATGACTCAATGAGAACATGAGATAGTAAGTGCTGCAAACAAAACATATTGAGGGACTTCCCTGGCACGCCAGTGGGTGAGACTTCGCGCTCCCAGTGCAGGGGGCCTGGGTTGGATACCTGGTCGGGGAACTAGGTCCCACGTGCCGCAACTAAGAGCTGGCACAGCCTAAATAAATAAATAAATATTTTTTAAAAATATTGAAAACCTAGAAGTTCTCTAATTTTAAAGAAAATGATATACTACAACATGGATTGCAAATCTGGGACGTGTGCTGTCAAGTATACCCCAAACAGTATTTTTTTACGTGGCTTCAAAAGAAAACCTATTGCTAGGCATATAGTTATAAATTAAAGTTTAATGTTGCCATGAATACAAGCAAGCCTAGTTTAATCTGAAATAAAGTTGAGTGATTTAAACATCAACGTGCATTGATATTTGTGCCTTAAAGAGTGCCAAAAAGAGTTTTTGTTGTTGTTTAAAAATGTTTTTAACTTCTGTTCAAAATGATTCCTAGCATTTTTTTCTTATTTTAGCATTTCTTATGAGCTCTGGAATATCTATTTTAAAGTTTCCATTTTGAAAAATGGCAACTTTTAATGGATTGAGAGAAACAGTATTTGCCGTGATTGTTTTTGAAAGTGAGTTGCTATTAAAATCTAACAAAAACTTCAAAGAGAACAATTTATTACCTTCTAAACTCGATTTTGATGAAAAAATATTTTACAATTTTCATTAACATGTAATTTAAAATCTCCTTTCTTTTTTCCCAAAAATCTTACAAGTTCACTATATTTTTTGACGTGGTAAAATAATTTCAAAGATAAGGTAGAAATTATAACCATAGCCTAAGAACTGATAATAATTTTTCATGTCATAAACAGACCATACATTTTTATTTTAATACAGCCAAGATATGAAATCTATTTTTACAACATTAGAAAGAATCACAAATGTTTGGAAGTCCATTTTCACTAGGCTTCAACACAATTTTACAAAACAGTATACCTATTGGATATAAGAACATATAAATATTAGACAATCTAAATGTCTACTAACTGGCAAATAGATAGATTATGGTATTCATACTATAGGATATTATACAGTAATAAAAATTAATGAACTATGGTTTCACTCATCTGCATGGATGAATTTTAAAGTTTTTAAATAAAAGGTCATGGAAGAATATATATAGTATGATTCCATTTACATAAATTTAAAAAGAGGCAAAACTAAACAGTGCAAAATTGTAATACAAACAAGGGAATGATGAAGAGAAAATTTAGAATAGTGGTTACCTCTGAGGGAGAGAAGTAAATGTAATCAGAGGAGCCACAGTGGGTGTCACAGATGAGGAATGGTCTGTTCATAAAGCAAGGTGTGGGGCACATGGTTGCTTATTATTCCTCCTTAAACTGTAAGTGTACTTTACATACTCTGGAGAAAATGAGAGGTAAGAAAGTGGAGACCATATATGCAGACAACTCTTTTTGAAGAGGTTTGGTCTTGAATGGAACGTAAAGAAATAAAAGAGTAGATGGGGGGAAATGTGGATGTTTAGAGTTTTGGTTTGCTCTTATGCTTTATAAGATATGAAAACAGAGCATCTGAATGGCATAGAAAGAAAGGGGAGAGGTTGAAGAAACAGCAGAGGAGAGAACTGATGAAGCAAGTGATGTGAGTGCCCTGATCGGAACAGAAGCCAAGACACACCCGAAGGAATACCGCCCAATTCAACCCAGCGGGAGGCAGGCAAGGAGAGAAACAGGTACAGCAGATTCAGACATTTGGTGGTGGGAAACCATGTCTTCACTGCTGGCTTGTTCCTCTTGACTGAGGCAAGGTTTTTAGCTGAGAGGGAAGGGCTAGAGTTGGTTTTAAGAAAAAGTGAAGGCATGAAATAAGTTTTGGATAGAGAACAAACCAACCACAGATAAAGGCAGGTACCCTCTTGAACAACTCACCATACCTATTTCCTTTGTCTGCCTAAAATGTATTTCCCCTTCCTTTTCACCTAGAAAATCTTGCCATCCTTCAGGACTTACTTCTATTTCTATGTCCTCTGTGAAGCCTTTTCTGACTGGTCCATGGTAATCCTACAGCTCTTGACTGTATCATTTTTCACTTACTCATGACCTAACTGGCAGTAACTCTTCTGTGTTGTATCAATACATGATTTAATTTTACATGTTGCCTCCTTAATTACAGTTCTTGTGGGCAAAAATCATGTCTTTTTTCCTTAATAAATTTATTTTATTTATTTATTTTTGGCTGCGTTAGGTCTTTGTTGCGTGGGCTTTCTCTAGTTGTGGCGAGTGGAGGCTACTCTTCGTTGCGGTGCACGGGCTTTTCATTGCAGTGGCTTCTCTTGTGGAGCACGGGTTCTAGGCGCACGGGCTTCAGCAGTTGTGGCTCGCGGGCTCAGTAGTTTTGGCTCGCGGGCTCTAGAACGCAGGCTCAGTAGTTGTGGCGTACGGGCTTAGTTGCTTCGCAGCATGTGGGATCTTCCCGGAACAGGGCTCGAACCCGTGTCCCCTGCATTGGCAGGTGGATTCTTAACCACTGCGCCACCAGGGAAGCCCCATGTCATTTTTTTTAAACACTGTCCCTCCCACTTTCAGAAAAATAGTGCATTCTCATACACACAGGAAAATTTACATGCGTTTTCTAAACATATCATTTACTGAAACAAATATCCTTATAAGCAAATGATAAAATAACTAAGACCTACGTGAATAAGTAAACTTTGAATCTTCCATTATTTTCTTGTAACGGCTCTTAGTTTTCAAGTTTTGGTTTTAAAATGTACATTTTAGAAGCCATAGATCCAAAGTTAACATAATTAGTTTAATTTTTAAATTTTTTAAACAGATTGCTTCAGCTCATGGAACGATTACAATTTTTTCTTGACAACTTGTAATATGTTTATGGAGGTAGTTTTCCCAGAAAAGGAAGTAGAATGTTATCAGCAAAGACAAATTATGTTAGGAATGCCATCTTGTGGTTGAGAGTAGTCCATTACACTAACAGGTCCTTTCACTGATAATCTTTAATTCAGAAATAAAACATCCAGGAAATTCACAAATGTAAATCACGTTTATAATGTATTGTTACTACAAAGAAGGAAAAACTATATATGTGCATCAACTGTATGTGATTTTAGTTACCAAAAAAGACAATGTTCATTGAAAAGAGAGACCATAGACAAACTATATAGGAATGGAGTCCAAATAATACAGGAAAACTGGTAGAACTAGGAACATACTTCCATGAAGACTATTCAAATACTCTGAATTTTGGAAAGCTTTTCTCTTGAAATAGATACATAATTTTATTTCTGTATCCACTACTAAGTAGTTCGGTGGATTATTACATTGTGGATTTAAATCTTGTGTCTTGGTTTTCAAACTACATCACCTTAACTCTACATATCTAAAGGGGAGTGAAGGCCAGAGCACTTATCTAATCTGGGTGGCGTAGAATACACATAATTAATTACAAGTCCGAAATGGAGAGTCAGAAACACTACTAGCCCTTTCTTAATAGATGAGCTTACTACTTCCTCCACAGAAGTTAACCATTAGAGTGGTAAATTATCTTCCTATTCAATAGAGAACTGGTAATGGTTACAGATGTACTACGGAACAACTATGCTTAAATATTTTAATTGCCAGATTGAATGCCAGACATTTTGGTCTGCTTAAAAGTGGGGGTGAGGGAGTAGAAACTGATATATGTCTCATGAGTGCAAAGCACAGCACAAGGGTCTGTGTACTATGCTACCTTTCTGTCACTTCCAGATTAAGGATCCGAGGAGCATGTGTAGGTATAATGTTCAGATCTAGAGATTAGGCTATTGAAATTCCGAAAGATAACAGATCTACATATAGACATACATATTTACATAAAAACCAAAATGTTATTTGTATTCCAAATCTACGTTTGTGATCAATTATTGCATGCTTATCACCAGAACATTTTTTTTTAACTCAGAAAACTTCTATATGAAGTGATTTTGTGCTAGTTTTTCCACGTGACTCTTCAGGACATTCACATCAGCTGCACAGACCTGGCACCCCATCTTCTCTTGCTGTTTTGTTCTCTCCAATAAAGCCTCATGAGGTGGAGGTAATGCATTGTATGAACTCAGTAAATAAACCTGACTTGACGAAGTCTGACTGATTTCTTTGATCTTTAAAGCCTGCATGATAGCAGGTGCAAACTTTGAGTAATGAGCTGTAGATGAGACGATCACTGGGCAGGTTTTATCTTGCATTCTGTCTGCAACTACTTTTGCAACAGCAGTGTGTGGATCCAAAATATACCCGGAAGTATTGTAGGTAGAGTGAATAGCTGCTAGGCACTCTCCCTCAGAGCACCAGTCAGCTACAAAATCCTGCTGAATTTTCTCAACTAGAATCTTTTCTATCTGGAAGTGATGCTGCTCTTCTAATTGATTAAATAATCTTGTCATTAATTGTCCATCTTTATTAGCCATCAAGTGTAAATGTCGCTCCAGGTTTGAAGATTTGAGAATATCAATTGCTGGTGAAAAGGTTTGTGCTAATTTTCTTTCCCTTAGATCATAATGTCCTGTTTTTATAAAATCAGTCAAAACATGGTTCTGATTAGAAGCACAAATAAATTTTCGAATAGGGATTCCCATGGTTTTGGCATACACTGCTGCTAAAATGTTACCAAAGTTTCCTGTGGGAATACACACATCGACTGGGCTTCCAAAAGAAATAAATCCTTGGCTAACGAGATCAAGGTATGCAGAAGCATGATAAACTACTTGGGGAAGCAGTCGGCCCCAGTTTATGGAATTAGCTGAACTTAACACTGTTCCATATTCCACAGTAAGAAAGCCAGTAAAATCAGAATCCTGAAAAATCCTTTTTATAGATGTCTGGCAAAAATCAAAATCTGACTTGACACCTACTGCCCATCCATTTTCGTTCTGACTGCCAATTATTTGTGCTTTTTGAAAATCACTTACTCCATCCTCAGGAAAAAATGTGGCCACAGCTATTCTTTGCTTGTCCTTCTTACTAAGACGACTAAAGCCATTTAAGACTGCACTCCCGGTGTCTCCTGAGGTGGCTACAAGTATCATGTAATTACAACTTGGTGGAATACAGTGTGCAAAAAGATGGGGCATGAGCTGTAAAGACAAATCTTTAAATGATCCCGTTGGTCCATGGAACAACTCCAGGATGAACTGGTTGCCTGACAGGTGCCTGACAGGGGCAATTTTTGAGCAGGCAAAGTTTTCCCCATAAGCAGTTTCAATCATTTCTCCCAACCTGGAAGCAGGTATGTCAGCAGGATGTATACATTTTTCTAAGAGTATTTGTGCTCTTTCTACGTACGTTGCTCCTACGAGGCTTTTCCACTCCCCAAAGTTTAATTTTGGAAACTCCTTCTCAGGAACAAAAAGTCCACCGTCAGGAGCTAACCCCTCAGTCACAGCTTCACTGAAGAATTTTGTTGGGACCTTCTGTTCACAGTCTTTAGGCCAAATGTGTCTTGTGGAAATGAATGTTTCTGAGTCCACATCTTGGTATCTTTTAACTGCATTCAGCACTTTGTCAGCTACCTCCTCCGGGGAAGCCCCATTTTCACATAAAACACGAGTATCGTACCACTTCTTATAATACTGTCTTCTAAACTTAAGTAAGTCTTTCATAGATGTTCCAGAATTCTGACCTACAATCCTATCTATTTTCATTAATTTTAGACGACTAACTATATCTATTGGAGGTACATCCAGATAAACAATTATTCCATTTTTCTTCAGATGCCGCATGCTAGCATCATGCATTGGATTGGACCCAGTAAGGGAAATCACACTTCCAGATGCAGAGAAGTTTAACACAGCTTTTCCTTCCTCTTCTAAAAATTGCTCATTACCAACATCCTGCAATTTTTCAGACACACTCATATTCCAGGTTTTTTCAAGGATATCATCATCCACATCTATGACACAACAACCTAGTTTCTGACCTATTATTCTGGCTACTGTTGTTTTCCCAGCACCGGGTGGTCCCATCAGGATAATATTTTTGTCTCCAACAAGAGAGTAGATTGAGTGCCATGACTTCCTTAATTCTGCAAGTGCAAAGGTTCTTGAAAGAAATAGCTGTGCACGTTTATCCGTTTTCACATGTGTACTAGAAAAGCATTTCTGAGCTATTTGTTTCAGGTGCTGACATCGGTTAAAGTGGAGCATTCTCTTTTCACTTTTCTGCGCAAGCCAACCTAAAAACTGGCTTTGGCCCTTTCAAACATAAAAACAAACAAAAAAGACATTTGGTTACTAATTTCAAAAGACTATCCCAATAGGATTAAGTATAACCACGCCCACAGTACATACACTGTTTAACATTCTTCCAAATTTATGGGATATTTAAAAAAGTATTTGAACCCAAATTCTCATTTATTTCATATTATCCTTTTAACAATCTTTTCAAGTCTCAAGATATTGAGTAATCAAAACTTTAACAATTTGTAACTATGAGCAACACTTTATTCAGAAAATGCCGTATCATAGATGCTTTTTCAAAAAGATACTAAATCAAATTAGTATTTATTTTCCTATAATGAAAATTGTCTCATGGTTTATAACCCATGTAAATAAGGATGATTTGGAGTTGGAATGCTTTTTACTTGCTGAACAAAAAGCTGAACAATACTCTTTATATTTAATTTCTCTTTAGTTAATATGAAAATGTTGATAGATTATCATGTTACTCATAAATTTCTTAGTCAAAGAATTCACAAGAAACCAGAATAAAATATTTGCTTATAAAAATAAATAAATAAGATGCTTAAATAATTTTCCAAACTATAGGGCAAAGGTATGACATTTTCTTTCTTACATGCCTTTTACATGCACACTGTTAAGAATCATTCTTACATATTTTTCATGTTGAAGGCCTTAAAAAAAGCTAATGAAAGATATAACATTATGCAAATACTTAAGAAAAATTGATAATCAGCAGCAAAGTCAAAGGCTACATATCTATAACCTTCTGTGCATGGGACCATCACTTTAATTTCTGTCCTATAAACATCATCATTGGAGAGACTTAACTCAAATTCCAGACTCCAGAGTGATAGCAAAAAAACTCAGGAATGTTTCCAATTATAAGAGGACAAACTTATTCTGGCATCCGGAGAAGCTCTGTAATTCCCCATACTGGTCAAATCCCTGTCTTTGGAAATATACTCACCATTAAAACACAAATGTATGCAAGACAGGTCAAATTTTACTAAAAAAAAAAAAAAAAAAGTTTTACTAGACAGTACCGAATTTCTGCCACAAAGCGATATACAAGACAACATAACCAAATGATAAATATAAATCTTTCACACGACACCTAAAACTTTCAATGATTTAACTGTATGTTTAGTGATCAGTGGACTGAGGCTATGAAATGAGTATCCGAATTACTCTTTTAGGTTGTTTTATCCATCTGAATCACTACATGATTTAGATGCAATAATATCTCCTGTAAAAAGCACAGTGTCTGCCACACATGGGTACCTCTTGGCTATTTAAATGATTTTATAATAAATTCAAAGCACATAGCATGGTGGTTGGCACATAAGACCATTTATATAGTAATATTAACCACCGTCACTCAATGACAATAGACTAAAAACATATAAATTGAATCAGAATATCTAGGCACAAAGCTAGGCATATTTTTTTATGGTTTGGTTTGTTTATAAACCTTCAGAGAAAACAGGGGTACTCATCCGTGAATCAAGAACTGTTTTGTCAAGCACAGTCTAATCCTTTCCCTGAAACAAACCAAGGATCAGAGAACTGTACACTTGAACCCTATCAGCAATTTCTTTTATTAAACTACTTTTATTCTGGAACTCTTCGTTACCACATTATTTTGAGGGCACTGTATAAAACAGCCTGATTAACTTCCTATTCAGGTGGCTTTTGCTTATAACATCACAGAGTGTCTTCTTTGTTAGTTCCCAATGCATAACTTTCTGAGGTCTATATTGGTAATAATTGTGTATTACCTGAGTAGCTGGTTTGTTTTTATGGGCATTAAATCTTTTATCTGATCTTTTCCACTTTATGTTGGTTGCTACAATGCTTAACATCAACTCCATTAAAAGCAGAAGACTGTAACACAAACATTATGCAAGTTAACTTCACCTTATCTTTTATAACCTTATTCTTCCTTTGTTTTATATGAATTCAAAGTAGAAAATTGTGACAGTTCAACTTATTAATTCTGTATCAGTATTACTTCACCATAAAAATCTTCCTGAAACTAGCAGAAGGCAGGTATTAATTGCTCTAACATTATCATTTTTAAAGAAAATTAAAGAAGCTACATACTAAATTTTGTAACATTTAGCCACAAACTCATTTTAGGGTTTCAACATTCACTGTAAGCCAACCAAAAGACAAGAGAAGATGGAATAATGCCCACAGCATGTAACTTTTATCTGGAAACTGCATTTTTACTTAAGAGGTAATATAGTCAATTTTCATTATTCATGGTAGTTATGTTCTATCATGTCACCATGAATATGAATTAATGAATATTGAACCATTGCTCCTAGGGGAAATACAGGGTTAGGTTCCTGTGAGCCTCTGGTCACAACATTTTTGGCAACCAATCAATACGTAATGTTTTATGTGTGTTTCTGCTTAAAGACATCTTATTTAATATATATACATAGTGATTCATTACCATTGAACTCAGCCTTTAACACACACCTGAAGGAAACTTATCTAACACACACATTTTCTCTGTAAGGGACATCGTGGCCTTAGTGTCTTAGGAACATGAGTAGCACTTCAGCGCTCTGCTTGGGGGCCATTTTAACCAGCAAAATCACCAGCTAGAAGCACAAAAATGCAAAAAATGTGGCACTTAAATAGAATTCAAAAGACACTTGTTTATAGTAGGAGCTGAAACAAGAAGGCAGAGCATCACCTTGTTTAACTCCAGCTTGGAATGCATATCTCCTGACTCAAATTTTTCACCACTGTTCACGTGACCATGAATGATTGCAAAAGTGCTACAAGTATTAATTTTGGGTTATAAATAAATTTTAGCGAGTAGAATTCACAAATATAGAACTTGTGAAAAGTGAGGACCAACTGCATATCATTTTCCTTTATGATTCAAAGCCATGCTATTAGACTTTTCCATTTACTTATATTTTAATACGTTTTTCAATACAGGGGTTATGAATAGGCAATTTTTCTTCAGCCAAAGAACAAAACTATTTCAAATTAAATGCAAGTCAATCACATAAGAGTCAAGAAACAAAAACAGTACTTAAAGACTAAATCTCTTGATCATTAAGTACTCAGGTTTTACTGAATCATTGATGTTCTGAAATATTTTTTGTAGAGCCAAGTTCTACACAAAAAATATTTTAGTAAACTAATTTCTCAGGGGATAGTATATACCACTCCATTATACATTAATACTTTTTAAATAGGTTTTCTTATCACTTACAGTGGAGTTTTTTGATCCACTAGTTCCAATGGACACTTTTTTGACATGAAAGACACTTGCCATTCAAACAGATAAATGGAAAGGCAGTGATGTGTCAGTATCACAGCAAGAACTTTAAAAAACAGAATGTCCACATGTACATATTAATTTAAGTACTGTGTGACCTCGAAGTATGAAACTTAACAATTTTACTGTGGCAAGCTGATCAAAACTGAAGAATTCCAGGAAAAAAAGTACAGAAACCACTTTTTAAAAGGTTTTTAAATTATTTCCTAAGAATGATAACAAAGTTATACACTTTTAAAACAGAAATACATATTAATTTTCAGGAAACTATTTACAGTGATATTTTCCTACATTTACCACTAGATGATTGATAATCAGCCCAAATCATATTAAACCCATTATCAATTTTTACTTCCAAAATAGTCCAGAAATTTTCAATTCCATTATAAAATTACCTAGAATACTTCTGGGAAATTGTCAAAATCTATTCAGTGAAAATGATTTAGCATTTGTTACCCATTTAAAATATTGGTTATTACTCTCCCAAATTAAGGCATAGCACCCCAAAAATTATTTCATGATGAGAACTGGCTACAGTTCAATGAACTTTTGAAAATATTTATGCCATGATTATACTTGTCATCCTGTTTTAATACAATCTCTATTAATAATTTCTAAGGATGACTAAATCTAGTCCACTATTTTATGAAGACAGACATTCTAAGGTTTTTTTAAAATTCTTAAAAAATTACTGCATTTTTACAATAAATTGTTTTCCCATAAGTAATACGAAAAAAATGCAAATATATTAGGATATAAACTAACCCGCAGAAGGTTAGAAGCTTTGCTGCTTCTGACTACTAAGGAAAACTCCTCTTAACAAGCCTTCAGTCAGTCAGCTGACTGAAACTGCGAGGAGGAAGGACCACACTTCAGTGCCATGTGGTAATCACAGGGGTCTTACAATCAAAGCATTTTCCAAGTTCACCACTCATCTTTGCCTTTATCTTAGAATCAAGCTGCCTAAGCCTTTCCTGTTGGTAGTCTTACGCTGTTAGATATCTTTAAGGTCTTGCGTATCTAAGTCAAAAGCCTCTTTAAGTACCCTTTGCAATTCTATAACTTAGAAAAATATTGTAAAGAATATGTCTTTAGAAAGGGTTTATTTTCCTCCCAGTTGTCCTATTTATAGTCCCACCTCTGCCCATTTTATTCATTTAAGTAGATTAAAATAATACTTAGCGAAAAAACCTAATTTGTATGTACAACCATTCATTCATATAAGGGGTCTGTGCAAACTACAACCCACAGGCCAAATCTGGCCCACCCCTATTTTTGTAAATTAAGTTTCATGGGAACAAAACTTTGCTCATTCATTTTTTTCATTTGTTAAATATTGTCTTTGGCTGCTTTTGAGCTATAATGGTAGAGCTGAGTAGTTTCGAAAGGATCCATCTGGGCTGCAAAGGCCTAAAACATTTATTATCTAGCCCTTTACAGAAAAAGTTCACCACCTCTGATGGTACACCAATACTAATTCTCTGTGGACATACTGAACATAGGCATTTCCTTGAATAGGACTGCCATTTTGAGGGAATTATAAAAATTAGAAATGCATTCTTTGTAAACATACTTTCAAAAGGCAAGAAGAATTACAGACCAAGTATCTAAAGGAAAAAAGTTCCTTTCCAAATGATTTAACAACTTCATTAAGACGGTGCACTGAATGCACTACACTGAGACCTTAAATTCTGTTTAGTGTTTTTAAAACCATAATAAACATACTGACATCAGTGAAATTACTGGTATTCAGTAACAGCAGAAAGTCAAGACTAGCTAAAGCCAGTGGGTGCTTACTAACTGCAGAAATCATGCTTTGCCTTTATTGGCTCTTTTAGGAACTGATTCACATGAACAGTCCTAAAGCGTTCCTTCTAATTAGAAAGTTTATAAACTTTGGCCAATGACTGTCCACTTGGCTTAACGGTATTATCATTCTGAGTCCTTAGTTCAAATCTTAGCATATATAGAGAACATTATTCTTCTCTATACATGCTAAGCAAACATTATTCTTCTCTATACATGCTAAGCAAAAAACGTAAAATGCTCAAAGTGGAAAGGAAAAGGGCAAAGTGGCATATACATATAAACTGTTTTGTTTCAAAACAGAAAATCCGATGTGAAGAACAGGAACATCACCCACAAGGTGCCAATCATCTGAAATAAAATGTTTGTTAAACGCCTGGGATTAAAAAATACAAACCTGACCAACTGGATAAGAAAAAACTAAATTTATTCTTGTCTAATGAAATTCACTAAGAGCCCAAGATGATAAGGACCCACACATTCAGCAAACCCTTTTAAATTAACCAAGCCACCAGGCTGTTTTAATCCCTCCACCGAGCACCCTGGCAGTGAGATGACCAAAACTGGCCTTCTCTTATCTTGGAGCATCCTTAGTCCCCTTCGGGCAGAGTGGCCTCTATAATGTTGGTTCAGAACCATACTGCCAAAATGTCTTTCAAAGCCTCGGGATGGTGAGCTTCCTTCAGCAGTCATATGCGAATAAGTAGGTTCACGGAAGACCAAATGGTTCAAACGGAATAAAACCTCTTCTAAGATCGTTTTCAAAAAAGGACACCAAAAAAAAAAAAAGGGCAACAACTCAAGAGCCCGTTCAAAAGGCTTCTCCTTCAGGTTTAGGCTTCTCGTTTAAAAAACAAAGACCTAAGAGGAGGGGCCCGATCAAGAGGTAAACTGGCGGAGAAGGGGCGAGGTGCAGGATAAAGCGAGGCAGGTGGCCCAGGGGAGGACGGGCCGCGACAGGCGAACCGGGAGGACGGCGGGGCGCCGGCGCGCCCGCACAGGTGGCGGCAGGGCTGAGCCCGGGACGTAAGCAGCCGAGAAGGCGGGCGCGGACAGAGCGCTGGGATCACCGCCGAGCAGCGCAAAGGGGAAGGCACGGAGCGGGAAAGGCATGCGATGGGAACAGACTGGTTTCTACAGTTTCCCTTTCTCCTCAAATAACTCACCAAGAAAATCACACTGAGAAGACGGGGGAAAAGAAAGGAAATGGGAAGGAGCGTCCGGGAGCCGCCAGTGCCACCTCGGGCTGCAACCCGACACCTCGGGCCCCCGCCCAGGACGGCCCACAGCCTTGAGCCCAGGCCTCGCTTGTCCCACCCGGCTTCCGCACAGCGGCCTTTGCGCCTGCGCCGAGGTCGGCTTCCACGTCCTCGTGCCACGCCCACGGCCGGAGCAGCCCAGCACCGGGTAAGTGACTCGTCCCGCGCCCCACCCACCCGAGCCGGCTCCGCTCCTCGGGCTCCTCCCTCTCTCGTCCTGCTCCCGACGTCGGACGTGCGTCTGCGTGGCCTCAGCCGCGCGCCCCGCCCCCACCGGGTAGGCACCTGCGCACAAGAATGTTATTGTGCGACGCCGGCACGCCAGGTTCGGTGCTGGGCGTGTCTCTGCTAGAGTTTTATCTTTTTCTCCAAATACACAGAAACAGGAAAGAGCAACATTTTTAAGAGGACGCCAGTCTTCACCCCTTTACTCCCAAAGGTACATATAAACAGTGGTTTTCAGGTTGAAGTTCTCTGAGAGAAAAGGAGCTGCCGAGAGAGGGAAGAGAGGAAAGGTAGTTTGCAGGGCCACCTTCCACTTCCCCGTTGCCTAGTAACTGTTTCCAGGGCAGTCGCGCCGTCAACAACGCTAAGTGATCCCAAGAGTAATAGAAGAGAGATTTTATTTTCTTCCCAAGAGAGGACAGCTAAGAAGACGTCAAAGGGGAATTGTGTGAAAGAGAGAAGCCTTAGTTCCTTGAGAAGGCAAGAGAGTAGGAGAGGAAAGGGGAAGCGATGAAGAAAGGGATGGAGATATTGTTATAATGAGGAAAAAAGCTGAGTAGTTTTAAGGACTCATTTGGTGGCCATGGATCCAACGTGCTCTTCTGAGAGCATTTATAACCTCATACCCAGTGACTGGAAGGAACATCCCCCGCCTCCTAGGTACGTAAGCAAAGATGACCACTTGAAACAAAAATGGGGAATTACTGTTCCATTTCAGGATTAAATAAGCATCATATCACTTTCAAAACGAGAGAACGTGTATTTTTGTCTCAATGAAATAGCCTTGGATGACAACTTCTTAAATAAAAGTTTGCAAAATAAAAGTATTTAGCATCTCACAATTCACAGAGAGGGCAGCCTGGTGCTGTGAGAGGGCCGTTTTCTTATGTTAGCCTCCTTTTAATACGTGTGTGATTGTTTGTAATTTAATTGTGCATGTGTGATGTGGCATACAACATAGCCTGAAATTTCTTATTGTTGAAAAGAGAAAATCACAATTTTATTATTCTGTGTTAGGATACTTGAAACTTGGTTTCAGGAGTTAATTGTTTTGTTTCTAACTACACTACTGCTCCCTGTATAAAGGGATAATACTTATTTTTTTCCCCAAAAGTATTGTCAAGTATAAATTCCTATTTGTTTCTGAGCCTCAGTTTTTTGATTGGTGAAACAAAATAAATGGATGAGGTAGATTCTAAGGTCTTTTTTTTTTTTTTTTAAACCAAGTTGTCATTTTCTTTCTTTCTTTTTTTTTTTTTGCGGTACGTGGGCCTCTCACTGCTGTGGCCTCTCCCGTTGCGGAGCACAGGCTCCGGACGCGCAGGCCCAGTGGCCATGGCTCACGGGCCCACCGCTCGCTCCGCGGCACGTGGGATCCTCCTGGACCGGGTCACGAACCCGCGTCCCCTGCATCGGCAGGCAGACTCTCAAGCACTGCGCCACCGGGGAAGCCCTCCTTCTTTTTTAAAAAAATAAATTTATTTTATTATTTTTGGCTGCATTGGGTCTTCATTACTGCATGCAGGGTTTCTCTGGTTGCGGCGAGCGGGGGCCACTCTTTGTTGCTGTGCGTGGGCTTCTCACTGAGGTGGCTTCTCTTGTTGCGGAGCACAGGCTCTAGGCGCGTGGGCTTCAGTAGTTGTAGCAGACGGGCTTCAGTAGTAGTGGCTCGCAGGCCCTAGAGCGCAGACTTAGTAGTTGTGGCGCACGCGCTTAGTTGCTCCACAGCGTGTGGAATCTTCCTGGACCAGGGCTCGAACCTGTGTCCCCTGCATTGGCAGGTGGATTCTTAACCACTGTGCCACCAGGGAAGTCCCTCTAAGGTCTTTTCTTGATCTGATAGTTGATGGAAGGAAGAGTGGATTGATAGAGACCCAAAAATACGTCATTGAGTTAAGATTTTCATGTAGGTGTTAGGACCCCCTTTAATTCCCCAAATTTCGAAAAGGAAACCACACAGTAAACATCCCAGTTAGTCTTCTGGGACTTAGCACTTAGTTAAATCTATGGGGAGAAAAGAAGGTAACTGATAGAGAAAATCTCATTCCTCCTAGGATTTTTGCAGCTTTTACCTTTCTCTTTTTCCTGATCCAAGGCAAAACCGCACTGCAAGAGCAGTGGGCTAAAAACAAAAAAACAGGCTCTGCAACTAATTGGTTTTGTGATCATGAATACATTTTCATTTGTTTTCTGATCTGTAAAACAAACTAAATGAACTAGATAATCCTTTGAGTCTTTCACATCTAATTATCAATTATCTTTACTAGTAATTGCTTGGGGTGCATAACATCTTCAACAAGAAGGCAGATCCTTCCACTTTTAAGCTTGAGTATCTGTTTTTAACCAAACCAATACCTATTTTGTTTTTCATTAGCTTCTCAAAATCTAGTAGAAATTAGAAATAGGAATTCAAAGTAAGATATGGTACAGTTGCAGAGTTTATGAGAAGTGTTCAAATTAACTATTGCTGAATGGACTTTTGGGCGAAAATTCCTGTATATTGTACAAGATAAAGTTTCTCTGTATAACTCACTGGCTGATTATATTTTCCATAGTATACTGTATTTGAATGTTAAGATAGTTTATTAAATAGGCGTTTTGTTTTTTGGTAAATTTAAAAGCTTTACTGCATCTAGGTGACTTTTTCAAGAAATTTTATAGGAAAAATCTTTATTCATTTGGCAAGCACTTACTGAACCCTGTTAGTGTATAACATTGCCCTTGGGCAATGTTGGAGTGACAGCACAAACTTGGTTTACTCTGAAGGAGTAAGGAGAAAAAACTAACCTACAGTGAAAGGAATAGAAGGCATCCAAATGTGATGGCAAAGAACTCATTGCATTAGGGTGAAGTTAGGCTACACTGTCAGCACAGCCATGAGTTTTTCATTTGACAAGATGTCATGCATGCAAAACACTAATTTATAAAAAACAGAGCATAATAAAACATTTAACCAATTCTTTCTCACCACAGTAACACAAACTTGCCCTTACCCAATCCCCTTACTGCAGTACAAATTCATGCTAAGAAAGAAATATATTAAGCTGCGAGCCTTGTTTGCATCACTGAGTTATAAACCCAGCTTCAGTAAAGCTCACTGCAGCTCTTTGCAAGACTGGCAAGATGATCGTCCAGCTTTCACAAAGAGGTGGATTCCTTGGGGAAACCAACAGTTGACAGCACTGTGATCTCCCTTACCTCAGAGGTTACAGGCTCCTTGGGGAACTGGAAGATAAACATTAAAATGTTGGTTAACAGTAAAACCATGTATTATTGAAAACCCTAATGAGAGATGCAGATGCTAAATGAGAATTTAGAAAATGGATATATGTAATCAAAGTGGGATGAAGGGCACCCTCTTCCAGTTGAACAGTGAGCTATGAGCAGTCTAGGTCCCAAAATTCTACACAATTGACCAGTGCTGCAATAATAATATTGGCCTGACATTTAAAACAAAACAAAGAACAGTAGTTAACCAGATGTTCATCTAACCCATTAGGATAAAAAAAATCTCAAACAAGCATTATCAAACTGTACCAACTCTTGGTCTGTAGTTCTCTGTGTGCTCTTTAAGATAAACTGCTTTAGAACTGTGTATCTACAGATTGAATATGACTATGTGGTGACTATTGGCAAGAAAATAAGTGCAAGTATGATACGTCTATTGAAGATAACTTTAGTTTTAGAATAATTCATCTATAGCCCACATCTAATAAAAAGTAGAAAGTAAGGCCAGTTGTCTAATAAAGTCACCCTCTGGATCTTTATAATAAAACCAGAAAATGGAATAAAATGCAGCTATTGAAAAGAAAGTATAATGGAAGCAAGCTAAGTGTCCCTCAATAAATGGATGGATAATGAAGATGTGGTATATATATACAATGGAATACTACTCCACCATAAAAAAAAGAATGAAAATTTTTCCATTTGCAACAACATGCATGGACTTGGAGGGCATTATACTAAGTGTAATAAGTCTGACAGAGAAGGACAAATACTGTATGATATCACTTATATGTGGAGTCTAAAAAATACAACAAATTAGTGGATAAAACAAAAAAGAAGCAGACTCACAGATAGAACAAACTAGTGGTTACCAGTGGGGAGAGGGAAGGGGGGAAGGGTAATATAGGGGGTGGGGGAAAAAAGGATTATTATGGGATTATATGAAACGATGTGGGTGAAACTTTTGAAAATTGTAAAGTGCTATAGAATTTAAAGACTCTTTCATGCAAAAGAAAAAGAAAAGAAAGTAAGCTTTATGTGTACTAACATGGAAAGGTATCACATTATATTAAGTTTTTTAAAAAATAAGTTTATTTTATTTATTTATTTTTGGCTGTGTTGGGTCTTCGTTGCTGTGTGCAGGCTTTCTCTAGTTGTAGTGGGCAGGGACTACTCTTCATTGTGGTGCGCAGGCTTCAGTAGTTGTGGCACATGGGCTCAGTAGTTGTGGCTCGTGGGCTCTAGAGCACAGGCTCAGTAGTTGTGGCACACGGGCTTAGTTGCTCCGTGGCATGTGGGATCTTCCCAGACCAGGGCTTGAACCCGTGTCCCCTGCATTGGCAGGTGGATTTTTAACCACTGAGCCACCAGGGAAGCCCCTATATTAAGTTTTAAAAATCAAGTTACAATTCATACATAAATAGAGATATAGAAAACATAATTTTTTCTGGAAAATGAATGGAGGAGATGGAGGGAACCTAGATCTTTATTCCTTTTTGCTGTTGTTGAGATATAATGGACATATACCATTACATTAGTTTCATCATTTAAAAAAATTTTTGTAATTTGGAAAAATTAAAAAATTATTATTCATATAGAATAGAATATCTTGTTTTCTATAACAGATGGTAAGCTTTCAACTCACAATGGATAGTGTAATGAATCACAAGATTGCAAATTTTAAAAAGGTGAGAGTGTACGCACTCCTTTTTACTGCAGAGGAAGGTATTTTATTAAGGGATCATATCCGCCAATTCCAACTTCCGTGGGAATTTCAAGGCACAGATTTAGATTGAACATTATTTCCTGATGGTATCTAGTGAGCTCATTCAGTTTGGACCATAGTTAATTCCCAGACATTTAGTTCATGATTAAGGAAAGTCTTCTAAAAGCAAGAAACAATTGAATGTTTCTCCACACAAACTTACCTACATAGTAAGATGAGAATACAAAGTATTAAAAGTGGTATAGCTGAACTTCTGCTTCCAATCAAGAGTGGAATTTACCCTCTCACCTTAAACAACTAAAACGCCAGAAAAATGTATGTAAAACAATGGTTTTTCAGGCACTGGACAAGCAACACAGAGCAGTCATCCCTAAGAGAAGGGAAACAAGCCCTACAATTGTCCCAACATAGTCTCTGGAGAGAATCTCCAGACAAAAGTCCAGGAAAGAGAAATTAAAACAAAATCCAGCAGTTTCTCTGAGTTAAAGAAACAGAGTTCAGAGTTTGAGGTGGTCAAGGCATGTAGAGTTCACAGCACAAGAGTACCAGAGAGGAAAGAACTACATATATGGAGAACGATAGAAGTATGCAGGAGAATTTCCCTGAAGTCTTTGGCTGACAGTACTTTTGTATGTTGAAACTACCAAGGCCAGGGAAATAGCCAACAGTAGGCAGCAGAGCCAGATAAAGTTTATATTCCCACCAACCAGAGTGGAAACTCCTCCTAAGATGCAAGGGATTGAGTAGTACCCTCAGGAATATATTGCCTCAGTGGTAGGGCCAAATCAGAAATAGACTAAAAGCTCCTGGACCCAGAAATACAATGTATAACCAAGAGAAAAATCAGTCAATACAAACAGACAAAGAAATGACATGAGTGAGAGAATTAGTAGACAAGGAGATTAAAACCACTATTTTAAATATTCTCCATGTGTTCAAAAAGGCAGAAGAAAACATGAGCAAGGTATGGAGAGAAAGAGAAGGGTAAATAAAACCCCAAATCTAACTTGAAGACATAAGTAATACCATGTCTAAAATGAAAATAGTATACTTAGTGGGAATAACAGCAGCTGAGACACTGAAGAAGAAAATATTGTTGAATTTGAAGACATAGTAATACTAGAACAATACAAAATGAAAATGAGAGAAAAAAAAATGAAAAGGAAAACAGAATCTGTGAGCTATGGACAACATCAAGCAACCTAACACAAGTGTAATTAGAGTCCCAGAAGGAGAGTAGAGAGATACAGAACAAAGATTTGAGTAATGGTCAAAATTTGGACAAAATTAATGAAATCTCTAAATCCACAAATCCAAGAATCATAATGAGCCCCAAGCAGGAAAAGGAGAAGGAGGAGGGGGAGGAAACCATACCAAGGGCCATTAACATAAAATTTCTTAAAACCAGTAATAAAGAGAAATATCCTAAAAACAGCCAAGGAAAAAAGAAACATTACATACAGAGGAAGAAAGAAGGTCAGCAGATAGAAACAGTGGAAGCCAGAAGTTTAAAAGTCCATAATGCATAAGAAAAGGGTATGAGTTGGAAATTTGGATTTACACAATGAAATCAAGAACACATAAAATGGTAAATATATGGGTAAATATTAAAGTTTCTTCTTTTTAAATTTATTTCTGAATTTCTTTTTAATTTATTTGGCTTTTTTAAAATTTTTAAATTTTTTTTTAACATCTTTATTGGGGTATAATTGCTTTACAATGGTGTGTTAGTTTCTGCTTTATAACTTATTTGGCTTTTTAAAGGGAAAGTAATCACAATGAATTACGGGTTTCATAACACACATATAACATTAGGATAAAGGTGGGGGAGGGGTAAATGCAAGTATTCTTTTGTAAGGTTCTTATGTCCTATGTGAAGTGACATAATAATACTTGAAGGTAGGCTGTGATCAGTTAAACATGTATATTGTAAACCTTAGAACTTCCACAAAATAACAAAAACAAAAAATAAGGCAGAATAAAATAAGGAAGAACCAGCAATGGGGTATGTAGAAAACAAATAGCAAGATGGAAAATTTAAACACAAACATATTTTTTAAATCACATTAAATGTGAATGGTCTAAATACACCAAAGAAATGAAACCCTTTGAAAGGATAAAACTTCTACGCTTTCCATAAGAAAATTCCCTTAAAAGTACAGACACAAGTAAGTAAAAAGTCAAAGAATGGAAAAATGCTGTTACCATAAATCAAAGGAATGTGGACTGGTTATATTAATATCAGACAGAGTCGATTTTTAGAGCACAGAATTTTAAAAGGGATATAGAATATTATTTCATAATATTGAAGTGATTAGTATTTCAAGAAGGTATTCTAAATGCTATGCACCTACTAATAGAGCTTCAAAATACATGAAGCAAAACCCGATAGAACTAAAAGAAGAAATAGACAAATCCACAATTATAGTCAGAGATTTCCGCATCTCTCTTTCAATGATTATTAGAACACTTGAAAATACTTCCAACCAGTTTGACCTAATTGTCATTTATAGAACACTCCAGCCAACAGCAGCAGTGTGCACTTTCTTTTCCAGTGTATGTAGACCATCTACCAAGAGAGACTATGCTTTGTGCCATAAAACGAGTGTCAGAAAATCTTAAAGGATTGAAATTTTACAATTATATTCTTTAACCACAGTAAAAATTAATTAGAAATCAAAGAGGTATCTGGAAAATCCCCAAATATTTGGAGATTAAGCAAAACACATCTAAACAAACTCCTAAGCCAAAGAAGATATCAGAAGGGAATTAAAAAGGTATTTTTTAATTTTATAGCTTCTATTAGATAAGTATAAAGGTTTAAAGTCAAATATCTAAACTTGTACCTTAAGAAACTAAAAAAAAAAAAAAAAATTGTAAAAGAAAAGCAAATTAAACTCCAAATAAGAAATGGTAAAGATCAGTGCAGAAATCATTGAAATGGAAAACGTGAACATTAAAGAAAATCAATGAAAAGCTGGTTTTTTAAGAAATCAATAAAATTAATAAGCCCTTAGCTAGACTTATCAGAAAAAAAAAAAAGAGAGAGAGAGAAGACATAAATTACCAATATCAGGAATGGGAGAGGTGACATCACTATAGATGCTACAGATATTCAAAGGATAATAAGGAAATACTATGACCATCTTTATCCTGGCACGTTTTTCTTAGGGCAAAGGTTCCATCTAGCTTGCCTAAGCCTGATGGACTCAGATAATTCAGATAATTATGCTTTATGGCTATCTCCAAATGAATATAGATATATATAAATTAGAAATGTATATCCTTTTTATAAACTTTAAGCAATTTTTACTAGAAATGTAAATGCTACAACTTTTTCTTTTAATTTTAGGTATGTATCCGTTTTTAAGGCAGCTGTAAAAGATGAGAAGCAAAAATTTAAAACTGCAATGAAAACTATGGGACCAGCAAAACTTGAAGTACCTTCTCCAAAGGATTTCCTGAAGAAACATTCAAAGGAAAAAACTCTACCACCCAGTAGGTTTTATCACTCTTTTTAATATTAAAAGTGTTAGCAGATAATTTAAAATTATTTTGTCTGAATATTAAATGTTTACAGTGATAGCAACTTTACCTCATATTAAACAGAATTTGAGAGGCTAGGAGAAAGCAGACGTCAAGAACATAGTAGATGCACCCCAGTGTTCATAGCAGCATTATTTACAGTTGCCAAGACATGGAAGCAACCTAAGTGCCCATCAGCAGATTAATAGATAAAGAAGATGTGGTATATGTATACAATGGAATACTACTCAACCATAACGAAGAATGAAATACTGCCATTTGCAGCAACGTGGGTGGACTTGGAGGGTATTATGCTAAGTGAAATAAGTCAGACAGGGAAATGTGTGACATCACATATGTGTGGAATCTAAAAAATACGACAAACTTGTGAATATAACAGAAAAGAAGCAGACTCACAGAACAAACCAGTGGTTATCAGTGATGAGAGGGAAGAGGGAGGGAGCAAAACAGAAGCAGGGGGTTAAGAGGTACAATATTATGTACAAAATAAGATACAAGGATATATCGTACAACACAGGGGATATAGCCAATATTTTATAATAACTATAAATGGAGTATGACCTTTAAAAATCACTATATTGTACACCTGTAACTTATATAGTATCAGTATTATACATCAACTATACTTCAGTGAAAAAATATTTTAAATAAAAGTTCTTAAAAAAACCCACGATGTAGTAGAAAAAGAGAGTGGAGGATGCCAGCTGCCCCCCAAATAGACTTTCCTTTGATGGTGCAAGCATCTTGAACTACATCTTGGACTATCTGATAAAACCCCACCTCCAGCACCACATGCCCCACCATCTTCATAACTAGCTATATGACTTCAATAACAAAGATCATAAGAAGAGTTCTAAACCTCAGTGGGCAAGATAGCTCACCATCTAAACCCTGTCTGATCTTTTCTGCAAGAGATGAAAACTACAACCATTACTATCAGTTGTCGAAGCAACTATCAGGCTCACTTTAGCCTTGAGTATGGGCTTTAACTCTCTCCAATCTCTAAGACCATTAGGACAATGAAGGAGTTAGATGTAATGGAGGAGCCTTCATGAATGAGAGCCAGTTTCTTGGGCGTGCTACCTGTACAGTCACAAAGGGCCCCCTGCTTCAGAGGATCCCACACTTGGTTTAATGCTCTGCTTCTGCCATCTTGAAATGCCTAATAATTTTTTATCAAGGAGCCCCACGTTTTCATTTTGTACTGGGCCTCACAAATTATGTAGTCAATTGTGGTCATAGAGAATATGGGTATCAGGGGAAAAGTCCATCAGGAAAGTGGAGAGTGGATGAAAAAGGAATTGTTATTGGTATTCATGGAAGCAACTTCTTCCCATCTTGGATATGTCTTCCCTGATGTTTTCAGATAATAAAGAGAAGAGGGCAATGAATCTATCTATTTTAAAAAGTTAGCCTCGGTGACTTCCCTGGTGGCGCAGTGGTTGAGAATCCGCCTGCCAATGCAGGGACACGGGTTTGAGCCCTGGTTGGGGAAGATCCCACATGCCGCGGAGCAGCTAAGCCCATGAGCCACAACTACTGAGCCTGTGGTCTAGAGCCCGCGAGCCACAACTCCTGAGCCCACATGCCACAACTACTGAAGCCCGCACGCCTAGAGCCCGAGCTCCACAACGAGAGAAGCCACCGCAATGAGAAGTCCGCGCACTGCAACAAAGAGTAGCCCCCACTCGCTGCACCTAGAGAAAGTGCGCGCACAGCAATGAAGACCCAACACAGCCCAAAAAAAGCCTCTTCCCATCTTCTGGCATCGAGGAAATAATGCAATATCTCAAGCCCAACTAGGGTGTGCCTTTTGCCAAAAATGAAACTACTTCTCCCTATGGCAATATTATGTGTCCCACAATCCTCTCTCATAACCCTCATACCGGGACAGAGGATGAGGGCATTATTGGGAAAGGTGGAAGAAGCCAGTCTGAAAATACACCATTCATGCTGAAATTCATGTCTTCAGAAGCCTCTCTTGTAGCTCCCTTAAGTGGAGTCTTGTTATTTTGTGACCCACAAGCACTTGAGAACACTGGAAAGTCTTAAAATGGAATTTAATACTTTAAGTGCCTTAGAACCAATGATATGACTTGGGTCCTCATGAATCCTCTCCAAGGTTAAGCATAGTACATAACCTAACTGTATAAATCCTAAGTTTCAAATAAGGAGAAAGGGAAGAAGTCTGTCTCTTCTCTTATAAACATTATAAGGCAAAACAAACACAAAATTTCATTGGCCTTAGGAATAATTAAGAAATTCAGGGCATTGCAAGAGCGTTAAAAGCCCCGTCCAGTGAGACAAAGTTAAAGGTAATATAGGCCAAGGCTACCGCCAGTCTCTTGGTGAATATTCTGCCATTCTGAACACAATAATTTGCTAGACACACTGAAAACTACCTAACAGGTACAAGAAGATTTCTCTAAATGTAAGTAGTAGAACATCTGCATGACCACGAGACCATGTTAATACTGCCATTTTATTATAGCCTAAAAAGAAACCCAGTCATTTGGTCTTCAGACTTATTAACATTACCACCGAATAATTTGTAAAGAGACATCCTCGCCCCATTTTCCGAGCCACCCCACATTGCCAACCCCTACGCCTCGGATGAAAAGAATATGATGTTTAGATATTGATAGATATAAGGGTAAGATGGGGGTGGGCTTTAGGCTCCATCCAGTGCATAACCACAAACAACCAAGATTTATAATATACTTACTCAACTAAGAATGAATTATCAGTCTTTCCAAACTGTTTCCCCATTTTCTGAGAATTCAGTTTTGCCTCTTAATTGCATTTCTAAAGCTATCGTTATGGGAGTCCTTTGCATGCGCTTTCAACTCATAATTAAATCCGGCTTCTAAATGTTTCCCACGTGATCATCTATAAGATGTATGCCTCTGTTTTTTTAGGCAAACTGATTATGCCAACCTTACTTGATATACCCAACCTGACATGGGTGTATCTGGTAGAAGGGAGCTCTTTGGGTTGTAACAGGCTTATCCTCTGCTCCGGGCTTTGGAAGAACTCCCTAATTCAATTTCTGACAATGTCCACAACATCTCAGTAGTATGTTAAATAGGAAGAAGATAACCATTTTTGTAGGTCAAAAACAGTAAACAATTTTACATATAGTTCAAGCTAATATATACATTATAGTCTACATATTATATTTTATTTTTTCATCCCCCACTATAATATAAACTCCATGAGAAAGGGGACTTTGTATCTTCTGTTCACTCCTGTACCCGCAGTTCCTAGAGCATTACCTGGGGACATAGTAATTGCTCAACAAAAATATATTGCATGAATTAATGAATAAGTGAACATTCAAAACCTCCTTTATAATGTTTCCTGGGGGCATGTAGAATTATCAGGGGTATATTGGTTTGCTGGGGCTGCTACCATAAAAAGTATGGGGTAGCTTAAACAGAAATTTATTTTGTGACAATTCTGAGAGCTAGAGTCCAAAATCAGGGTGTTACTGGGAACTCCCTGGTGGTCCCTGAGCTTCCACTGCAGGGGTTATGGGTTCAATCCCTGGTTGGGGAACTAAGATCCCACATGCCACACGGAATGGCCAAAAAAAACGCAAAACAAAACCAATAACAAAATGAAACAAACAAACAAAAAAACAAGATCAGGATGTTTCCAGGGTTCATTTCTTCTGAGACCTCTCTCCTTGACTTATAGATCGCTGTCTTCTCCCTGTGTCTTCACATGGCTTCCTTCTGTGTGTGTTTGTGTCCAAATTTCCTCCTTTCACAAGGACATCAGTCATATTGGATTAGCGTTCACCCTAATGACCTCATTGTAACTTAAGTCCCTCTTTAAAAGCATGTCCAACTACAGTTCCATTCTGAGGTACTGGCATTTAGGGCTTCAATGTATGAATATGGGGGAGGGACACAATTCAGCCTATAACAAGAGATTAATCCAGTTCATAAACTTTAAATAATAAGTATTGTTTTTTTCTGATAATAAAAGTTATATAAAATGATTTAAAAGTTCAAACAGTACAGAAATGAATAAAGTCAAAGTCCATAGTAGTTGTGATGAGGTTAAGATTTGAGTAAGGTGGGTTTTTTTGTTGTTTTTTAAAATTTATTTAATTTACTTGTTTTTGGCTGCATTGGGTCTTTGTTGCTGTGTGCGGGCTTTCTCTAGTTGTGTAGAGCGGGCGCTACTCTTCATTGCGGTATGAGGACTTCTTATTGCTGTGGCTTCTCTTGTTGCGGAGCGCAGGCTCTAGGCATGTGGGCTCAGTAGTTGTGGCTCGTAGGCTCTAGAGCACAGGCTCAGTAGTTGTGGCTCACGGGCTTAGTTGCTCCGCGGCATGTGGGATCTTCCAGGACCAGGGCTGGAACTCTTGTCCCCTGCACTGGTAGGCAGATTCTTAACCACTGCACCACCAGGGAAGCCTTTGAGTAAGGTTTTGTCAAGATAGTTGTTGCCTTCGGTTCTTGGAAGTAAAGTGTAATTATTTTACATTTTAGCATTTTGACAAACCACTTTGATGTGGCTGTATCAAAATAGATAAGTTGGAATGGTCAAGTCAAAGAGACTGTGTAAAAATGGCCAGTTTCATCTGCTGCTAATGAAGAGAATGTGGTAGAGAGAGAGAAGTAACTTTGGATAGCAGTTATTTTAGGAGGTGAGCTGTAATCAGGGAGGAGTGAATAGGAAGCCTCAGCAGTATTGGTCATTTATCATTTCTTAAGCTGCATGTTAGGTACATAGCTATTACATGATTTTTATACCTTATAATAATAATAGTTTTAGTGAAAAACATCCAGATTCTTGGATACATCAGATACATCAAGTTTGATTTATTTACTTGGTGATTTTACAGTAACTTTCCTCTGAAGAGGCAATTATTCATAATATTGAAGGTACTCAGAAAAAAGTTTTAATGTTTCTTTGGGCTTTTTTCAATGGGCATACTGAACATTTGTTATTGAAATCTTTATAAGAAAATATTTTTATAATAGCTAATAAAAATGTTTTAGCTAGCATATGATTTGGGGTGTTTATTTTCTTCCCTTAGATTTTTATATTGTTCTCCAACATATTAATTGATTATGTCACATTTAATCTTTTGCATTTATGATTACTGATTTTTACCTTAAATATTTGAATATATTATTAATAAAACTCTAATATACTAGTGGTAAAATATCTGGATGCTATAAATAGTACTGAGTAGCCACATTTATAGTTTAATATTAACAAGGAAATGTTATGTTTAACAGAAAAAAAGTTTGAACGGAATGAGCCCAGAAAGCCTCCTGTGCCATTGAGGACGGACCATCCAGTCATGGGAATACAGAGTGAAAAAAAATTTATAAATACAAATGCAGCCGATGTCATTATGGGAGTGGCTAAAAAACCTAAGCCAATTTATGTTGACAAAAGAACTGGAGACAAGCATGACCTTGAAACTTCAGGACTAGTTCCAAAGTACATCAATAAAAAGGTAGCCTTGTGATATATTAATAAGACCTGATAGATAATTTAAATATGGTATTCATAATGTTTGTCTGTATTATCACTAATAGTGCCCTCACTGACAAACTAATGGCTACCAGTGGGGAGAGGGAAAGGGGAAGGGGTTGGAAAGGGGTAGGGGATTAAGAGGTACGGATTACTACGGATAAAATAAATAAGATACAAGGGAAATATAGCTAACATTTTATAATAACTTTAAATGGAGTTTATATCTATAAAAATTTTGAACCACTACGTTGTACACCTAAAACTAATATAATATTGTAAGTCAACTGTACTTCAATTAAAAAAAATAGTGCTCTCACTGGACAAATTATCTAGATTGCCAGTTCTCATTCCTCTGAAGTCCATGTTTGGTCCAAATCTAGTGTGATGAAATTACAGAGAATTTGGAATGAACAACAACATATAGTTCAGTAGAGGGAAACTATAATTGTTTTTCATAATTTCAATTATTAATATATTTAACATTTATAGCAAACATTCTCTAAAAGGTACTCATTTTCGGTGAGGTGGAATTGTCACTAGAAGCACAGTTGTTACCATAGATCTAGAAGGAATAACCTTTCAGAAGATCCTAAGATTTAGTCATTAGTTTACATTATCTTGTTAACAGAATGAGAGAAATGAAGAGGAAAACAACTTTAGAACCATCCGTCCTATCAGTGTACTGTAAATATTTCACAGTACTATTTCAGTTTGAATATACTCATTTGTGTTTGGTTTAGAGTAAAGCAGACCTTAAGAGTACTGTACAATAGTTAGTCTTTTCAGGACCTTCATTTCTATCTGAAAAGCTGCTTATCAGATAGGCATATAATTTCATTGTTGAAAATTATAGAAGCTTGGGTTTAGCAGTTTAAATATAGAAATTTAAAAAGCTTATGAAAAATACCTTCTATAAGACCTATTTTACTTTGCATACTTACAGAGCACAAAAGTGCTGGAAACACACATAGTATATGAGTACAAGATCCTAAAGAGTAATAATGCATAATAATAACTTGGGCAAAAAAGAAAGAAAGGAAATAAGGAAGAAGAGAAAAAGAGGAATTTGTAACATGTAAGAGGGGCTTGTACTGAGGTCATCCAGTGATCTACCGTGGTGAATCCAATGACTGTTCACCATCAAAACAGGAACCTCAAGGCTGTTGTCAGAGAACACTACTTATTCCCTGAGAAACCCTTGTCACTCGGCTGGCTGAGACACCTTTGGAAGACCTTAGTAGGGATCTGGGAGTTGGCAGCTCATGCTTACAAAGATTTCAAGTTTCTCTGGATACGTCCTCCTAATATGGCCCCTGGAGGCTCTTCAGGGTCCTTGTCCCACAGGGTGTGGAAAAGCAGAAACTTCATTCTCCTAGCTCTTTAAAGCCATTACCAATCCATCCTTTCTCCACCATCACGTAAAAACCCTTCTCCTTTGATGGTCATGCCACAAACCGCCACACTGGCTGCCTTCCGCCTAAGCTGTCCACTTCAATACATCTTCTGCCTTGAACAGGAAACTGAGAGTCTCCATCACAGAGACAGAAGAATACAAGGTTAGTCTACCTGTGCTTGTCTACGAAGCCACGCAAATTCTCTGCACCTGGTGTACTCTCGATGGCTAACCAGTCAGGGCTTACGAAGGACTAACTCGACTTACTTTCTACTTACCTGAGTTAAGCTAAAAAAATCTGTTATTGGTAAGTGAGATAGTAAGTCCTTTTAAAGGCAAGGCCATTTTTTAAAAGTGAATGAACCTCACGTTTTAGTTCCAAATAAAGTATTACATGCCCATTTGTGCCATGAGAATATTTTGTGTAAGCAAACTGAAGCATGGATGTTTGCCTGAGTTACATAGCAATAATAGGAAGACAAGCGTTTCAAATTCTAACTCTGCCACTTACTTAACTCTGATTTTTAACAAGCTATTAGATTTATCACAGCATGGTGTGGACTGAATGATATAAAATATATTCAGCACTTGACACAATACCTGGTACCTAACAGAAGTTCAGTAAAGAGCGGATATTATAATATATGCAATTATTAATATTAATACTATGCATTACCCTCAATGATCCAGCACATGGGAATATTTCAGATCACTGCAGCTTTTACCCATTTGTGACGTAGTTCCTTTTCCTACACAGAGTGTGCCAAATATAATTTAATCACTTGTGATGACACAATCATCATTGGGAACCTCAGTGATTGTACTAAGCTGAAATGAGGTGTTGCCCTCAGTGTTTCCTGAAATGGATTGAACTGGTTACCATGAAACTAACTTACCAGAATACTGAGCTCTTAGTCTATTTGTATAGTGCTTTGCAACTTTCCAGAACACATTTGTAGCTAGGATTTCTATCCCTTATTGTCAGGATTAGGTTAGGTTGTGCTGTGGTTAACAACCCCCAAGTTGCAGTAACTAAAAGCAACTCGGTTTTATTGGTTGCTTGTGCTACCTGTGCATGGGGATTGTTGGGAGCTCTGCTTCTTGTCCTGACTCCAGGACCCAGGCAAACCAAAACATCACCCATCACCATACCAGAGAGAAAAAGAACATGACAAGTCAACCATTAATTCATGAGCCTTCTACCCAAAAAGGACATTACTTCTACTCACACGGGGAAATTCAGGTCACAGGCTGCATCTTACTTGAAGGGGAGCAGGAAAATATTGTCATACCAAGTGCCTAGAAGGAGAAGAACCAGAATATTTGTGAATAGTTTTAATGACTCATACCTCACAACAGCTACTTCCTCAGAGAGGTCTTCCCTGACATCTTTTTTTTTAACTTAAATTTATTTTTTTATACATCAGGTTTTTATTAGTTATCCATTTTATACATATTAGTGTATACATGTCAATCTCAATCTCCCAATTCATCCCACCACCACCACGCCCCTCCACTTTCCCCGTCGTACAGTCTCTGTTTCTGTCCCTGTCATCTGTACCATTTTCTAGGTTTTATATCGTTAATATACGATATCTCTTCGACTTACTTCACTCTGTACAGTCTCTACATCAACAGTCTCTACGACCTAATATTGTTCTTTATGGCTGAGTAATATCCCATATATGTACCACATATTCTTTATCCATTCGTCTGTATGTCACTGTTTTGCTTCATCTTCTATTCATTCTCCCACCTTAACACTACGATTGCCTCTTCTTTCTGACTCCTGCCCCTTGCGTGTCTCTGTTATGTTCTGACTTCTCTACTTCTCATGTGCGTTGTTTCTGTCTCTACTAAACTGGTTGCTCTTGTTCTTTTCTTTGGCTTTTCATTCCTGCTGTCTATGTCTTGCTTATCTTGCTTATCTTTTGTGCCTTGCTTTCTCTGCATCTTGCTCTCGTCCACTGTGTGTGATGCAGTCTCTGCAATGGATGCTCCTCAATCTATGTGAATGTGTGATTAGCTGCCATTTGTGGATATGATAGTATTTGCTTGCCTTGGTCATGATGATGATGATGTTTCATCTTCTTTTATAGCTTTTGTGCATACTCTGTCTTGTGTGATCCTAGTATGGCTATGCTTGCTTGTCATTGGCTATGTGCCTGCCTAATATCTGGCAGTGTGATGTTTCAATTCTCTGGTATACTGCTGTCGCCATATGCGCAGATGTGATTGTTTATTGCAGATTTTGCTGCAGACTCTATTGCTGGATGTGTTCTTTGTGCTCCATTCACCATTCTCCATCTGTGTGTGGTTGCTTTCACTGTGTTTGCAACCTTCTTTCCTGCAGATTTCCTGATGCCTTCATTCTACCCTATGCTTGTGTGATGTGTTGCATGTTTGTATTTCATTTGTGAACTGCTACTGGAGTCTGTAGGTTATGATATTTTTGTGCAGATTTGTAATCTTTGGTGCCTGTATGCTTGCTTTATGTGTTGTGCATAATGTTTTCTGTATTGTGTAGCTGTGCTTATTTATTTTCTTGCTCTTTTCTGCTCATTGTAAATTGCTGTTCTTATTCTTTGTTCATTAATTGTGCTGATTGAGCTGTTTATGATATGATTTGATTAGGTGTTTCTTGTCCAGTGCTTCTAATAGTGCACGAATATGTTTTCTCTCCAGTATTTCATGTCATATGGTAAGTTTAGGTCCATACTGTTCTCATCGTGATTTTTTGCAAAGAGTTTTCTCACTTCTGCAGCAGTTTGCATTTTTGCTCATCTTTGAGTGATTCATTGTAGTTTTTCCATTTGATGTATTTATGCTTTTGGTCTGTATTTCAAATGTTAGGTACGGAGTTGTGATTAATTTATGTATTTTAGATACTTTGTCCATTAGTCTTTCTCTTCCTGATTGTCCATCTAATGTGAGAGTTTCATTAGGTCCATTTGTGTGTTTATTTCCAGTACTCTTATATCTCTGTGATTATGTCATTCCTATGTTTCCCTCTAGAGTATAGGTCCAGTCTTCAGTTAGGTCCTAATCCAGGTTTTTGTGTATGGTGTTAGGGAGTGTTCTAATTTCATTCTTTTACATGTAGCTGTCCAGTTTTCCCAGCACCACTTATTGAAGAGGCTGTCTTTTCTCCATTGTATATTCTTGCCTCCTTTATCAAAGATAAGGTGACCATATGTGCGTGGGTTTAATCTCTGGGCTTGCTATCCTGTTGCATTGATCTATATTTCTGTTTTTGTGCCAGTACCATATTGTCTTGATTACTGTAGCTCTGTAGTATAGTCTGAAGTCAAGGAGTCTGATTCCTCCAGCTCCGTTTTTTTCCCTCATGACTGCTTTGGCTATTCGGGGTCTTTTGTGTCTCCATACAAATTTTAAGATTTTTTTGTTCTAGTTCTGTAAAAAATGCCATTGGTAATTTGATAGGGATTGCATTGAATCTGTAGATTGCTTTGGGTAGTATAGTCATTTTCACAATAGTGATTCTTCCAATCCAAGAACATGGTATATCTCTCCATCTGTTTGTATCATCTTTAATTTCTTTCATCAGTGTCTTATAGTTTTCTGCATACAGGTCTATTGTCTCCCTTGGTAGGTTTATTCCTAGGTATTTTATTCTTTTTGTTGCAGTGGTAAATGGGAGTGTTTCCTTAATTTCTCTTTCAGATTTTTCATCATTAGTGTATAAGAATGCAAGAGATTTCTGTGCGTTAATTATGTAATTATTTACAACCTTACCAAATTCATTGATTAGCTCTAGTAGTTTTCTGGTGGCATCTTTAGGATTCTCTATGTATAGTGTCATGACATCTGCAAACAGTGACAGTTTTACTTCTTCTTTTCCAATTTGTATTCCTTTTATTTTTCTTCTCTGATTGCCGTGGCTAGGAATTCCAAAACTGTGTTGAATGATAGTGGCGAGAGTGGACATCCTTGTCTTGTTCATGATCTTAGAGGAAATGCTTTCAGTTTTTTACCATTGAGACTGATATTTGCTGTGGGTTTGTCTTATATGGCCTTTATTATGTTGAGGTAGGTTCCCTCTATGCCCACTTTCTGGAGAGTTTTTGTCATAAATGGGTGTTGAATTTGTCAAAAGCTTTTTCTGCATCTATTGAGAAGATCATATGGTTTTTATTCTTCAGTTTGTTAATATGGTGTATCACATTGATTGATTTGCATATATTGAAGAATCCTTGCATCCCTGGATAAACCCTATTTGATCATGGTGTATGATCCTTTTAATGTATTGTTGGATTTTGTTTGCTAGTATTTTGTTGACTATATTCATCAGTGATATTGGTCTGTAGTTTTCTTTTTTTGTAGTATCTTTGTCTGGTTTTGGTATCAGGGTGATGGTGGCCTCATAGAATGAGTTTGAGGGTGTTCCTTCCTCTTCAATTTTTTGGAAGAGTTTGAGAAGAATGGGTGTTAGCTCTTCTCTAAATATTTGATAGAATTCACCTGTGAAGCCGTCTGGTCCTGGACTTTTGTTTATTGGAAGATTTTTAATCACAGTTTCAATTTCATTACTTGTGATTGGTCTGTTCATATTTTCTATTTCTTCCTGGTTCAGTCTTGGAAGGTTATACCTTTCTAAGACTTTGTCCATTTCTTCCAGGTTGTCCATTTTATTGGCATAGAGTTGCTTGTAGTAGTCTCTTAGGATGCTTTGTATTTCTGCGGTGTCTGTTGTAAATTCTCCTTTTTCATTTCTAATTTTATTGATTTGAGTCCTTTCCCTCTTTTTCTTGATGAGTCTGTCCAATGGTTTATCAATTTTGTTTATCTTCTCAAAGAACCAGCTTTTATTTTTATTGATCTTTGCTATTGTTTTCTTTGTTTCTATTTCTTTTATTTCTGCTCTTTATGATTTCTTTCCTTCTACTAACTTTGAGTTTTGTTTGTTCTTCTTTCTCTATTTCCTTTAGGTGTAAGCTTAGATTGTTTATTTGAGATTTTTCTTGTTTCTTGAGGTAAGCTTGTATTGCTGTAAACTTCCCTCTTAGAACTGCTTTTGCTGTATCCCATAGGTTTTGTATCGTCGTGTTTTCATTGTCATTTGTTTCTACGTATTTTTTGATTTCCTCTTTGATTTCTTGGTTATTTAGTAATGTATTGTTTAGCCTCCATGTGTTTGTGTTTTTTATGGTTTTATTCCCTGTAATTGATTTCTAATCTCATAGCGTTGTGGTCAGAAAAGATGCTTGATATGATTTCAATGTTCTTAACTTTACTGAGGCTTGATTTGTGACCCAAGATGTGATCTATCCTGGAGAATGTTCCATGTGTACTTGAGAAGAAAGTGTAATCTTCTATTTTTGGATGGAATGTCCTATAAATATCAATTAATTCTATCTGGTTTATTGTGTCATTTAAAGCTTGTGTTTCCTTATTAATTTTCTCTTTGGATGATCTGTCCATTGGTGTAAGTGAGGTGTTAAAGTCTCCCACTATTACTGTGTTACTGTCGATTTCCTCTTTTATAGCTGTTAGCGGTTGCCTTATATATTGAGGTGCTCCTATGTTGGGTGCATATATATTTATATTTGTTATATCTTTTTCTTGGAATGATCCCTTGATCATTATTTAGTGTCCTTCCTTGTTTCTTGTAACATTCTTTATTTTAAAGTCTGTTTTATCTTATATGAGTATTGTTACTCCAGCTTTCTTTTGATTTACATTTGCATGGAATATCTTTTTCCATCCCCTCATTTTCAATCTTTATGTGTCCCTAGGTCTGAGGTGGGTCTCTTGTAGACAGCATATATATGGGTCTTGTGTTTGTATCCATTCAGCAAGCCTGTGTCTTTTGGTTGGAGGATTTAATCCATTCATGTTTAAGGTAATTATCCATATGTATGTTCCTATTACCATTTTCTTAACTGTGATGCATTTGTTTTTGTAGGTCGTTTTCTTTTCTTGTGTTTCCCACTTAGAGAAGTTCCTTTAGCATTTGTTTTAGGACTGGTTTGGTGGTGCTGAATTCTCTTAGCTTTTGCTTGTCTGTAAAGCTTTTGATTTCTCCATCAAATCTGAATGAGATACTTGCCGGGTAGACTAATACTGGTTATAGGTTCTTCCCTTCATCACTTTAAATATATCATGCCACTCCCTTCTGGCTTATAGAGTTTCTGCTGAGAAATCAACTGTTAACCTGATGGGAATTCCTTTGTATATTATTTGTCATTTTTCCCTTGCTGCTTTCAATAATTTTTCTTTGTCTTTAATTTTTGCCAATTTGATTACTGTGTGTCTCAGTGTGTTTCTCCTTGGGTTTATCCTGCCTGGGACTCTCTGCACTTCCTAGGCTTGGGTGGCTATTTCCTTTCCCATGTTAGGGAAGTTTTTGACTATAATCTCTTCCAGTATTTTCTCTGGTCCTTTCTCTCTCTCTTCTCCTTCTGGGACCCCTATAATTCAAATGTTGTTGCATTTAATGTTGTCCCAGAGGTCTCTTAGGCTGTCTTCATTTATTTTCATTCTTTTTTTCTTTATTCTGTTCCATGGCAGTGAATTACATCATTCTGTCTTCCATGTCACTTATCCGTTCTTCTGCCTCAGTTATTCTGCTATTGATTCCTTCTAGTGTATTTTTCATTTCAGTTATTGTATTGTTCATCTCTTTTTTCTTCTTTAATTCTTCTGGGTGTTTGTTCTTTAATTCTTCTAGGTCTTTGTTAAACATTTATTGCATCTTCTTGATCTTTGCCTCCATTCTTTGTCCGAGGTCCTGGATCATCTTCACTCTCATTATTCTGAATTCTTTTTCTGGAAGGTTGCCTATCTCCACTTCATTTAGTTGTTTTTCTGGGGTTTTATCTTGTTCCTTCATCTGGTACATAGCTCTCTGCCTTTTCATCTTGTCTCTCTTTCTGTGAATGTGGTTTTTGTTCTACAGACTGCAGGATTGTAGTTCTTCTTGCTTCTGCTGTCTGCCCTCTGGTCTTCTCTGACATCTTTATTTATCTCAAATAGCTCTCATGACTTTCTTTTTTCTTACTGTATTTTACTGTGGCGCACTTATATATATTATTTCATACTTTATTTTTGGTGAGTTTCTCTCACTACAGAATGCACATTCCATGAGGACAGAAACTTTTCCTTTCTTATTCACTAGTGTAGCTAGCACCAAGTACATCCTCAAATAATGCTTTGAAGAATGAACAGGGAGTAGTTCTGTTTCTCTACACAGTGGTATCGACACATTCACTAACTTGAAAGAATCATAGCTGATTGCTTCACTGTCAGTCCTTGTAAGCAGCCCAGGAGCCTAAGATTGTATTTTGTTGTTCCAAAAACAACCTAAGGGGCCCACGTCAATTTTTTCTTAAAGCAGATGTGCCTAGCATCTTTAAGAGTTTGTTCTTACAATGCATTGGAAGCATTTATCTTCCTTTTTTTTTTTCTTTTTACGAGATAATGCACAAGAGACCTTAAGATATTTGAGATATTTCAAAGTAAAATCTGAAGCACCTAAAAGAACTAAAGAAAATCCAGTTCTTCAGGGTAAAGTAAGGGCCAAGCCATCAGCCAAGAACAGGCACTGGGAACATTCAAAAGAGGGAAAACAAACAGCCATGATAACAGCACAGATGGTTTTAAATGACCAGATTCAACTAGTTCCAAATAGGAAAAAGAAAAAAAATCACTGACTTTTGTTAACTTGCAGTGTTTTGAGCAAAGGCTTTAAGTCTGTAACGTTTCTTTTGCTCCTCATCATTGGTTGGTATGTACACATATATAAGATTACTTTCAGGATTTTGATTTTTTTTTTTTTCCTGAAAAATCCTTACAAGGGTTATGGTGTCACGCCTGATTACATACGTAAGCGAAATGAAGAAGTGAAGAAAGCCCAGGAAGAATATGATAACTATATCCAGGAAAACCTCAGGGAAGCAGCTATGAAAAGGCTATCTGATGAAGAAAGGGAGGCAGTTCTGCAGGTAAGCGTCTTTAGTTTACATTCATGTGTAACTCTTTAAAACATCTCTGAAAGAAAGGTCCACCGTCAGTGATTATTAAGGCCCGCACTTTGATTTTGAAATCAGAACACTCTCTTTTGATTATAGTGACAACTGCGTGCAACAAAGCTGGCTCTTTGGGGAAAGCAAAAAGTTGTGATATAGGGACTGTTGAATAATAATTTGTTTCCAACTAGGTGAGCTTCTGTTTCTTCCTGAAGTAGTGTCATAAGCAAGCTAAGCTTCTCCTTCAATGAATGTGCATAAATAAAGTAAAAAAGCATTTTGATTTTCATTCCCATGCCCCTGAATTTTTCAAAAATGATATCCTTAAGGTAGATACTTTTCACTAGGTGGAGCTCTAGAATAATTGAAACTGTCCCTAGACCAACTTTTTTTTTCTTTCTTATAAGCAAGTGTCCAGATTTTAAAATAACCAGGTTTTAGGCTTTACATATGTTTTCTTTATTTGGAATAAAACAGACCTAAAGACACTTACACTGGAGTTTTTAATGCAAGACTTCTATCTGAAGCATTTAAAATATTGGGGGGTGTGAGCACCGTTGCTCCATCATCTTTAGAGAGTATTTGTTAAGCACCTACTGACACTGTTCTATAGTTGTGCTCTCTTATAGAGGTAAAAATAGTACTTTATTCTTTGTTTTGTTACTTTGAAAGCTTTCTACAAAGTCATTTCTAGTGACCTTTTCAAAACGGAGAAAAAAAAACTTTTTACAACATTAATTTCTATTGAAAAATGGATTCATATGCTGTTATAAAATCTTAGCATTTTATCAGTGTCATCCCAATCATCAATAAACATTTATTAAATGTCTGTTCTGCATAGAGTATCATGCTAAGCCCCAAGGGGCATAAAATAAAATTTCTGCTCTGGATAATGTTGTAATTTAATTCATAAGAGGTGCTGTGTATCTATGTACATATAGAAAGATGTGTGTGTGTGTACAGATCATATGTTTTATAAGGTTCGCAGGCACGAGCATCCAGTGCAGGACGTAGGTAGGTCTTTAGCTGCGCCTTAAACTGCAGAGTAAGAGGATATCCCAGACAGCAGGAGTGGCCCGAGGGCAGTGACCCTGTCTCTTTGTTGCCAGCAATCTCTGCAATGCCTAACCTAGTGCCCAGTGTAAACACAGGTGATTAATAATGGTGCGCTGGAGAGGAGGAAGGGAGACAGGCAGGCAAGAAGGCTGGCACACGTGGAAGTGGGACTCGGCCCGTCATTTTCAGGAAGAGCACTGTTCTTTGGTTCCCTCCCTCCCTCTCTCCCTCCCTCCTTCCCTCCCTCCATCAGATTCTGCCATTCTTAAAACATACATGTTTTTGTGAAAGCCAGGTTTTTACATCTAAGAAAAATAGGAAAAGAAAGGAAGAACTTCCCTGGGAAGGAAAAGGCTCTTCCCTCGGCACCTCCTTAGTGGGTCAGCAGCCCTCAGCTTCCTGATGTGGTCACTACAGAGTTTCTTTGTAGACACTTTGATAGACAATAGCTGACCCTCCCTTGGATGCCTTATTAGCTGGGTAGTGTAGCTGCCATGGTAACAAAGCCACGAGCTCTGTTCCTGACAAGCCCTGAACGCTGCTCCCTTCCCTGGTTAAGAGTTGCATGTAGTTCTATGGCAGTATGGTCATATGTCCCTGAGTAGGGCACATTCTGCTCATTCTTCATAAAATGACAGTCTCATTATCCAGGAAGGGCTCATTTGGTCTAATTATTCCAAACTTCTCATTTCACAGATGAGGATATAAAATGCAAATATATCAGTATTAAGTGGGCACATTTGTTCATTCATCCCTCCGTTCATCTACTGAACATCTGATCTACCATGTTCCACTCGCTGTACCCAGCCTGGGGGATATACTGTTGTGAGCAAAACAAACGTGGTCCTTACTGTCAGTGAACTTGGAGGTTGGTTTACATTTGCCCCTGGTCACAACATTATCAAGTAGCTGACGAGGGACTAAAACTCACATTGACCAGTTCCCAGGCCTGTGTTTTCCTACCACGTGATAAGCACGTGCATAAGAGGTAACAGAGGGAGGCTCTTCCCGCCCGGGATCCAGCAGGGGATGGAAGGCATACTAGGCTGGGATTCTGAAGAGAATCTACAAAGGAACTATTTACAGAGGTGAAGCAGGGCTAAGGGAACCAACAAGGAACACTGAGGCACCCAGGACTACGGACAGCAGGAATCACCACCACCCTGGGCTGGAAGGGCAGGGGCAGGAAACAGCATTACCAGAGCCAGGTGGGAGCTGGAGCCTGGAAGAGGGGCTCCGACAGGCACTGTAGTCACAGATGCAAGGGCCAGTCATGTCCAGGTGATGTCCGGGGTGGGGGAAGAAATGCCCCAACCTTGCTCTCCTCCCACCGGTGTCTTCCTTAGCTGAATTCAGGCAGAGGTTGGAGGGAACAGCGCTGGGGGAGGAGCAGCCCATAGGAATAAATACCTCAGCCCCACCACCGCCCAGCCCCTAGTCACAGCGCAGAGCCAGAGGTGGAGAATGGATGGGGGTGGCAGCAGAGGAGCATGGACCTGAACACACTTCCTATTATTTTATGACTGCTTCTCCCTATGTGAAAACTTTTCCAAAATTAACAATATTATTTCAGTATTAAACTAGAAGAGAGAAAAATGAAGAAATAAAGATAAGGGAAAATCAGTATCGCTGCAGTGGATAAAAGATTTTTTTTAGATGAAATAACCACAAAACCGTTAAGAGGCTATTTTGGTATAATATGAAATATCAATCACATTTAGTTCCCATCCCTAGAGGTGGACTTTGATCCAAATGTTATTGTACACACTGGAAGATAAAGAAAACTATCCTTTAAAAAGAAATACTGCAAAACGTGTAGCTGCTGTGACCACAAGGAATAGGGAAAGATCACCCAAGGAGCTATGAAAAACCTTTGATATTTCAAAGTGTATAAATACATAGATTTCTTCTCTGCAATAGGCAACCCTGTGGAGCACTGTGGAAACATATTTCCTGTTTCATAATGAAAGCCTATAGAAAAACAGAATTCTTTTGAGGACTTCTTATTGGAATACTTCTCATACACTATTAAGAACTGTGTTAGCCCATCCCTCTCTTTTTAAAATGTAGAAGACACTTCTACCTTTTCCCTTTCCCAAATCCTTGATGTAATCTCACTCAAGAAATGCTCAACATTTGTGGCCTTTTTTCTCAACAGATCTTTTCTATAAAGTGTGTCCAAACTTGTAGTCATTTTTACCTGAGCCTGGAAGTAAACCGTTTTCTCCCCGAAAAGTTTACAAGATTAAATTTGTACTGTGAGGGCTTATTATGAAGGCATTTTTATATAAGACACTTCTAATTCTCTCATAAATCTAAATGTATGGCCATGATTTTCAAGGACCATATTTTCTTTCTTTTTTTTTTTTTTAATCAATAATTTTAAATTATGCTACTCCTGAGCTCTGGCTAGGACTTCCAATACTATGTTGAATAAAAGTGGCAAGAGTGGGCATCTTTGTCTTGTTCCTGATCTTAGAGGAAAAGCTTTTAGCTTTTCACCATTGAGTATGATGTTAGGGGTGGGATAGGGAGGGTGGGAGGGAGGGAGACACAAGAGGGAAGAGATATAGGAACATATGTATATGTATAACTGATTCACTTTGTTATAAAGCAGAAACTAACACACCATTGTAAAGCAATTATACCCCAATAAAGATGTTAAAAAAAAAAAAAAAAGAAAGAAAGAGTATGATGTTAGCTGTGGGCTTGTCGTATTTGGCCTTTATTATGTTGAGGTATGTTCCCTCTGTATGCATTTTGTTGAAAGTTTTTTTTTTTAATCATAAATGGAGGTTGAATTTTATCATGCTTTTTTGCATCAGTTGAGGTGATCATATGATTTTTATCCTTTATTTTATTAATGTAGTGTATCACATTGACTGATTTGCGAATATTGAACCAGCCTTGCCTCCCTGGAATAAATCCCACTTGATTAGGGTACAGGCATACCTTGTTTTATTGCACTTCATTTTACTGTGCTTCACAGATACTGAGATTTTTACAAATTGAAGATTTGTGGAAACCCTACACTGCCAGATGATGGTTAGCATTTTTTAGCAGTAAAGTATTTTTATTACTAAGGTATTTGTTTTTTTAAACATAATGCTATTGCATACTTAATAGACTATGGTCTATTTCTAGTTTCATACCGTTGTGGTCAGAAAATATGTTTGATATGATTTCAGTCCTCTTAAATTTATTAAGACTTGATTTGTAGCCTAACATATGATCTGTGCTGGAGAATGTTCTGTGTACACTTGAGAAGAATGTGTATTTGTTGCTTTTGGATGGAAAGTTTTATACGTATCTGTGAGGTCCATCTGATCTAACCTGTCATTTAAAGTTGATGTTTCCTTACTGATTTTCTGTCTGGATGATCTATCCATTGATGTAAGTGGAATATTAAAGTCCCCTACTATTATACTATTGCTGTCTGGTTTTTTCTTTCAATTTGTTAATATTTGCATTCATATTTTGATGCTCCTATGTTGGGTACATAAATATTTATAAATGTTATATCCTCTTGTTGTATCAACCACTTTATCATTATGTCATGCCCTTTGTCCCTTATTACAGTCTTTGTTTCAAAGTCAGTTTTTCTGTCATAAGTATAGTTACCCCAGCTTTCTTTTGGTCTTCATTTGCATGGGATATGTTTTTCCATCTGTGTGTCAGGGATCATAATTTCCAGGCAATATTTTAAATGTTACTTTCAGTTTTACTTTTCATTTTTGTGTAAATAAAATGATTTGTGCACCCATAGTGAATAACAGAAAGTGTCAATTTATACAATTTCATTGCATGAGTTCAATTAGTTTAAGACCATTTTGTCAATGGAGCCGCTAGTGCATTGTGATAAGAAATGATAACTGTGCAGAGATGGAAATAACCTTTATTGCTCCTAAGAGATTCCTAATTTTGAATTTGTTGGTTTCTGAGAACATAAAACGTTAACTTACATTATTGAATTAGCATATGTGTTACATGTAATGATATTTCAGTCATTTCTAGAATAAATTAATGGGAAGTATAGATCCATTAACTATATGGAGGAAGAATTCTTTCTAATAGTGAAAACACATAAAAGATCATCTCTTGTTAAATTGAATTTTGGGGCTTCCCTGGTGGCGCAGTGGTTGAGAGTCCACCTGCCGATGCAGTGGACGCGGGTTCATGCCCCGGTCTGGGAGGATCCCACATGCCGCAGAGCGGCTGGGCCCGTGAGCCATGGCCGCTGAGCCTGCGCGTCTGGAGCCTGTGCTCCGCAATGGGAGAGGCCACAACAGTGAGAGGCCCGCGTAACGCAAAATAAATAAAATAAAAAATTGAATTTTGGCATTTTATACAATTCCATTTAGTCAGATATAAGAAAACATGGCCATGTAAGTCAGAATCAAGTGTTTTGATGTGATTTCTCTGTTGAAGAATGAGGATACTTTTTTTCTAAAGAAAAAAAATGAAAATTTTTATAAGAAATAATTTCCTGTTCAAAATTGTTCTTTTGCTTGGGACATCAACTCTAAGTTGTTTTTACCAAAGCATTTGCTATGAGCTTAGTTTCATACTACTCATAACTCTGCATACACGTATTTGATGGTAAAAACAAGTACAGTAACATTAAAAACAAAGAAAATAAATACTCCCAGTGGGAATTGAGCACACAATCAAGGACAGGGTTTGGCCTCTGTACAGTATTTTTTGTTACTGTGGCCAAGAACTTGATAAACACATATCATTTTTTAGTTATTTTTGTCGGCTTTCTTTACCTGTTTACATTTTTCCTTCCCAGTGCAATTTTCTTTGCGATTTACTCTGCTTCTGCAGTTTACTTTGCTATGTACAGTTTTCTTTACCATTTGCAGGGGCTGAAAAAGAACTGGGAAGAAGTACATAAGAAGTTTCAGTCCCTCTCGGTCTTCATCGACTCCATACCAAAGAAGATTCGCAAGCAGAAGCTGGAAGAAGAGATGAAGCAGCTGGAACATGACATTGGTGTCCTCGAAAAGCACAAAATTATTTATATTGCTAATAAGTAATGGTGGATTTTAAAAAATATAGTCATTTTAACATAGAAAAAAAACCACGGAAAACATAGAAATTAAATCATAAGTTTTTTTCAAAGAGTAAAATACTATGAAGAGTATAAAAATAGTCTTTACCAAAACGCTTAGGCAATGTTTAAAGAATAATTGTATTATTTACTTACATAGAGAAAAAAAAATTTTTTTCCACCAGCGTCAGGGTTTCCATGTATAACCTGATTAAAATTTGATGTTAGGTTTTCCAGTTTGATAGCATAATCCATTATTATTATGTACTAGTTTCAGATAAACATTCATTTCTGGGCCCTGAAAAATAAAGTCAACACTCAGAACTTCACATTTTTTCCTACACTGCGTAATACAAGGAATACAAGGTTAAAAACTGTAAAGTATTTTGAATTGGAAATAGTGGTGTAAGCCTTTTTAGTACTCTGAAGTATTTTCTACATATTATTCCAGAGATCCAAAAATTACATATATTTTCTGGTAGCCTATGTCATATGCAGCTATTCACAGCTATAAATATTTTCAATATCCATAATGTTATATATAGGCTGAGAGGTTTACATTTGGAGGAAGAAAAATTAAGAAGATAACATAAAATCAAGGAGACAACTTATAAATTGTGTCACTAAGGATTGTTGACGAGAATAGCCTTCTTCCTGACATCCAACTTTTAAAAACTGCTGTTCTATGTGCTTTATTCCATAATTTACTATGTGTATTTCACTAAAATGGATATTACTTTTTCTTTTTGGCTTTCTCTATTTTGTGAATTCTAATGTTTCTATTTGTAAGGTTACATAATTTATTAAGCAATAAGTTTATGTAAGTAGAGCTGTCTTCAACTCAAAATAAATGAGCCTATAAATGTCCAAGAAGAAGAAGATTCTTCTATGAAATTTTAAATTAGAGAAATTTGGTAAAATATATGAAACTATAAAATATCAGAGCAATATCAATTTTACTGCTTACACTGATTTTTATCCTGTTGGCAACACAGAAAAAAATGATAATTTTTTCAAGCTTTTTCACAAACACGGAATTTGGGAGCATTGTAGAAAAGCTAACTTTCATTAAAGAAAAATTTTTGAATTTTATATACAGATATTTTTGAAAACTCACTTTAAACTTTTTTTCACATATCTGTATAGGCGTCATTTCTTTATTCCTTATTACCTTAGGACAGATATAAAATAAAGAATAGTACAGTTGACCCTTGAACCATGAAGGGGCTAGGGACGCTGATCCTCCACACAGTTGAAAATCTGCATATACCTTATCGTTAGTCCTCTGTCTGTTTGGTTCCTCCATATCCATGGTTCCATATCCTCAGAGTCAACCAACCACAGATCGTGTAGTACCACAGTGTTTATTATTGAAAAGAATCCACGTGTAAGTACACCCACATATTTCAAACCCATGTTGTTCAAGGGTCAACTGCATTATGATAAATTCTCATTTATGCAGAATTTCCTTCCTTTTTAAGGCTGAATAATACTCCACTGTCTGTATATACCACATTTTGCTTATCCTTTCTTCTGTTGATGGGACGCTTGGGTTGCTTCCGCATTTTAGCTGTTGTGAATAAGGCTGCTGTGAACATAGGTATACAAATATCTCTTCGAGACCCTGCTTTCAATTCTTTTGGGTATATATCCAAAAGTAGATTTGCTGAATCATATGGTAATTCTGTTTTTAAGTTTTTGAGGAAATGTCATACTCTTTTCCACAGCAGCTATACTATTTTACATTCCCACCAATGCTGTACAAGTGTCCCGATTTCTCTGCATCCTTGCCAACACTTGTTGTTTTCTGTTTTTTGGTAGTAGTCATACTAATAGGTGTGAAGTGGCACCTCATTTTAGTTTGGTTTGCATTTCCCTACTGATTAGTGATGTTAAGTATCTTTTCTTGTGCTTATTAGCCATTTGTACATCTTCTGTGGAGAAATGCCCTTTGCCCATTTTTTTAATTGGATTGTTTGATTTTGTTGTTGAGTTTTAGGAATTTCCTATATATTCTGGATATTAATCCCATATCAGATATAGGATTCACAAATATTTTCTTCTATGGGTTGCCTTTTTACTTTATTGAGAGTGCCTTTTGTTTTTGTTTTTGTTTTTGCGGTACGCGGGCCTCTCACTGTTGTGGCCTCTCCCGTTGCGGAGCACAGGCAAGGACGCGCAGGCTCAGCGGCCATGGCTCACGGGCCCAGCCGCTCCGCGGCATGTGGGATCTTCCCGGACCAGGCCACGAGCCCGTGTCCCCCGCATCGGCAGGCGGACTCTCAACCACTGCACCACCAGGGAAGCCCGATAGTGCCTTTTGATATACAAAATTTTTCAATTTTCATGAAGTGTCCAGTGTGTCTATTTTTTCTTTTGTTACCTGTGCCTTTGGTGTCATATCCAAGAAATCACTGCCAAATCCAATGTTGTAAAGGTTTTATCCTGTTTTTTCTTGCAAGAGTTTTATTGTTTTAGGTCTTAAATTTAGGTCTTTGATCCATTTTGAGCTAATGTTTATACATGATCTTAGGAAGTTTTAAAATCAGAAAGTGTTGAATCCTCCAGTCTTGTTCTTCTTCTTCAAGATCGTTTTGGCTATTCGGAGTCCCTTGAGATTCCACATGAATTTAGGATAGGTTCTTCTATTTCTGCAAAAAAAGATCATTGGGATTTTGCTAGTGATTGCATTGAATCTGTAGATTGTTTTGAGTAGTACTGACATTTTAACTATATTAAGTCTTCCAATCCATGAACATGGGATGTGTTTCCATCTATTTTTGTCTTCTTTAATTTCTTTCAGCAACGTATTACAATTTTCATTATACAAGTCTTTCACCTCCTTGGTTAAGTTCATTCTTAAGTATATTTGATGCTATTGTGAATGGAATTGTTTTTGTAATTTCCTTTTTAGATCATTCATTGTTTATAGAAATACAACTGACTTTTGTGTGTTGACCTTATACCTTGCTACTTTGCTGAGCTCAGTCATTAATTCTAACAGGTTTTTTTTTGTGTATGAAATCTTTAGAGATTTCTACATGGAATATCAAATAATCTACAGATAATTTTACTTTTTCCTTTCCAACTTGGATGCCTTTATGTCTTTCTCTTGCCAGTTGCTCTGACTAGAACTTCCAGTACTACGTTGAATAGAAGTGGTGAAAGCAAGCATCCCTGCCTTGTTGCTGATCTTAAAGGAAAAGCTTTCAGTCTTTCACCATGATGTTCACTGTAGGTTTTTAGTATATAGCTTTTATTATGTTGAGATAAGTTCCTTTTATTCCTAGTTGTTGTTGTTTTTTCGTGTTTTTATCATGAAAGGGTGTTGCGAACGTCACTTTTTAAACTAAGAGCTATCTCTTAAATGATCAGTGCGTTTTCTCCTATAGTTATCAAGCTATATGGGAAGAAAAATCATAATCAAAAGGGTATCTTGCCTAGAACAGAGTAAAAAAAAGTAGTTTAGATTATAAAAATCTCTTCAGCTAACAAAGCTCATTCATTGTCATTCAACAAATACTAACTGTCTGTAATGCGCCAGGAACTGTTCTGATTGCTGGGTAGAAAAGTGAACAAAATAACTGTGTTGGAAGACAGAAGTAATCAAACAAATGCATCTGTAATTAGAAATTGAAAGTAGTGATTGGTAAGGAAAAAAAAAATAGGAGGCTATTTTGCAAGGGAATATAAAGTGAGTCCTAAATCAGATTTTATAGTTAAGGGGATGTATTTCTGAGGATCTGACATTTAAAAATAGACTAAAGAATGAGTAAAAGTTAGGAGAGATGGGGAAGAGAAATATTGTGGAGGGAAAAAGAATCCAAGCAGAGAGAATAAAATGTGTAAAGGATCTGGGGTAGGAAACCCTGAACCCATAGGAGGAAGGCAGCCTTTAGGGCTGGATGGTCCTTAGAGAAGGGAGAAAGGTGCAAGGTGAAGATGAAGAGGGAAGCAGGGGCCATTGGTGTGTTTTAAGCAGCGAGGTGGCACGATGCGAGAAATATTTTTATTTTTTAATTTTTTAAATATGTATTTGGCTGCACCAGGTCTTAGTTGCAGCACGCGGGCTCTTCGTTGCCACATGGGGGATCTTTAGTTGCAGCATGCAGGATCTAAGTCCCTGACCAGGGATCGAACCTGGGCCCCCTGCGTTGGGACCGCGGAGTCTTAACTGCTGGACCACCAGGGAAGTCCCGAAGAGTATTTTTAAATGATCACTTGCTATATGGATTAAAATGGAAGAATGAATGAATATGGGGAGACTAATTAGGAGACCATCATAGACCTCCAGGTAAAGAAGATAGTGGCATAGACCAAGGCTGTGGTAGTGAAGGCAAAGAGTAGCTGTTGGCTTCCAGAAATATTTAAGAAATAAAAATGTAACTTGGTGATGGATTGAAAGGAGAAGAAGAGAGTGGTTTCAAGGATGACAGCTACATTTCTGATTTGAGCAACTGGGCAGTGAGGGCGCCATTTTCTGAGGTGGAACAATCTAAAGGAGGAGCGGATTGGAGGAGGTTATGGTGAAGAATGAAAAATACAATTTTTTTTTAAGCTAGTGTTCTTTCTTTCTTTATTTTTTGGCCACATCATGCGGCATGCAGGATCTTAGTTCCCCAACCAGGGATCGAACCCGTGTCCCCTGTATTGGGAGCATGGAGTCTTAACCACTGGGCCAGGGAAGTCCCAAGAATACGATTTTTGACATGTTGTATTTATGATAATCTTGTGACATCTAGTTGGAAATTTAGATAGGTAGGTAGATATTTGAGTCAGAAAAGAGATCTGGGGTAGAATGATACATTTTGAAATTCAGCAGCGTGAATGAGATCACCTTGAGACAAAGAATTGAGTGAGGAGACAGTGAATGAGTTCCCATCAACTCTTGTGTTTAGAAGTCATATGGGAGAGCAGGAAGGAGCAAGGAGATGAAAGATTGAGTGACCCAAGAGGTCAGAAGAAAACCAGGAAGCCAAGAAAATTCAAGAAAGCAGTACTCTTTTCCTAAGGTAGAACTTCGACAATGGGAATGAAATTCTCAACACCTGGCCACGCCTTCCTCTTCCCTGCTCTGAGCAGGATACAGGTCACCTTCTATAGGGGGTCCTCTGCTCCTGTTTTATATTTGCAATCCAAACTCTTATGTTGAAATCCTTTTATCTCTCTAGGTATGTTAATCTCATTGATCGATGTGTCCAGATTAGCATGTGACTTAAGGTGCCCATTAATACAGCCCACGTGAACACAATTCGACTACCAAAGTGAAGGAAACTTTTCAGCAGCTCAAGGGACATTTTTCAGCAGTTAAGGAAGCCAATGCTGCTTAATATCATAATTAACTCTTAAGAGGACAATCTAATTTCACAGAAGGTGGTCTATTCATAAATACTGATTACTCCAAGTTGGAGACAAACATTTATAAGGGACAGAAAGAGCAAGGTAGTTTTTTGGAGCATTTCTTTCTTCCTGCTCTGATGTGCTATGGTGAAAAAAATCAGCAGGTCTGACTCTGACAGTAAGTTATGTGACCTTTTGGGCAATCACTTAGTGTTCCTCAACCTTAGTTCCATCTATAAAGCAGACTGAACTAGATTCTGTCTCACCCTCCTTCTAGTTCTAATGGTCTATCACGATAAAACTATATGACTATTTTCAACCTCGCTTAAGCAGAAGTTTGGTCTTTAGACTGATAAGAATGCAGAAAATCGTTAGAGGATCCAGAGCCAATGATTTTCACCAGCCCTCATCAGCTCAACCCACCATTTGACAAACTGGAAAAAATGTTAAGTAAAGTGAAAACCATCACTTGTTTTCCGATCTTTTTAGATGAAAATTTTCTTAATAATAGTCATTTGAGGTTTTCAGTCACAGGGTGTCCTTCACTCTAAGGATTTTAAGTAGATGGTCTCTCTAGAAAACTAATGCTGAAAGGAAAAAGGAAGGAAGGGAGAACAGGAGAGAGGGAAAGGGACAGGGAGAGGGAGGGGAGGAGAAGAGTTTAAAAAGAAATGAGAAAATATCCCTTTAGCTAGAAAGAGTGGTTCCAGTTACAGAAGAACATTCTCTCTGACCGTGCCAGAGCCTCTATGCTTTTAGACGGTATCTGTGACAAAACAAAACAAAAACCAAAAAACTTGTCTTCATAATAAAAAAATACTGAATGAGGTCATTTTTTTCTTCACACATAATGTGCTTGATGAGAAAGAACTGAAATTAGCGACAGACTAAGTTAATGCTAATTATCCCTGAAAACTAATGTTTCACAGGATTGGTATAAAAACACCATGCAGATAATAATTTGTTTAAACTGCACACGCAGATATGGCCTTTAGATACAGACTTTTTATTCTAAAAGATGCTGCCTCTACAGGAAATGAGACTGGACGGGTGCTTGTTTACCTGCCTTCACTTAGGCACTCAGATGAGTGTTGTCTGTGAAGTTACGGTGTACACTTACCTAAATGATACTGCTGATGTGGAAAAAATCTGTGAAATTCTTTTGGAATAAAAAGCATTCTTCCCACCCCTGAACCTCTACCACCAAGTTCTCCTTTCCTGAGACAGGAATGCTTCAGTTTTTTATGTACCTTATCAGAAATATAAAAGCAAATGAATGGACTTCCCTGGTGGCACAGTGGTTAAGAATCTGCCTGCCAATGCCGGGGACATGGGTTCGAGTCCTGGTCCGGGAAGATCCCACATGCCACAGAGCAACTAAGCCTGTGCACCACGACTACTGAGCCTGCGCTCTAGAGCCCGCGAGCCACAACTACTGAGCCCACGTGCTGCAACTACCGAAGCCCACGAGCCTAGAGCCCATGCTCCACAACAAGAGAAGCCACCGCAATGAGAAGCCCGCGCACCACAACGAAGAGTAGCCCCCGCTCGCTGCAACCAGAGAATGCCTGCGTGCAGCAACAAGACCCAACACAGTCAAAAATAAGTAAATAAATTTATATTATATAGATATAGATATAGATCCTGCAAGCCTCGCAGCGTTGTCAAAAAGAAAATCAAATTAAAAAATAAAAGCAAATGAATATATGTACGTATAGTTATATATGGATATATAAATGTATATATACCTATATGTGTGTGTATATATATGATATATGTACATATATACATGGATGGATATATACATATATATCATGAAATACACCTAATTATATTATATATACATACATCTCTCACTTTTTAAAAACTCAACTAAGAGCACACAATAACACTTGCCTTTTCAGTTGGTAAGCTCGTTTTTTATCAATACATAATGTTCTTCATTCCTTTTTGTAGGTGTATGGTGTTAAGTTGTGTGGGTGTATATAATATATTTTACCAGCACCCTAGTGATGGACATTTAAGTTATTTCATTTAAGTTTTTTGAGTATTTCCTATTAAAAGCGATGCTGAAGTAACTGACCTTGAACCTACCTCATTTGACACATTTGGCTATATTTGTAGAAAATCATTCCCAGGAGTAAAATAACTAGGTCAAAAGGTATGTACATTTGTAATTTTATTAGAAACTCTTTTAAATTTTGCTGTGAGTGTGTGTGTGTGTGTGTGTGTGTGTATGTGTGTGTGAGAGAGAGAGAGAGAGAGAGAGAGAGTGAATAGGTGATGTATATACTTGGTCAAAAATTCAAAATTCATAACTACCCAAAGGTGAGTAAGGAGAAGTAAGTCTCCCTCATGCTTCTTTCCTGTAGCCACTGAATCCCCCTGCCCAGAAGCAGCCACCGTGACCAGCCTCTGTGTACTTTCCCAATAATACTCTAGGCATATGTGTGTAAGATAAAAGTAATGATATATGTGTCTATAGGAGAATTACTCCAATTCAACAGATACATGGTTTTCTTCTGTTGTGTCGGAGGAGATCAGAAGACTCTTGCCAAGAGAGGTATCATATAGTCAGTGTAAGCCCTCAGGCAAGGAATAGCTTTTTGATCGTCCCACCATTCATTATCAGCCATTGTCTGTAGATTCCATCAAGAAAGTAGAGGTTTTATTGACTTTCACTATGGCTGTGTGTCCTTCTGGATGGAAGAGAGGCCATGGATATGGGACCTTGCCCTGTCCTTGGCCACACCATGTTGAATTTCCAATCTGGGTTCATTGCAACCATCTGAGATCTGCTTTCATCTTCCTAGTGGTGGGGTGTGCATTGAGTCTACTGATTCCTGTGTTTGGTGTTCTTCTCTTTCTTAGAAACACTGGAAGCCTATACATTTATTAACTTTAGATTTCAGGCCACATTCAGAGAACCTCCCTTAACTCTATTCACTCCCATCTTTATGTGCAAACTGGCCTGAGTTCTTCTCTTCCTTAGTATCTTGTTAAAAACAAGGAGCAGTCGACCCACCACAATATCCTAAGTTTTTATAAACAGTCCCCCTTGAGAGTGTAGCTAAGTCATGTGGTTTCTCTTCCGACAGTACAAGAGACAATATTACCAAATATTTTGCTGTGGAATAACAAGGGTCAACAGCTTCCCAGCCTGCCCAAGAATCTTTCCTATCATGCCTATGCCACCCTGTTCATGACTATTAAAAGGAATTGGACCCTTCATGGCTCAGAAGTCTGTCAAGTCTTACCTTTCATAGGATCCTGTTCCAATGATGTGGTTCTTGTATCACCTAAGTGGACATAATAACCAGAGTTTGCTATTACACGCTCAAGGCCCCCCCGTTCACCAATAGGATTCAAAGTTTCTTTTAAGCAAGGAAAGCAACAAAACAGAGGGACCCAGCAGCTGTCTGCTTTCCTTTCTATCTCCTGGCCTTTTTGAGCACAACACAAAGGACAAACCTTAATCTTGTGCAATTCCCACATGTATGAGCTGCACTTTTTGGACTAATACAGGTTTCTTTTATCTTCATTGGCTTTGAGGAGACAGTGAAGTTTTCTCCTGGGTAAGCTCTATGGCTGTACACAGCCAGCAGGCTAGGATTCAGGCCCAGCACCCTGGAGGTCACATGTGGTTCCATCTGGACAAACACTTTAAAACAAATTCCCTGGCTTTTCTTCAGAATTATTGAGATGACAGGCAGCTGCCACCCACGTGGTAAGATGGTGTCCAGCACTAACACGAAGGCCTTATGGTATGTGGGTGGGGGTGGTAGACAGTGAGACTGGTGAGTTAGGCTTCAAATTATAAAATTATCTTAGAATTTGGAACACCATCTTGCTATATCATTAAACTGCTGTAATTCTTTTTCAGTGCACCCGTAGCTTTTCCAAAAATCACTGTGACACACCCTTTGGGGATTTAAAATACAGTAGTAAAGCTTAAAAGACTCTATTTCTTCTAAGTGTATTTTATAACGTAAAAAATAATGTGCCAGGTTCCAAGTTTTCAAAATTTCTAGTTATTTCAGAATTAGCCAAACAAGTTAATGACAATTGACCCATACACTTTTTGAAAATTAAATAAAATGGAAACTTTTCATAAAGTAAAAATGTAAGCCATAGGCCTTAAAGAGAATAATCCCCTTCGTAAAAAACGCATTATTCTAGCATCATTTAGTCTTGTGTTTCCAGTAATATCTCATAAGTTTAAGTATATTTTAAGCAGTTACCTGACATTGATTCATCGTGTGGCACTTTGGGTATTGTTTTAGGACTCAGGTATTTTTCATGTAAATGGAACTTAATTATAGTGAGTGTTCAGATTGATATTTTACTATTGCAATCCCTTTAATACACACATTGAGGCTAATTATCTTAAAATAATTAGATTTTTAAAAAACTATTTTAAATGGTTAGCTTCTTTTAAAAGTCACATCAGAATTCATGTGTTCAAGATATTTTATTCAAATGTTTAAGAGAAAACTAATTCTAAAATTATTATACTTGCTATCCAGTATTCTTATGCGGGTCTTACGTAGCGTGATTTTTTTTACCCCCCCTTCTACCTTACACATTGAACTTTTCTATTGCATAATTAAGATCATATCTTGCTTATTCATCCTTCTCATGCCCATATCTCTGCTTTGTTTCCATGCTTTTCTGTAGACACAAAAACTTTTCATTTCCAGGACAAATAGTAGTATAATTTATAAATGTCAGTTAAACTCAACATATATAGAGAGCCAACAATGGACAAAACTCAGCTGAAGTGACAATGACTCAGTTTGCTCATGTGTGTATAATGAAACATCACAACTGCACCTAGTCGATAGTGACTATGAGATACCATGAATTCTAAGGCAGCCTCATTTCAGAGATGTTCTGATGTGAAAAATATGCATCTTAAAGTAGATGTAATATAGTAGTAGCCCTTCTACTAAAACATCACACCACCTCCTAGATGTTACCTTTCTTTTAAAACCCAGCTCAAATCCAGCTGTTTGTGGAAGTGTCCACGATTATTACACCACTCAACACATCACATTGCTCACAGAACCCCGAGTATCCACTTACGCAGTGGTATGTCACATTTGCTCTCTTTTTCAGAATAATTCTTAGGAACAGGCTGTAAGAATCCTCTTTGATATTGCTTAGCATGGCTTTCAGCTGACAGCTGGGGTGATGCCCTCCTGGGAAATTAGAGCAGAATAAAAAGCAGTGGGCATCAAAGTGCCCACTTTGATGGTTAGTTTAGCAAACTTATAGTTTGATCATTCGATGTGCAAACATTTCCCCTTATATTTAGAGCTCTTATCCTCCCTCTGTAACACCTGCCTATTAAATCCATAATCTGTTGGATTTGACTCCTAACCGATGCTTAATTTGTGTAGCTTAGATATTTCTGTGAAAATTTACTACCATGATTACTCTACCATCTAATGGGGGGAAAAGTTTTGTTCCTATGGTAACTGTTGTAGAACAGTGCATACTTACTATACTTCTAAAATATGCAGCCCAACCTTGTGGGAATACACATCATCTTGAAAGAATTTTCTCCCTTCAATAAAGATTGATATTTTCCCCCATTTTCACCTGATTTCAGAATAAAATAAAACTTTGTAAGAATTGCTAAGGAAGAGCTTTAGGAAATGAGAACCATGGATGGGTCTCACCCCTGCAGCTGTCATGGGAGAGCAACACAGTCCTCAAGTGATTTCTGGGAATACATGTCCAATCCCTCTATGGTTGTATTCCTCCCAGACTCTTTCTGTTTTCCATGTCTCATAATGTTTGCTGTGTTTGGGATGTTGCTATGCAAAAATGATATAAAAGAGTGGGGTTTTTTCCTAAGGCAATCAAGCTTAGCAAATGCAAGTTTAGGATGATGCAGAAGTTTCTCAGAAAAATTTTAGCATTCCTTGGGGAATGATTTAAGAATGCTCATGATAAGAAAGGATAAATGTCAATAATGGCCTAAAATGTCATTCCACATGAGAAAATTAATCAGTTCTAGGGTTTTTGTAAGTATTGATATCACTTAAACCACAGTTCTTATTTGTATTTTTGCAAACGAGACTTTCTCCATCTTTTTTCTTCAAATTAATTACCCTCTATGAGTTTTTTCCCTTTAAAAATTATATGCTACAGGGACTTCCCTGATGGTGCAGTGGTTAGGAATCGGCCTGCCAGTGCAAGGGACGTGGGTTCGAGCCCTGGTCTGGGAAGATCCCACATGCCACGGAGCAACTAAGCCCGTGCACCAGAACTACTGAGGCTGTGCTCTAGAGCCCACGAGCCACAACTCCACAACTACTGAAGCCCGCACACCTAGAGCCCGTGCTCCACAACAAGAGAAGCCACCGCAATGAGGAGTAGCTCCCGCTCACCGCAACTAGAGAAAGCCCACATACAGCAACGAAGACCCAACGCAGCCAAAAATAGATAGTTTATTTAAAAAATTATATGCTACAATCTTATTAAAGCAAAGAAACAAATACATCAGAGCTACCATTTTTAGTATTCACTAGAAAAGTTTGCATTATGGTCTCCTTTTTGTTTTATCTTTCTTTTTGTGTGTGTGAATTTTTCTCCAGAGCTTACTTAGAGATCTGTGGATTCTATAGTTCTGTGATAGAAGAGGAATTAGGAAAAATGTTCATAATATCTTAAGCACATAACCCCATCCTCAGCAAACATGACTTACAGACAGTAATGATGAAGGTAGCAGTCCCTGAGTACAGGTCAACCCTGCGGAAGGTACAGGATTCCTAGGTGATATTATGGGTTTCCAGACATCCTGCCCTCTCATCAACATGTGACAGTGTCTGAAATTCCACCATCATGTTTTATCGGGTACTTCTGAATTGGATTATCCAAACAGGGAGAAGGGCCCCAATAGAAGGAGTCAGAGGCACGTAAGAGAGTAGGGCAGCATAGGGGACTGAAAAACAGCGCGGGTGCGCAGTTATACCACGTAGGGCAGGTCCAGGGGAAGCTCGGACGGCAGAGGATATTGTGAAGGATATTAGCTGCTTGATGAGTGACAGCATGTCAGCATCTGTGTAAAGAGGTTGGCGGAAGACATAGAAGGCATTTCCTGCTTTCTAAGTTTGCCGCGTTGGCTCTGCAAGACCTCAGTTTTGTGCGGTCTCAGACCTCACAGGCAGGATCACCTCAGAATGGCTCAGCTTATGCTTTGCTTTCCTTGTTCATCAGCCCCGGAAAAGGATTGTTGTCAGAGAGAAAGAAAACGGAGTTCTTCTTCCTCTTGGGCCTGGGAACACCCTGCTCCCTATATCCAGATAAGAAGGAAGAAGGAATGGGAGCCCAGGATCTTAACAGCATATGGGTTTAAAAATCTACCAGGTAACATTTTCCACCAATATTTTCCACTCTTTCAGTGTCCCAGTGATGATGTAGCTGATGGCCAGAAATACCAGAAGCCTGATCTCTGGTTAAAATCTTTTTTAGAAGACTATATATTACTTTACTACATTTTCTTATGTTTTTAGGCTGCAGCTGATTTCTTTCAGTCTTGGGTGTGTGAAGCCGTAATTATTCGGTCAGCTGAGATATATGACACACACATATATACATGTATAGATATTTACACAAAGGTATGCAGATGTCATTACTATAGGGCATAAAGGAGGGTCAGGATCATAGACTGCTGAAAAGTCTCTTGTAAAATTTTTGTTCAAGGATCTAAATGTAGAATTAAGCAAAGAGTAATGCAATGAGAAATACTAGGCCTTAACTGAAAGAAAAGACAGAATTCATGATCTTTCATGCCCTACCTCCATGATAAGTATTCAGTTCATATGGGGGTTTATTCTCCTTTGTAAGAGCCAAAGCCTTTCATCATTTCTGGGCATGGCATACCTCAGAGGCAGACAAGGTGGTACCAGCTGCACATGATGAAAGAAATCACACGATTCCATTGTGTAGAGTAATGACAGGAATGGGCAGTTCAGACCAACTGGACCCATTTCTGCCACTTTTTCAAGCGTGCACACGTGCGCACACACACAGAGCAGAAAAAGAAGACTCTGAATGAATTTGTGGAGGCAGGAATTGAACCCAGTACCCAAGGAATCTTAAACCTTCTGGGTCTGTTATGGTGGGCAAAGCTGCAGGTCTTGCTCACAGTAAAGAGTAAATTTGTTTACTAAATTAGCCCCCCAAAAAGCTAAATTATTACATGACTTTTCAAAGCCATGAATAGCCAGTAAAATGAGAAACAGGTATTGCTTCTCTAAAATAATGATAGCAAACATATATAGCAGTTACTAGGGTCTGTATTGTTTTAAGTGCTTAAATAAATTCACTTAATGCTCATAATAACCTTACGATTATGGTTAAGTATGATTTTCCGCCTCTTCTAGTAATTGGAAAACTGAGGCACAGAGAGGTTAGGTAATTGTCCAAGAATGCACCATTACTGATTGGCAGTGGAAGTGTTGACAGGGGAGAGTGTGGATGCCCATTAATAGAGGCATACCCTCAGGCACCTGAAGGGTACATGACGTGCACCTCGCCAAGATTTCACTTCAGCTCCAGCATCTTTCTTGAACCATAGTCCGTCCACTTGAATGCCTATGTAAGTGAAGTGGCACATTCTAACAGAGCGAGATTGAACCATATGGAGACGGCACCCAGGAACCGGGCTGGCAGCATAGGCAGCTCAGTGGAGGCTGGAAAGTGTCTCAGAAGAAATTGTCCAGAAAAAGCCCCAAGGCACTGGGAGAGAAAAGGAAGGAAACTGGAGGGCATTACTGCCTACGAGAAAGTCGGCACTGCTTTCAAAATTAATGAGAAAGTTGCATATACCACACGCAATGGGGTCTCTCCTTTATTAGCCAGTTAAGTATTAAGGATTTTGCATGTTTCATTTTTCTTCTCTAATTACAAAGGTGGTTGTGCACCTATAGAATGTTTCATTGCTTTGTATTTGATAAATTCACATATCAAGTCTTTAAATGTAGCAAACGTATGACTTGCTGAGGGCTGTGTAGCTCATTAGTGGATAAAGAAGGAGATGCACTCAGTGTTTTTCCAGAAGAAAACCCAAAAGAGACAGGTTCAGGCAAGATCAGAACTTTCCAGTAATTAAAACTTCTCAGAAATGAGATGGGGTGCCTGCAAAGGGCTGAGTAGCCATCAGTAAAAGCATCCTGACCATAGGCCAGGAATCCCCACTGGACCAGATGACTTCTAATATTCCTCCTGCCCCAGTGCTAAGACTTTGGTGATTATTTTCACAGAGAACTTGATTTTTTATGTTCATAGACATCTAAACATTTGGAAATATAATGAAACCATTTTAAGTAGTAAGAAATTGAGAGACAGAGCTCTCAGTTAATTTTATGAAGCATGCAGTCTTAGTTTTCTAAATACCCTGGATAAGTTAGCAAGCCCTCTGCAATGCTGGGGCTCAGAATCGGGGCTGAGCAAGTATGTGAGGGCTGTGGTCCCTGAGGGCCTGAGTGCAAGGAATAGATACAGCAGAGAGGAAGGAAGGGGATGGAGGAAAAGAGGAATAATACAAGTGATAGTGATCCTAATACGAATGTAATCATTACAGCAGTCACATCAGAGAATCATGGCTGTTCTCACTTTTCACATGGAGGAACTGAATCTCAAGGTCGTGAGTCCCAAGGCCGTGCGGTAAGTGGCAGAGGCAGGGCACACACTGCAGTGCTGTGACTCACCTGTGCAGTAGCTTTGCTCAGCCTAGCATGGGTGGCTCTGTATTAAACACAGGCCTGGGACTTCCCTGGTGGTCAAGTGGTTAAGACTCTGCACTCTCAGTGCAGGGGGGCTGGGTTTGATCCCTGGTCAGGGAACTAGATCCCGCATGCCACAACTAAAAGATCCCGCACATGGCAACGAAGATCCCATGTGCTACAACTACATGGCAACGAAGATCGCATGTGCTACAACTAAGACCCAGGGCAGCCAGATAAATAAATAAATAAATAAATATTTTTTTAAAAAAAAGACAGGTCTAAGAAGAGAAGCTTATTTCCGAATCCTGCCACAAGCCTCATGAATTTAAAATATCAGTACTTAGGGAAGACTTTATGTTGCTCAGCCTTACCTGAAACTCACCTTTCTTTATATGAGACAGAAATAATATTAATGAACCCTATAAGTATTAATTTTTTTTGCCATGCCATGTGCTTTGTGGGATATTAGTTCCCCGACCAGGGATTGAACCCGGGCCACGGCAGTGAAAGTGCCAAGTCCTAACCACTGGATTGCCAGGGAGCTCCCTAAGTCTATTAATATCATAAACTCAAATTTCCATTTTGAAGGACTAAGAGAAAATGGAAAATGATTGAGTCCATAATACAGAGAAAGTGTAGAAACCAAGTTTTGATTTTGCTTTTTGACCCAAGCTTTGATTTATATTTCTCTATGTCTGAAACATAATCAACGTTTTCTTTGTGTTTGGTTGTGTTTCTCTACTCCAGAAGGCATGAGAGAAAGAAAACCCTCCCACAAACTTTTCTCACATTATTCCATTGAGAGAGGGCTACAGACTAATTAGCTATGGGTCTACTGGCTATCAGACAAACCTTTTCCTTTATCTCTTCAAAATAGAGTAGAAACAGTTGAGATCAGCATAAGATCTGTTACTCTAAGACAGTGATTCCTAACCAGAAATGATTTTGTCCTTTCCTCCCCTCCAGGAGGACATTTGACACTTTCTAGAGATATTTTTATTACCACAACTGGGAGTGGTACTGGCTTCTAGTAGGTAAAAGTCAAGGATGCTGCTAAACATCCTACAATGCACTGAACAGCCAACCAACAGAGACTTATTTGGCCCCAAATGTCAATATTGCTAAGGTTGAGAAACCCTGGTCTAAGACCTGGTAAAATGCTTGGGAGTTTGCGTACCTGGGCACGCCCCTGGCAAAATCTTCTAGGCCTCCAAACCTAGGGAATCTCAGCACAGTGGAATTGCCTAGAGCTTTGTGGGAAGAGAACATTTTCCCTGTATTCTCCATTAATTTTCACAAGTTCATAAACTGGGCTTAGATAATTATTTCCACTGTCTTCTTTCTCTATTTTTTCTCATTATGCAAAGGCAAACCGGATTTTGAGAATTTTTGCTTGTCTCTTATTTTACATCATTTTTCATGGTTTGATTTTTAGGCCAGATTTTTCCTTTGTGTTAATTTTATTATTTTTACAAAGGGAAGAAAATGTGGAAGAAGATTTGGAAAAAAAAATTTTAATGTCTGATCTAAGAATAAGAACAATCATTGGAAATTTATGTTCCAAGTTTTCTGAATTAACACAAAATGGTTTCTGAACAACTACGCAGATGACAATTTCAGTAACCATTTTCAGTATTTATAATTTTTAAAAGTCTGCTATTTTAAAAAATTCAATCTGATTAGACAACTGGCCTGAATCCAAGAAGTATGCTGAAAGCAAGAACTCAGAAACACAAACTAGTTTTAAAACTTAAAAAAGAAATGTTGATAAAGAAGGCAGAGAGTTCACAGGTAAGAAAAAAAGAAAACGTAATACAAAAGGTGATAGAACTTGACTATCAAGGTGAAAAGGTAATGAGTACAAAGTCCAGGTATGACATTTATGATTTTTGAGACAGTCTGTCTATATCACTTAAGCTTTGGCAACATCCCCAGACTCATAGAGAAGACTGAGTCATCCCTCATTCCTTTATTCTCTGTTAAAAAGGTGACCTGGGTGTATATTCTGTGACTGATTGTGCTGAACATGCTGAAAATCTGAGAATAAAAAGCCATTGACATCAGTTGTAAAGTGAGAAAGAAATTATTTCCTGGTTACGCATTTGGCCTTATCATACAAACTAGATTTTCCTGGCCGCCTGTTTCTTTAAATGGTCTTAAAGATGTGTTGAAAATATCTCACCTGTGCGACTTTTAGGGTTGTTGCTATGTGTGGGTTTGGTATGAACCAACAAGAATCTGAAAGTTATTTCTCAAGCCAAGAGACAAACTCAGATAATGACAAAGTTGGCCTGAGCTTTGAGTTCAAAAGGATCATGATAGTTTTGCTGAGCTCAGAAATAGTGGAGAACTTGAGGTAAAGTGAGTGCTAAAGCAAGAAAACCACTGACCACAGCAACCAAATAGCATCTAAAAATGGCCTGTAGAAACAGAGCATGGCTTTACCCAAATACTAATGCAATGCCCAGTCCTGCATTGAGGGACAACTTTCCACGAAAAGACTTTCCCCAATTGCTCCTTACAGAGAAAATTAGAAAAATGTTAAGTGATTTTAAAATTTGATCCATTTATATTTGTTCCTTAGGTGTAAGTTATAAATATTGAGATTATCAATGTATTTATGTTTGATGGAAGCTTATCTGAAGTATATTCATTAATTTTGAAGTTAACTTTTATTGTTGTCCTTCATATTCCAAACATGAAGAGCATTAAGTCAAGCTAATTTTTTTCTTTCTAATATAAAATAAAAAATAATAAAGCAATAAATTAAAAAATAGACCTCTTAATTCAGATTCCATTACTATTTGTGCTAATCATAGAGGCTTTTCTTGTAGCTTACTTTTGTTTTACATAGATGACATATATATATAGATTACATATATATATATAAAGTTGATAACACAAGAATTATAATTTCATGGAAAATATTAGCTCATTTACATAAAGAAACTGTAAATGATATAGAGTATAGGTTTTTTTATTTAAAACTTTTCAACTGGTCTGTTTATTAATGCGGAAATTCTGACTAGGAATTCCATTTAAAATTATTCTTTTTTAATAATAGATAAAATGTATTGTGCACTCCTCAAGTATTTGGTACTCTGAATACATTATTTTATTTAAGACTCACAATAACCCTAAGAAGCAGGAACTAACATTATCTTCATTGAACAGGTGCAGAAAATAAGGCAAAGAAGTTAAGAAACTTGCCCAAGGTCAAGTGGTAGGTGGTGGAGTCTGATCTTAAAGCTGAGTCTGCCTGACTTGGAGCCAAAAGCCTAAAACACAGTACCATAAACTTTTCATTAGTCTCGGTATTACTTTATGGACGACAACAATAAAAGCACATTGTTTTTATAGTAGTCTATAGTTAAGAATTAATCACAAATTCAAACAGACTTTTCTTATTAGTTCCAATTACTAAGCTTTTAACATATGTTAGCTAATACTCTTCCCTCAAACCTCAAAATGTTTTTGCAATAAAATTTTATTCATGTTCAGTTAAAAATCCCATGAGATTTACTATAATTTTCCATTGAAGAAAGACATTAATATTGCAAGCTAAGTTTAGAACCATATATCAAGAGCCTTAAAATATTTACATCCTATAACTTAGGAATTCAATTTCTAGAGAACTTATCCTCCAGAAATAGTTAAAATACATATAAATATTTTATTACAAACATAGTTATTTATATGTTTTTATAAAATCAAAATTTGGAAGTAATAAAAATATATTGAGGAATGGTTAAATAAATGATGGCATTGCCATTTCAAGTGATATTTATAAAGAGCTTACTATACCATGGAAAAACACTTGAGTTATATGTTTATTTTAGTTAGTGTGTGAAGCAGAGAAGCAGGGCATTATAGAGTAAGCAGTTAGTCACAACCATGTAAGATAAACTTCCCAGAATCGCAAAATTAGAAGATACCAAACATGTTTAAAATGCCTTTATATTGTACTCTTATTTTTCTATATTTTCCAGTTTAAAACAATTTGCACATACTAATTTTCAAATGAAAAAACACATTTTAATTTTTTTTAAAAAAGTTATAGGCCAGTAAGATGGCAGAATGAGAGCTCCCCTGCTTGTGTCCCCCACGGCAACAGTACTTTGGTCATCCTCAGACAAAAGTGCCTTTGTGGGAGCTTTGGATCCAGGTAAGAGGTTGTGAAAGCCTGATGGAGCCCAAGATCGTCGAGGGCCGTTTTTAGAAGGCACGCCCACACCCAGGCGGCAGGCGCACTGACCGCGGTCCCAATGACGGGCCCAGAAACAGCCTCTTCTCCCTGTGGACTTGCTACAGCCCCATTTGGCCTTGGGCCTGCCAACAGCACCATTCCCCAAGGGACTCAGGAGGATAACTGGGCCTGCCAACCTCAGTCCCAGTTGTGGGCCCTGAAGTGGCCTGTGACCCAGCTCCAGTCCCTCTGGGCCACAATCCAGAAGTAGGACCCATGCCCGTCAGTGACCCTGGAGGAAGGCCCACCAACCTTGGTCTGATGGTGGAGCCTGAAGTGGCCCTACAGCTTGGCTCTAGCCCTTCTCAACCGTGGTCTGACAGTAGTCTTGACAACCCAGGGACATGATGGGAGACGTGGTCCTTCACATTCCTGATGGTGGGCCTGCTGACCTTGCTTTGTTTACATATCCTGAAGCAGCCCTGTGACCTTGCTCCAGCCCTACTTAGCCATGGTCCAGAGGCAGTTCAGCTCACCCAAGAACCCAGCAGGAGACATGCCTCCCCACACGCCTGGAAGTAGTCCTGCAGACCTCAATTCCAGCTGTGGAGCATAAAGCAGCCTCTCACCTCAGCTCAGTCCCTCTCAGCCATGGTCTAGGGCAGTCCTGCATGTGCAGGGATCTGACCAGTGACCCAGCAGGATCTCTCCCGGGAACGTGGTGGGAGACACACCTGTGTATGTGACAACAGGCCGGATATCTGCAGACCCAATTGCAGACCCTGAAGTGGACACTTGTCCCAGCACCAGCCCTACTGACCAAGGTCCTGGAGCCATCCACCCAGAGACCAAACAGGATCCACGCCCACCTGAGCCCCTGGTAATAGGCCCACCAACATCATGAAACACCACTGCGGACCTACACCCCTGAACAACCAATGGATCAAAGAAGAAATCAAACAGATCTTGAGACAAATGAAATGGAAATGAAAATGGAAACACATACCAAAGCTTATGAGATGCAGCAAAAGCAGTTCTAAGAGGGAATTTTTCAGTGATAAATACCTACATTAAGAAAAAAGAAAGATCTCAAATTTACACCTATGGGAGCTAGAAAAAGAAGAACAAACTAAGCCGTCAGTTAGCACAAGAAAGGAAATAGCAAGGAAGAGCATAAATAAATAAAACAGAGACCAGAAAAACTTTAGAGCAGATCTATAAAACTAAGAGTTGGCTTTTTGAAAAGGTGAACAAAATTGGCAAACCTTTGGTGAGACTAACCAAGAAAAAAGAATAAATACATAATATAAATAAAATAATAATTTTATAATAAAATAATTTAACAAAATTATAAATAAAATTATAAATGGAAGAGGAAACATAACTGATACCACAGAAATATAAAGGATCATAGGAGACTACTATGAATAATTATATGCCAACAAATTAGATAACACAGAAGAAATGGATAAGTCCCTAGAAACATACACCTCTCAAGACTGGATCATAAAGAAATAGAAAATCTGAAGAGTCCAGTAATGAGTAAAGAGATTGAAGCAGTAATCAAAAATCTCCGAACAAAGAAAAGCCCACAACCAGATGGTTTCACTAGTGAATTCTACCAAACTTTTACTGAAGAATCAATGCTAATCCTTTTCAGACTCTTCTAAAAGATTAAAGAGATGGAAACACTTCCAAACTCTGGTTATGAGACTAGCGTTACTCTCACACCAAAGCTAGATAAGGACAGTACAAGAAAAGAAAATTACAAACCAATATCCCTGATGAACATAGATGCAAAAATCTTCAACAAAATACTAGCAAATAAAATTCAACAGCACCCGAAAAGTATCATACACCATGGTCAAGTGAATTCTACGCCTGAGTTGCAAGGATGGTTCAACATACACAAATCAATAAATATGATATACCACATTAGCAAGGTAAAGGATAAAAATAATATGATCATCTCAATAGTTGGAGAAAAAGCGTTTGACAAAATTCAACATCCTTTCCTGATAAAAACTCTCAACAAATTAAGTATAGAACGAATGTAGTTCAACATAATAAAGACCATATATGATAAGCCAACAGCTAACATCATACTCAGTGGTGAAAAACGGAAAGCTTTTCCTCCAAGATCAAGAACAAGAAAAACGTTCCCACTCTCACCACTTCTATTCAAGATAGTACTGGACATCTTAACCAGAGTAGGCAAGAAAAAGAAATAGCAGGCACCTAACTCAGAAAGAAAGAAGTAAAACTGTCTCTCTTTGCAGATGACATGATCTTAAATATAGGAAACCCTAAAGATTCCACCAAGAAACTGTTAAGAGCTAATAAACAGATTCAGTAAAATTGCAGGATACAAAATCAACATACAAAAATCGGTTGTGTTTCTCTGCACCAGCAATGGACTATGTGAAAAAGAAATGAAGAAAACAATCCCACTTACAATAACATCAAAAAGAATAAAATACTTAGGAATAAATTTAACCAAAGAGGTGAACGGAATAGGTACACTGAAAACTATAAGACATTGATGAAAGAAATTGAAGAAGACACAAATAAATGGAAAGATATCCCTTGTTCATGGAGTGGAAGAATTAATATTGTTAAAATGTCCATTCTACCCAAGGCAATCTGTAGACTCAATGCAATCTTCATCAAAATGTGAAATACCTTTACATATATCTAATGGAATATAATGTAATATTATATGTTATCGATTATATTTATGTTATGTATTCCATTATAATATACAATATATCCTGTTTTATATATAAATTATATCATTTCATATATATGTATAATATTCCACTATATACATATAGTAGAATATTATTCAGCCATAAAAGAGAAGGAAATCCTCCTTTTTCTGACAACATGGATGCATCCGGAGGACAGTATGCTAAATGAAATGACAGACAAGACAAATACTGTATACTCTCACTTACATATAAAATCTAAAAAAGTAAACTCACAGAAGCAGAGAATAGAGTGGTAGTTTCTAAGGACTGAAGGTGTGGAGGTGGAAATTAGGAAATGATCAAAATGTACCAACTTTCATTTATAAGACAAATAAGTTCTGGCCATCTAATATACAGCACAGTGACTACAGTTAATAATACCATCTTGGGGCATCCCTGGTGGCGCAGTGGTTGGGAGTCCGTCTGCCGATGCAGGGGACGCGGGTTCGTGCCCCGGTCTGGGAGGATCCCACGTGCCGCGGAGCGTTTGGGCCCGTGAGCCATGGCCGCTGAGCCTGCGTGTCCGGAGCCTGTGCTCCGCGACGGGAGAGGCCACGACGGTGAGAGGCCCGCGTACAGCAAAAAAAAAAAATGCAAAAAGAACTTAAATGGACATGGCTAAGGCCTTTCTCAACCTCTGAAAGGCCGCCAAAAATAAATAAATAAATTTATTTAAAAAAAATGAATCGAAACACACTTTGGTAAGTGTTTCTCTAGTTGGTATGTCCGTGTCCAAATCTCTTTATCTTTCTCAGTCTCTTTTCCCACGTGAGGCAACATCAGACCTCAAACTACTTCTCCCCAGCCTCTTTCTCAAGCTCCCCCCACCTCGACCCTAAACTACCACCCAGAACCTGGGAAGAACTGGATCAGTTCCTGGGATATTGCTGGTGGGTTTCGTATATCAACTCTGATCTGAAGAGAATCCATGTCCAGCCAAGAGAACGTTCAGTTCCCATATTCCACTTGGTCCTTAGTCTCCCCACACCAGCAAAAGTTTTCATCAGCTAAGGTCTCCTTGTTTTGTGTGTGTGTGTGCGTGTGCGTGTGTGTGTGTGTGAAGTGGACATCTTTCCATTAGAAACTTGGCACTGGCTGAGGCACCAATTAATTTTGCATAAGTTGCCACTGCACCATTAGAGGCTAATCCGTTCATTCGTAGCCACAAGGCATTGTGTTAGGGTCACGTACATGACTTGTGCCTCCAGCACTATGGATTTATTTAGTCCTTAGCCTCTAGTTCCTGCAGCTGTGTCCTTTCAATGACTGCTTTATGGTGGCCAAGAGAGTTGAGGTCGCCTGCCAGGACTCTGAGATCTGGAGGAACACATGGACACATTATTCCTCTACTCTGAAGCTATCCAATTCCTGTTCCGGTCAGATGGGGAGATAGTGGGAGGATATCTCTGAAGCAGCCCAGCACTTACTGTTGATGATACTACTCATGCCTGATATTACTGCAAAAGAACAGGCAAATTTATCCTCCGCGTTCTTCAGTGGAAGGTTAATTACCAGTGAAAGTGTAATAATGCAAAACGTAATTCTGAATGTAGCTCCTGGGTTTCTTTGTAAGAACCGTTATGGAGACATTATTTCTTTTTACTCTAAGACTACGCATTGGATCCAGTCTGCTTCAAACAAGAAGCCAGGAAAGAGGGCTTGCTATGCTAATTGAATACTAATTAGGCTTTTGCTTAAATTGTTGTGTGTTACAATTATTTGCAACTATATTTTTTTCTATATTTATGTTGAGGGGAAAAAAAAATACCTGAAAGGTAGCAAGATTCTTACTTAGCCTGAATATCTGGAAGAAAGTATCTTTCCACATTTTTTGTTTTTTTTGTACTTGTAACATTTGTAAAGGGTTTTGTTCTGCACTAAGAAAAAGCAAAATATCATCATCATTATTACTGGCCTTTGTTCACAATGGATTTCATCCAGACTCTAATCAGTTACTCTGTGACTAACAATCTGAGTCACTAAGTTTCACATGTTTATGGATTTCAACACAATTCCCAGGCTGAGCGTTTTTTTGTTTATTTTCATGTTTCAGGACTCAAAAAACTAAATGCCCTTCCGGATTTCGAATGTGGTGTCACTGAGTGACTGGCTCTGAACAACTCAGCACATAGACTGAATCACTCCTTCAACAACAGATTAACATTGGCAAAAGGTCAAGAACTAACCAAACTGGCAAAAGGTTAGTATATACTTTTAGGACAAAGTCTTTAGCCTGGTGGAGAATTCAGGTAAACATAAATATTTGTGTTTACACCATGGTAATGGTACTAGACAGTTTCAGAATTGAAAATGCAGGAACCTCCAACTAAAAGGGGATTAAGAGAAGGACAAAAAAATGCAAGTATATTTACTGGTTATTAACTTTGTAAAGATCTACGTCTTTATCCTTACAGCTTCTTCAAGGGAGTATCAGAAAATGGACAATCTGAGCTAAAATATCCTTTTTTATGGAAAATTCCATTATTTTAATAATTTTCTCTTTCTACTGTATCCATTCTCATACCAGTCCCATCTTGTCCCTAGATTATAACTGTCTGTGGTTGGTCACCCTACACCCATCTTAAAAATGCAATTACCCTCTCATTTTCCATCAAATAACTTTATAAACATTTGGTCACACATTGTCACAGCATCTCCAATTAATAACACAGTTATTAATTAATTAATAACAGTTTTATAGCACTCTTCAAAGGATCCTCTTGCATGTTAGCTCATGTTAATCTCATCTTCATATGCAGTAGAGCAGAAATGTATTGCCTCTCTCACCGATGAGAAAATTGAGGCATATTGATGGATGTAATTGGCTTAGCCTCAGTGGCTCACGTCATATGGATTATTGCTAGAAAAATCAGAATCCTGGTCTGAAGCCATTGCACTAGACACATAACAGAAATTTGATATTTAAAAAGAATTTTTGCCTCTGAGTCCTCATATGCAAGATTAAGAGTAAAGTCTGGACAAATGATTTGTTATTCTTGGGTATCATCGGTTCTTGCAAATGCTATTTGTGATATCAAATGTATATTGTATTACATTAATGCTGTCCGAAGTATAGAAGTATAAGTAGATCACACAAAATGTTATCAAAATATAAAAAGATAATAAATAAAATGAATTTAAAAAAATGATTTGTGCATCATTCTGTATCCTTCATAGGATGTCCTATGGGTCTCTACGGGATGTTCTTGAGTGTGCATTCTTAAGATTCCTGTTGTCATTCAAGTAAGTGACTTTTTTTTTTTTCTTGTGAACCTATTGGATTTTACATTTAATTAATGGCCTTTCTAAGGAAAGATTTATCTACCATATCCTTTACATCTTCCACAGTGCCTGGGCTGGGCACAGTAGTAGCTTTTTTGTGTGTGTGTGTGTGGTACGCGGGCCTCTCACTGTTGTGGCCTCTCCTGTTGCAGAGCACAGGCTCTGGACACGCAGGCTCAGCAGCCATGGCTCACGGGCCCAGCCGCTCCGCGGCATGTGGCATCCTTCTGGACCGGGGCACGAATCCATGTCCCCTGCATCGGCAGGCAGACTCTCAACCACTGTGACACCAGGGAAGCCCAGTAGTAGCTTTCTGATTTCAGTAGAGCAGCTACATCTGTAACCTATTTTGAAGTTTCTTGTCCCTAAGGCCCATGTACCAACACTGAGCATCCTATGGGTAAATTTGATTTTGCAGCAGTAAGACAGTGGGATTCCTTAAGGCATGGTTGGTGAACCATTGCATCACATTCACCTGAGTGTCTTGGTGCAGATGTCTGAGTCTGAACACAGAGCTTCTCCACCATAACCTACCGAGTAGGCGGGTGGCTGCCTCCCCAAAAGAGTCTTCTGAACTCTAAAGTTGGATCACCACTTTTCAGTTTCTGGAAGTTTTAATGACTTTGGTTGTGAAGATGCTTCCTGGGCCTGGTCTTTGACAATGAAAATAGAAGATGGTCCCTCACCTTTGAGAAAAGAGGTCAGACTATAAAAATGGCCCGAAACACGGACGTCTGCACTTATCGAGAGAAAATGTTTACCTGTGCAGGAAACACTGTCTCCCAGTTTATGAGAGCCAGCCCACAAGCACAGCACCTAATTTCAGCAATCCACGAGGCTGCCTTCCTTCCACGTGCTGGCACATAGGAGAGGACAAACAGGGCTGAGCGTGGCCATGTCGGAATGACTAACATTTTTCCAACCCAGAGTGACATTACTGATTGATAACTATTTTCCCCTCAAACCAAGCAAAATCAGCATTCCTCTCCCTCCCTTGTGCCGGACCCGAAGATGAACAAAATAGTCTTTCGGAGGGGCCCGAGTTCAGCTCGGGGGCTTCAAACCTGAGCGGGGCTGCAAAGGATGAGGCGGGAGGGAAAAGACCAGGGCAATGAATGCATATAAAGGGAGGGCAGGGCCCTTGAGGAACAGACAAAGAACCGGGACCCTCATTCCGGGGAAGGCTGGGATCAGGGGTTGAATTAACAAAAGATTCATGAAAGAAGGCTTCTGAATCTGGGAACAGCGATGGCATTAAGCTGCAACCTGAAACAGTTAAAATCTGACCATACGTTCTTACAAAAGTGGCAAAGTAGATGATGTGTCAAAACTTCTCTCTTTTTTTCGCCCTGAAAGGGGTAAAGGAAAGGCCCTATTTCCCAGTCTACATCCTGTAACCGCGGGCATGGTTCAGGGACAAGCCACCGCACGGCTCTTTCAAGCTCCTCCTGGCTGGGCAGTTCGAGGATTTTAAAAACACATCATAGCTTCGCCCACAGCCGTACTTCGAGAACATCCTCTACTGCAGGCTCTTTCGCGGATTTACTTGGGATAAACAGCGCCTGAAAGTCAGCAGGAAGGACTCAAGGACCTTGTCAGCCCGAAAGCTGGGACGACAGACCCAGGGAGGCGGGGGACCTGGGCACGCTTTCTGTTCCTGTAAAAACCGAGCCGCGGGCAGCCTGGGTCTCGCGGGTCCCCGCGGGGCTCGGGCTGGGGGCTCGTAGACGGGCGGTGGCCCCAGGGGAACACGCGCGGGCGCCCGGGGGACGGCGCTGAGGTGGAGAGGACGCCGCTCCGCAGCTGCGCCCCGCGCCCCCGCCCCGGGCCCCGCCTCCCCGCCCAGCGCCCAGCGCCCGAGCAGCCGCCCGGGTTGGGGGCGCGGGCCGAGGCGCTGGAGCCGCGCCAGGCGTGGGGTCGTCGGCGCGCCGCGGCTTGGTCGCCCGGCGGCCCGGGGAGGGGCGGGCCCCCTCCCACGCCCTCCCCCCCTCCCCCCACCCCTTCCCGGCCCGTCACCATCCCGGCTTCTTCCCGCGCGCTTCTTTCCTTCCCGCTTTCCCCGGAGAAACATGGCCGGGAGCCGTGAGGAGGCGCCAGACTACGGGCGAGGCGTCGTGGTAAATGCAACTCCGGTTTCGGGGCCGAGTCGCGCGCTCCCCGCTCCTCCCTTGTTGGCACCCCCCCTTTTAGATTAAACGCCCGAAATGCATTCGGGAGAGAGCGGGCCACGGCTTTGTTCTTCCCTCCCGACGGGATCGCTTCCATCCTCCCCCTCCCCCAGCCTGACCCCCCGCTTAACATCCCTTCACCCCGTGTCCTCAGTGTCCCCCCCGCCCCCCCGCGCCAGGAATCCGCTACTCCCGCGTGAAGGCCGGGTGGCGCCGGCTCCCCACTCTCGCCGGCCACCGGGAGTCACCCCCGGGCGCCGGGCGGGCCTGCGAGGACCCCCGCGGGCCGCTCTTGTGGGCTTCCTTCCTCTCGCGCTCCCGCCTGACTCCTTCAGCGCGGGCTTCACGTGCTGTTTTCAGAAAGGGTACTGAGGGCGCTCCGGGGCAGCCAGGAAGTAAAGGATCTCTAGTGGACGGAGCTTGAGCTTGGAAACCCGGGCGAGGGCTCTTTCTGTGGGGCCTCTGCGCGAGCTCAGGACACGCTAGCGCCGTCGAGCGAGCCTCTGGTTCGTCAGAAGGGAAGCAGCGCGCTGGGCCCGCTGAGCCAACTAGAGAGGGTGTGTACAGAGTAGCTAGTAGTGCGTCCGAATGAGAAGGTAGGGGAGGATGGGGTCCCAGGCCAGAGCCTCTTTATCCCTGGGGATCCCTCGAAGTCAGCCAGCGCCCGGTGGGTACCCATCGCTCGGTGGGTACCCATCGCTCGGTGTCCTGGAATCAAATCTGGTCTTGGCCTATGGCCGCTGGCTTCGGCTTGGTTTAGAATGGTCTCTATGAAAGGTGGTAGTTTTAACGTGTCAGGTTTAAAGTGATCTGTGGGTGCGGTGTGGGCTAACTTGCTACATTAAGAGTCTTTGTTCAGGGATCAGCCTGTAATGCACAGATAATCTGTGTGTGACCGGGAAGGGACTACAGGAGTAGTAACGTTCTGCTAGGAAACATCTCACAGCCTAACCGATCTGTTCAGGTTGAACCGTGTTGCCCAGTATTAATTTCAAAGCCGGGCCTTTCCTTCTTAAAGGAGGAGTTCATTTACTTATTCATTCCACTCATGTTGACTGTCCTGCTGTGTTCCAGACCGTGTTCTAGGCTCTGGGGAAACAAAAAGCCCTGTGTTGGTGGAGCTTACATTCTAGAGGGGAGCACAGGCAAGCAGTAAGAAAGCAAATA